>NW_024609880.1:88851832-89451832 GCF_016920785.2 Ixodes scapularis
CACTCCGCTAACGTCGCGTAAACGTTGTGAAAAATAACAAATGTTCACACATTTCACGTGATTCCGGCTCAAATAGAGGACATGCAACAAAATACTACATTTTTAGATTGTTTTTTCTTGTAGGTGACTAATATTTCTAAAAGAGTTTAAAAAATAAAAATTTACAAAAATGGGGTTTTTGAGAAAATCGATCTCAAACGTTCAACATTTGTTATTTCTTGTAACGTTTACGTGAAGGTAGCGGAACGGCTAGTCAACAGATCATAATGATATTATTATATCTATAATAGGCTTGACTTGGGCTTTCTGTAGAGCCAAAGAAGGAAAATTTACCTTAAGTACAGACAAAGTAATGAATTGTCAAAATGGACCAAAAAGCGACCGGAGTGACAAGTTCAACGTTTTTTTTTAGAAAACAATCAAATTCCTAAAAAATATCTGAATTCGTCAAGGTATCTTTATAGTACCTATTTATTGAGGGGGAAAAGTTATAAGGGTGTAGAGAAAACACTAGCGCCAGCAGAGGATGTCAAACACGCGACCTGCGACGGCAGGCAAAAACACTGGTTTGTGCCACTGCGGTTTCTACGCTTTGTAACAAGAGAACAAGAAATATGGGGAACATGCGGTTTGCGCCCTCCTTCATTCGAGGCATGCCCCCAAAACATATATTTTGTTCGTCAAATTTAAAAATGAGACCGTTTTAGCCAGCCCGATTCGAGATGAAACCACCCACTGTGTATTTTTGAAGCAAATCAGAGTACTTCACCACGACACGCGTGTTTAATTTCCAATGAAACCTCCCTTCTGATTTTGTGTTTCATTCACTAGCGCAAGTTACTGGAATATACGTCCCTCCAAAGTGAAAGCAGCATTGCTGTCGTGGTTGGTCCCCTGTAACGGGAGGATGGCAATAAGGTGTATTGGAATGTTTAGATGTTTCTTATGGTGATTGTAGTATTACTATTACCTGGAGAGTGTCGCGGTCATTGTCAAGGAAGAGCGTGCGTTGCTCAATACCTACGCAATAATGAATTTATTTTCCTGCAGCTGGACACAGCCGCGGGAGTAGGTTTTCGCTATCCCTGTAGCTGGCGTCTTAGAAGGCAGAGTTAATTTAACCCTGGTAGCTAAATCAATGAGGGGTGGGGTGGAGACGTTGTGAAGGGAATTATTTCAGTTTCGTCATGGAAACAAAGTGCATATTATTTATAGTGTAAAACAACACATCGATTTTTAGAAACAGATCTGCAGCGCGCGGAGGAGGGGTGTTTCCGTGGTTTCTCTTAGCAACTGCATTCTTTCCTCATTCATAGGATCCTCGCTTCCCGTTCATCACTCTCAAAAATGTCAGGAACAACTTATCTCCCCACACAAGCGGATTGTACAATCTTCCGTAGTGCTGAGCCAGCGCCTAAATAATGCGTGGCTCATTTTCGGCGAACGCACATGCGCCAATGATACTATTAGGCGAGCCTTGCATGCGGTGCACTGATGAGGAGGCCCATTGCGTTAAAACCGACACAAGCTAAAAAAAAAAAAAGACAAAGAAAACACAGGAATTGGGGTTTATGTTTGACATGCGTGATAGTCAACGCAAATGTTTCCTGCAGGCGGAAACTTGGAAATTGAGTTCGGCAATCATTATTTTTAGTGCAGTGGAAATACTGTAAAAAGTGAGTTTTTATTTGATTTGCCTTAAAGCTATACGTCTTGTACGTTGTTTTTTTTTGTTTTTTTGTTTTTGGTTTCGGCGACGGCAAAGAGAGAAAACAAAGCAAGTTTTGTAATTGACGAAAAGAAAAATGTCATAGTCATATCTGGTGCCGTTCTTTTAGACGCCAAACAGCAGCCTGGGTTAAAAAATGGCGTGTTTTGCGACTAATAGAACGAGGAGCTATTTACGTGTACGGTGTGACAGTTAGCTTAACGCGCCGAACGCAATTTAGATTACCGAGTGTAATTCCCGAAAGCACGCTATACTGAACTCTGGTATGATTCCTGAGTTTGATCTTCTGCCCTGCCCGTTTTCATTTGAACGGACATCGTACCGGTTTGCGAAAGCGTAATCATGATTGCCTGATGCTTGTTGAAGACCTCAGTCAACCATTGCACTTCTCTAGCTGAGTCGTCCAACAACAGTGAAAACACAGGACGCGGTATCGACTATTCCAGCATTCGTCTGTTTAACCTTTCGTACATCTTTTTAACTTTGAATTTGACATTGAGAAGGAAGTGCAGTAAAGACACCCGGAAACGATCTCTTGAGCATGCAGCGCAGAGATATCTTGTAGTTACCTTTCAAGCAGCGATGCGTTAATGCACTCAGCCACTTCACCCCTGCGTTGGAAAGATTCAGTAATGCTTCATTTTACAGTTTCTAAGAAATATTATTTTTTTTTACAATACTGCGGAACTTTCGGTCTGCACAGGAGAGGAAACATAAAAACAGATAATAAATACATTATCACGGAATCTGTGTGGGTAAAGCGTGCCCAGAGAATTCGAAGTGCCTGCGCATACATTTTACATGCAGTAATTAATTATAAAAAATAGTTAATTTGACTCCGAACCGCTCAGGGCTGCAGCAGTTGACAAGTTCTCCGGCATAGCGTTCCACTCAATTATTGTTCTGCAAAAAAAGAAAAAAGAATATTTGAGCACATTATTTTTGTATTTATACGGAGCAATTGCTTTGGTGTTGTTCGCTCATTGGGAACGGACTGTCGAACGCAACATATAGTTTTCAGAATAAACTTTTGTTAGTCAGTTTACCTTAATGAATAATGGCTAGATCTATGCTAGGCTGCATTGTAGGACACAGAATGACTGCGAAGACATTACACCATTATATTTCTGTGTGATTTCTGCAGAGTGTAGTTCGTGGTGCTCTCTTTTATAAAACCTTGCGGTTTTCACGCTAGGAGTGAGTTATTTGTCACCGATGTCAGCTTATACATACACACGACCCCCGTGAAATCCTCTCCCGCATTCCCCGGAGCGGCCTCTTGGTTCTTCCCTCGAACAAAAGAGCGTTCGTGAGCGGGAGAAGTTCTTCCGACTACCGGTATGGATAGTGTGGGCGCTGCCTGCGGATGAGTGTCTTCTTACATGAACGCGCTTTTACTTGTGGGTGACATCTCAGCCATTTTTCAGCTCAATGTTTTTTTTTTCTTATTGTCTTTTAAAGTGCGCGGAATCCGGTGTGAATCAGCTCGAGCGCGTAGCCTTGGCTAATGCTCATACGTCATTTTTTTCCACAAGTCTCGCACTGAGTGCGCCAGGGCGTCACGCACTCATTCAGTACAACAAAGGGCGTCTTCACCCTGAGACAGAGAGACATATAAATAAAATTGGGTTGTGTGTGTGTGTTTATACAGCCTAGAACTTGGTCTGCCTCACAGGGGCGACGAGTCTCCCAGCTGTAGATGAGAAATTTAGCCAGTGCGGTACAGCCGCTAGCCTGGGGTCTTTAACGTGCATCACGCAGTAGTGATACACGACCGCACGCCGGTACGATGCTCATCCAGATCGAAACGGGCAGGGGTGGGGCTCGAACCCAGGATCCCTGGGTTCTGCAGCGCGAGCTTTCGCTCCACGTGCTCCGAGCTGGTGTGCGCTAAACCACTCGGCCACCGATCCCCCCAGAGAGACATATAGGCACCTAGTGGAACTGCGAAAGCTAAAGCCGTGGTCAAATTATTAAACGTGGCCAAAATCAAGAAGTTTTTCCGCTTCACGGTGCCTGCGTTGACGTGAGTAGCCAGATTTCTCGATCGTTTTACAGAACCTTTTAACCTGCTGCGGGACGTTTTACGGAAATTACCGGGCACGCAATGGCTAAAAATTGTGTGCTCGCTGTATGCTCGTTCTTTGGCGGCAGTTGGCGTCGCGACCGCTAGCGCCAACTCTTGTCTTCCGTGCGAAACGGCGCCGTATTGTTTGAAGACCGGTGGCTTCACTGCGTTTCCATAGGAGCTAAGCCTTTTACTTTCTTTACTTTTCCTCAACTAAAATCACTCTTAGCAAACTTTACAAAAAAAATCACCATTTGTGGGCAACCTTGCACAAAATCGTCGCTCGATAGGTTAAAAGACACATGCAAAGGAAATTTTTTTGTTTTGTTATAGCTTAGATGGAAAAAAGAATGTTATGAAACGAATTTACAACGAAGAATAAAAATTTTAGAGCTTTATTTACCGCGCAAAACGAATTTGTAGTTGGCGCCCTCGGGAGCTGCCGCGGGTCACGTGGTAGACCTGCGCACCGTCGAGCGGCGCCGCTGCTGCCTCAAAGTTACTCAAAGTCACGCCGCCGCCGCACTCTGAGCGGGGTGCGCCGCCGTTTCAACGCGTTTCTCCACGCCTCCGCAGCAGCCGCCGCGCAAGTTCGTCTGCTCCGCGACGCCGACGTCGTCATCTAACCAGCGCACAGGGATGTCACGTCTGCTTGCGCTTTTTCAGGAGCTTCCTTTGGTCTCTAAAAGTTACTTATTAATCTTCATTTTTTGTTGCATTTGAAACAAAGGCGAATAAGTAACTTTTAGAGACCAAAGGAGCCTTCCGAAAGAGCGCAAGTACCACATGACGAATAGCGGCCAGTCACGTGACAAATAGCGGCCACTTTTCCGCGGTGCCCGCGGGCACATACTACAAATTCGCATAGCACCGTAGACATAACTATACACATTTTTATGTATCGTTGTAAATTCGTTTTATGACTTCCATGTCGCAACCAGGCTGCTTGGAAAAATAATGTATTTTTTCTTTGCATGTGGTTTTAAAGGACACATGCAGAGGGGAAAACATTTTTTTTGAACAGCCTAGATGGAAAAAGGAAGTTATAAAAGAAAGCTCGAGGTACACCTAGGCACTTTTGAGTTGTAAATCCGATAGCATGGAAGCCATTTGTCCGCTCCCTTTTTCGTCTGCTGCGTACTTTTCGTCGCGGTCAGCGTGCGTGTTACCTTGGGCAAGCTGACCTTGGACGCTCCGTGTTAACGACGCGCTGATGGACACGCAGCGCCATGGGGTGAGCGGCCATGGAAACTGGCGAGCGCAGTGGCCAATGGGAGCCCCGTCGACGACCGCCAGCCAATGAAATCGAAGGCGAAATCAGTCAGCTTTACTTCGCTCCTTTGGGATCGGGGAAACTAGGTGCCGTTTTCGCGCTGCAAACTGATGACGGCAACTCGCTCCATTGTACAGTTTATGCTTTCGCATTAAAACGAATTTACAACAAAGAAATATTTACAGCTATATTTACGACGCAACACAAATTTGTAGTTGGCGCCCGCGGGAGCAGCCCCAGGTCACGTGGTACACCTGTGCGCCATCGTGCGGCGCCGTTGCCGCCTCAAAGTTAAGCGGGTTTCACATGCAGCGATTTTGGCCCTAAAGCCTAGTTCACATGCAGCGGTTTTAGCCCTAGAGCGGCGCGATTTCTGCCGTCGCGGCGCTCTGGCCAGCACCAACAAGTCTGCGGCACGAGCGCCGCGACGGCAGAAATCGCGCCGCTTTAGGGCCAAAATCGCTGCATGTGAAACACGCTTAAAGGAGCTGTGCAACGATTTTAACGTTGAAGGAATTGGCATTTTCTGCTTTTGATATTGTTCACTGTGTCACAAATGGCAGAAAACACACCTCTTTTCATCGCAATGTTGCGATTCCGCCGCGTAATAGCGAGGCAAAACTTGGAATATTTCCCGACCTGCAGCCACGAGCGGCGGCCATGAGAAACAAGCGGCGTGACGTCACTTGGGTCGTTGTAAGAAAGATAGCAAGTTGTGCGAATACCTGCTCGATAAAAGGTAACTCTTTTTACAAATCTTGTCGTTCCAACATATATATAAATGCGTCAACACCCTGGTATCATCGACAAAACTTTTATTATACGGAGTTTTAGTGGCGCCATCTATCCTAGGTCCACAAAACCGCGAACAGCCGCCAGAAGCCGGAGGGGGAGGGGGACAGCGCCACACTGGCAAGGACGGGTGGTCACGCGGTCGGCAGCGGATGAGTTCTCGCTGCTCGCTGATGGCTCTAAAGAGAGAACTTTTCCGGAACTCCGCGCCTACTCTAGTGACGTCACTGTGCACGTGACCCGGAAGACGATGCACGAGTTGAGAGGCGGCAAAAACCTGGATCTTTTTCATTTTTTTAAGTAAAAACTAGGGTATCCAGGCAAAATCTGTTTTCTGTAGTTCACTGCAGAAGTGTCAGGCATCAACTTCCACAATTATTTAAGCAAAGCCCTGAAATTGTTGCACAGCTCCTTTAAAGCGGCGCGATTTCTGCCGTCGCGGCGCTCGTGCCGCAGAATTGCTGGTGCTGGCCAGAGCGCCGCGACGGCAGAAATCGCGCCGCTCTATAGGGCCAAAACCGCTGCATGTGAACTAGGCTTTAGAGTTCCTGTATAGGCTCCCTACGGGAGCCTGAGTTGCGCGTTTGATTCCACGTGCCGCGTGCCGCCCTCGCCGCTATTCGCCGAGATCCGATCACGTGAGGAGCCGTATCAAGTGTCGTGCAGCAAAGTAGACGTTGCACGCGCCCCGGCGTACGTTCCCCGGCTTTTGAGCGCGCCGCTGCTATTCGCCGAATTCGGTCACGTGAGGAGCTGTATCCACATGCCATGCATGAACGTGCAACTCTGGCTCCCGTAGGGAGCCTATACAGGAACTCTACTCAAAGTCACGCCGGCGCCGCTGCCGCTGCCGCACAAGTTCGTCAGCTCCGCGGCGCCGCTGCCGTCATCTGACCGGCGCACAGGTTAATCAAGTCTGCTTGCGCTTTTTCAGGAGCTTGCTTTGGGCTCTAAAGGTTACTTAATAATCTTCGTTTTTTGTTGCACTTTAAACAAACATGAATAAGTAGCTTTTAGAGACCATAGGAAGCTTCCGAAAGAGCGCAAGTACCACGTGACAAAGAGCAGCCACTTTTCCGCGGCGCCCGCGGGCGCATACTACACATTCGTATGGCGCCGTAAATATAGCTCTAAAAGTTTTATTTATCGTTGTAAATTCGTTTTCTGACTTCCTTTTCCCAACCAGGCTGTTTAAAGAATGTATTTTTTCTTTGCATGTTTCCTTTAAGAACCCGGATTTCGCGGTCGACTTAAAGAGCTTGGCCGGTATTTCGGACACCCGATATGTCTCGCGACGAAAATGTGGTGCTCAAACTTTTATTTCTTTAGTAAAGGGGTGCGGGGTATCAACAATTATATGTCATGCTCTTTGGAATATGCAACGACCTGGCAACCCTTGAGCGTATGATGGGCTCCTCCATAGCTTGCGCTGGACAACTTGTCTTTGTTATCTCGACGACGCTGTCGTCTTCTAGTTCAGTTTTTCCGAACACATATCGCGACTAAAAACTGTCCGAAAATGTTTTCGCGATGCAGAAGTCAGATTCATGAGGAGCTTCTTATAGTTTACGGCAACTTAGCTAAGAAGTTCGTAAGTTAAGAGCATCGTAAGAAGAGGAGAAATCGGTATTCACGAACGCGTTCTTAAGTGAGGGGAGGAAAGCGACATTCTCGCACAGAAAAACTAGAACTTCCGGTGCTGTTGCTATGGCGACGGCGTCTTCGGCAACACGAACAAAATTCGGAAAGCTCGGCATGGCTCGGAGCAGTTCGGAGCATGTGGATCTTTAAAACAAATGCAGGCGGCCTTTCTGCCATCGCTTGTCTGGGTTTCGTGTCCGTGCAGTGATATGCCTGCGCTAACACGATGTGAAAGCGCTTAAATGCCGAGGCCGGAAAAACCGCCTTCGTTGGCTGCAAGGAACTCGATCGCTACGAAATCAAAACAACTGTCATCGTTGCTTAAAGACGGCCAGTCGTTTGCAAAGCGATGTAGATAGAAACTAATTGCCGTGGCGTTTTTCACGGCCTCGGAGGTGCAGGAACGATCCGACGTTAAAGAAGATACGTTTGAACTACGAGAGTGTCAGCAAGAGCCACGTAAATACCTGATCACACTCGGAGCGGACGCGCGCGTTTGATCGAAGTGCGGGATTCACGTTGTTGGACCGCGCCTTGGTAAACGCTTCGGGCCCGATCTTTTACGATTGCAACGATTGCTATACCTATTCTATAACGACTGGCATTTTCTCCGAGTTTCAGGTAGAACGCTTTGCCACTGTCGTATTTTGTTACACGTTCTTGTTTTTCTAGCTTTTATCCCTTCATCGCGTACTGTTAAGGGCCAGAGGACGGGCAGACGGCATACCGGCTTTGGGCTGTGTTTTCTTCATATTATGTCTTAAAAGAAAAGTTAAAATGTTTCTTAATAAAAAAAAATGAAAATAATAAACGAGTTAGAGGTAAATTCAGGTGTCTCTTCATCCCGTGAATCTAAGTATCACGTACATTTTTGCCGAAGATGCAACTAAACGCGAGAAAACACGAAAAGCCTCCGACCAGTTGTTCCATCGCACTCGGATATTTCGGCCGCCAAGCGCGTGTTGCTCGTGTGGGCAGCACGTGCAATTGCAAGCTTGCGAGGTGCATTCTCCCGCACTGACACCAGTCGTGACGTCTTTTTCCGACCGTTTTCAAAATCAGCGACAAGATGTTTTGGTGGCGCCTTCCTATGGTTCCCACTTGTGACGTCATTACCTTGCGAACAACAAGTTCGATGGTGTTTGTAAATAGCATGGTGGAAGCTTGAAGTCATTGCGCTCTCAAAGGAACACTGGCAACACCGTCAAAATTAATGTTCTTTCATTCCTCTTATTTCCGTCGATGATAAATCCCCTTTCCGACGTCATAGTCAGCGTTCGGCAAATCGTGGAAGGCCGACCACAGCGACGCTTTCGGTCGCGCACGGGGCTAATAGCAAAAGTACGCGTGCGTAGCTTTGATTGGCGCTGTAGATGTGCGAGAGCAGAGATTTAGAAAACTCTGGATATGACGTCAAGCACCGAGAAGGAGGGACTTCAGTGGTACTTTTACAATGCTTTTCTGTAGTCTCCGTGCACTAAACTGAAAAATAATCTCGACGCTTGTGACCCTGGAGGTCAAATGAAGAGGATTCAAGTGTTGTTCCTCAAATACAAAACCGCTTCAGTTTTCCTTTAATGAGTCATGAAATTTGTTGGTAGCGTTTGAAATCCCAGTTTGTCTCTATCACGCGTGTCTGCTGGTCCACCTTTTATACATGGCTTGCACGTGACGACCTACTACGTTCTACTGGTGGCCATTCCTATTTGTTTGTACCTAGTAAAACAAATTAAATGGTGAGCAATACAAGCCCCAAATGACAGGCGCTGCGTAGAAAAGCCTCCACAATGGCCGCCAATGCGATGTTAGTGGAAGTCATATATAGCCTCAGGGACGTCAGGATATTTAGTCACCGGCGGGATCCTGATGTGGTTGGTGGCGGCTTTTGGCTTCGATATAGTTTAGGTCCGACAGCCTCTCTCATTGGCCCGGAGGTTTATGTCTTCGCAGCACCTACAGAAAGCTGGAGAGCCGTTGATGCTGTTAACTTTGGCTGACGTTGGAAAGCCTTTTTCCCGTGTCTTCAAGTGGGTCTCTGTAGAGCGATGGTGTTGCGGACCATCGCAGTATGTGTGCCGTGAATCGAGCTCGGCCTCGTAGTGGTACAAACATAACAGTGCTCGATTTTGCAACGTGAGGCTTTACACGTCTGCTCCCAGTCGTCATTTTTTATTTTACCCTTCATATAACTGTAGTGAAGTTAACACAACCACTTAATTATATATATAGACTTGAACTTGTGATGGCATGACCAAGGAAATATACTTCTAAAATACTGGTATACTGATAAACACAAAGAAACATTTACGACTAAATGGAGATGTCGCTTTCTAGTAATGGTCTCCTTCTTCACAGTCACTTTTCCATACTACAGATGTTGTGCTGGGGCAGTTTTGTATGTAGACGTTCATGCATTCCTGGGGAACAGAAAGAGGGGTTCCTCCTACTCTTGCTGAATACAATTCGCAACCTGGAAAACAAATACAAACAAGTTGATATATTAAAACGTCCAGTTGGAACAACATAGGAAAATATTTGTCGATGTAATAATAGCTAAGTGCCATTAGAACTTCAAGGAACCTACCAATACTTCGCTCGCAGCAACAAAGTGTCGTATATTTCTGTTAAACTTATTGGCACGGCGAAAAAAAGTATCTTTGGTGGTCTGCACCAAACAATTACTGGATATTATAATTCAAGTACTAAAGGGCATCATTTTAGTGGCTACAACTGATAGTGGATATTGGCCAAGGAGACAGGCGACGCTGTTTAAAAATCGTCTGAACACGGTAAAACAAAATGTATGACGAAGTCTGTTAGGTTAGAGAAGCTTGTAAAAAAAATTCATTGCAACGTTTGGGAACTGCCACTGTCACTACATTCATGATATAAATGCTTCACTGACTTTCTCGAGTCCTGTGGTCTGCTCCCATTAACCGAAACACTTTTAAAAAGTCATAGTTGCGCGGAGCGACTTCTTTAGTGCTTTTGCTTCCCAATGGGATGGCCGTTTCTCAAAATATAACAGCTGAGGTTATTTTTACACTTCTTCGGCAATTCTGGAATGCTCCAATTTTATGTACATAAATGTAAATATTAGCGTAGAATGGTCCCCATTGCCTGGCATGTATAGACCATAGAAATTATCGCCTTCTGTCCGTTGTCATCTTTGTCACGTGTGGAACGAGTTCGGAAAATGTGCGGTAGCTCTTCGTTTTATACCAAAATCACTTGGTATTTTTCGCGTGGGTGATAAGCGGCGGAAAAATATGTAAAAATTTGAATGAGTGACAATACGAGGAGCACGTGTTGCAAGACTTGTTTTTATCGCACCGGAACGCAAGGAGGAGCACGCCACAAAATGGGCAACTTAAAGAGCTCGCAAAAAACGAACGGTGACGACGCGGCCAAGCGCACGTTGTGATTGCGTGGTTGATATCGGGGGAAAAAAAAAGCTAGCGGGCGCATTGGGGCCTTAAACGAACGCACAAGGGGAGGAAAAAGCAGAAGAGCTTGCACACCGTACAGGCAGTCAGTTTCCCCTTTGTCGCCGTCACGGAATCAACGCTTTCTATTTTTTTTTAGAGCCATAAGCTTGCCATATTATGCATGTATTTTATGGTTTTTAATTAAATGTAAACGTTTCGCTTAAGTGTAAGAGTCGAAAAGATTACATTCATGTTCATATTGTCAAACGCCATGACACATAGCTAAATAAAGTTTATTGCGAAAAAACGATAATATTGTTATCTCCTGTCCTGCCAATGCTTAGGAAATCTAGAGAAGAAAAAAACACAAAAAAACGCGACATGCTACTGCAGTTTATCGGCAAATTTAAAAAAATTGTCTCTACACCAAATGCGTGCTTGTCACAAGGCCAAGAGGAAATTTGGAGTCCAAAAAAGCCTGGAGACGAGAAAAAAAAGTCCCTCTTTGCTCTCGGCTTCTCAGATCTGCTTTACAGGCTATGAAGCGCATGAGCAACCACATAATTTTGTTATCGTGGACCTTTTCTTAGGCTGTGTGGGTAAATGTGATTTTATTTATTCGTTTAGTGTAAACTTACGTGTCATTTGTAGTATTTGTTTTTACGAAGCAGCCGATCAGCATAATACCAGTGTCAGCCTTTTTATTTGCGTTTATTAGTTAATAAACAGGAATAAATGCATAAAACGTATACTTGGAACGTCCAATCAATATTTCTTGAATGTCAAACACATATATAAAAAAATATTTTTATGTAAGCCAGGGACGCATCCTGACTTCGCGGTTTTCAAACTCTTGTGCCAGACGACCCAATATTTGTGTTAATAAAGGCGTGAGCCGAATACTACTGGTCGAAAATTCCGTGCACTCGCTACAGGAAGCATTACGTTCGTCTGCTGGTACATAATAATGAAATGGTAGAAGAGCGCTAAAAATACTGAAGACAGAAGGAAGAATTGTAGGAACAAAAAGGCGGTGTGTGTGTGTGCATCTTTTTTTTTTCTTTTAGTGCTTTCCCTTCAATCTTTGCTCGCTATCGCTATATTTGAAGCTTCATTCAATTGGCTTTTCTGAGGCGAGCGTTGGGATTCATTCGAGTGTTTGAGTAACACAAATGTAAGATTAATTATTATAAAAAAGTAGAAAACAAAATAGACCTTTCGAAAGAAAAAAAACGAGGAAAAATGTTTAACAAAAAAGTGAAAGCCGTTTACAAATCCCTGTAACGCCGAATTGGAGCGCAGCTCTTGAGGAGGAGGAGGGAAGGGTACTAGGTGAGGGTAGACCCCTCCTCCTCCTTCTCCTCCTCCTCCCCTCATTCTTTAATATGCTCCGGGGGGGGTTACGTGACCTCGGGGGGGGGGGGGGTGTCACGTGACTTCGGGGAGGGGGTCACGTGACCTCGCGGAGGCGTGACCTGGGGGTCACGTGACCTTAGGTGTCACATGGGGGTCACCTCAAGGTCACGTGACCCCCAAGGTGACCCCCACGTGACCTCAGGGGGTCACGTGACCTCGGGGGTCACGTGACCTGGGGGGGTTACGTGGGGGTCATCTTGGGGTCACGTGACCTTGAGATGACCTTGGGAGGGGTAACGTGACCTTGGGGGTCACGTGACCCCCAAGGTCACGTGATCCCAAGATGACCCACGTGACCTTGAGATGACCTTGGGAGGGGTCACGTGACCTTGGGATGACCTTGGTTACGCCGACGGCGACGGCGACGCCGCTCAAGCCGGGAACGGGCCCCTAAGAGCTGCGCTCTAAAATTTTCACGGATATTTCTGCGGATTTATCCGCGAATACTGGGGTGGTTCTCTGCCTTTTTTAATCGTTAGCCGGTTAATCGTAATCCATACTTTTTGAACTCGAGAGGAAAGAAATATATTGAAAGAAATCAGTTTATTAAAAAGTACGTTTTTATTTTATTGTTTACATAACGAACGCATTTTGTAGAAGTTAATTTTGAAGACGGAATTAAAACGGGAGTAGTCGGTGGCATTTTTAAGGCTGCATCGAACTACCCGCGATCTTTAGCCCTCGCCTTTTCTCTTTGAAGAATCTGGGTTGTCTAGACGCAGGAGGTCTATGGCGAAAGACCAGGCGATAATTACAAAATAAACGCATAGTTTTCGGAAAATTTCTTAGCACGTCTAAGCTAACGAAAATATACTGTAAAAGACTAAATTTTCGGGAGGACCTCATTTTCGCGAATAAAGCGAATCGCCTACAATTCGCGAAAAATACGTCCCACGGACAATTCGGGCAATATGTGAACGCTACGGAAACTACACTCGATTCGCGAAAATTAGAACCCGCGAATAATTCTAAATTTTCAGCTTTGGCCCGATTCGCGAAAATTTGAGCCCGAGAGAATAAAGTCGTTTACAGTATTTGTTTTTATGACTGATTTGCACCAGATTAGCCTGAATCATAAGATATTTCGCGTTTCACTTTCAATATATTCGTCACTCCTGCATTTCTAAACAAATATTACGCACTTGGGGGAGAGGGAAGGGGTTACCTGGAGAATATACGAAATCTTCTGTAATGGTTTAAATACGTTTAGGTATAAAGTATATATATATATATATATATATATATATATATATATATATATATATATATATATATATGTATATATATATATATATATAAATATATATATATTTAAATGATGGATACCATGAAAGGTAGTAAATTTTTTCTTACCTGTCCCATCTTCTTCATGCGTTGCGCGCAAAACAGCACACGTCTTGTCTGAGTTGATGTTCAAAAATTTATACAACAAAGGCTGAGGACCTAAATACAAAAAAAAGAAGATTAATATAGTGTAGGACACTAATAACTCGAAGTGGAAGTTAAGTCGAAGAAACGAGTAAAATGTATTTAGTTGCTTCGGGCTATTTGAACCCAGAGTAGTGAATATAACGAACAAACATAAATGATGACCTGTTTATGCTAAACATCGTTTAGATTGTTAGATTGTGGCTACGAGCAATGTTGCGCCGCATGTGTGTATATTTTCTTTGAGTAATGCTATATGCACTCCGGAGTGCAGTTCGGCCGGAAATTGCTATATGGACTACGTTTGACTCGTATAAAATGAATGATCACAACGAGTTTTTCAACCAAAACCAGGCGACATGCGGACACGCTTCAAAACAGCGACCTTCTGGACGACGGTGAGGTGGGTGAAAGCGAACCTGCCGCCAACTCGATGGAGGCGGTAACACCGGCCGAGGGGGGTAACGAGGAGGAGCCAGGACCCGAGGGAAAGGACAAGGTGACGGACGTTGCGTCCACCTCCAAGAACGCAACTTCGCTGCCGCAGGTAGACAACCCTAAAGCGTCGAGCACCGTGGAACAAGGGAAACGCGCAAGGGGCTCTAACGACTCCAACAACGAAAGCGCGTCGGAGGGGCAAGCATCGCCGAGCGACATGCCAGCGGACGCAGCCGCTCCGGTGCGGTCTTCTCAGACGAGCGAGGAGGAAGTCGCCAAGGGCACCACCAAGGTCACGCGCCACAAATCGCGTACTAGAAAGAACGAGCAGGCGGCCATCCCAGCTCTGCGCCCCCGGGAAGTGAATGTGTCATCCCTGGACTACCCGCCGCTGCACGGGAAGGATTAGCCCCCTTCTCGGTCGGTGAGAAGAATTTTCCCTTCCCCTTGGGCGGCCTCGCCGTCGTTCCCCCCTTCACGGTCTTTTCTTCCTTTTTTTCCCTTCCGCTTCTCTTATCATCGCTTATCTCTTGGTCCCCTAGACGTCTCTATAACTAAATAAGCCAACCTAATGAACAACATTAAAATAGCCACTTTCAACTGTGTAGGCGTAACAGCACGAAAGAGGAAGCGGTTTTTAATGGATCTTCTGAACGAAGAGCACGCAGACATAATCTTTTTACAAGAGACGAAAATCTGCTCGGCAGAGAAGGCAAAGAGTTTCGTCCAATTCTTCGGGCACATCTTTTGGTGTGTACACACGCTAACCTCGGACCTGAACCGCGCCGGAGGCACCGGCGTCCTAATCAGGAAAAGTACCGGCATCCGGATTGCTCATCCTGAACTCTGCGCCGATGGACGTTTCGCGCTGGTTGACGTCTTGATCGGGAATGAACTAACGCGGCTAATATCCGTGTATGCTCCTAGCAACCCATCAGAGCGAAAGAATTTTTTCATTGGACTCCGTACACAGCTCGAGACCCCCGCGACGCTCGTCGTCGGGGGAGACTTCAACTGTGTGCTGAATGGCCGCGACCGAGTGCGCGGATCAACGGTCCCCAGAATCGATGTGGGCGCCAATACGCTTCGCGACGCTGTGCGCGACTTCGATCTTGTGGACGTGATTCAGGTGCTCGACAGTTTCTCTCCGCGCTTTACCAGATGGCAGGGTGCATCCCAGGCCAGGCTGGACAGAGTATATGTATCAAGTGAGCTATCCGACGGGGTTCAATCCTATGACGCGAAAATCGTGCCCTTCTCGGACCACGGCTTCGTCGCCACAGTTCTACGAGCAGGCGCGCCGGTGGCCGAGCGAGCGCGACGCAACACAACATGGAAGATGAACGCCAGCGTCCTGGAGAGCGAGGAGTTCGTCGGGAAAACGAGGTGTGCTCTGGAGAGGCTGGTCGAGAGCGGCGTAAATGCGGTCACCTGGGAGAGTTTTAAGGCAAATCTCCGGGAGTCGGCCTGCGCGTTTGGCCGTCGCAGGGCTGCTGAGGCACGTGAGACTCGAATCCACCTGGCCAAGACCCTGCGGATGCTTCTAGAGGAGGAGGAGCAAAACCCTGGAACGTTTGCGGATGACATAAAGAACTGCAAAGAACAGCTGCTCGGTATACTCGAAGAGCGCTACAGGGGAGCTCAAGTCAGGAGCAGAGTGCAGGTTCTTGAGGGGGAAATACAGCCTTGCAAGATCTTCCGCACACATGAGAGACAGAGGATGAGAGAAAACACATTAAGGGAAGTGCGTGGCGAGAGGGGCGTAGCAACATCGCAGCAAGAAATTGCGGGCGCGTTTGAGGAGGCTTTCGGGAGGTTGTTTCAGGAGGAAAACCTGGACGAGACCGCCTTCCAGTCAATTTTACATGAGTCGCCGACCGTGCCCGAAGAAGCAAGTGACCTTATGAACTGTCCAATTCGACTGTCAGAAGTCAAGCAAGCTATAAAAAGACTGTCACGCAACAAGGCGCCCGGCCCGGACGGCATTGGAGCAGAGTTTTATGAGATCTTCTCGGATGCGCTCTGCCCAATCCTGGTTCAGGTGTTTCAGGACATAAAGAAACGCAAGCTGCTCCCCCCGTCCATGAGGGAAAGTTTTACTGTACTGATACCGAAGAAGTCAAAGACAAGTCCTGTAGCTGAGGTCACTGACTTCCGCCCGATCAGCCTACTTTGCTGTGACTACAAGATTCTAGCCAAGATACTGGCAAGACGACTCGACACTGGGCTTAGATCCGTCATAGGGCCCCATCAGAGCTACGGGATCCGTGGCCGATCGATAGCGCGGAACCTGCACGCCATGCGCTCCGTCTGCGAGGCGACCGCTGTGGGTCACGAGCCTCTCGCTGTGATTCAGCTGGACCTGCGTCAAGCGTTTGACAGGGTGTCTCATAAATTTCTCCATGCAGCACTCAAACACTTCGGTGTGGGGGAGGAGCTGCGGGGGTGGATAGCCCTCTGCTACCGCGACATCAGCACACGCCTACTCATCAACGGAGACAGGGGAGCGCCCATCCGCATAGGGAGGTCGGTCCGTCAGGGATGCCCCCTTTCGCCAATTCTCTTCGCGCTGCAGCTTGAGCCACTATGTCGCGCGATCAATGAAGACCAAACTATCACGGGACTACAGCTAGGAAACGAGAATGTCCGCGTTTTAGCCTTTGCGGATGACGTATCCTTCGTTCGCTCTTCCAAGAGACAGGTGGAGACCATCTTGCGGCATGTGGAGAATTTCACCGTCGCAGCAGGCGCGGAGATAAACAGGGAAAAGTCGGTGGGAGCGTGGCTTGGGGGATGGGCAACAACGCCAAAGCTCTTCGCAGGGATTGGCTGGACCACGTCAGTCGGAAACTATCTCGGTGTTCCTATTGACCCACAGGGACCTTCCTCCACAGTATGGAAAAAGGCTGCCAACTCGGTAGCATCCAAGCTCTCACCCTGGCAGTGCAGACATCTCTCCTTTTTCAACCGTGCCTACGTATGCAACGCTGTCATATACCCAGCCGTTCTCTACAAGGCGCAGGCCGTATGCT
Source organism: Ixodes scapularis (assembly GCF_016920785.2). NCBI lineage: Eukaryota > Metazoa > Arthropoda > Arachnida > Ixodida > Ixodidae > Ixodes > Ixodes scapularis. The sequence continues at coordinate 88,869,078 of NW_024609880.1, forward strand.
GCCCTGGAGTGACGGCCAAGAGGATACACAGAAGCTGGGCCGTCTTTGTCTGGAAGTCATCCATGGAACGGACACGGCGGGAGAACCTCTTCCTACACCAGGAGGGCGGAGGTCTCGGCCTGGTAAACATCGTGCTCAAGCTACATGTACAGCGTTTTCTCCTCTTCCGGGACGCAAAGGACCCCGTTCTTCTGAGTGCGCTACACCACCTCGGCTTCCCTCACCTGGGAAGATGGATGGTGACCACCAGTGGCCGCACAGCGAAGGCAGCCGCATTGCGCTTTTACAGCGAAATAGCGGCCTCCATCGAGTTCTTCCTGGCTCGGTTCTCCTGGGACTATTTGGCGACCGTCGGCAAAAGAAAACTCTACTGGGACACAATTTCTGTGACCTTTCCATCGCCTTTGTATAGGCCGCCGCCAGTACCCGACGGCACAGCAGGACTTTTCAAGCTCGTGCGCCGTCTCCCTGTCTCTGCGGCCAGCAAGGACTTTTTTGTGCGCATGCATCTGGAGGTGCTTCCAGTCAAAACATGGCTGCACCGGAGGGGGATTTTTGTGCCCTGGTCGCTCAACTGCGACCTCTGCGGTGCCACCGAGACCATCCAACACGTCCTCGTCGAGTGCTCGAACGCCTACCTGTTCTGGGACGAGATGAGGACGATTTTCAACCTAAGAACGGCTTTCGACGTAGAGTGGGTTAACCTCAAGTATCTGGCTCTAGGCGGCAGGGAGACGGCAGAGGTGACCTATGTGTTGGTGCTACTAGGACTGCACGCCATCTGGCAATCGCGCACTGCGATGGTGCAACGCCACATAGACGCACGCCCAACCTGGGACTACTTCGTGGCCAAGCTGGACTGGGTGATATCACTGATTGATAGGGGGACAAGCACAGCGACCGACGAGTGGCGGTGCGTGGAAAGACAGCTGGAGGCCGGGGGTATCCGCCGTAGGCACCGGCCTCAGCGTGGTGGGGTTTGGCGGCTACCCCGCGAGAGCCAGTGCGGGGAAGCTGAGTGAGGGGCGCGCTGCGCAGAAGCGCCCTGTTGTGTTGTAAATACGTCATGCCCATGCCCATATAACGTATCTTTCCTCTGTTTTGCTCGGGCCAGTGACGGTCAAGTTCGTTCTGCTTTGTAAGTCTATCTGTTCAACTGTTGTGCAAACCACCTGCGAGTGGAAATCATCTGTAAATAATATGTAAATAAATGTGTTTTTAAGAAAAAAAAAAAAAAAAAAAAAAAGGTGGCATAGCGTAGGGGTTAGCGTGTCCGCTTCGTACGCAAGAGGACGTAGATTCGAATCGCGGTGATCCTACCTTTTTTTTTCTTTTTCTTGAACGTTGTTTTGACGAGGCATTTGGCGATATTTATATTTCTTTTTTGCGATGAACACTAAAAAAAAACAAAAAAAACACCGAATGTTGTCGACGAAACTTCGCAGACTTCGCAGATCGGGGACAGCGGGGCTTGGGTTGCCGGCTGGACGCCGCGAAGCGGCGTGTACTGGTTAACTTGTCTAATTAGCAGCCGCATACTGTCGCCGCGAAGCGGCGTGAACGGAGGCGAGGTGCTTGGTTAACGAGCTCCCCAGTGATACACACGCAGTTCGAAAAAGGGTGGCCCGAGCGGCATGAGCTCTCAGCGTAGTGCGTATAGCGATTTCCGTCCAAACTGCACTACGTAGTGCATATAACATCGCTCATTTTCTTTTAGTCTTTTAGATACCTCTCGCAGCGGAAAGCTAAAATGACTAGAGACAAACATTTATTTTTTCTCTTCCCTCCCCCCCCCCCCCCCCCTCCGAAAAAAAAAAAAAAAGATAAAAAAGCTGATGCGTTTAAGGCGAACAGTTGGGCACTGTAATACATCAGGCTAATTCACTACAATTAGCCTCAGTTACATTTTGAGTCAAACCGTTACTGAAGAACTTTTATGTTATCTTTAGCTTTTAAGTGACTTGCGCATTGTGTAATTTCGATACTCCGCTTGCTCAAAATACCTTCACTATATAGGCAGAAATATCCAAACTTCGTTATAAAATTTTGCCACTGAAAAATAAAAACATTTGATCGACGCGGTGTCTGTGGGAAAGGAGCGTCAAGCAATAAAGACAAAGTGTTCTAGAAGTGAGCTTCACTGGGGCCTTGGTCTTACCACCTTTTCTACAGCAACATTTTGTAGTGCTGAGAACGAGAAAATCTTCCATGGTTAGCCTCTAAGGTAAAACGTATTTTCGCTTGACACTGTTAACAAGGTTTACTATTCTTACTGGCAGTTATTAAATGCGGGCATGCGAGGACTTGAGTAGTATTTGCAAAAGAGAGAATATGAACTCCGTCCAGTTAATTGAGGTTATATTCTTTGGCAGCACGAAGAACTCAGGGCATTACGTTCCCTGAGAATCGTTTTTACCGCTCCTTATCCAAACAGATTGCACCATTAGGCGATAAGACCGCCGAACAATGAATCAGGAAGCGACAAGCGCGAAAAACATAGGATACGGCCAGGGTTTTTTTTGCCGCCATTCACGAGAATGCCGAAAAGACAAGAACGAAAAAGAAACACATATCATAAATGATTTCATTATAAAATTTGATGATTCATTGTCAACTGTTCTTTTGTCTCAGCTGAAGTCGAGACACAGCTGATACTACGCACCTGACTTATCATCTTGCGATCCGATTTCGGCAGACCCAGGCGACCCCACACCTTCCGTTGCCGTTCTTGCCTCGACAACCACGTCGGGTTCCACTGTTGAGCAACGAAAAGACCCAAACTTGCAGAAGCTTTATTGAAATCTCAAGAGAACCGACCTCAACCGCCACAAACAACGACATGCCGGACTCTACACAATACGAAACGAGATATTATATCGTCTCCACTATGGCTCACAAGGGCCGGTTCTGCTATTTGTTGTACCCAATCATCTGCGAAACAACAGTTTACTTGTCCTTCACGACGATCCTACGGTCATACTTCGTTTCATCTTACGTCCAGGCGCAGCCGACGCAACGAGCGAATGGGACCAATCAAAGGGCGTCAAAAACGCAAGTCATTGGGCCTCCTTTGTTTATGAATCGTTCAGCGATGATGGAACACGTACAACAACATGACGAACACCATGATGGTACATTTTGGCGCTGTCTGATTGCTCCCATCAGTTCGTAGCGTCAGCTACGTCTGGACTTGAGTTAAAAAGGTCCTTGAATTCAAACAACCAGTAGCAGTTGTACTGTAAACAGTTAAAAAATGACGTGTCTTGAGTTTTTTCGATCTCATTAGGGGGGAGTCGTAATAGTAAATTAAACGTTCGACGTAGATGCGTGGAACCGCCGGCTGCGGCGCGCCAACGGTAGGAAAGCGTGAGGGCCGAGAGAAAAACTAGCCAATACGACGTCACCAGCGGAGTACCCTTGCTCGCCACTAAGCTGGTTGGCGGATGCTGACGATGAGGTCACGACGCTTCGTACAGATAATAGGCGGCAGAAAGAATCGTCGCACGCCCGGCGGCAATCGCTGCACTAATTTTTGACAATAATTGCGGTTTACGGTTACTTTTGGCGGACATAAGTGCGATAACTGAATTTACGTGACAAAAAGCTATAAAAGTTAGCTCCTAACCACATTTTTTAAAAGAAATTTAGCTTTTATTTAAACTGAAATGAACTTAAATCAAATTTTGAACACTTTCATAGAAAAAGAATATACAACTCGTTTTGTTGCGGAAGATAAATATAATTGAGAAAGCCTGCCTTGTTTACTGATGCGACATTAGCCGTTGCTTCGTGAGGTAACACTGAGGCTCCTTTTTAATGATTTTGATAACTTTCTGTTTGGTCTATCAAAAGTGAGAAAACGTTACGATTTTTTATGCATACTTACTACTTGGAAAGGTGAAGAAAAGTGCATTGTCCTCAGTGTGAGATCCGGAGGTGAATGGATGAACGGTTGCGTGGAGGCTGAACCTAGAATTTTGGAATAAGATATGAATTTCGCATTTTCACTTTTAGAAATCCTAATAAAATATTACGCTTACATTTTTATTGAGCCGGTAAAGCGGTGCCTGAGAAGAACCTGATACGTTCCGTTACGAAGTCCCGACGTAACTTTCACGGATACGCATTCACTTGGAGGTTGTGGCGTATATGTGTGACTCCACATGTAGTATGTGTAACCGCTACACAGGAGCTGAAAATAAATATGTTAAGCTCACCCACACGTAAAGATATTTTCACGCACACAATGACGCAGCATGCTCACCAACTTTCTTTTTCACGCAGAACATCGATATGAAAGAGCCTACTGAATATCTGAGGGAAGTATGCGTGCGCAGGCGAGTTGGTAAAAAGTTTACATAATCCGAGACAAGGAGGGATACGAAAAACACACAAAAGAGATGGACAGCACACAACGTGTCTGATACAACGTCTCGAAGACATTATGTGTTGTCTCCTGCTTTTACGTGTATGTCTTAACCCTGCTTATCTGTTTCGGGTTAAAGATACACCTTGTATGGTCAAATAGCTCTGACCTAGATATTGAAGGCCCTCAGTCCGAACGCTTTCAGAGAATCGGCACATAAGTTTATGATCCTATCTCTGCGCGTGTTCCGCGACTTGCACTGATTCGCTGATGCCAAGAAAGGGCTTTGTTTGGAAAGCATGCACCGATTCAGCGTATCACCTCGAGACTAAGAATATTAGTTAATTTTGAGTTAACAGTATCGTAATAAATTGAAAGCAATGGCTGCCTGTGTTTTCGCGCACGCTCAGGGCTTTCGAAAGCTTTAGACCTTACATGCTTAACTTTGCTTTAATGAATGTTCGATGGTAGGTTATAGGTCGTTGGGAGACTACAGTTAGTGCAAACTTTGGAGTTTGGCATTAACATTGAAGCTAACAAACAGACCATCGTGGGGTAATCCATCTTAACTCCGCGACAGCCTTATAGGTGACCATGCGTTAATTGTGCTTCTTATTGTAAGCCGCCTCGCGGTGGGTCTAAAGCAAAGTGCCGGTCTACGAATTCATCCCCAGGTGGCGGCATCGAATCCCGATTGCGTCGCCCGCCTTCTGACGGAGGCTTATTGCGGAGAAGGCACCGTGTAACCGAGATTCGGTTGCATGTCCAAAGATCCCCAGGTTGTCGAAATCAATCCTCAGTCCTCAGCTGGCGTATGCTAGGTGCTCTTCGTTGGTTTGACACGTGAAACCCGCCAATTTTATTTTATTTGTGTTTTATTTTTTATGCATACAGTGGCTACGATATGACCTGAAATGCGCAAACGGCAACCAAGCAGTACAGCTCACGTTTTCCAGCTGACAGCGAGCCAAGCGGCGGAGTCGCAGCGAAGTGATCATGATACCTGGCTTGCGGGGCCTGAGTATAGCGTTTTGCCTCTGAACACTGTTCCGCGCATTTAAGTCTGAGTGTGAGCGATTGTTTTGCAACCGTTTGTGACTGCTCCAAACCAAATAACACTCTTGCACCATCAATATATCCGGAGGCCCTGATACATTCCCCGTCTGCGTCTATATTTCCGAATCTTTTAATGATCACTGTGGGCTTTAAATAGTTTGGTCAATGTTATAGGCAATAATTTCTCATCGATAGTGCGTAGATTTAATGTCGCCAATACAACAACACCTTCGGTCAGTAGTTATAGGCAGGTCGTAAGCGTTCCTTGACTACCTTATAGATTGCGCTGGTGTGTGTTCTCTCGACGTTAGCGGTGACATGCATATGTTTAACCCCTGCGCGTTTTAGAAACTGATAGCATTGCTATGTTTGTGTTTGCAACATAAAAAAAGCAGAAAAGTAAATGCCCATTTGTTCAATCTGAACACAGATCCCTAAGGCTTAGGGGCATGACTGTAGAGGAGGGAGCAGTTTATTAAAAAAGAGTCTAATAAATTCTGAGAAAGACCACAATTTCCTTCCAATCCTTTTTATAGCCACGACAAAGAGAATAATCGAAAGCAAAAGCGTCCTCGAGTCACCCCTTTAAATTAAATATTGCCGCGCGCCAAGTAGGCAGCGCGGCCGTAGCCTAACGGTTATCGCGCTTGCCTCCCACGCGAAGGGCCAGGGTTCGATTCCTGGCTGCGGCTACGCATTTTGTTGACGCTGTAATGTGATGTTCTGGTGAAATCGAGAACCGTCTAGCTGATTCGAGTTTAGAATGTTCTACGCGTCGAACCTTCTACGTCGAATGCTCCAGAAGCCAACGCGTGTACAAAAGCGGCTCCGCGTGGCAAGCAGGAGTGAGTTCGCCCCAGCGTTCGACTGTGCTGCTACGCCTACTTCGACGCCCGCGACGCTCTGTTATTATCTTTGGACACTTTTATTTTTGGCACAAGTTCGCCACATTAAACGTTTATTTCTTCCTGTTTATTTCCTCTGGTCACCACCCGTGACATTTTGGTGGAGGTGCGGGGTAACCGCATGCCCGTGCAGCACTCCCCTCCGAGTTCCCGCAGCGCGAGTCCGAACACAAGCCCCCAAGAACCCAACGAAGACCAGACCGAGATCTGATTAAGTCGCCGGAACCTTGGCCTACCCCCGGAATCAGTACCCTTGCCACCCAGGACCAGGCAAACCAGGAGGGCGACGATGGCCAACCAGTCGGAGACCCCGGCCGCTCCAGCCGTCGTTTATCTGTTCGTCGCACCACGCACGGCTGCTCCATTCCACAGCGAGCAATACGAAGACGTCGAAGACTAGACTGACCAGTACGAACGCGTTGCCCGCCACAATTGCTGGACCGACGAGCAGCGCCTGCACAACGTCTATTTTTCGCTTGAGGGTACCGCCAAGCACTGCTACGAGAATCATGAGTCCTCTTTGACGTCGTGGGACATTTTCAAGACCGATCTCAAGGCTACGTTCAGCAACTACCACCGCCGAGAGAGAGCCGAGGACCTACTGCGAACCAGAACCCAGGGCCCCAACGAGAGCGTCACCGGCTTCGTAGAGGACGTTTTGCGCCTGAGTACCCGCGCCGACCCTCGGGCTACCGAAGAGAAGAAACTACGAATTCTCATGCGCGGGGTGAGAGACGACATTTTCGGAGGCCTCGTCCGCAACCCGTCGGCAACCGTCGACGCCTTCGTCACCGAGGAAACAAACATCAAGCGCGCCCTCCAAGCGCGCGCTTCCCACTACTAGCGGCATCCAAGCGTCACTGCAACCGTTCTGCTTAGCGGCGAAAACGCACCTGGTACGGAAATCCGCGAAATCATCCGGGAGGTCGTCCGGGAGGAAATCCGCCGGTTGCTGCCAGCTGCAAACCGACCAGCGACGCTCTCCATCGCCGAGGTTGTGCGGGAAGAAGTTCAGAGAGCCATCCAACCAGAGGCTCCCGTCCCCGTGGCAGCCACCGAGGAGCCCACGTTGACTTACGCCGCAGTGGCCCGACGGCCACCGCCTCCTCCTCGAGCCTATGTTGCGCCGCCCCGACGTCACTTTCTTGCGCTGCAGCCAGTCAGGAGCGCCGTGCACCCCGGAAGACCGATGTGTGGCGAACGCCCGACCGGTCGCCCTCTGTGCTTCTACTGCGGGGAAGCAGACCACACCTACCGCCGATGCCCACACCGTCGACTCGGGCTGCGCGGGTTCCACCCGACCGACCCGCGCCCCCGTTATGGTGAACGGCCTCGGGAAATCGACGAGTACCTGCGACGACTTCAGTCCCCCGAGCCTGCGTCCCGCCGAGAGTTCCGGTCGCCTTCGCCACGACGTCCAGCTTCGCCGATGCACCGACCCCGACGTGAAAGCCTGTCACCCCTCGCTCCACGCCGGGGAACCCCTGGAGGTGGAGTTGCCGAAGACGACCGACGCCAAGATCCCACACGAACGTCGGAGGGCCCCCCCTCGAACGCTACCAGAGACCGAAACGACGCCCCTGCAGCGGTGTCCAATAACGTAAACGTCGTCATTGACGGCCACGACGGATCAGCACTCGTGGACACCGGAGCAGACTACTCGGTCTTGAGTGGGAGGCTCTCCCGCAGCCTTTGAAAAGTCACCACGCCGTGGGATGGACCACAAATACGAACCGCCGGAGGGCACCTCATCACACCAGTCGGGAGATGCACTGCTCGCGTCGAGATCCACGGTGAGACGTGCCCTGTGAAGTTCGTCGTTCTGCAAGACTGTTCGAGGGACGTTATCTTCGGAATGGACTTTCTCTGCGAGTATGGCGCCGTCATCGACCTCGGGGCAAAGCAGCTGACGCTGCGAAAGCCTGTTTTACCGCCGGTGGAGACCAACACGACGTCAACCGCGATCCGAGTTATCGCCGACCATGTGAGCTTACAGCCGCGGTAGTGTTTTCGTCACCGCCATAACCGACTCAGCCGTGCACGGTGAAGCTCTTCTGGAAGGCAGCGTCCAACTGCTCCTTGAGAAAGGAATTGGCGTCGCACGAGGCGTAACGGATCTCCAAGAAGGACGTACAACTGTTCTTGTGACAAACTTCCGAGAGGAACCGCAGCACCTAACGAAGGGTACCACTGTGGGCCACATTGAGGAGTTTCAGGCGCCAGCCGCGGTCACCGCAGTCTCTGAAGAAACCTCGACGTCACAACAGAACAGCACGCCGCCGCCGCCTATCGACATCAACCCCGAGCTCCCAGCTTTTAAGCGCCGGAAACTGGTTGATCTCCTCGCCGAATACAGTGACTGTTTGGCCACGTCGTCGAAAGTTCGCCAAACACCAATGGCGAAACATCGCATTATTACCGACGACGATGCGCTCCCTGTCCATCAGTCGCCGTATCGAGTCTCCTTAAAGGAAAGGAAGGTGATTCAGGATCAAGTCCAAGAAATGCTCGACGACGACATCATTCAACCCTCAAGAAATCTATGGGCGTCCCCAGTCGTCCTTGTAAAGAAGAAGCACGGAACCCTGCGGTTCTGCGTGGACTACCGTTTACTGAACGCTGTGACGAAGAAGGACGTCTATCCGCTCCCCCGCATCGACGATACGTTAGACCGACTGCGCCACTCCCGATATTTTTCGTCGATGGATCTGAAGAGTGGCTACTGGCAGATTGAAGTTGACGAACGCGACCGGGAGAAAACTGCCTTCGTCACTCCCGACGGACTGTACAAATTCAAAGTGATGCCGTTCGGGCTTTGTACTGCGCCAGCCACCTTCCAGCGTGTCATGGACACCGTGCTGGCAGGTCTGAAATGGCAGAGCTGCCTCGTCTGCCTCGACGACGTCGTGGTATTTTCACGAGATTTCGACGAGCACCTGAAACGACTTCGAGCCGTGCTTCAAGCCATCAAGACCGCCGGCCTGTCACTCAAGCCGACAAAGTGTCGATTCGCCTATGGTGAACTTAAGTTCCTTGGCCACGTCGTGAGCAACACAGGTGTTCTCCCGGACCCCGAGAAGACCCGCGCCGTAGCTTCATTTACGCCGCCGTCTGACAAGAAGGCCGTGAGAAGATTCCTCGGTCTTTGTGCCTACTACAGACGATTTGTTCGGGACTTCGCCAAGCTGTACGCACCGCTGACGCACCTCACGAAGGACGCCGTAAAGTTCGAATGGACATACGAGCACCAGCGGTCATTCGATGAGCTGAAACGAAGACTCTAGACGCCCCCGATTCTTGGCCATTTCGACCAGTTCGCTGATACAGAGATCCACACGGACGCCACTAACACCGGACTTGGCGCGGTGCTAGTTCAAAGGCAGGACGGGGCAGAGCGAGTCATCGCATACGCGAGTCGGATGCTGTCTAAGGCGGAGAGGAACTACTCAACAACTGAAAAGGAGTGCCTTGCTGTCGTCTGGACAATAACAAAGTTTCGCCCATATCTGTATGGAAGTCCTTTTCGCGTGGTCAGGGATTACCACTCGCTCTGCTGGCTCGCGAATCTGAAAGACCCCTCCGGACGCCTCGCCCGGTGGAGCCTACGACTGCAGGAGTTCGACATGACCGTTATGCACAAGTCCGGCCGGAAGCACAATGACGCCGACTGCCTGTCAAGAGATCCTGTCGAGGCCGGACCTGCCTGTATCGAAGACGACGACGATGCGTGTTTCCTCGGCGCTTTGGACTTCAGCGACATGGCAGCATTCCAAAGAGACGACCCTGAACTGCGAGCGCTCATCGAGCACTTAGAGGGACAAGCGAGTTCGGTTCCCCGTGCTTTCTTAAGAATCCTGCATACATTCTCCATGCGGCTAGGGGTGCTGTACAAGGAGAACTTCGTCAACAACAACACAGCATGGCTGTTGGTTTTTCCTGCCAGCCTTCGAGATGAAATATTCCAAGGATGCCATGACGACCCAACGGCTGGACACCTTGGCTACAGCAGGACGCTCGCCAGGATTCGAGAAAAGTACTACTGGCTACCGAAGACCGTTCACCTATACATTCGATCATGCCACGAGTGTCAGCGACGCAAGAAACCGCCGACGAAGCCGTCAGGACTTTTGCATCCGATTTCTCCCCCGTCTATGCTGTTCCAGCAGATCGCAATGTATATACTTGGCCCTTTCCCGCCGTCAACGTCGGGAAAGCGCTAGATTATCGTCCCCACCGATTATCTCACACGGTACGCCGAGAAGAAAGCCCTTCCAGCAGGCACGGCTGTTGAAGTCGCCAAGTTTTTCATCGAGTCCATCGTCCTCCGGCACGGCGCTCCAGACGTTTTGATTACTGATCGCGGATCATCGTTCATGGCACAGCTGACCCAAGAAATCCTCCGACTCAGTCACACCAGCCACCGTCGTACAACTGCGTACCACCCCCAGACCAACGGGCTGACGGAGAGACTGAACAAGACAGTCGCCGCCATGATATCTATGTACGTCGACGTTGAGCACAAGGCGTGGGACGAGGTGCTGCCCTACGTCACGTTCGCCTACAATACGGCGGTTCAGGAGACCACTGGATTCACCCCTTTCCAGCTGGTACATGGTCGGAAGGTAACGACCATGCTGGACGCAATGCTGCCCCATGAGCCATCTGACAATCAGAGCGACGACGCCCAGGGCCCGTTTGCTCGAAGCACTAACCGCGGCTAAAGTTAGCCGCAGTACCTAGGAGAGGGATTTTGAGATCACGTGACTGGCTCGGTAGGGATGCGGGGAAAACATGGCGGTGCCCCAGTGAGTGAGCGCCGCTCGCTTCGAAACTAATATGTCGTTGTGGTTGCAATATCGGGCGCGTTAGTCAGCAACGAATGGTTCAGGAGGCTTTCGCTTTGCCTTACCTCACTTAAACCGCAAAGCATGGGCAATGACATCGCCGCATTTTTTAGATAGTATTTCGATTTTGGGCACTCCTAAGCCTAAATGAACGCGATAATTGTCGGCATAGCAACGTCTTTGGAAAGCGGATTGTTGATAGCACACAGAAGCAGACGGCCTCCCAGCCAACGAGCTTGAGTCTTACCTTAGAGCGGTAAACCGGAACCCACTGCCTGCAGCGGAAATGGCACCCCCCCGGTTGCCGCCATCTTGCCTGTTTGCCACATTAGTGATCACGTGATGTCAAGATGGCTGCGCCCAAAGGTGGGCCAGATCAGATTGGCCAGATCGTGGTCAGCAGATGGGCACTCTGGGGCTGCGTTCGAATTTTACTCGAATGGCGCCGAGTTATTCCGGCGGATCAAGTCACGTGACAAGACAGATACAGCAACGCCGGGCGCGGGTAGGTTTTAGAACGCAACGGGTACGAGAAATTCACCCAGGAAAGAGATAGAAGCTGCGTTCGATTTACTTGCACCTCCTGCACCGGTGCAAAAAAGTGTGGGGCGGTGTACTTCCGGTTGTATCTCAATACATATACCGGAAGTAGACTGCCCTACACTTTTATGCACCGGCGGAGGAGGTGCAAGTAAATCGAACGCAGCTTTTATCTCACTCCTGGGTGAAGTTATTGTACCCGTTGCGTTCGAAAATCTACCAGCGTCCAGCGTTGCTGTATCTGTCTTGTCACGTGACTTGATCCGCCGGAATAACTCGGCGCCATTTGAGTAAGATTCGAACGCAGCCCCAGAGTGCCCATCTGCTGACCGCGATCTGGCAAATCTGATATGGCCCACCTCTGGGCGCAGCCATCTTAACGTCACGTGATCACCAATGTGGCAAACAGGCAAGATGGCGGCAACCGGGGGGGTGCCATTTTTGACCGCTGGTTTACCGCTCTAAGTTTACTCAAGCTCGTTGCTCCCAGCAGACCTTTTTTCTAAATTATCCAAGCATCGAGGTGCAGGCTACGACTGTAGTTGCACGCGTCGCACGTGCTGGCGTCGGCAGTAGTAACCGTTCTAAAGCAAAAAGTATAAAACAAATTTTGCCTTGCACGCGCGTTTGTTAAAGCCTTATTATGATTTTTTTACTTCAAATCTTCTGTAAGAGGAAGGCCAGCGCGCTTGAACCGTAGAATTACACTTCCAGCCTTCTCCTCGCGATGCTTGGATAATTAGAAAAAGGTCTGTCGGGACGCTGTCTGCATTTGTGTGCTATCAACAATCCGGGTTCTAAAGACGTTGCCATGCTGACAATTATCGTGTTCATTTAGGCTTAGGAGTGCCCAGATTCGAAACACTACTTAAAAAGTGCGGCGATGTCATTGCCCATGCTTTGCGGTTTAAGTAAGGTTAAAGCAAAGCGAAAGCCTCCTGCATTATTCGTTGCTGACTAACGCGCCCGATATTGCAGCTACAACGACATAGTAGTTCCAAAGCGACGGGCGCTCACTCACTGGGGCACCGCCATGTTTCCCCGCATCCCTACCGAGCCAGTCACGTGATCTCAAAATCTCTCTCCTAGGTACTGCGGCTAACTTTAGCCACGGTTAGCGCTTCGAGCAAACGGGCCCAGATGTATTCATCTAGGTGCTTGGGCAAGTAGGGTCTCAAGCCCGGCACAAATTCCAAACTTAAGACTTTCCAAGTTCGTATAGGACGCGGGACACGCCTCTGCGATCCAAAGATTATCTTAGCTACACAGCGGCTACACTCAAAACAAATCACAAGCCAAAAAGTTTCCTCTCAATCCGTATAGTCACACTGCCCATGCACCATACAAAAGACGCGGAGTTTATATGCCGACATGATGGCATAATTCTCTGCGGACAAGCCTCAAGGATGTTGTAGCATGTTTGCTTCATACATATATAACCTATCTGCAGGCAGTTTTTTTTAAATATATGACCAATATGTAACAGTCATTCAAGGAAGAGACAGACAGTGTGAGCAGATTGTCTTTTGTGGGGTGTATTCTCAGCGTGACCGCGGGATTCAAGTGAGTCATCCAGGAAACGTACCGCTAGCGAATGCCAGGATGAGCAAAGCGGCGACCTCCAAAGCTGTTCCCATGGCCCCTCGATCGATTGGGTAGAACGTCGTAGAGCCTATTTCGTCGCTCCTGGGGAAACTAAACTTATAGAAGCACGCCAACTTCTCCTTTATATTTCGTCGGGGCTTGTTAGCGGTGTCCAGACACGCTGACCGACAACGATGAAGAATCGCTGCGGTCGGTGAAACGAGAACTTTGTGGTTTATGTGCTGTTGCGGTTTCGTTTTGTCGCTCTTCCGAAAGCCTTAGCAGTTTGACACCCCCAGCACTTGCCAATTAACGGCCGCCCGTGTCGGTCCTTGTTTTCCGAAAGTTTTTGTCCCGAATAACTTGACGTGCGGGCCATGCGGCAGCATCGGCTACTACCAAGTCAAAGGGTTGTGTTTCGTTTTTTTTTTCTTGTATTTTCGAGCGTGTTGTCCAACTGTGTATTGTTTGGTCTTGACAAAAAAATATGCGCAGAATGATATACCCAACGCTCTTCGGAAACATGTGCTTTAACGATATGCATTTATTTTCGAAAGGATGTCCGGCGTGCACACTGTACCGACGGGGCACATTTCTGTGCTTGTGGGTGGTACAGGTAGTGTGCCTGCACTGCAGGGTGTTTCCAGCTGCATTTGAAATGGAAGTACGGCTCGTGCTGAAAGAAACAAATGAATACAGTTCTGGAGCCACATGTCATAAAACAGAACTCTGTTCTCAAAACGGGCCATCAATAATGAAAGTTCACAGCTTCGTTTCCTGTCAGTAGCTGTCAAAAAACATTAAATATTATTTAAAACAAGCTTTGCACGCGTGTGCAAATGTCTTTGTTCAACGGTTTTTACGCGCGTATGACGGCCGGTTGTAGTAAGAGCGAATGATTTGTGATGCTGCCTGCAGATGTGGTCGCAGTTCTCGGGCGCCACAAAGCGGCATTGTGTTTTAGATTTTTTTTTGTTTCGTAATCTGTTGGTGTGCTGCTTGGTCTGGTGTATTGCCTGACTGCCTGTACCTCCCGAATTTTATTTCTCGAAATTAACATAGGCGTAGATGCGCCCTTCGCATTGCGGGTCGTCGCCACAAGCCTTTCCTTTGACTCGAGCGTAGCTATAGAGCCTAGTCACGGACATTTACCAAAACATTCAGAGCCCCGAAGTACCTCTATCAACGGCCGGAACGTCGTTTCGAAAAAGTAGACTTAAAGTCTATTCACAAGGTTCATCTTTTTGGCGAGTCTAGCGTCGCGAGCCTAAGATACGGGTAAAAGACGCGCGTAAAAGACTCGCGGTTTGAACGAGACTTGAAAAGACGCGCACATCCGATAAAGAATGCGCGGATTCCTCGCTCTTGGAGTGAGATTTTGCTGAAACTTGACCGAGGCCTGTCAATCACCCGAAGGATAAACGCCTACCGGACAATGGCCGCTCCACATTTCTGTGACGTCACATATTTGAGGCGGTGTGATTGTTGGGAGGAGCCTGATTCCGGGCCAATTCCGTAATCGAGCCAAAGCCAAAAAAATAAATAAAAGGAAACAAACATGGCGGTAAGCCATGAGCTGAGAAGCGGTGCTTTAGAGTGGAGCGAACGGGCGTGGTACAGGTTGGCAGTACGAGTTTGCGGCGTGGTACAGATTCCTAAACAGTCGCGACCAGTGCAAGCACCACATATAAATATACATGATAACTTAGGATAACATACCTTTTAGTGGGTGGAACATTTTCGAAATACTTCGAGACCATCCGCCAGTTCTTTGACGCTCGCGGTCTTTCCCCGGTTTGGCAGGCCTATATAGTAAACTCAGTGGGTAAAACCCCACGAAGTTTATCGACTGATATTGATAAACCAAACTGTCTCTTAATACTGTGCATACTTCGTATCCTTTGCTGCGAAACGCTTGACGTTCCGGATGCAGATGAGAAAGTCTCGAGGAAGTTCTCGCGAGTCCATACGTCACAGTTTTAACGCGTCAGACTCGACGTGTGAATTTAGCAATCGCGCCAAGGGTCAGGATAGCAAAACCGCCGCTGCAAGCTAAAAAAAAAAAAAAAAAAAAAATTACGCGTTTTGATCATTGCCAGGGCGCTTAAGGTAACTTGTTAACCGTGTGTTAGTCTAGAGCAGGGGTGGCCAGGCTGACACGGCCTGAGAGCCCACTTTTTTTCCTTTCAAAATCACCTATGAAGTGCATATTTCGCCCATATTCTGGAGAATACATCGTCTAAGTCAACATCTTGATCGTGTGAAAAAAAAAACAACAAAAAACTTGGTTTATGTTTAAAGTAAATTTAAATAAAAAATGCTCGCTTTATTTTAAGAAAGTTTTTCCGTTAAAGCCTGCAAACTTTTTCAGGCTCATGCATATAATCTGTCGGGCTAGGGCAGGACTCAGGCTTATATTTAAAAACATTTGTCAGGCTCGGGCCGGGGTCAGGCTTCTGTCTAAAAAATCTGCCGCCCCGGGCCGGGCCCGGGCAGTGTCTCTTCCGGACCGGGTCGGGCCAGGCCTAGAAATGAAAGATTCAGTCGGGCTCGGGCCGGGCCCGGGCCAGCCGGCGTAACTCTACGTAGTGCAGTTTGGGCGTCTCAAGTGTACGGTTCCTATGCGTCATCGCGCCTGCTAACGGCATCACCCCCGATTCGAAAAAGGTGTGGGTCGCTTCCTGCCCTCGCAGACAACCATAGCCCTCAGAAGTCTTCAGAAAAAGGACGCGATTCGAGCGTTGGGCCCAACGAAAGCCGCTGCCTTCGATAAGCTCAGCAACGTGCTGTCCTCTGAAGTTTACCTCGCAAGGTACAGTCCTGCCTACTCGACCACGGTCTCGGCGGATGCCAGTTCCTTTGGGGTGGGCGCTGTGCTTCTCTAGGGCCAGTCCTAAGGAGATCGACGACCGGACGTGTTTGCCTCCCGGGCACTGACAAACACCGAGCGGCGATACAGTCAGATTGAGAAAGAGGCCCTGGCTGCCACTTGGGTAATTCATCTATTTGACGAGGGTGTCCGTGATCAGAAACAGACTTGTACGTAATCCGTTACAAGTAACGAAATCACTTGTAATCACTTATATTTATCAATAATTTAGTAACGAAATAATAGACCCCTTTCAAAAACATGACAACTCTGCGCCTCTGGCAACAGTGTACGCGCTCTCCATGGTAAAAGAATGTGTTTTTTTTCCCGGCCCGTTTGCACTGCGTGAAAACGCGTCATGGCAAATGCACGTGACGCGGTTCTGATTCCCATCGCCGGCTGGAATAATAAATAACCTTGCTAGCTAGTTTGGTAGGTATGAAACCTGAAAACAAAAAGCTCTTATCCGGATGTGTCCGCAAGCCATTTTTAAAGTCCACGAAACGCCTTGCCCACTAAACTTGTACAAAAAAGATGCGCTCAAGGGGAACTTAATGCGGTGCTGTCCAAAACTGCATGGCAGCATAAAGTAACGTATGGTGTTAGGGGATGTTTCAGTAACATAACAATGACTTGCGAAAAACGCGTCCGCAATGCATAGTTTTTTTGCTTTTTTTACCGTTTTTTTTTTTTTTTTTGCACGCGTGGTTTGTTAAAGAGCAGAAGAGCTTCGCAGGACTGATGTGCAAATTTGACTGCTCGTTTCGTTACGCCAAGGTATTTGTCTAACGAGCAACACGACGTAAATGTGAAATAAAATAACAACGTACTGCAAAACTGAATGGCAGCATAAAGTAACGTATGGTGTTAAGGGATGTTTCAGTAACAAAACAATGACTTTCGAAAAACGCGTCCCCAATGCGGAGGTAGTTTTTTTTTTTACTGTTTTTTTTTTGCACCCGTGGTTTGTTAAAGAGCAGAAAACGTTCCCAGGACTATGTGCAAATTCGACTGCTCGTTTAGTTACGCCAAGGTATTTGTCTAACGAGCAACACGAAGTAAATGCACAATAAAATAACAACGTAGTGAATTAAGCAAATGCCTGCATAATCGTGAGGCTGGCCGAACGGCTGCGGGTGTGCCGGTTAAAACCGACGCTCGTTTGTCCGCGTCAGACGCATCTTTCTAACAGCGATAGTAAAGAAAACACAAAGCAGTATAATGCAGAACCAATGAAATGCACGCGAATTCGTGAGATTAGCCAAACTGCCGCGATAGCGTACCGTCGGACCTTCTGTCCAGATTCGTCAGTGTATCCACCATACAGTGTGCAGACTTCATGATTGGTCCCGGTCTGAACCCAGTATGGTGGATACACTGAATCCCGGAGAAAAGCTCCCCGGAGAAAAGCTCACCGTAAAACCGGCGGATGCGGAGAAAAGCTCACCGGCCATTAAGCGTATGCGGAGAAAAGCTCACCGATTTTTTTTTCTTCTTTTCATATGGAGGCTGTTGGATTCTGCTTAACATATATCAATTTATTATCATTAGAATTCGTCAGCTTTGTAAAAACGAAAATGTCATTTTTTTTGGGATACTTGTTAAAGCATGCTGAACCGGAATTTGGAGCTTATAAAACAAGGCTGGAGCGATAGGCGGGACGCTGCAAAACACCAAGACATCACTCATACAGCGATATCTCTAACGGATGACCGTAGTTTTGGAAAAGAAGTGCGCGACTGAACACGGCCGACGAGGCCGACCAGACATGTGACGTCACGATTCTTGTTCCCTCGTCTCTTCGCTTCGTTTCCACGAGCAGGGGAATCGAAAGGAGGAGGAGAGAAGCGAGGCCGCTTCCCCTCATTCTCAACTGTTCGAAGAGAATCGTGACGTCAAAATCCTCTCTTGATCGCGGCCTTCTTTTGCGAAAATTCGGCCATCCGTTTGGGACATCGGTGTTCGAGTGATGTTTTGGAGTTCATAGCGTCCCGTTTAACGCTTCTGCGGGCTTCTTTTGCGAAATCGAAATTTTGGTTCAACATCCCTTTAAGCTCATTGGACTTATTGCTCCTAAATTAATAATTGCGGGCGAGTGTTTTTTTGTGGTTTACTCTCCAGGCAACGAAAGCCTAACTGAAAACGTTTTTGAACTCGAAGAACTGGAAAAAGTTTTAAAACTTAATACTATCTGCCTGAAACCTAAAAAGCAAAACTGTAAATGGCGAAAATTCGAAAGTGCATACGCAACAACGGGGTGCCTGAAATTCTCTTTCAAGCTTTTGTTAGCTTTTGAAAACAGAATAGAACGGTCAGTGGGATATCGAGGTTTCTTTCTTCCACGGACAGGCACGTTTTCTAGCCGTTCGTGCTGATGTTTCCACACGTTGCCTTTGTCTGATAGTGCCCTCCTACAGCGAGCCACCCATGACCTTCAGAGCTGCACACTGTCACCTTTGTTACTCGTGACCAATATAAGAACTAGTCTTCTAGCGAATAGGGCGAGTTGGTAAACGTTATACATGATGAAAACCGCTCAAACGACGAAGACGGAGGGAAGACAACAAACACGACACGACGAAGCTGTTCTCGCAACTAAAGTTTCATTAGTGAAAAACGCTAACATGAAAACGGTTCACACACCGCTATTCATATTAGCTCGTAAAAAACAAACCTTTTTATCTTACAGAGGTACCGACGGCGCACTGTCAAGCTCTCAATGAATTGTTGTCTTTTTTGCGGGTCTCCGATGTTCTGATTTTATACCCTCGCGGCGTCATTAATATACAAAATGGGTGATTACTAATTTCTCCGGGATTAGTAAATATGCCCAATGAACTTCAGGAATATCACAAAAAAAGAGGACAATTAGCTTTGATGATGTGACGAATTGTAATTGTGTTAAATTGCCACCTGTGACGCACAATCCGCTAAGCTAAAAATAAAATAAAAAAGAAATCGATGAGCTTCTTTTCGCATCCGCTCAAATGCCGGTGAGCGTTTCTCCGGTGAGCTTTTCTCCGCCTCCCGACCGGAACGCAGCAGTGTGTTGGCACCTTACTGGTACTTTAAAGCGCTTAAACTGTTCTTAAAACAACAGATAAGCGCCTTAAGCTCGACTGGCGCACAGCGAGGTTGCGACCACCTTTCTTTCACCATGGCACGCAGCTGCTGACCGCGTCGGTGTTGCCATGGTTACCATGCTTAGAGACACCGTTGCCGGGTTTTCTGCAAGGGGTCCATTACATATTTGCTAGAGTGATTCTAAAGTAATTCCCTTACATATGTGCGTGACGGATTCGTTGTAATCCGTTACATTTTTTGCACGACAACCCCTTCTAAAAAGGGGGTTGTTTTTATTTTGGTAAAGTCGAGCGCAGTCACATTGTCACGCGCATTGACCAGCACAGAGGGAGCTTTGACAGTCTTCAGTCCCCCAAAGCATCTTTTTACAACACCATGCCCCTGAATCTATTTTTTTTAAATATAACAATGCAAAAAATTAAATGGGTATTTCTAAAAAAAAAAAAAAAAAAGAGAAAAGAAAAAGTGGTGGGCAAGCTACATCCGTTTGTTTTAGTCCCTTTGTTTTTCTTTGCAATCGAAGATGGGGAGAGGAAAGAGAAAAAGGGACGTGTTTAAAAAAAGGAGGCCTGGAACTTATTAACCACACCGTCGATTGGGGACAGACAAGGCATTTCCAGGTTGGGGATCGGGAAAGAGGGGATCAAAAGAAAATATTTGAAAGGTAAGGGAGGGAGAGGAAAGGCATCTTGGATGAGTTTACAATTACTTGATTAGGTCTGTACACTACTGTATATCTATTCACAGCACTGTCGACACTACTACAAGCGGTCCAGTAGGCAGGTATCTTATGGGGAGAGGAGGACACAAATTGATTGTGTGCCACTTCGAGCAGCTCGAGGCGGTAAGTGCACAGTAAAGAATTATCAATGTCCTACTCGGTTATAGCGACTACGACCCTTTTCATAATGTCACAACACGAGACAACTCTCCGTCTACCGTAAAATCCACTAAAAGAGATGTGATAATATGTGAAGGTGTTATTGCCACAAGCATCCTCCTTCGTTGCTGCGCACTTATCATCTACTCTTAAAAAACAAGATGCATTTTTTTTCTCTGTTTCTTTCACCTTATTTGACCCTGTTTCAGAAGCTACTTACTTTTTTCTAGTAAAACTTCTAGGGTTGGTTCACTTTATTTATAAATTCCAACCAGGTTTAGCATCTCAGTCCCTCTTTTTGTGATTCAGCTTTTTGCGAGCACTTCGAAAATGTTATAATGGTATAATGGTCTTCCTTTTTTTTTGTTTTTTCTTCCTGTTTTTACCCCAGCGGTGTGCATCTTATCTCATGCAGATATTTTACAAATAAAACCTAATGGTTCCTGACGTAGACCTGAGATTCTGGGTGTTAGGAGAGAGTAAAAACTCGTGAGTGGGGCCATAGTGCGGCTTAGTTCTCTGCCCTTTGCGGCCCTGAGGTATCAGCGAACGTCTATCTGGAGAACACCGGAGAAACTCTGTGCATTTTTGAACGGAGTACACACGGCAAACGTGCGTTTACTTTTCCTTGTTTTAACCGACCTTCCAAATAATTGTTGTTATGAGC
The DNA here is from genome assembly GCF_016920785.2 of Ixodes scapularis. NCBI lineage: Eukaryota > Metazoa > Arthropoda > Arachnida > Ixodida > Ixodidae > Ixodes > Ixodes scapularis. Next base: position 88,889,873 of record NW_024609880.1, read on the forward strand.
GACCTGGTGTCTTCTTTCCATATTACTTGTATTTATATATTGGAAACGTTTTCTTATTAACCAACGTCTAAACCTAGGCTCGACCCGCTCAGAACAAAAGGAAAAAAAGAAATATCGACGCAAATCTTATTTAATATTTAATTATCATTTTACTGTTACGAACGATGTTCTTCTATTGTCTAGCAACATATGCCGGTATAGTAAGATGTACATAAATAGATTATTGTTCCAGCTTTGGCTAGTTGTATGACGACTTCTACAGCTTCGCCATTTCGACAGTAGTGAATTTTAGTATAGTCCCGATGACTCCTATAACGATATCCGATACTCCGCCGTCGCCTTTGCGCGTGCGTCATATTGTTATCGGGGGTATCGGAGGTGTTGGAACGACCTACTAAAACTCTCGAATATCAGGCAACGGCTGCAACGACAAAACTTTGCTCTATCTTCGAGGTAAATGGTACTTCATTGCTTCGTTGAAGAAGCCCAATGCAGAGCATGAGGCATTCTTGTGACACAATATGGCACTCCCATCCAGTGCCTCAGTTCAAAGGGTGTTCAACGTAGCAGTCAACATCTTCAGTAAGAAAAATAGCGCGAAATGTCTGACGAGAGTTTTGAGAGCCAGCTATTGCACAAAATACTCCAGGTCAATCAATAGGACAGGTGGCAACAATAAGAACTTGAATAAACCTCTTCCCTTTGTGTCTTACTTGAGGGCAATAATGTTGGGAAAAAAAAACGGGTTACTTTTTGGGGTAACGGTCACATACTTTTATTGGAGAGTAATTGTAATTGTAATTAATTACAATTTAGCCTCCAATAATTGTAAATGCAATTCCTCACTTCTTTTCAGTAACGTGTACAAGACTCTTTAGAAAAAAATACTTTCGGCGACCATGGTCGGTCTCAGGGATGAAATGGAGACCATGTTCTTCTGTTACATTCGATAACAAATGATTAATCAAATACGACACTCAGTGCCTGAGTTTCAGTGGTACTGGGTAGTGCGCCTGTACTACAGAGTGTTTCGAACTGCTCGTTCCGGGTCGCGCGGTTTATGGGCCCCATTTGCAACGGTGATCCTCAAGGAAGTGACGAAAGCGTTTAGCGTCTGCAAGCGTCTCTGCCTCTCCGCCAGCTTTCCTCCTCGCCACGAGACAACGCAACGTATGCGCACTTTCGACCAATCTTTGTGCGGGAGGTGTCCGCCATTAAATTGCAAACGCTTTGATTTTCTCCCTCTCTTAGATCTATAGGCTCCCTATCCTTCGTTTAACAGACGCAGCCGATCGATGCTACGAGGTCATGCGAGCAATCAGACATCCTCAAAAAGCATCATCCAAGGCGCACCACCAGGTTGTTCTTGATGCTTTTGTAGATGTTCCATCATCGCTGAACCAATCATAAACAAAAAAGACCTCTAGTGTCTTGCCTTTTTGTCGCTGCTTAGATGGTCCCATTAGCTCGCATTGAGAACTGCGTTTGGAGTTAAGCTGAAACGAATTATCTAATAGATAAGGACGAACTCAGTCTCTACCTTCACCCTGAGTGGGCAAATTTTTCGCCACACTATTTTAGTATCTCCAAAAACAAAAACAAAAGACAAAATAAACCACGATGACGATTCGCCCTTCACCTCTCTTTTCAATGTGGTCACTGGGGTCAGTGACAACTTAAGAAACGCAGAACGTGGCCTGTTATATTCACGCCTCCTGCTTCGTGATTGGTTCACTGGCGTTCTTATCGGATAACGCCTCAACCTTATTGGCTGCGGGGAGATAATAAGACGCTCGAATCTCCCCACGCCCTCAGGCCTGTCAGGGACGATAACTCCTTAAAGACCGACGTACAACCTCGGTCTGCTGCAGGGAAGAAAATCCTGTTAGCGCCCTCCTCTCCTAAACTGCGAAGGGAGCCGTGTTGGGGCAAGTTGAAAGGTGGCGGGGATATGGGAAATGAGGGAGTGAGAAAAAGTGGAAAGCGCGAAGTGTACGTCGGCCTTTAACGCGTCGCGGCTCAGCAAAGCGGAGCTAAAGGTCTCGCGCAGCCGACTCGGAGAACCTTCGTTCCCAGATTCTGCAGCACTGTATTTTTCAAAGATGTTCTGAAAGACCGGGGAGGAATTTGGCAGGAGACGGATCCTTTCGGCAAACAAAAAACATTTATTCGAAAATACTTTTTTTCTTTTAATCGTTTACCGCCACCTCAAAGAAAAGCGAAAGGGTAACGTTACTTAGCCAGATAGCGATTATGTCGACTCAACCGGCTTGCTATCGAATCCCCAAGAAAAACGTACAACCATTCGTTGGTTTGCTGCGTCATCTCAACTTGAAAACAGGTGCTCGCAGCCTTCATCTGCCGGTCATATCTTATGGTTCATCTCATGAAAGAAGCTTGGAGGCGCGTACAATGTACACGGGGTAGTCAAGTGGAGATCCGCCGGCTTCTTTTTCGGCCCACAATCTGTCCGTTTCCTTCATCACCTCCTCGCGAAGAAACGGCATTTCTTCCTGGGTTATTTTGGCTGTGAGCGGGTTGATTTCCATCAGTTCTCCTGAAAATCGGACCACCACACACACAAAAAAAGAGCATCTTAGGTACGCATTTGGACAGTTCATGGTCGAAACAAGATTAGAGCTCATTCAGTAAAAGCTTAACTTCCGACCACTGAGCTACTACATCATACAAAGAACAGTCCCCATACACTGTCTGAGAAATGGTTTTTCCTTGTATGACTGTCCTCTCACATTGATCACACGAAAACTTGTCCACTGAGACACGTTCGAAACATGCGTATCAATAAAGCACACATGCAGGTGTGTCTGCACATAATTTTGTCACCATATCTGCGGAGAAACTCCGCGTCTTTTGTAGAATGTATGGGCAGTGTGACTGGAACTTCATGCAGTTAGAGATTGGAACATTCTGCCTCCTCATTTCCTGTAGTCGGGAGACCCTTTCCGTTGCAGTTCGGAACAAGTAAAGCGTTCACTCGTACAGCTTGAGAAGCGCAATTGCCTCTGAATATTATCACTGAGTGTAGGAGATTAATTGATTTGTGTCTCAATATTGTTTCTCTTTCTCTCCGGTAGTGCGATATATCGAGGGGTGGCTCGTTCAAAGGTTTCCTACGCCGTGCGTTGCCCACCTAGGTCTTACGTGGTGGCCAAGCTAATGGTGTCACGTCAATGCTTTGATAAATATTCCTCCGGTTTTGAGGTGAACGCAAAAAAATTCGCTTACGTGTGAGGTCCTCTTTAGTGCCATAACGCGTTGATATTTCCGTTATGACATCACAAAAGGTCGGGATCAAATTGGTGCTTTTCAAGAGTCGTTTCATGTAGGAAATACGAGATTCGTTTCCAACCAGGTCTACGGTGTCAGGGGTGGTATTTTCACAAATCTGCAAATAAAGCATAAAAAATATTAGAGTTTAATTAATTCGTATGAAAACCTGTTCTATACTTTGGGCATACGTAAACATTATATAATATTATTGCAGCTATTGCAACCAAACGTAACCAATGGACGCTGTGGTATGAAATTGTATACCCTGAATATCAGTTTGCAAGAGGGTCTTCGTTAGTTTTCTTCTGAGGTGCAGACGTGTGGCAACTCGTGTTTCAAATTAAAAATCAAGTTTATTGATTTCTTTTCACACAAGAGGAGAGGAAGGAAGGGAAAAAAAGCAATACAAAACTGCTTGTCAGATCCCCTTTCCTCCGCCAGCATGGGAACTTATAAATAGCAATATCAAAAACAACAGCAATAAAAGAACAATATCCCGCACATAATTAATCTATTAAAATTTACCTCGGGCAGACAAAAAGAGAACGTATGAATGTATTAGACACATTCTCAAGATTGAAATCCATTGCTACTATACTATGTAATACTTTGGAAAGTTGGAACTTAAGAGTCTGGTTCCCGTAGTTTGTCCTGGAGCGCGGGTGAAGTCCAGGCACCGGCATGGCGGATGGCATATGAAGTAGTCTTTGACCGCAAAGCGGAAAGAGAAAGGAGAGAGCTATCTGGGTTGTTTAATGCGGTTTTGTATGCAAGGACAAGTTTATACTCATAAAATTTGTGATTCGGACAATATCTAATTTTCCAGAGTGGTGCCGTGTGGCTGTCATATCTTTGATTGGTTGGAATACGAATTACCTTTTTTTCTGTAATACATGAAGACAATATATATTTGTAACGATTGTATTGCCCCATACCAAGAAAAAAATTTGTTGAGAAAGTTAAAAAAAAAGTCTCTTCTCCAACATGGAACGATGGCTGTCACTTTTAGGCTTTTAACGAGTTAATTTTTATATTATTCGTACCAGCCACTTTCGCGCTTTGGTTGAACTGACCAACAAAACTTACCGCCGCTTATTTTTTCCAGCGTTCCGTCCTGGCCAACTTCTTACGAAACTGAAGGTGGAAACTGGAAGCGTAGAACATGCATAGACATTCGCCACCGGGCTTCAACAATTCGAACACGTTCTTGAATCCTCTCTCCTGGTCCTTCACCCAGTTGAAAAGGAAGATGGCGTAGACTCGATCAAACTGACCGTACTTCTTCACGAAGGCGGACACGTCATCCGCTAGGGCATCGAGAACGTCGTAGCAAATCTTAGGATGGGCGAAGTGCTTCTTGGCGGTCTCTATCTTGTCCTTGGAGACGCCCACAGCAACAATTTTGCCGACGGGAGGGCAGCGGGGAAGAAGCGCTTCACGCGTGACGTCACCTATGCCACAGCCCAGGTCAAGGAATTACTGTTCCTCACTTGAAGGCTTCTGGAGTGTCTTCTGCAGGAGGTCTAGTCCATCTAGAGTAATTTGATGAATGGTGCTCTCGTGGGATTCGGCTTGCTGAGACATGGTGGTCGTCGATGTCCACTGGAAAAAAGCTGTTACTCAAGAAATTTGCAACCTTCAAACTCGTTCCCTCTGACCGGATTGTTTACGGGCAAAGAAAATATATCTCGGTACGTCTGACGGACGCTGGTATGACGATACCACCAGAGACGGTAATAAGCTCGAAACCTTTGCTTTATGTACTCACTGGTCAGTTCGTAGCGGATGTTCGCTATCACGACCACGGAAACAACATGGGCTCATTGCCCGATGTGTCGATTACCCACAGACTTGACAGGAAGTGCGCTGTCTCTAGCGCTGGGCCAATCAGCACTCGTCGTTGCACCAAGCGGCAGTCTTTCCAGAGGAATCGGTACATGCGTCACGTGACTGAAGAATGGCAGTCGAATGGTGCATTTGAAACGTAGTTCCCGGTTGTGCGACAGCTGAATGAAACGAAGTTCTTTGCCCTCAACCATATAGCCCCAGTGCAGTGAACAGGAGGCGCATCGGTTGGCTGCTTGTCAGCGCGGCTGGTGGCCAAAAGGGGCCACTTTAGGAAGAACATGTCACCGAGCGATTGGACACGAGCCCTGCGTCACAGTTCGGAACAGCGCTCGGAGATTCGAGCTCGAGATCGGGACCAATGATCGCGACCGCGGGTCTTCTCAGAGTGGCAGAAATTGTTCATGACATGGAGCCACTTGCCAAACCAAACTTCATTGCCCGGTGGGAATTCGAAGCCACGTGCCATAAAACGGATTTCCGTTCTTAAAACAGGTCGGAAATAATGAAATATTCATGTTTCCTTCGCTGTAAATTTCTGTACCGAAAAGAGCGAAAAAAGATTTATTATTAATAAAATAAGCTCTATTCGCGCGTGCCAAGGTCTTCGTTGAAGGTTTTATTTTGCGCGCGTCCGGTGGCCTTGTGTACTAGGACTAGGAGTGACTGAACGATGATACGGCCTGCAGATGTGGTCGATAGTAGAGTGTAGTTATAGGGCGCCGCCGAGATGGTGTTTTATTTCAGTCTTTTTAGTTTGTTCTTTCGCTCTGATGCTCCGTTTGGTGCTTTGTTTGACTGTCCGTACGTGCCGACTTGTGTTCTTCAAACCATAGGCGAAAATGAGTCTTGTCCACGGTGGGTCGTCGTCGCCGCGGGCCTTTCCGCTGACCGAAGTGCAGCTAGTGCCCAGACACGGAGATCTACCAAAATATCCAGAGCCCCGAATCGCACATACATCAACGGCCGGGACGTCCTTTACAAAAAGTAGACCTGAAGTCTATTTCTATTCACACGGTGCATCTTTTTGGCGAGTCTATTGTCTCGACACTAGGTTTCGAGACACAGATGCGCCGTTCGAACGAAACGGGAAAAGACGCGCGCATCTATAAAAAAAGAATGTGCGCACTCCTCGCTCTTGGAGTGAGATTTTGCTGAAACTTCACTGGGGCATGTCAATCACCCGAAGGGGAAACGTGTGCGCTGCCAACAAGGCCGACCCTACACCATCAAGCGTCTTGGACCAACTCCGGTCGTGGCGGGTTGGGGTTGGGCGGGGGGGGGGGGGGGGGGGGGGGGGGGGGGGGGGCAACCCGCCTTTTTATACGCCCCTAAGTGGCCCCCCACACACACACACTTTTGACGGCGCCCTGTGCGACCGCAAAGGTCTCACACCCATAGAGCCGGCCCTGGTTGTTTATGTCCGCTCGACATCGCTGTGACATATCTGATCTTCGAGGCGGATCGAGCTTTTGGAGGAGCCTGATCTTTGGCCCTTCCCGTACCTGAGCCAAAGCTGAAAAAAATAAAACAAACGTGGTGGTGAGCGACGAGCAAGGAAGCGGTGCTAAAGCGGCGCGTGTCTGCGGTACGGGTTGGAAGTACAGGTTGGCTCTCTACCCCTCGCTTCAAAGTCGGCCAGTGAGAAGAGCATTGCGTATCGCGTTCGTGACGTCAATAGTTCTCGCACGGTCAAGGGTATTCTAGTTTCGAGCCTTGCCGCTTGGTGGTGCCAGCGCGTGACAATCTCGCCAAGTAGTACTATCCGAGGACTGAACTCCCTGTTTCCTCTGCATAGCTTGCCCGTAACATCATTTGCGGCCATGCCGGTATTTTATGTGCCACGAGCGTTCGTTTCACCGTGTTCAGGCCGGTTCAGACACTTGCGTTTGAGCGCGTTTGACTGCGTTGCGTCGAGAACCGAAAGCGAGTCACCGGCGCATTTGTGCTTTGTATGAAGCGTGGAATCCAATTCAAGGAATCATCTTGGCACGGGATATAAGCAGCAGGGATGTACTGGTTTCTCGCTGCCGCAACGCAGTCAAACGCAGTCAAACGCCACTGTCTGTGAACCAGGCTTTAGTTTCACACCGCAGAAGTAGTGGTTAGAGGGAACCAGTAAATAAAAATATCCGTCAGTACCCAGAAATGGCTTTTGGTTGTCCTGGCAGAGGTTCCCTCATCCTTAGATCTACCGAACGTCTGCAAAGAACGGCAATCTCGATGGTGGGGAATGCATGTTGCAGAAGCACGGTGCGCCGAGACTACAGCAATGCCAGAACCACGAGAGCTCGAGGTCGCTGCTTTGAAGCGTCTTCCTGCAGGACGATCGAGCGCTCGCGCTAGAAATGCATGTCTCAAAGCCAGGAGCACGGGCTAGCTCGTGCTTGTAGCCTTGGCTGCGCTCTCAGCTTCTGAGCGTTCTCCGCCAAGCCACATTCAGGACTAGGTAACTCCACGAGAGAGCCATACTGCCGCGAACTGCCGCTGCTTCTTAGGAACTCATTACGTGACGACATCCCAGCGGAGCATCACAGACCGCTACCAGACGCGCTTTTGAAATCTGCTCATTCGTTTAAAAATTAGTGTTCTTGACTTCTCTGCCTGCAGCCCAGAAACACTAGTCTAGGCTAGTGTGTCTGGGCGTCCGGCTCAACATGAACCAGATCTAAACAAAGAAATGAAAATGCAAAAAATTTCGTTTCCGTACCCCTTGAAGCCGGGGTCAAACTGTTTATTCATTATACAAAAGTGTTGTGTGTTGGCAACCGAGGATATCCAGGGATGCCGGTGAACTGGTGCACGCGCGCAGGCACGAGACGTTCGACTGCTCTGGCCCCAACCCGGTCGGTTGTGCCCGCTGTATGCTGTAATGTATATATTATGTAAAGATTAAATACACAACATTGGCGACGAAGTGGAGTCAACCTGCGGCGGAAGACCTTCTAGAGCGCCGTTCACGGCGCCATGGCAGAAGCAAAGGCATCAGCGGCGCCGGCATTCGGCGGCATCCAAGAGTTCGCACCGAGCACCGGTGCAACATGGCCACTGTACCATGAAAGACTTGAGTTCTACTTTATCGCAAATGAGATCAAGTCAGCCGAGAAGAAGCGTGCAATCCTGTGCACGGTCTGCGGGGCGGCAACGTACGCCATCATTCGTTCACTCTGCTCACCGGCTCTACCTTCCGAGACGAGCTACGACGACATCTTCTCGCGACTGGCGGCCCACTTCAACCCGAGGCCGTCCGCCATTGTTCAGCGTTTCCAGTTCGGGAAGCGCGACCAGCGTCAAGGAGAAAGTATCGCCGACTACATCGCCGAGCTTCGTCGGCTGTCGGAGCACTGCGCTTTCGGGCCAACGTTGGACGACATGCTCCGAGACAGGTTAGTCTGCGGCCTCCGGGGAGAGTCCCTTCAGCGACGGCTTCTCTCCGAGCCGGAACTAACCTTCGCGGTGGCCAAAGAGAAGGCAATAGCAGCAGAGTACGCGCACCAGCAGACAGAAAAGATCAGGGGGGAGACGGCAGAGAGCAGCGATGTGTGTCGTGTTGGTAAGCAAATGGCTCCGAGAGCTAGGCCTAATGCCGAGGCAGCAAGAGAAAGGACTGCGTCGAAGTCGCAGCAAGACGCTGGCAAGTGTTTTCGCTGTGGAGGGTCACACGCACCAGACGAGTGTCGTTTTCGACACGCACAGTGCCACTTTTGCAAGCAGTGGGGCCATATCATGAAAGTTTGTCGACGAAAAGCGAAACAGTCCTCACCGACGTCTAGGCCTACAGGTGGCAGCCGCCAGAACGGCCGGCGGCGCGACAGTGAAACAGCGGATGTTTTCGGCATCTTCCAAATGACTGCCGAGGAACCTGCTATCCGCGTGGTCTTAGAAGTGAACGGGAACCCTCTCGAGATGGAAGTCGACTCAGGAGCGGTGTGCTCCGTGATCAACGAGAGAACTATGCGTCAGCTGCGGTTGTCCAAGCACAAGCTGCGACCGTGTGAACTACGTCTTCGCACGTACAACCAGCAGGAATTGAAGGTGCTAGGCTCCGTGATGGTCCAAGTCACCTAAAAAGGGCGTCAAAAACTACTGCGTCTCGTCGTGATCAAGGGAGCAGGCGTAGGCTTGCTTGGCCGAGACTGGTTCAAGGCTCTTGGGATTGAGCTGAGAGTCAATCAGCTGGAAGAAACAACGAACAATCAGAGCCCGTCCAGCGCAGCAGTGCTGAGTCGTCACGCCGACGTTTTCCAACCAGGTCTAGGCAAGAGCAAGGGACCACCAGTTCGAGTCGAAGTGGAACCGACTGCCCAGCCCAAGTTTTTCAAACCGCGTCCAGTTCCCTTTGCCTTACTACCAAAAGTGGATGAAGCCTTGGACAAGCTCGTCAGGCAAGGCATTTTGGAACCGGTCCTACATTCCAGTTGGGCGACTCTAATAGTACCTGTGGTAAAAAAGGATGGCACAGTGCGAATCTGTGGCGACTACAAGAGTACGGTAAACCCTGTGGTCCGTTGGGAAAGCTACCCCCTACCCACACCTGAGGAACTTTTCGCGAAGCTGGCAGGCTGTGCAAGGTTTTCCAAGCTTGATTTAGACCAAGCGTACCTGCAGCTGACAGTTGACAGTGAGACAGCTGACCTCACCATCACCACACACCGTGGACTTTTCCGTGTAACGCGCCTACAGTTCGGAGTAGCTGTTGCAACGTCGTCTTCTTTTGGCGCCAACTGTTCAAGACGAAGAAGACGAACCTTTTGTTGTGCGACGATGCAACTTTTTTACTTCATCGCGCTCGTGGAGCAATTCCCCGCTCTGTGGGACAATATATGCATGCCCGTTTCGGTTCACTTAAGTCCTGCTCGTCCTCAATAGTCAACGCCAGGGCCACCGCGGCCAAACTTCTCTTTCGTTCAACCTCCATCTTGGCTCCTTACAAATAGCCTCAAAGCAGCTCGCTCCATGCATTTGGTGGAGCTGTGAGGTCGAGGGTTGGACCGGCCCGTTCACACTGTCGTCTGCTCTTTTGGTCCGCCGTGTGGATGCTCATTGCAGCCGGGCGGCCCGCGGGCCGCGCATCACGTGATCAATCGGTCCGCGGCCCGGTCCGTCGTGTGGATACACCTTAAGGTGTATCCACACGACGGACCAAATCGCTGTTTTGGTCCGCGGGCCGCGCATCACGTGATCTTACGTCACCGGTTTTCGAGGTCCGCCGGTGGTCCGCGGCCCGCGCTTGTGAGAAATGCCAAGCGACTTTTCTCGTCCGGACCTTGGCGGCGGACCGCGGCGTTTTTAGTATAATTGAAGTGCTAAGTCTGGCAACAAGCTGACTTTTGTTGTTTGAATTGGAATCCAAATCCAAAGTCGTGTTATTTTGGCGCTAACTGTTGAAGACGAAGAAGACGAACCTTTTGTTTTGCCACGATGGCGGCATGGTGCGACGATGCACCTTTTTACTTCATCGCGCTCGTGGAGCAATTCCCCGCTCTGTGGGACAATAGATGCAAGACCTTTTCGGTCCTCAATAGTCAACGCCAGGGCCACCGCGGTCAAGCGTCTCTTTCGTTCAACCTCCATCTTGGCTCCTTACAAATAGCCTCAAAGCAGCTCGCTGGATGCGTTTGGTGGAGCTGCGAGGTCGAGGGTTAGGCCGGCCTGTTCACTCTGTCGCCTGCTCTTTTGGTCCGCCGTGTGGATGCTCATTGCAGCCGGGCGGCCCGCGGGCCGCTGATCACGTGATCAATCGGTCCGCGGTCCGCGGTCCGTCGTGTGGATACACCTTTAACTGCATCGTCAAAGTGCATCGTGACGACATTTTGAGGTCACCGCCAACTGCATCATTTTACGAGCATAGCTCGAACTGCATAGGGAAAAACTACATTTCAACGTCATGTCACGTGACCCGAGAGAAGAGCCAATCAGCGCCCGATGCAGTTATCTACATCATTCAGTTTGCGTTCCAGCATAGATAGACTGTATTGATGTACAAGCAGTGCGACTCCGGCACAACATTCGCGACCACTGCAGCAGTCGCGACGAGAACACAAATCTATGCTTGATATACACGTTTGCAAGAAAGGCTCCTGTGCGCTGCCATTTTGATGGATGCTGGCGCCCCGTACCGTTTCCGCCATGCTGGGGTGCGCCAGGGGCACGTCATTGGGGTGCGCGATGACAAGATGGTGCCGTTTGCTGCATCGCCGATGGCTTACGTTAGCGGCACACTTACTGTCTCGGAACGCAGGATGCAGGGTTGGAGCTGACTTTATAACGATCGCAGCCTCCGTTCCTGCATGTTGCGGAAGCCAAAGCTGCCGCGAGCGCAGCCATCGTTGATGCAAAGGCCATGTGACTTTTGGCGCATTCTGAAGAGAGCGCTTTGAGACTTTAGATCTTTTTGAAAATTTTCGATTTGTTACCGCTTTAGGCATTTTATTTAATTGTCCTTGCTATTTCGCTGTCGAAGACGACACGTGTACGTTTTATAATTATTTTTTATTTTTTTATTTCTTTCTGCGCTCAGTGGTGTACGCTTCGGCGAGAGACGCTTGGCAACATTGTACGACAACCAGCGAACGTCCTGGCTGGAGAGTAGGTCCGCCTCACCTTGGCGCGCGGTTCGAGGTTAAGCCGGGATCCCACTTGCAAAGGTGTATTCAACTGCAAAGTTCCCTTTGGACAGCATATAAAATAGCTAAAACAGATAGTTCCCCGGAAGATGAACACCTTGACAGTTCTTGCGGATCGATCCTGGTGTTCAGACCAGGTCTGTTTTTTTACGAAATTACTGGCAAGGTGAACGCGCCATTTTGAGCTATGGCTGTATCGTGTATGGTTCTACGAAACCGTCTACCCTGAAGGGTTGAGATCCAGTGTTCCACCAGGGCATCCGACTGGCGACAGGTGCCTTTGAACATCGCCTGTGACTAGCCTCTACGCCGAGTCCAAAAGAGGGTTACTTGAGAAGCGAAGTTGTTTTCTTAGCACACAGTATTTTTTCAGAATCCATAGTCTTCCTCAACACTTGGCTTACTCCTATATTGAAAACATAAAAAAAAAACGAACACTCTTTTTTAAGATAAGTTGTATGTGATAGCTACCTTTGCTCTTTGCGTGAAGGCTGGCGCTCAAGGTTACAATTTTAATGTCTTCTGTCCCGTCATTATACATACATATATATACATACATATTTTATTATTCCGTGCCCCAGAACGACCAAAGTCTTGATGTGGGGCACATACGTCCGTACAATGTGAACAACACAATTATAGAAAAACAGTATGATTATTAGTTGAGAAGTAAGTTTCTCGTTCACTTTTAAAAGACATATATAGACTGTAAAAGCATAAAAAAAGTATTTGATGATATGGCATTCTAACACAGTTCAATACGTGACATCGGACAAAGTTTCTCCCGAGAGCCAGGATAAAACAAACTGGCGTGTCTACTGGAACGTAGAGGCACGTGAACGTTAACACAACACAGCAAGCTGCTGTCTATCTCGCCATGAATTATTCTGCGTAGCAGTAATATAAGTTGCGCTTAACTCTTCGGCTTGATAGCATTTGTAACCCGAGAGTTTCGACTATGTACACGTAGTCATAAAAACACATTCGTTTTAAATGACGATCGTAAACGATTCGAACAAACCTATAGAAGGGTATGCACCTGGGCTAGTTGGTGATTCATGTTTTTGAGGGTAAAAGCGCGAAAAACAAGTACAAGTAAAAGAAACAAACAACACATAGCGCAAACTTTTTCTGATTTTCTTTTTTTAATTTGCAATGAATCGGTTGCTGTGATAGAATTCCACGCAACACTCGCGAGCTCAAGCCGAAAAGCCGAGAACGAATTAGACTGCAAAATATGCGAATAATACAGAATGAAATAAAAAAAGAAGAAAATCTTTGGACAAAGGAGAAATCAAGCCCAGCGATTTTATAGCTGATGCGAAAATTTGAGAGACATGGTAGAAAAAAGAACTATGATCATCGAAATAAACGCCAAAGTTACGAAACACAGACACACGCAAAACGGTAGTGGAAACAAGAACATAGGCATTTAAAATTGACTCTCTCCTTCTGGGTATTCATAGCACTTTAGTTTTATCTAAATTGATTAACAAAAAAAAAATGTCGAGCACCACTGAAGCACGTGTGACACATAGTCTCGTAAAAGTGCGCAGTCATGGAGTGACCGAATATTAAAAGATTGCTTCAAGGCATCGGCGAATAGCAACAACCATCACAAAAGTGCTCCTTTGGAGGATGCAGAAATAGCTTGCAACCTGACTTCACAAAACTACAGCAAAACATATGTTGTGTCAGCATTATAAAATAGGAATTCATGGAGCTATCAAGTGTTTTTGAAAGCTGTACATTTTCTTTTCACGGATGGAACGGAAGGGAGCGGTTATGCAGGATGTGCTGCTGTTGTTCAGCCTGTCTGTAAGGCGAATCAATACAAACGCATCCGTGTTTACACCTGAGCTAATTGGGTTGATCATGGCTGTAAAACACATAGTCAACCAGAAATACAGAAAAGTTTTTTTCGTTTCCTACTCACTTCGCTCACTCATTGCGCTGAAAGGTGACGTAAGGTTCCCTGGCCAAGAGCTTGTGGAAACAATGAATGAGTACTTCACAACTATGGGTGTATGTGCCGAATTACCAAACATGACGGAAGCCAGTCCAACACATTGCACTACAAAATCTTTAACTTCTATTATGTCATTATGTACTTTCCAACAACACTGAACGAAGTAGATGCAATGATCTCAAACCTAAAAAAATTGCGCTGCTGCCTTTTTTGTTCATATAAAAGCTCTTCCTATTAAGCATGTATCGTGAACGTTAAGTCCAATTGTCTCCTATTTATTTAATCAGATGTTCGTAACTGGGATATGTCCTGACCAACTAAAAGTTGCTAGAGTGACTCAAATTCAAAAAGGCGGGGATGATACAGCCCTCCAAAACTCCAAGCCAATTTCAGTCTTACCATTTATGATTGAAACTATTTGAGCGAGCCATCGTACAAAGACTTGAAATTTTTTTTTTAAGCATAATACAATAACTGCGGCACAGTTTGGCTTTCAGGGGGACATATCTACCGAACAGGCATAGAGAAAATAAGTTATACATATTAGGCCTATTTTTAGACCTCAAAAAAGCGTTTAATACTGTACAGCATGATTTTTTTAAAGAAAGTTTGAGCACGATGGTATTCAAGGAATTGCTTTAGGGTTATTAAGAAATTGTCTTGAAAATCGATATAAAAATGTTAAAGTTGAAGATGTGTCGTCAAAGAAGTTTCTAATCAAATATGCTGTCCCGCGGGGTATTGCTTTACGGTTACTAAAAAAATTAGCTTGAAAATCGATATAAAAATATTAAAGTTTGTGGGGATTGAAAAGGAAGAGAATAAAGATGGCTCGTGAGGCGGGTCAAGCTAGCGCACGCTGAGGACGAGCGCGGGTTAGAACGGGTGTGGACACCAGCGAAACGGTTGTCTTTTCTTGAGTCTCCACATTGGCGCCCAACGCGGGGCCACTCTCGCCGCGCCAGGCGACATAACCGCCGTCAGCAACCGCCACGCACTACCGAGGCTGCCACCTGGTGCGTGATGGAGGCCGGGCGAATGGTCTCATTTCTCGTCCGGGATGGCCTGGGAACACTAACTTCAAGTGCCACAAGGTACTGCACCAGAGGACGTTCCCCATCCCTTCCGGCGACGGACACTGATGGAGCGCTGTGCTGCGGATCTGCCCGCCGCCTACGACGATGAAGAATACGCCAACATCTGTGAACTTTGCCGCGTCCCACTCATTTCATGCGAACAGCATCCTCAAGGAGCACTTTACCACGACCGAGAAGACCGCCAGCGGGCGCTGGTGCGGCTGGATCACGGGCCCTCACACCTGCCGACATCGAGGCCGCCCTCCTTATCGTTGGCCGTGCCTGCCCCGAACGCCTGCGCCCACCACTAACCTTACCACCAGAACTGGCGAACGTCAGACTTAGCGACGACGAAATGTAACCACCACATCAAACTCTATACTCTCACAAGCAAAAGAATACTCGAACCTTTCCGCTACGTCCACATACAAGCCATCTTTCGCCACATAGAAGCCATCTCTTGGGGCGGCCACCGCCCATCACCACGACCTCACCAACCGCCCCCCACCGACGAGTCGTGACCAAGAAAGCACGTCTGTCCTGGCCACCCTGGCATCACTTGCCGAGGCACAGCTCCCAACGCAACCCTATCGTCGACGGAGGCTGTGCAGTGACTGGACTCACGGCACCACTATGCCCCCTGCCAAAAACTCCACAATCATGGCGCCTGCTCTGGGAGGGGACCAACGAAAACCACCTGATTAAAAAAACTCCCTCCCCCCCCCCCCCCCTCCCCCAGAGGGGGAATGATGTGGGGATTGAAAAGGAAGAGAATAAAGATGGTTCGTGAGGCGGGTCAAGCTAGCGCGCGCTGAAGATGAGCGCGGGTTAGAAGTAGAACGGGTGTGGACACCAGCGAAACGGTTGTCTGTTCTTGAGTCTCCACAAGTTGAAGATGTGTCGTCAAACAGGTTGTCAATCAAATATGGTGTCCCGCAGGGATCCATTATGGGTTCATTAGTCAATATTTCGGGTTCACCGAACATTGTCATGTATGCAGATGACACGAACGTTTTCTTCACTGGAAAGTCTAAACAATATCTCGAAGACATAACAAACAGATACTTGGTGAATTGGTCTCATTGGCTAATATAAAAATAAAATGCAACTAAACAAGTCTAAAACAAAAATATGTCCTATTGCGGCCTATCAATACACGCGATAACGACGCCATCATTATTAAATTGAGCAATGTAGTCTTAGAACAAGTAATATAAAAAAAATTGTTGGGGTTTGGTTTAACGAAGAACTAACATGTAATACACATGTTAGGCATATCAAGACACAACGATCAAAGTATCTTAGGCGTATGTACAGAATAACAAATTTAATACCGCGCTGGCTGAAAAAAGTTTCTTTATCACTCACTGTTCTATTCTTATCTTTCGTATGGTATTCTGGTATGGTGTAGTGCGACCATTGGAAACTATAATTAGCTTTCAGTACTGCAAAAAAGGGTTCTACGTAGGTATGCTAATTACTCTGGACACCTGCAGGACTTTGATTTCGCGAAACATTTCACCTTACATAACATGCTGAAACGAGACCAGGTTTATTATTCTAAACTAACGCTATTCCTACACAAAAATAAACTCAGTACTGCAAAATGTACTGCAAAATAGGGTTCTACGTATTTAAGCTAATTACTCTGGAAAGCTGTAGGACGTTGATTGCGACCAACACATTTCACCTTACATAACATGCTAAAAACAGACCAGGTTTATTATTCTAAACTAGCGCATGGCAGATGGCTCGAATCAGGACTAACTATGGAAAACAGAAACTCGACTACCAGATAACCGGTCTTCGTAATATTTTCCTGAGTTTGTTTTATTTTTTCTGTTGCCGGTCAATGTTAGCAACAAGCTCTTCAATTAATGTTATCTATGGTTTGCGTTTTTTTTTTTAAACATGCCGGTTGCGTTGTTGTTTATGGCTGTGTGGATATTTGATGACCAAATTGTGCTGCAGTTGTTGTAGGTGCCTAATTTTGCCCGGCGCTTTTTAATTTGCGACGGTATCACCTTTGATAATGACTGGTGTGTTCACTGGTTTGCGCGGAGTTTATTTGTTTTCTTTTGATGTTTTTTTTTGTGTGTACACGGCATGTGATTGCTCTTATTGCTTTTATTGCTTTTACCTTTTATTTCTTGATTTGGAGGGGGACATACCTGCTGTGTTGTCGCCTATGACTGTGTGGGTATAAGTAAGTAACTGAGTGAGTGAGTGAGTGAGTGGTTGAGTGAGTGAGTGTGTGGAGTGAGTGAATGGAGTGAGTGAGTGAGTGGAGCGAGTAAAGTAAGTAAGTGAAGCAAAGTGAGTAAGTTAAGTAAGTAAGTAAAGTAAAGTAAGTAAAGTAAAGTAAGTAAAGTAAGTTAGTTCTGCTTGCTTCCTAGCCACTTTGAAACATCTGGCAGTGAAGATGCTGACCGAGCCGTACCTGCGTAAATACTAAATAGGGTAATCGACTTCAGCAGCGTGTCGGTCAGCGATTACAGAGCAACTTTACAAAGCCAGATAAGATCTTCATGGCAGGTGGAATAGGACTCTGATCCCCTTAATGAGCTTAATTTTTTTAAACCGATTTTGTGCGAGTGGCGTAGCGCCAGGCATCGAGAACGGCTACCTATAAAGATAAATGGACATACATTTTGCGACCACTGTTCCCAAGTTCTCGGCATACCTTCACATCCTACTAGTATTTTCACAGTTTCATAAACAAGGTCGCACCTTTTTTCCCCTCTTTCTTAACGAACACACTTCATCTTATATTTAACTTTTAATTGGCGTTGAATCTCTAGTTTTATATACGCACAAGTTTCCAGATCTTTGCAAAGCAATAATATTTTACAACGGATTTAAGAACTCCCGTGGTGTCTCCCGAATCAAGCAATGCCTACTGTAGAATCTTAGAGCATGTTGCCTCCGTTCCTTCTTCCTCGTAACGCAACAAAGCAACCCATACCTACCTGCGACCCATCTCTGCACTCGAGAAGTCCGCCATTCCATTTCAAACGCTCTCTATGATTTGAGTTGTTCCCACTTTTAAATCTATACGCTCTCTATACTTCGTTGAAGTCCAGACGTATAGCTCCCACTACGAGCTCATACGACCGATCAGCAGCTTCAAAATCACACCATCAAGGTGTTCGTTCAGTTTCTGTACGTGTTCTGTCATTGATGAACCAATCACATATAGAAAAGGACTATGGGCTATCGCTTTTGACCCCTTAGTTCGTAGCACGGCCGGACCGGATTCGGGCGCTTCCTTTTTATAGGCCTTTTCCGTCACCAGAGAAAGCATGTGCATCTTTCTGCTTGCGGTTACCCTACAAGTCTCGCTGTTCCACCCTGCTAACTCTGCTGCTCAAAGGGGTACCTGTTTGTCGTGGCCCAATGGTGTGTTGTTGTGTCCGGAATTTCACGTCAACATCGGGGAAGATTTCTGGCGTGTCTTTCCACCAGCTGCCCAGTGATGAATCCCTAAACACTAGGGTTTTGTGAATAGTGGTTCGAATCGAATAGTGCTGCGTCATTCATAGCTTTGACAGTGCAAGGGGAAGCAAAGACGGCCGGTTCTTTCTGCAGTGCAGAAGCGAATAATGACGTCCCGCTATTCAATTCGAGTCATTATTCGAACGCCCCTACTACGCAACACGTAAAAAAATCCGAGGACCCCTACGTTGTGAATCCGAAAGCACGACTGCCCAATTGATCCATCCACTAGCGTCACATTCTGAAGGAACTTGAGCTTTCCATAGTTCCTTTACCCGGGCAGAGAAACGTGGTTCTGCAGGTAATGACGAACTCAAATTCTGCCTTGAGTATAAACTGAATGAGCACACTTGTTTTCATCAGACTATATATAATACTAGATTGAGAACCGGAAAGAAAAGAAAAAAAACGATGACGATTCGCCCTCCACTTCTCCTTTCGAAGTGGTCACTGTCGTTAGTGGCGACGTAAAAAACGCAGGGCGTGGCCTGTTATGTTCACGCCTCTTGCTTCGTGATTGGTTCACTGGCGTTCTGATCGGCTAACGCAGCAATCTCATTGGCTGCGGAAGGGTAATGAGATCCTCGAATCTCGCCACGCCCTATGGCCTGTCAGGCACGATGACTTTTTAATGCTTCGCGGCTCAGCTGGGCGCGGAGCTAAAGGTCTCGCGCAGCCGCCTCGGAGTACATTCGTTCCCAGATTCTGCAGCACTGCATGTTTCAAAGGTGTTCTGAAAGACCGGGGAGGCATCGGGCAGGAGAATGATCATTTCGGCAAACAAAAAACATTTATTTGAAAATACGTTTTTGTTTAAATCGTTTACCGCCACCTTAAAGAGAAGCGGAAGGCCAACGTGACTTAGCCAGATAGCGATTATGTCGACTCAGCCGGCTTGCTATCAAATCTTCGAGAAAAGCCTACAACCATTCGTTAGTTCGCTGCTTCATCCAAGCATAAAAAAGAAATTCTCGCAGCATCCAGCTGTCGGTCATATCTTATAGTTCAACTCATCAAATAACCTTGGAGGCGCGTACAATGTACACGGGGTAGTCAAGTGGAGATCCGCCGGCTTCTTTTTCGGCCCACAGTCTGTCCGCTTCCTTCATCACCTCCTCTCGAAGAAACGGCATTTCTTCCTTGCTTATTTTGGCTGTGAGCGGGTTGATCTCCATCAGTTCTCCTGAAAATCGGATACCCGCGCAGACACAATAACGAGCATTTTAGATACGTATTAGGAAAGTTCATGGTAGAAACAAGATTAGCGCTTATTTTAGTAAAAGGTTAAGCCCCGATCACACAGTTAACACATCATACAAAAGGAAAGGTTTCTTTCCTTGCATGATTGTCCCCTCACATTGATCACACGAAAACTGTCTACAGACATGTTAGAAACATGTGTATCTATCAAGCACACATGATTCGAACTTGCTTGAGGCGTGTACGCAGATAATGCACCCACCATGTCTACGGAGAAGCTCCGCGTCTTTTGTATAATGTATGGGCAATGTGACTGAAGCTTTATAGGGTTAGAGGTTGGGACATATGGCTGCCTCCTCATTTCCTGTATTCGGGAAACACCTTCCGTGGCAGTTCGGAACAAGTAAAGCGTTTACTGGTACAGCTTGAGAAGCGTTGCCTCTGAATATTATCCCTGAGTGTAAAAGAATAATTGATTCTTGTCTCAATTTGTTTTTTTTTCTCTCTCTCCGGTAGCGCGATATACCGAGCGGTGGTTCGCTCTAAGGTTTCCTTCGCCCTACGTTGCCCACCAAGTACTTGCATGGTGGCCAAGCTAATGGTGTCACGTCAACGCTATGATAAAAAATTCCTTTTGTTTATAGGTGAACGCAAAAAATGCGCTTACGTGTAAGGTCCTCTTTAGTGCCGTAACGCGTTGATATTTCAGTTATGACATCGCAGAAGGTCGGTGTCAAGTTGGCGCTTTTCAAGAGGCGTCTAATGTATGAAATCCGGGCTTCGTTTCCAACCAGGTCTATGGTGCCAGGAGTAGTACTTTCACAAATCTGCAAATTAAGAACGAAAGAATGTTAGTCAGATTCGTTCGTCTTAAAACGTGCTGTTATTAACTTGGGTGTACCTAGAAAAATATATAATTCTATTGCAGCAATTGCAACCAAACGTAGACATCGGCCGCTGCGGTCTGAAATTACAGTTACTATACCGAAATGTCAGTTTACAAAAAGATCCTCGTCAGTTGTCGTCTTAGGTACATGCGCGTGGCAGCTCAAGCTTTGCTAAAAAACAAAAAAATTTTTTTTTATTAACATGGAACGATCGCTGTCACTTTTAGGGTTTTAGCAGGTTCCTTTTTTTATCTAATTCCTAACAGCTTGATCTATCTTTGCATTAGTTTTTAACTGACCAACAAAACTCACCCCCGCATAGTTCTTCCAACGTTCCGTATTCGCCAACTTCTTTCTAAACTGAAGATGGAAACTGGAAGCGTAAAACATGCAGAGACACTCTCCACCGGGCTTCAACAATTCGAAGATGTTCTTGAATCCTTTCTCCTGGTCCTTCACCCAGTTGAAAAGGAAGATGGCGTAGACTCGATCAAACTGACCGTACTTCTTCACGAAGGCGGACAGGTCATCCGCTAGGGCATCGAGAACGTCGTAGCATATCTTAGGATGTGCGAAGTGCTTCTTGGCGGTCTCAATCTTGTCCTTGGAGACGTCCGCAGCAACAATTTTGCCGACGGGAAGACAGCGGGGAAGAAGCGCTTCACGCGTGACATCACCTATGCCACAGCCTAAGTCAAGGAATTGCTGTTCCTCACTCGAAGGCTTTTGGAGGATCTTCTGCAGAAGGTCTAGTCCATCTAGAGTAATTTGATGAATGGTGCTCTCGTGGGATTCGGCTTGCTTAGACATGGTGGTCGTCAATGTCCACTGGAAAAAGGCTGCTACTGAAGAAATTTACAATCTTCAAACTCGTTCAGTCTGAGCGAATTGTTTACGGGCAAAGAGAGAGTATATCTCGGTACGCCTGATTAACGCTGTTATGACAATACCGCCAGGCAGGATAAGAAGCTGAAAAACTTTGCTTTATATTGCAACTGGTTTGTTTGCAGCAGATGTTCTCTAACAGGATCGCAGGAACAACATGGACTCATTGCCATATATTTCTATTGTTGGTAGCCCTGGCAGCAAGCATGTTGCTTGCAGCGCTTGACAAATAAACCGTTGTTGCACCAAGCAGCGGTATTCTCCCAGGAGGGAGTGTACGCGTCACGTGACTCACGAACAGCAGTTGAATGGTGCATTTCATATGTTACGTTAACTGATGCGTTAACTGAACGAATAAAATAAATAAATAAAAAAACTCTGTTCCCAACCGTATTTGGAGTCACGTTCCATCTAACGGATTTCCGTTCTAGAAACGGACGATATATAATAAATTTCTACTGTACTCGCGTGCGTAAAGGTTTTTGTTTAAGGTTTTTTTACGCACATATAGTGGCCAGTTATAGCAGGAGTGATTGAACTACGATTCTGTTCGCGCATGTGGTCGGTGTTGTCTCTCGCCACCAAAACGGCGTTTCGTTTTAGTCTTTCTTTTTTAAATCTATTGCTATACACCTTTGCAAGTGGGATCCCGGCTTAACCTCGAACCGCGCGCCAAGGTGAGGCGGACCTACTCTCCAGCCAGGAGTTCTCTGGTTGTCGTACAATGTTGCCAAGCGTCTCTTGCCGAAGCGTACACCACTGGGTGCACAAAGAAATTTTAAAAAATAATTATAAAATGTACACGTGTCGTCTTCGACAGCGAAATAGCAAGGACAAATAAATAAAATGCCTAAAGCGGTAACCAATCGAAAATTTTAAATGATCTAAAGTCTCAAGGCGCTCTCTTCAGAATGCGCTAAGAGTCGCATGGCCTTTGCTTCAACGATGACTGCGCTCGTGGCAGCTCTGGCTTCCATAACATGCAGGAACAGAGGCTGCGATCGTTATAAAGTCAGCTCCAACCCTGAAAGATGCCCCGCCCTACAATATGTGATGCTACGATTCCGTGTGGATACCTCCTCCTGCGTTTCGAGACAGTAAGTGTGCCGGTAACGTAAGCCATCGGCGATGCAGCAAACGGCACCATCTTCATCGCGCACCCCATGACGTGCCCTGGCGCACCCCAGCATGGCGGAAACAGTACGGGGCGCCAGCATCGCTCAAAATGGCAGCGCACAGGAGCCTTTCTTGCAAACGTGTATACTGCCCGGTCTGGCATTTCGCCTTGCTGTCTGGAGGGGCCGAACTTTGTTTTTGGTAACATAGGGAAAGATGCGTCTTTCATACGGCGGGTCTTCGCCGCGGGCCTTTCCGCTGGCCCGAGCGCATTAAAAACCCAGACACGGACATCTACCAAAACATCCAGAGCCCCAAAGTGTGCCTATCAGCGGCCTGAACGTCGTTTTGAAAAAGTGGACTGAAGGTTAGAGACCTGCGCGAATAATAGTTTGATCATCCGCATCCGATTCGCATTCGGAGACCTTTGCATTCGTACCGCATCGGCAAAATTCGGAACCTCATCCGATCCTCAATCCGCGCACTCATCTAACATATATGCGGTGGTACGACGATGGCTGGTGTGACTGAGCCGGAGAATTTCTTGGGTCAGCTGTGCCATGAACGACGATCCGCGATCTGTAATCAGAACTTCGGGAGCGCCGTGCCGGAGGACAATGAAATCTAGGAAAAACTTGGCGACTTCAACCGCAGTCCCCGAAGGAAGGGCTTTCGTTTCTGCGTACCGCGTGAGATAATCTGTGGCGACGATTATCCAACGGTTTCCCAGGGTCGACGGCGGAAAAGGACCAAGTAGATCCATTCTGATCTGCTGGAACGGTGCAGTTGGCGGAGGAATTGGCTGCAGGAGACCTGCCGGGTTCGTCGGCGGTTTCTTGCGTCGCTGACACTCGTGGCAGGATCGGGTGTAGTGGTGGACGGTTTTGAGGAGCTTGGGCCAGTAATACTTTTCACGAATACGGGCCAATGTCCTGCTGTATCCAAGGTGTCCGGACGTCGGGTCGTCGTGACATGCTTGAAAGATCTCCTCTCGAAGGTCGGTCGGGATTACCAGCAGCCACGGCGAGTTGTTGTCCCCGAAGTTCTCTTTGTAGAGTACACCTTGTCGAATGGCGAAGGTTGGCAGGGCTCGTGAGAAAACACGGGGCACGGTACTCACGCGCCCTTCCAGGTGCTGCATTAGGCGCGCAGCTCCGAATCGTCTCGTTGACGTCGTGCCATGTCATCGGTGTTCACTGCCCCTAGGAAGCACTCGTCGTCATCGTCGTCGCTGCTGCCGGGAGGTGTTTCGACAGGGGCCCTGGACAGGCACTCAGCGTCGCTGTGCTTGCGTCCCGACTTGTAAGCCACAGTCATGTTGAACTCTTGTAGCCGGAGGCTCTATCGAGCGAGGCGTCCTGACGGGTCCTTGAGGTTCGCAAGCCAGCAGAGCGAGTGGTGGTCCGTGACTACGCGGAACGGGCTTCCGTACAAGTACGGACGAAACTTCGTAATTGCCCAGACGACCGCAAGGCATTCTTTCTCAGTCGTGGAGTAGTTTCTCTCTGCCTTGGACAGTGTCCGACTTGCGTAGGCGATGACTCGCTCGGTGCCTTCTTGTACTTGAACTAGTACCGCGCCAAGTCCTGCGTTACTTGCGTCAGTGGGAATTTCGGTGTCCTCATCCTGATCGAAATGTCCAAGAACCGGAGGCGTCTGGAGTCGTCGCTTCAGCTCGTCGAATGCTTGCTGCTGTTCCTCGGCCCATTCGAACCTCTCGGCGTCCTTCGTGAGGTTTGTGAGTGGTGCGGAAATCCTTGCGAAATCCCGAACAAAGCGACGATAGTAGGCACAAAGTCCAAGGAATCTTCGTACGGCATTCCTTTCTGTCGGCGCTGGAAATGACGCGACGGCGCGAGTCTTCTCTGGGTCGGGGCGAACGCCTTCGTTACTAACCACGTGACCTAGAAACCTCAGTTCGTCATAGGCGAACCGACACTTTGACGGCTTGAGGGTGAGCCCGGCGGTCCCTATGACTTGAAGAACAGTACGGAGTCGTCGAAAGTGCTCATCGAGGTCGCTGGAAAACACTAAGACGTCATCGAGGTAGACGAGGCAGCTCTGCCACTTCAATTCTGCCAGTACGGTGTCCATGACACGCTGGAAAGTTGCTGGCGCCGTGCATAGTCCGAAGGGCATCACCTTGAACTCGTACGGCCCATCCGGCGTGACGAAAGTTGTCTTCTCTCGGTCCCGTTCGTCGACTTCGATCTGCCAGTAGCCGCTCTTCAGGTCCATCGATGAGAAGTATCGAGAGTGGCGCAGCCGGTCTAACGTGTCGTCGATGCGGGGAAGTGGGTAGACGTCTTTCTTCTTCACCGCGTTCAGCTGCCGGTAGTCCACGCAGAACCTAAGCGTTCCGTCCTTCTTCTTAACCAGTACGACTGGAGAAGCCCAAGGACTGCTTGATGGCTGGATTATGTCGTCGTTCAGCATCTCTTGGACTTGCTCCTGGATCACCTCCCTTTCTTTGACGGAGACTCTGTACGGCGATCGATGCACAGGGCGCGCGTCGTCCTCGGTAACGATTAGGTGCTTCGCAACGGCAGTTTGGCGCACCCTCGACGACGTCGCAAAGCAGTCGCGGTACTCGGTGAGGAGGTTAATCAGCTGCCGTCGTTTTGGGCCCGGAAGCTTAGGGTCAATGTCAAGCTGCGCTGGCGACTTACTGCCTTGCTGAGGTGGTGATGATTCTTCAGCAATCGCGGCGATTTCGACGGAGTTCCGAAGTTTCTCGACGTGGCCCACAGCGGCACCTTTTGTGAGGTGTTGCGTTTCATTTCGGAAGTTCGTCACGAGGACCACAGTCCGCCCATCCTGAAGTTCAGCTACTCCTCTTGCGACGCCTATTCTTCTTCCCAGGAGCAATTGAAGGTTGCCTTCCAGGACAACTTCGCCGCAGGTAGCTGTATCGGCCACGACGGGTATGACAACACTTGATCGCGGTGGCAGGTTCACGTGGTCGGCAGCGACTCGGATGGCGGCTGACGCTGTTTGGGGTTTCTCTGAAGGTGGCACAGGGGTTCGCAGCGTCAATCTGTTTTCACGAAGGTCGATGACGGCGTTGTATTCAGACAGAAATTCCATGCCGAGAATGACGTCCCTGGCACAGTCTTGTAGAATGACAAATTTCACAGGGCACGTCTCCCCATGGATCTTGACGCGAGCGGTGCATCTTCCGACTGGTGTGATGAGATGCCCTCCGGCGGTTCGTATTTGAGGTCCATCCCACCGCGTCGTCACTTTTCGCAGGCGGCGAGAGAGCCTCCCACTCAAGACTGAGTAGTCCGCTCCGGTGTCCACAAGTGCCGATGCGTCGAGGCCGTCAATAACAACGTTTAGGCTGTTGGACACTGTTGCAGGGACGTCGGTACGATGCTGGGCGTCGGTAGAGTGGGAGTGCTCCGGCGTTCTTGGAGGCTGTTTGCTTCCGTCGTTTTCGGCAACGTCACCTCCAGGCGTTGCCGCACTTAGTTTTCCCGGCGACGCAGGGGAGATAGGCTCTGTCGGCGGGGTCGTTGCGCTGGGGACGCTGAACGTCGTGGCGATGGGGAGCGGGCTTCACGGCGGAGAGACGACACTGGGGAGGGCGAGCGTCGGAGGTACTCCTCAATGTCGCGAGGGCGTTCGTCGTATCTTGGGCGCGGGTCGCTCGGGTGGAACCCGCGCAGCCCCAGTTGTCTGTAGGGGCATCGACGGTAAATGTGGCCCGCTTCACCGCAGTGATAGCACAGGGGTCGTCGATCCGCTGTCCTCCACACGTCGGTCTTTCGTGGCGCTGCCTGTTCTGGGTGGGTGTTCGCCCGATCTTCCTGGCGTCGGGGAAACTGCGGCGCTGGAGGTTCACGTCGGGGTGGCGCGGTGTACGGGTGAGCAGGGGGCGGTGGTCGTCGGGTAGCTGCGGCGTAGCTCAGTGTCGGTTGTTCGGGAGCGGCGTTGACAAGAGCTTGTGGCTGCAGCGCCTTCTGAACTTCTTCCCGGACAATCATGGCGATTGAGGGCGAATCCGGGCTTGCGGCAGCAGGAAGAAGCTTCCTGATTTCCTCCCGCACGACGTCCTGGATGATGTCGCGGAGGTCCGGGCCGGTGCAGCTGGAAGTCGAGAAGGCAGCGACGCCGGGAAGTCGCTGGTAATGGGAGGCCCATGCTTGAAGGGCCCGTTCGATGTTTGTGGCTTCCTTGACGAAATCTTCGACGGTGGCTGGGGGGTTGCGGACAAGGCCTCCGAAGATGGTCTCTTTCACCCCTCGCATCAGGAACCGCAGCTTCTTCTCGTCAGGAGCGTTTGGGTCGGCGCGGTTCATGAGGCGGAGAACGTCCTCGACGAAACTTGTGACGCTCTCGTTTGGCCCTTGGCTTCTTGCTTGAAGAAGTTCCTCGGCCCGCTGACGTCGCTGCTGGCTGGCAAACGTGCGTCGAAGTTCCGTCTGGAAGTCTTGCCACGACGAAATTGACGCTTCGTGGTTCTCGAAACAGGTGCGTGCCGTGCCTTCCAGAGCGAAGTAGACATTCTGAAGGCACTGCTCCGGAGTCTATGCGTTATGGCGAGCAACTCGTTCGTAATGTTGCAGCCAATCTTCAACGTCCTCGTGGACCTCCCCGTGGAATGGCGTCGGAGTCCGGGGTGCGACGGGAAGGTATACGACGGCGGCGGCGGATGGGTTCTGCGACGACTGGTTGTCCATCGTCGGCCTCGTTGGCTGCCTGGTCCGAGGTGGCAGAAGTCCGTGTTCCGGGGGTAGACCTTGGGTGCGGCGACTGGATCGGGTCTCGATCTGGTCTTCGCTCGGTCCTCGGGAGGCTGGGTCCGGACTTGCACTGCGGGAACTCGGAGGGGAGCGCTGCACGGGCATGCGGGTACCCCGCACCTCCACCAAAATGTCAGGGGTGGTGACTAATAAACGAGAAATGAACAGGAAGAAATAAACGTTTAATGTGGCGAACTTGTGCCAAAAATAAAAGGGTACAAAAGATAATAACAGAGCGTCGCGGGCGTCGAAGTCGGCGTAGCAGCAGAGTCGAACGCTGGGGCGAAACTTACTCCGCTCGCCTTGCGGAATCCCTTATGTACCCTCGTGGGTTTCTGGATCGTTCGGCGTAGAAGGTTCGGTGTGTAGAACATTCTAACCTCGAATCAGCAAGACGGTTCTCGAATTCACTAGAACATCAAATTTCACTGTCAACAAAATTGTGTAGTCGCGTCCAGGAATCGAACCCTGGCCTTCCGCGTGGGAGGCAAGCGCGATAACCGTTGGGCCACGCGCGCGCTGCCGACTTGGCCAGGTGCGCGCGCGGCAATATGAAGGTGAACGCCGGACCGTCGACCGGTCCGTGCTATCAGCGCCATGACGCGGCTGCCGTGGCGGCTCGCTTTCTAATCGCGCGCCTCACCGAGAGTAAGTGCCTGATCGAGCGCTGTTCTCAGCTCTGCTGCGCTACTCCCCCAGAAAGCGCGAGGATTGGAGAAGGAGCCTTTCAGACGCTATCGGTAGACAATGTGATTTAGTGGTTTTTTGTTGTGATAGTTCTAAACCGGAAGGCTGCGGAACAAATCAAAAAGTAACTTATACTTTCCGCTTCTTGAAAAGAAGAACAGGATTTTGTTTCGTTTGTGTGATGTGTCAACAACCGCGTCGCACTATCGACGATGTTATATGAGCCACATTACAAAGAGGGCATCATTATTAATCTCTTTTTTTCGATGCTTAACACTTTGCAGTGCACGCCAAAATAATTTGTTAGAAGCTAGGGCTCTGCTGGAACGCGGTGTGTGCGTTCACAGTGTGCTGCGTGTGCGTTCACAGTGTGCGTTCTTCTTATCTTTTGCCACGAAACGCTCGTCGTTCCCGATGCGGATGTCAAGGATTGGAGAAGTTCTCGTGAGTCAGTATTCGTGATAGTTTTCGCGCGTGAAATTCTATGTGTGAAGTTGTTGATTGCGCAACATCTCGGGTTTGTGCCACCACCGCGAGTTGAAGAAATACGCCGTGTGTATAAAACGTACGCGCACTGGCCGCACCAATTGAACTCCAGTCACATGATCGGCAACCGCGAATCATGTTCTAGCGGTTGGGGAGGCTATAATTAGGGTTCCGCGTTTTCGGTTTCTTTTTTTCAAAATTCGGCGTACTTTCGTCGGCGTTTATTTTGAAAATCAATTTTCGTTTTTTTTTTTTTCGACGTATATTTATGCCCACAAACGTTTGTCGGGGGGGGGGGGGGGGTACATAGCCAGTCAAGCATCGCCAAAAGTGAGCAAAAGTGAATCATCGTGTCACTAGTCATGGTGATGCAAATAATAAAATAAAAAGGACGGCGGCGCACATTAATTCAACACGCGACTCAGCATCGATCCAGGTGTGCTGCAGACTTTGCGACGCGCGTGTCGATGGAAACTTTGTTTTATGTGATTTAGTGGACGAATCCTGCGCTAGCTACGTTATTTTATTTTGAAATGAGAGCTCCGAACACTCCACCACCGGATGTGTTTTACTATTCTGCAGAACGGGCTCAGTGCTCAGTCGAAATTTCGTGAAAAACAAACAAACCTAAAAGCCTTTTATATGCGTGCGCGGGTGTATGTATGTGTACGTGTGTGCGCGCGAACGGTATTACTACTGTGAAACAGTGCGAGGTTCGGAACGTCATGAGATATATGAATGCCATTAAATAGAAATAAATACTGAATTCGGTTGACCTATCTTGGTTCACAGGCTAAGTACTCAGTCGAAGCTCCGTTTTCAGCACGACCTCGTTGCGCTTTCGCCGTGTTTGAGCGGCGCGTACGACGAAGTGTTACCCAAGGCCGGAAGCTCGTGGTCGAGGCGGTGCATCTGCTGGGCTCTAAACCTGTCACAGACCATATTGATGGCCATAATTCGTACAGGAAGCTATGCGAATAGCACTCTGACGTCCCCACAAGCTCTCGTGGCCTACGCTCCCTCAGTTTATATATGTACACTGGAACTTACTTTGAGTGATACCGGATGTTAGGTTATTTCAGTCGTACAAAGCAGGATGCAACCAAAAAGACGAATATTTTAAAGCGGAAATATCAACGGTTCTTGAGTGTGAGTCTCTAGCTAAGTGGTTCTCAAACATTCATGTTTCGCGGACCCCTTGTGAATTGGCGGAGATGATGGAAAACCTAGTTCGTTGTGGATGAAAGAGAAAGGTTAATTACGATAATGATTTATTAAATGAATGCAACTAAGGGCTAGAGTGAAGTACACTTCTCTCATTGACATCCACACGAGAAAGGTCACCCGAAAATTGGAACATTTCTTTTCAGTTGGAAAAAGACAACTTTTATTGCCGGGCTTGACTGATGAGACAGGGCCTCGCGGACCCTTAGAATGCGTTCACGGACCCCAAAGGGTCTGCGGACCCCAGTTTGTGAACCACTCCTCTTGCTGAACAAAGATTTTGTGTTTTTGTTACATCGAATAATAGATTATTACACACCTACGACACTCCGTGACGTCATGTGGCTGCACTCGACACGCAGCCTGTAACGTTGCTGTTGAACAAAAGCGCTCTTAGCCACCGTATTAATGACGTGGAGCCACCAAGCGGGCCACGTTTCGGAGGAACGACATTTTGGCAACCTCGATGCTTGAAATCATTGTTGGCTGTTATCATTATCTGATAATCGTGAGAAACGGTTCTTCCAACCCCAGAGATGTTTCTGCAGTCCGCGTAGACAGAGCGAAATCGATATCGCGTGTGCTTCCTGACGCCGTGCCCAAAGGTGAGCAGACCGCATTTCGAATCCAAACGGTCTCAAATTGCGGCCGCACTGCGCTAGCCAACAAAATGGCGGCGTCCATAATAAAGCCGGGGTTGAAGAGTGCCGATGCTCTAAAGGCTGGTTCACACACTGGCCACAGCTATCTTTCGACGAGAGAACACACTGGCGCCATCTATGTCGGCTTGATAACTTTGAGGTCAGCAAGGTTTGAACATGCTTGAGACTAGGGGTGTCACGAACCGGTCGAGATTCGAGTTCGACCAGGTTCGACTTTTTCTAACTTTTTGTGAAAAGTTCCGCAAAGGTTCGACTCAGGTTCGACTGCTATGCGCATGCGCGACAGGCTGGCCACTCGGCTTCGGATTGGATGGTGGTGGCTAAAAGATGGATTAAGGGCAGCACTGATTGGTTATTTCAGTTAGTACAGTACAAAAAAATAAGTTATTAACTTCTTCAGTGATCATAATTAGTTTCTTTTAATTGCAACTGTTCATCAAATTAAAATAACCCTTTGCGAAAAAACAAAACAAAAAAACTCAAAACCTAGACATGCTTGTATCAAGGTCTCGCCACGCTGTCCAGTGAGTCAAGCCGGTGGAACCAGGTTAAAAGTTCGAAGGGTCGTCGAACCGGTTCGAACCAGTCGAACCCCGAAAGTTCGACCTAAAAATCCGGTTGGACAAAAGTTCGCGACACCCCTACTTGAGACGTGCCCTTAGATAATGCTTTCGTGATGTCTTCAACGAACAACATGTCTGTATGATGCATGCGCAGTGTTGACTGCAGCTTTTGAGTGCTGAATGCAAAACGAATACTTTTTTAATCTATTTTAAGTTTCGATGCCAGCGTGTCTTTCAGGTTTGAGTTAAGGTTGCCGTAGGCAAACCTCTGTCGCACCTTCGTGACTGGAGAAAACTATAAAATATTGTCGTTTACGTAGGGAGTTACGTCGAGTCTAGATATTTATTCATATTCGGGGCACCGAAGCAGCGAAATACGTTTTCCAAAAGGCAGAAAATGTCCCATGGACATGGCAATGTTGCTTTCTCTTAAAGAAGCACCATATTACCGTGAAAGACCAAAGTAGTTCCATGAAAGAAATGCACTACCGTGGAGCAAGCCAAGCCTCCCAAAGACAAGTGCCATCCCAAATATCACAATTCTTTGTGCCGACATTCGATTTGAGGTTTGTAGATCAACTTTGGCACTGCGGCATTTATGTGGCAAGCTAGAAAAAGAAAAACGCCATAGAAGCTCCAAAGAAAATTATTCTGGCACTAAGTAACGCCTTGAAGTGAAACCCTATTAATCCCAAGTTGCGCGCCTAGTGTTGCCAAGTTTGAGCTAAGGTGAGTGTTTGTCTAGCCTGCTGCCTAGGGGATTACTTCCTAGAAGAGTAGTAGAAGCACCCCCTCCCCCCCCCCTCCCCCCTGAAGTAGACGCTATTACCCCATCAAAGCGCAAATACATCATCCCAGGCATAAGGAAAATGCAGCTTCCGAAATAGGTGCTTATTCACTCCCTATCCTGCGGCGCTAAGGTTCCTTCCCGAATCGAGCGCTTCTACCCATTCCAGTATGGTGTAAATGGTGCTCTTATTTTTTCATGAAACAGCCTTGCCTTCTTTTCAAGCGTATAAACAGCCACCTAAAGAAACTTTTACTGGGCCTTTTTTTAGATTGTCAAGAATCGGTCCAAAAGCAATTCCTTTCTCATATTTCTCCCCAGTTCTTCTCGTACAAAAATGAAATACGGGGTCATATGAAGGATTGGGAATGTTAGGTCATATATAGCCAGGCTATATACATGGCCATATATGACCTAATTTGCCCAACCCTTCATATGGACACATGGAAACTTCTGTACGAGTAACAAGATCTCGTGATAAAAGTATTCCGAACATGAGACAAAGAAGAAGAAAGCCAACGAAAATAAACACACACACATTTTATAGTATCGCTTTTATTGCCCCCACCTTTGATTCTACCACCACCTTATCCAAAAAAGACTCAACCACCGTGCTAACCAATCTCGTTGGTTGCGGAGTGATAACAAGGTGCTCGAGACTTCGGCATGCGCAAGTCTCGAGCACGCACATGCCTTGTCTTCAAAGTGTTATTCGCTCCAGGCAACACAGCATTGCTCCAGCACACCACCACATTTGTCTAGTGGGCTGTGGAAAACGCTTGGAACGTTTGGTGCCGCACACGAGTCCACAACTTACTGAGTTCGCTTTTTTTTCTTGTCTGGATGGTAAGTGCTGGAAGGGGGGTGTGGCAATGATACTTCGAATCGAATAGTGCTATGTCATCCATAGCCTTCACAGTATTAACTCACGACATACCGGCTCTCTTCGCTGTGTTGAAGCTGTGCAGTGTGCACCGAGAAAGTGAGAGAGAGAGCCCGGGAGACACGAGTGGGCGCGGGAACGTCACAACGCCGAGCTCTGATTGGACAGATTAGTGGGTAGACCTAAAGCTAGCGGCCTTTGACTCCACTGCACCCGTGAAACGCCTTGGAACCCGGAACGCCGGCGCCTCCGGCGTTTGAGTTAAGCGTCCGAGCGCGTCCGACGAGTGCAGTGCGAGTCAAATTTGGCAGATAGCTTTAGGCCTACCCACTAACCATTCGAATCAGAGCTCACGGACTTTCTGACGTCTTCGCGCGCCCTCCTCTCCTCCTCTCCCTCTGTCTCTCGGCGCATGCGGGCGCCGACGCTGCACTCTTCGATTCGAAGATAGCTTCATCGCTTATCGCCCGGGCGAACAACGCCGAGTCACTGAGCTGTGGACGCATGCGCAGCGTCTGATCTACCGCACAGAAGATGGACAGCGCATGCTCAGAAGGCGTTCCACAGCCAAGCAGACAAAAATGGCAGCGCGCAGAAGTCGATTTGTGCAACGGTATATGTGGAAAGCAAGTCGTCTGCTACTGGCGCAGGAGATGCGATGACGTCAGAATGACGCCGAGCTCTGATTGGCCGACTAAACAAAATAGTGGGTACATCTCAATCCTAGATGCTTTGAGGTCTACCCACTACTTTTTTAATGAGCCAATCAGTGTTGGGCGTCGTTCTGACGTCACTTCAATTCCCGCGAAAGAAGCAGACGACTTGCTCTCCGTATAGCCATCTCACGAGCTGGCCTTCGATGCTCGGATAACGTAGACGTCGTAGTCGAGTGGAGATCCTCCGGCTTCTTGTTCGGCCCACAGTCTGTTCGCTTCCCCGATCACCTCCTCCCGAAAGTGCGGCTTTTCTTCCTCGGTGACTGCGGCCATGATCGGATTCACGGCGAGAAGTTCCTCTGAAAATCGAAGCAGAACGAAGTGAACTTTGAGGGAACTAAACTCGATGACCGTTTGTCTCAGATAACACGACAGCGATTACACGTCCAAGTTAATATATGGAAAGGTGCAATATTGTTTAGCTAATTTTTTTATTCAAAATCGTCGAACATCGGCAGAGTTTTGTTGAATTATCAGCAATAACCTTTAATAATGAAATCAAATGGAAGTCGGTGTATATGCAGTTCAAGGTGTTGTTCCTTTTTTGCTTCGAACACTTGTCTGCCCTGTGCAGAGCAAAAATGATGTAATTTCTGGATACGCGAAAATAAAATAACATTTGGAGATCTACGCCTAAACATGCTACGTCTACATCCCATCAATATCTATCAGCACCCTCTGTAATGATGCAACGACGATCTGTATTCTTTTGAAATTTTTGAGCGTAGTTGATTCGATCGGAAGTTTAAAACACCAATGAATAGTTAACCACACCTAACATCAAAGGGAAAAAATAATTACTTCTTTGGTTTGAAATTGCTTCATTTTCTTCATGTTCGTGTATTTGTCTATTATATCGGGCATCAGAAATCCCGAGGCTCGTGTAAATCGACCGGAAAAATTGGCGCCTGCGCATAGCGGTCTCAAATATTCAGGGAAAGTGTATTTTACTTTAAAAATTTGAAAGCAGATAGCCCTCTTCCCGTGAAAAACAAAAATGGCAAAGTTTTGCCTAGGTCAGCCAAGCGATTCATATTGCTCTGCATAATAATGCGTGTTTAGCTCCTTTTTCTACAGTCTCTGCAAAAAAAATATTAAACCTAAGGCGACAACAGTTTTTCTTTTATAAATAACCAAAGGGACCGTTTCACGCAAGTCGCAAAAACGTGCGCGTATAACGACAGCGACTTTGAAATTTTTGTTCCTCAAGGTAAATTTTATTTTCCGCAAAAAAAGTTCAAATATGTTTTTGCGGTTGCACAAAAAAGATATTTTGGTTTAAAAAAAAAGTTCGATGTACACCAAAGCATTTCTTATGAGTTGTGAATGCGAAAGCATGCAAGCCGCTCGTCCGCTCCTTTTGTCGTCTGCTGCGCGCATCGGGATATCGGAGGCCATGTAATAATACTGGAGAAACTATCGGTGTACGGAATTAGAGGTAATGCACTAGATTTAATTCGCAGCTATTTATATTCGCGTTCTCAATATACGGTACTTAATGGATTTCAATCTAAACTCGCACCGATAATATATGGCGTTCGCAAGGTACCATACTGGGGCTTCTATTATTTCTAATTTATATAAACGATATTGTGAATATACCTGAATCGCGTGATATTATTTTATATGCTGACGATACCAATGTCTTTTTTTCTAGTGGAAATCTGGATCAGCTCGAGGAATTTGCAAATAGTTGGCTCAGTAAATTATTATTGTGGCTAAAGCGCAACCAGCTTAATCTTAACACTAGTAAAACAAAATATGTGTTGTTCAGATCAAAAAACAAACCTATTTCGCGTACATTGAACATCTTTTTTGACGGGGAAAAAATTGAAGGCGTTAAATATCACAAGTTCCTTGGTGTATGGTTTGAAGAAACACTCAGTTGGACTGTACACATAGAAAAAATGAGGGTTGATATTTCAAGAGCAATAGGAATATTAAACAAATTCCGAGAATTACTACCAAAAAGGGTGAAACTGCAATTATATTATTCGCTGGTCTACTCACGCTTACAGTACTGTATGTTAGTATGGGGAACCACTACACAAACGAATAAGGAAAAACTATTTATTTTGCAAAAGAAGGCTGTTCGATTTATTGAGAACCTTAAAAGGTACGAACACTCATTCCCAGCATTTCAAAAGTATAAAATATTACATATAGATCAAATCCTGCTTCTCAAATTATCTATATTTATTTTTAATAAAACTAGACAAAACGAAGCGCCCTTTCTTTATATCTTCAATCAAACCTCGGCAAATTACAGTCTTAGAAATGCACAGTATACGAAACCCAGGGTTCGAACTAATTACGGTACACAGCACCTTACATATCTCGTACCAGATCTACTAAACAAACACCCAAACATAGCAGAAATGGCCCAAGCACACATTTCGTTTTTGTATTTTAAAAAAAGGATTGTAGAATATGTACTAAATCACTCATGATCTGCAGTTAGGATGAAGTTGACAGTTGTGTGTGTTGTTGTGTTTGTTGTGGATTTTAAAATTGCTGTATCTTTGTATATTTATTCTGTTTATTTTCCTGTGTCTCCTCCGAGTGCTGTAAAAAAGGGGCTGGAGCCTCGTCAGAAGACAACCCGTCTTCTTTTTCCCCAGCCCCCCAGACCCTTTTTTGTGTCTGAAATAAAAGATACATACATACATGTCGCAGCGGCAGATGGGAGCCCCTTGGACGCGCGCCAGCCAATGGAACCGAAGGCGAATCGCTCCTATTGGGATCGCGGCGGAAACTAGGAGCCGTTTTCGCGCTTCAAACTGATGACGTCAGCTCGCCCCATGAGACCCAGTTAATGCTTTCGCGTTAAAAATGTCGAACGGACAGGGTCACTCGATCCTATCTGAAAACGCCCAATATAAACCATCACAGTCAATCGCAATTCTTTTTTTTTTAATATCTTTATTTTTTTTGCGTTGTGCGGCCCTGCATGACGGCGGATCTATTGTCGCTCACAGGCGGCAGAGGTTCAGGTTCTGCGGCGCCCTTCTTTCTGCAGGGTGAAACAAGGAGATGCCATGCTCTTCAAATCGACCAGAAAATTCGGTTTGTTAACGTATCGCGCTACGACTTTGTGCAGCGTTGCCTCCAGATGGTGCATTTTTTTTTTGTAAAATATGCGAAGAGCGAACTTACCTGAGGAAATCGTAAAGAAAGAAAAAGGCTTAGCTCCTATGGAAACGCAGCGACGCCACCGGTCTGCAAACAACACGGCGCCGTTTCGCACGGGAGTCAAGAGATGGCGCAACAAACGCCGCCAACGAACGAGCACACGACACCGAGAGCAGGCCTTTTTAGCAGACGATCTTTTCGACTCAAAAGCGGTGCGCGTTCCGCAGGTGGCGGCAGTCGCAGAAACAAAAAAGACAGTCGCGGTAACAGCAAGGAACTGCAGTTCCTTCTCTGCAAAAGGGCCGGCTCTCGGCGTCGTCTGCTCGTTCTTTGGCGGCAGTTGGCGTCGCGACCGCTTGCGCCATCTCTTGTCTCCCGTGCGAAACGGCGCCGTGTTGTTTGAAGACCGGTGGCGTCGCTGTGTTTCCATAGGAGCTAAGCCTTTTTCTTTCTTTACTTTCTCCTCAGGTAAGTTCGCTCTTCGTGAATTTTACAAAAAAAAAAAAAAGCACCATCTGTGGGCAACGCTGCACGAAGTCGTAGCGCGATAGGTTAAGAAACTTAATTTTCCGGTCGATTTAAAGAGCCTGGCGTCTCCTTGTTTCACCCCGTGTATCCTGTTACCGCCGAGGTTGTAGGCTGATTTGTTTGCAAACTCGCTCCAGTTGCTTCCTTTACGTCGGGTAGACGGAGACGCTATACGCCGGCTGTTGAAACAAACACCGCGAAGCACGTTACTGGGTGGCGCCTCTCGATCGCTCTGGCCTATGGTCATTTGTTTTGGGTCGGTGGTGCGAAAATGTATTAGGAATTTTCCCTTCAAAACTACCGTCCACCTCTGTGCTGTCGATTTGGCTTTTCCTGACCACCCCGTAGCATTTTTACGCTTTTTAATAATAATGAAATTGTGAACAATGGGCAACCGCGTTAGCGTCGATTCGGCCAAATTTCTTGGTTTATAGCTTCAAAGCCACACATCTATTGCATTATTTTCCCGCTGATTCTGTTAATACATATTATAAACGTTAATTTCGGAGAGCTTAAGAAAAGTAAAGATGTTTTTTTTTATTATTTTCAAAGTAATGCACATTTAGTTAAATGCCCCTGTGTGAGCAATACTTGTAAATGTTTCCCGCTTACCAGGACAACGATATTTCATGAAAATATGAACTATTAAAAGGAGAACACATTAGCAAAGTTTGAAGACCTGAGCTTTTATAGATGCGAGGAAACAAATGTTTAATCCAAAGCGTTATTACGCAATGTACCGTATTTGGGATTTTGTTTCTCAAAATAACGAATGTAATAGTCGGTGATTAATACTTTTGTCAATCCTTCCTATCCCTACTTTGTCAGTAAACATTTGTAGTCCCGTAGCCAGAACAGTGTTTTCGGGGAAGCCGCCCGAAATGCCAAACTCGCGCAATACGCAAAACGAGCACGTGACTGAGAGGGTGCTTACAATTTGTTTTTTTTTCGCAAAGACAATTATTTTTTTATAGCAAGGATTGGTTTTATTTTTGTGGGCATTGGGAGCCAGCAAAATATATATTTTTTTTATAAAACTTAAACATGGTCCCCGGACATGGTTGTTCGATCTTATCTGAAAACGCCCTATTGTAGAGGAAATTAAAGGAGGTATTGTTACTGGAATGCAGTTCCCGTCCAAACGATATTGGTACAAAATGAAAAGGCTTATTCAATAGGCTTATTCATTTGGAGGGAGATTTACAAAAAATACAAAATGTCACCGAAACAAACAAAAAAGACACACACAGACACACACACACACACACACACACACACACAAAAAAAAAACATTACCCATATTTCTGAACGCTCATTATCCGCCCAATCGTATCGCCTAGCGGTCGGAACCTTTTGCCCAAGGTTTCAGAACTAACCGTAATCTTAGTGAAAAGTTATACATGATTTTCTGAAATTTTAAATGGTATAATGGCGGCCGACGCATGAATTGCCCTCGAATAAATGGAGCTGAATAACGCCAATTACCAAGAACAGACCCCATTATCCGATTGAAATTTTGAGAAAATCACTGATAACTGTTGACTAAGAGAACCATTGATTTGGAAAATTTGACGTCTGGTTCGAACCTCTAGCGTTACATTTGGGCGGGTAGAGTGCGTTCGTCTATATCTAGTTTATTTTCTCAATAAAAAAAAAAAACATGCAAAAAAACTTTTTCTAATTTTTTTTTTTTTTTGGGGGGGGGGGGGGGGGGGAGGGTAAGGGGGGGGGCAGGCTGTCCTGTGTTGAAACGGCAGATATCGACTTACGGATTAGGACGTCCTTACTGGTATAATGCGTGCATCTTTCTTGGATTACATCGCATAAGGACGGTGTGAGATTGGCCCTTTTCAAAAGGTCAGTCATGTAGGAGATGCGTGCTTCTTTTCCAACAAGTTCCAACGTTGGCGGAGTTGTACTCTCGCAGATCTGGGAACGAGACATACAACGTAAATTCCTGAAAAACACACTCGGAGGAAAAGAAAATTTGTCTTATTTTAAGGTACTATTGCGTGAATGATAAAAAAAAACTACGCTGGGTAAATCTTCAGCGTATACGTAATCTCTAAACACCAGTCACAACGACAAGAAATGATAGGGCAGTGTAATCGGGAATCATCTACTTGCTGAAAGGTTCGCGCGAAACAACACGTGACAGTATTTGATTGGGATAGATGTGTGCCAAGACAGTTACGTAAAGGCCCGTTCATACACTTGCAACTGGGTACGACAGAGAGAGACGAGACCTGCTGAAACCTCTTAAAATTTCTTAGGACGAGAGAACAGACTGGCACGATTGCACCATCTATGCGGTGACCCTGGAACTACATTTTAGAAGAGCGAAAGTTTTGCGGGATTTCCGAGGTGAAGTGTGCGTAATACCTATGAGAAGGGCTCATTTATAAGTCATACCGTCGGCAAAAGCTTTTCGCAAAAGAAGGAAAGGATAATGCGCGAGTGAAATAGAGAATAGGCCGGACCGCCAAGTTTACATTGGTACACAATAGATGGCGCCAGTGTGTCCTCTCGTCATAAGACATTAAGAGGTTCCAAGGCAGGTCGGATATAAGAGGTCGCAAGTATGCGAATGGGCCTTAATAGATAACATTTCTTTGAGTCAATGTTACTTTCTGATGAAACGTTTGTTATAATATAACCGTCATAATAAAGGCTGTTTTCCGCACTTGCGATTCGTAAGCACTCACAAGCGGCTTAAAATCCGGTTGTGTCGCAGTCGGCCATAGGGAAACACAAGTGTATGGCGACTGCGTAAAAGCAGATGATTTAAATCGGTTCTACTAATGCTAGAAGATACTGATCTGCACTAATCACCTGCTGTGGAATACTTTAAGTTCCTCTTGATGTAAAAGAGGATGTTATCTGTAACAATTTTATGTGGACAAGAAATCCACCAACCCACGCACTGACCAACCAATGCTTACCACCGCATATTTCTTCCAACGTTCCGTCCTGGCTAACTTCTTTCGAAACTGAAGATGGAAACTGGAAGCGTAGAACATGAAGAGACATTCTCCGCCGGAATTCCACAGCTCGAAGACATTCTTGAATCCTTTCTCCTGGTCCTTCACCCAGTTGAAAAGGAAGATGGCGTAGACTCGATCGAACTGACCGTACTTCTTCACGAAGGCGGACACGTCATCCGCCACGGCATCGAGAACGTCGTAGCAAATCTTGGGATGGGCGAAGTTCTTCTTGGCGGTCTCGATCTTGTCTTCAGAAACGTTGACGGCAACGATTCGACCGACGGGAAGACAGCGGGGAAGAAGCGTTTCCCGCGTGACGTCCCCTTTTCCACAGCCCAGGTCAAGGAATTGCTGGTCCTCACTCTAAGACTTCAGCAGGGACCTGTGCAAGAGGTCTACTCCTTCTATAGTTATCGGACTGGCGACGTCTACATGCAAGGCGTCTTCGGGCTGGGACATGGCGGGCACTGCTCTTTGCGCAAATCGAGGTTCTGCTTCTGGTAGTTGAAGTTCCAAAAAACCTCGCTGCGTGTTATCTCAACATTTACAGAAAATAAGAGTTCCTTGCGTCTCGCCCGTGTACGACTCTGTTGGCAAATACAGTTGAAATATCACTGTCCTCCTCCTTTACATACGGACTTCTGAACTTGGGGGTATTGCATCCGGCATATCATGGGCGCGGTCCCCTTTATCGTTCGCTCTTAAATTTGCTAGCGGAGCGGGAGATGTGCTACGGCTGGACCAATCGTCTGTCGACGCTGCGGCGCGCAAAGCACATGTGGGCAGTACGTTCATGTGACCTTAAAACAACGCTTTACGTTACACGTCTAAGATTTAAAATTCATTTA
The DNA here is from genome assembly GCF_016920785.2 of Ixodes scapularis. Classification (NCBI taxonomy): domain Eukaryota; kingdom Metazoa; phylum Arthropoda; class Arachnida; order Ixodida; family Ixodidae; genus Ixodes; species Ixodes scapularis. The sequence goes on from NW_024609880.1 coordinate 88,930,511, forward strand.
GAGCGCAGCTCTTAGGGGCCCGTTCCCGGCTTGAGCGGCGTCGGCGTCGGCGTCGGCGTCGGCGTCGGCGTCGGCGTCGGCGTCGGCGTCGGCGTCGCCGTCGGCGTCGGCATAACCGCAACCCTCGTAACCCTCGTGAGGGTTACGAGGGTTACGAGGGTTAATCTCATGAGGGTTACCCTCACGAGGATCACGAGGGCCACGAGGGTTACTTACCCTCGTAACTCTCACGAGGGTTACGAGGGTTCATTACCCTCAAAAGGGTTACCTTCACGACGGTTACCCTCACAAGGGTTACTAACCCTCGTGAGGGTTACGAGGGTAAGTAACCCTCATGAGGGTAACCCTCGTGAAGGTAACCCTTTTGAGGGTTACTTACCCTCGTAACCCTGAGGGTAACCCTCGTGAAGGTAACGCTTTTGAGGGTAACTAACCCTCGTAACCCTCGTGAGGGTTACGAGGGTAAGTAACCCTCAAAAGGGTTACCTTCACGAGGGTTACCCTCACGAGGGTTACTTACCCTCGTAACCCTCACGAGGGTTACGAGGGTTAGTAACCCTCAAAAGGGTTACCTTCACGAGGGTTACCCTCACGAGGGTCACGAGGGTTATGAGAGTTACCCTCACGAGGGTCACGAGAGTTACCCTCACGAGGGTTACTAGGGTTACCCTCACGAGGGTCACGATTGTTACCCAGGTCACGTGACCCCCCCCCCCCGGGGTCACGTGACCTGGGGATACCCCCGAGGTCACGTGACCCCCGTTGACGTCATAGCCACTGATGACGTCACCGGCATCCGCACCGTCATCATCACTGATGAGGTCATCGGCATCGTCACGTGGCACCAGGACACGTGACCCCCCCGACTTCACGTCACGCCCCAAGGTCACATGAGTCCCACAAGGTCACGTGACTCCCCCAAGGTCACGTGACCCCCAAGGTCACGTGACCCCCGCCCCCCAGGTCACTTGACCCACCCCCCAGTACCCTTCCCTCCTCCTCCTCAAGAGCTGCGCTCTAATTCGGCGTTACAGGGAGTTGTAAACGGCTTTCATTTTAGAGCGCAGCTCTTAGGGGCCCGTTCCCGGCTTGAGCGGCGTCGCCGTCGGCGTCGGCGTCGGCGTCGGCGTAACCGCAACCCTCGTAACCCTCGTGAGGGTTACGAGGGTTACGAGGGTTAATCTCATGAGGGTTACCCTCACGAGGATCACGAGGGCTACGAGGGTTACTTACCCTCGTAACCCTCACGAGGGTTACGAGGGTTAGTTACCCTCAAAAGGGTTACCTTCACGAGAGTTACCCTCACGAGGGTTACTTACCCTTGTAACCCTCACGAGGGTTACGAGGGTTACTAACCCTCGTGAGGGTAACCCTCGTGAAGGTATCCCTTTTGAGGGTTACGAGGGTTAGTAACCCTCGTGAGGGTAACCTTCACGAGGGCTACCCTCACGAGGGTCACGAGGGTTATGAGAGTTACCCTCACGAGGGTTACTTACCCTCGTAACCCTCACGAGGGTTACGAGGGTTAGTAACCCTCGTGAGGGTAACCTTCACGAGGGTTACCCTCACGAGGGTCACGAGGGTTATGAGAGTTACCCTTACGAGGGTCACGAGAGTTACCCTCACGAGGGTCACGAGAGTTACCCTCACGAGGGTCACGAGAGTTGCCCTCACAAGGGTTACTAGGGTTACCCTCACGAGGGTCACGATGGTTACCCAGGTCAAGTGACCCCCCCTGGGGTCACGTGACCTGGGGGTACCCCCGAGGTCACGTGACCCCCCGTTGACGTCATAGCCACTGATGACGTCATCAGTGACGTCACTGATGATGTCACCGGCATCCGCATCGTCATCGTCATCATCACTGATGACGTCATTAGTGACGTCACCGGCATCCGCATCGTCATCATCATCACTGATGGCATCATCAGTGACGCTACTGATGACGTCATCGGTATCGTCACGTGGCCCCAGGTCACGTGACCCCCGCGACGTCACGTGACGCCCCAAGGTCACGTGACCCCCCGCCCCCGAGGTCACTTGACCCACCCCCCAGTACCCTTCCCTCCTCCTCCTCAAGAGCTGCGCTCTAATTCGGCGTTACAGGGAGTTGTAAACGGCTTTCATTTTTTTTTGTATGTCGACTGAACAAGAAAGAAAACAGGACGTAGTTCCGATGCACCGAGAGTTAATCGCCGCATGGGCCAATTGCAGGCAGCGCCGACGTCATTTGCAGTTGCGCGTTTTATACTGTAAAAATTCATGCAATAACAACTGCGTAAGAGTGTCACGACATGTGCAAAATTACGATTTTAAAATATTTGGAGCAGTATGTAGAAATATAAAAAAATTGCAAGGCAAATTGCCCCGCAATTGTGTTGCTGCGGTAAACGTTTTTGGTTTAGCGCGAGTGACCTACAGGCGTTTCTTCTCGAGCTGTACCTCTAGGTGTCTCCAATCCTATCCACTCCACTGACTCCCCCCCTTCCCCCCCCCCCCCCCCCCTTTTCTCCATTCCATTGACTTTGCCCGTCGGGTCGGCTTGTATCCACAGAGTATGCATGGGAAATAAAGCGCCACAGCCGGTCACGTGTCAATTTTCCCCCTTAAATTTAGCAAGTAAACTGTATCGATATGTAGTTCGCGTGACGTGAATTTTCCCGCTAAAACTAGCGGGAAATTGAATTTGAGTATAGGTCACGTGACACAAAGTCATGTGATGTCATTTTCCCCCAAAAATTTAGTAAGGGAACTGAATTGGTGTTGAGGTCACGTGACATCAATTTTCCCGCTATATCTAGCAAGCAAACTGAAGCCGCGTGACGTCACGGGCCACGGCTTCACGAAATGCAGCTTCACTAAATCTGGAGCAACTAGTCAAAGAACGTTTTACGTTAATACAAGGATACCTGGTCGCAGCTAAATCCCGATATTAAAATATGTTTGCGAAAAACACCGCATGCATGCTACGTGTCACTGTAAACGCTGGTTCACAGGTCTGCATTGGTTAAGTTCGCACGTAACCGAACCGACCGTAACGACAAAGTGTCCGGGACTATAGTGTTCGCCGTACACAGCATGACAAGCGATGCAAGAGGTAGCTTCTCAAAGCAATCCATAAGTCACGGGTGTTGGGGTGTGGTCCTTGCGGTCGTTACGGTTGCATGCGAACGCAACCGTTGCAGATGTGTGAACCATATATCTTAACTAAATCGTAAAAAAGTAGCGCCAAGCTCGCTGTATGGTCTCGATTTTAGCTCGTAAAATGAGCAATGAGCATTGAGCGCCAGGCCAGGGGACTGAAAAAATCTTGTTCTCATTGTGTTAGTAACGCTTTCGACGTTCAAACCAAACGTCTACTGTCAGCGGGTTATAGTTTGGATTTTATCGTTTCTAGTGCACGTAGACTGCTTGTACGCGCGTCGGTGACCGCTGAGAGGGTTCAAGGTAGAGCTTTTGCTGTAATTCCTTATTTTCATGGTTTTTCTCATAGCCTAAAGGCCTTGGGTGCGAAGTTTAACGTTAATGTAGTTTTTAGGACGGACTTCCGTTTAGACAGGCTTACTCCGTTTTCCTTCAGACGTGAGCGATGTTGCGGGAAAAAACACAGAGATCCCTCAGTCTCCTGTATCACAGAGGTAGTCTACAAGATCCCCTTTGACTGTGGATTGTGTTATGTTGGTCAGGCGGGCCGTTGTTTGAATGACCGACTTGTGGAGCATAAAAGGTGTGTAAAACATTTGGCGCAGAATTCTGAATTGGTTAATCATGTTAGTTCTTGTAATTTTTGTTCCCCTCTTTGGGAAAAGACTTCTGTGTTGTGTAACGAAAAAGAATTGTTTAGAAGGCTAATTAAGGAGACTTTATGCATTCGCGAGCGGGGGAATTGTGTCAGCCAGCCGTCCTTGGTGATCACTGATCGAATGAAAAAGTTTTTGCTTGTTTGAAGGGAGCTTTGTAAACCTTGAAAAAGGCGGGGGACCGGGAAGCGTTTGCTTCGAGTAAGAAATTTGGGGATTAGGCTTTAGCGGTTTGGAGGTCACCATGTGTGGTGACCGTGGGGTTGTTGTTGTTCGAGTGGTCGGCGCCCTTTCCGGGGTTTGTTGGAGCCGGGGAGTGGCTTAGGCCGTCTGGGGTGAACGCGTTGGCCGTCTTGTTTTAGCTTTTGAGTTTTTGTTGCCCTTTCTCTTTTCCTTTTGTGTAAAAGTCTATTTATTGGTATGTTTCTATCAATAAAACTTCCGCTGCGTTTGAGATTTTGTTGTGTTCGTCCGTTTTTTTATCGTTCCCCATCTCAGGGTTTACAAGATGACGGTTTATTTTCCGTTTCGCTGCTACGGACTACAGCCTTCCCTCCATGGGACAGGGGACGTTAGGTGCCATTTGGCGCGGCTTCAAGAGCTGATAACGCCCGTTCGCTCCATGGGACAGTTAATGCTTTCGCATTAAAAATAAGATACTAAGAAAGAACCTTGTTGTAAAAAAGTGCCTATCTACGGCGTGTGCGTAAGGTCCTCTATCTTCTTAATGAAGCATTTACCAGATTGTTGCTTTAATGGCAATCAAATGAATAAACGAGAGAATTCTCATACCCTACGATTTTTATGCCGTGGCATTACCTCGGAGAAAGTCAGCATTCAGGTTGTCGACCAGCGCTGTAATTATCCTTTCAGAACGCAGCTCTTACGCGTCCGTTTCCGGTTCAGAGGCGTCGCCGTCGCCGTCGGCGTAACCGCGGCGACGTTTTCGGCACGGTGACGTTCCGGCACCGTGCCGAAGCACCTGCGCGGGGTCATGTGACCCCCTCATGGGGGTCAGGAAGGTCACGTGACACCCCTCCGGGGGGTCAGGGGGATCAAGTGACCCCCTGAGGGGGGTCCGTGACCTCCCTGGAAGGGTCATGTGACCGCCCTGACCCACACGAGGGGGTCACGTGATCCCCCGAGAAGGGTAACGTGACCCCCATGAGATCACGTCACCCCGTGAAGCCACGTGACCCCTGCGAGGTCGTGAGGGTCACGCGACGTCACGAGGATCACGTGACCTACGGTTACGCCGACGCCGCTCGGAGGGAGGAGCAGCATGATGAGGAGGTGAGGAGGGGGGAGGAGGGGGTATACACTCCCCTCAGTACCCTTCCCTCCTCCTCAAGAGCTGCGCTCTAATTCGGCATTACAGGGAATTGTAAACGGCTTTAATTTTAGAGCGCAGCTCTTAGGAGACCCGTTCCCGGCTTGAGCGGCGTCGCCGTCGCCGTCGCCGTCGGCGTAACCAAGGTCATCCCAAGGTCACTTGACCCCAAGGTCATCCCAAGGTCACGTGACACCCAAGGTCACGGACTCCCCAAGGTCACCCCAAGGTCACGTGACCCCTCCCCCAGGGTCACGTGACCCCCAAGGTCACGCGACGCCCAAAGTCACGTGGCTCCCCAAGTCACGTGACCCCCGGGGTCACGTGACCTCCGATGACGTCATCAGTGACGTCACTGATGACGTCACCGGCATCCGCATCGTCAGCGTCATCATCAATGATGACGTCACCGGCATCCGCATCGTCATTGTCATCATCACTGATGACGTCATCAGTGACGTCACTGATGACGTCACCGACATCCGCATCGTCATCGTCATCATCACTGATGACGTCATCAGTGACGTCACCGGCATCCGCATCGTCATCGTCATTATCACTGATGACGTCACCGGCATCCGAATCGTCATCGTCATCGTCATCATCACCATCCGCATCGTCATCGTCATCATCGCTGATGACGTCACCGGCATCCGCATCGTCAGCGTCATCATCACTGATGACGTCATCAGTGACATCACTCATGACGTCACCGGCATCCGCATCGTCATCGTCATCATCACTGATGACGTTACCGACATCCGCATTGTCATCGTCATCATCACTGATGACGTCATCAGTGACATCACTGATGTCGTCACCGGCATCCGCATCGTCATCGTCATCATCACTGATGACGTCATCAGCGACGTCACTGATGACGTCACCGACATTCGCATCGTCATCGTCATCATCACTGGTGAAGTCATCAGTGACGTCACTAATGACGTCATCGGTACCCGCATCGTCATCGTCACTGATGACGTCATCAGTGACGTCAGTGATGACATCGGCATTGGGGGTCACGTGACCCCCAAGGTCACGTGACCCCCCCTGGTTAGTTTAAGCCCCCCCCCCCAGTGCCCTTGCCTCCTCCTCCTCAAGAGCTGCGCTCTAATTCGGCGTTACAGGGAGTTGTAAGCGGCTTTCATTTTTTTTTTCTTTGTCTGCTTGTTGTCAGTTGCTGCTCGAAGTTCGCTCGTCCTACCTGCTTCAATCTGTCGCCTAACCCTGCGGTCTTATTGGGATGTCTCTCGACAACGCATTGGATGTGCACCAAAGCTATCAGTGTTCGAAAAGACCCACGTGTATGTCGGCAACGAGCGATTCTTCAAAGAAGTCGCAAATTCTCGCGGTTTGGTTGGGTTCGGTAAATGACAGCTTGTGCGCCGCATCGTGTTGAAACTTCCAAGAAGCCGTTCCCTCTCGTTTGTGTTTGTGTGGTTGTCCTGCTTTGACCGTGTCGACAAATATCACGGATTACCTCTTTCAAGTCTGCTATTGTTATGGTAAGTGCACTGCAACCTACGTGTTGGCAACGATTGACCGTTCTTCTACGCGTACTCTTCTAAATTATCTAAAGAATTATGCAGCGCCTATTCGCGCGGCAGCCAGGAGAATAATTTCCCCGAAAGTCTACCTGTATAGTGTTCACAGATCGCTTTCACGTTTGTACTTGTCTACAGAAGAGGTAATAAACTTCGAGGAGAATTGAAATCAATCTTTTGTGTCGGTTTTCCTGTCCACTTACAAGCACCTACGCGAGTGCATTTGTTCTACGTGTTTTCTCCATGTTATAAATACGTTTATGAGTTTCGGGACGTCTTAAATATGTTTAAGATAACCAACCGCCCAGACTAGCGCATAATTTGCCATTTCGAAGGGCACGTTCAAACGTGTGGTCACGTGCCATGTCGAACGGGTACTCGTACCATACGGCACCCGTATCATACGGGCACCTGTATCAAACGGGTACCGTTTCGAACGGGTACCGTTTCCAAACGGGTACCCGTATCCCATAATCACGTTTGATCCAAACGGATCGACAGGTTTGATTCAAACGGGCGACCAGTTTGCCACCCGTTTGAATTTCAAATGGTTTTTTTCAGTAGGGACAGGCTCTTAGAAGGTCATTTCTTTTTTTAATGAGATTAGCCAGAGGGTGGACTCATAGCGAAATTTCGTTTTTCTCTATTATATTTTGATTCAGGTTACACCATGTCTCAACTGTTTGCCTTCGAGTCCAACCACTAGCGTCACATTCTCACGGAATTTGAACTATCTGCGATGTATAGTTTATTTACCCGAGCCAAGAAACACGGTTCTCCTTTCTTGAGAATTCCCTGTATAGAGTACTGCTGGTAATTGACGAACTACAATTCTACCTTGAGTATGCCCTGAATGAACATATTTTTTCACCACACCCTATATTACTAAATCGAGAAACGAAAACAAACGAAACAAAAAACGGTGATGATTTCACCCTTCACCCCTCTTTTCAAAGTTGTCAATATGGTCAGTGACGACTTAAAAAGGCAGGGCATGATCTTTATGTGCACACCGCTTGCTTCGTGATTGGTTCGCTGACGTTCTTATCGGCTAACGCCACAATCTTATTGGCTGCGGAGAGATAATGACATGCTCGAAGCTCGCCACGCCCTCAGGCCTCTCAGGCACGATGACTTTATAATGCTTCGCGGCTCAGCTGGGCGCGGAGCTAAAGCGCTCGCGCAGCAGACAAGGAGAACATTCGTTCCCAGGTTCTGCAGTACTGTGTTTTTTTTTAAGCTGTTTTGAAATATCCGAGGAAAATCGGTAAACAGACTGAAACCATTCAGAAAAACAAAAAAAGCAAACATTTATTTGAAGGTACGTTTTTGTTTAAATCGCTCGCAGAAATACGAAAAATCCACGGGACTCAACCAAATAGCTGTTATGTCGACTCAGCCAGTTTGCTATCGAATTCCCAAGAAAAGCGTATAACAATTTCGTTGGTTCGCTGCTTCATCTTAGCTTAAAAAGAGGTGCTCGCAGCCTTCATCTGTCGGTCATATCTTATGGTTCATCTCATGAAAGAACCTTGGACGCGCGAACAATGTACACGGGGTAGTCAAGTGGAGATCCGCCGGCTTCTTTTTCGGCCCACAGTCTGTCCGCTTCCTTCATCACCTCCTCTCGAAGAAACGGCATTTCTTCCTTGCTTATTTTGGCTGTGAGCGGGTTGATCTCCATCAGTTCTCCTGAAAATCGGATACCGCACAAAGACGAACATCTTAGACACGTATTTGGACAGTTCAGGGTCGAAACGAGATTGGCGCTTATTTTAGTAAAAGCTTAAGCCCCTATCACACAGTTAATACATCATACAAAAGACATGTTCGAAACATGTGTATCAATAAAGCACACATGCATCGAACTTGTTTGAAGCGTTTCCGGAAATAATTCTGTCACCATGTCTGCAAAAGTAAACCCGCGTGTTTTTTTTTTGTGTGTTTTTCTTTTTTTGTAGAATGTATGGACGGTTTGGTTGGAGCTTCATGCGGTTAGAGATTGGGACATGCTGCCTCATTTTATGTAGTCTGGAAACCGTTTCCGTGGCAGCTCGGAACAAGTAAAGCGTTCACGCGAATACCTTGACAAGCGTTGCCTCCGAATATCTGTAATGACTGTAGAACATTCATTGTTCTTTGTCTATATTCTTTTTTTTTTCTACTCTGGTACCGCGGTATATCTAGAGGTGGTTCGCTGAAATGTTTTCTTCGCCGTACGTTGCACACCTAGTTCTTGCGTGGTGGCCAAGCTAACGGTGTCACGTGAAGGATATGATAAAACTTCCTTCTGTTATGGAATGAACGCAAAAATGCGCTTACGTATAAGGTCCTCTTTAGTGCCGTAACGCGTTGATATTTCCTGTATGACATCGCAGAAGGTCGGTGTCAAATTGGCGCTTTTCAAGAGGCGTCTCATGTAGGAAATCCGGGCTTCGTTTCCAACCAGGTCTATGGTACCAGGTGTAGTACTTTCACAAATCTGTAAATTAAGAACGAAAGAATATTAGTCAGATTCATTCGTCTTAAAACGTGCAATTATTAAATTGGGTGCACCTAGAAAAATATATAATTTTATTGCAGCGAATGTGACCAAATGTAGACATGGGCCGCTCGGTCTGAAATTATAGTTACTACCCGAAATATCAGTTTACAAAAGGATCCTCGTCAGTTGTCTTCTTTTGGTACATACACATGGCAGCTCAAGTTTTGCTGAGAAACTTTAAAAAAAAACCTTTCTCACTAACATGGAGCGATCGCTTTCACTTTTAGGTTTTTAGCAGGTTCCTTTTTTATCTAATTCCTAACAGCTTGATCTATCTTCGCGTTGGTTCTTAACTGACCAACAAAACTCACCTCCGCATATTTCTTCCAACGTTCCGTATTGGCCAACTTCTTTCGAAACTGAAGATGGAAACTGGAAGCGTAGAATATGCAAAGACATTCTCCCCCGGGCTTCAACAAATCGAAGACGTTCTTGAATCCTTTCTCCTGGTCCTTCACCCAGTTGAAAAGGAAGATGGCGTAGACTCGATCAAACTGACCGTACTTCTTCGCGAAGGCGGACACGTCGTCCGCTAGAGCATCGAGAACGTCGTAGCAAATCTTGGGATGGGCGAAGTCCTTCTTGGCGGTCTCAATCTTGTCCTTGGAGACGTCGGCGGCAACGATTCTGCCGACAGGAAGACAGCGCGGAAGAAGCGCCTCACGCGTGACATCACCTATGCCGCAGCCGAGGTCAAGGAATTGCTGTTCCTCACTCGAAGGCTTCTGGAGGGTCTTCTGAAGAAGGCCTAGTCCATCTAGAGTAATCTGATGAATGGTGCTCTCATGGGATTCCGCTTGCTGAGACATGGTGGTCGTCGATGTCCACGGGAAAAAAGCTGCTACTGAAGAAATTTATACTATTCAAACTCGTTCAGTCGGACCGGATTGTTTACGGGCAAAGAGAGAGTATATCTCGGTACGCCTGACTAACGCTGCTAGGAGGATACCGCCAAAGAGTGGAATAAGCTCGAAACCTTTGCTTTACGTAGTCACTGGTGGTCGCTGTTGGCCGCAGATGGTCGCTAACAGGATCGCAGGAACAACATGGACGCATTGCGATATGTATCAATCACTCATAGCCTTGATAGCAAACGTGTTGCCTGCAGCGCTTGAACAATCAGAAACCATCGGTGCACCAAGCAGCTGTATTTTCTCAGGAAAGAGTACGCGCATTACGTGACTCAAAAACGACAGTTGAGTGGTACATTTTATACGCTACGTTAACTGGTATGTTAACTGAAAGAATCAAAGGACTCTGTTCCCATCCGTATTCGGAGCTACGTTCCATCTAACGGATTTCCGTTCTAAAAACGGGCCATAAATGAATCAAATCTATTCTACTCGCGTGCGAAAAGGTCCTAATTTAAGGGTTTTTTACGCACGTATGGCGGCCAGCTGTAGCAGGAGTGACTGAACTATGATGCTGTTCGCTGATATGGTCGCAGTTATCTGGCGCCACTAAAACGGCATTTTGTTTTAGATATTTTTTTTTGTATTGCTATACTGTTCGGTCTGGTATTTTGCCTGGCTGTCTGTAGGTTCCGAACTTTGCTCTTGGTAACATAGGCAAACACACGTCTTTTATGCGGCGGGTCGTCGCCTCGGATATTTCCGCTGACCCGAGCGCATTTAGAGCACAGACACGGACATCTACCAAAACTTCCAGAGCCCCTAAGTGTGCCTATCAGCGGCCTGAACGTCGTTTCGAAAACGTGGACTGAAGGTTAGAGCCCTGCTTGGATAATAGATTGATCATCCGCATCCGATTCGTATCCGGAGAACTTTGCATTCGTACCGCATCCGTAAAATTCGGAACCGCATCCGACCCTCAATCCGCGCATTCACCCAACATCGTAAAATCAACCAGAAATAAAAATTAAAGAAAGAGCATTTGGATGGCATTCTAAGCCGCCTGCTTACCTTTCTACGATGAACGCTTCGTGCCAAGAATACGGTGAAATTCATTTTATCGCATTCCGTTTCATCGTATTTCTGAAATAAGCGATCATCCTTCCAGAGTCACTTTGCATCGATTGAAAGAAGATCGCAGTTATGAGATCATCTTGGGAGTCCGTGACACTGCCACTATGTCTAGAAGATGCGTTCAGAAGGAAGAAAATTTATATTTATTTTACTTTGCGGTTTAAAAGCCCACTTCAAGAAGAGGCATACATTATAGACATGAAAATCGACTAACGATAAACCAATAACATTGTGCCACTCTATTTAGGTGAAGCTATGAAAAAGTGGCGGAGGGAAAGAGAGAGAGACAGCATGTTTATTATATTGAGGATTCCCGTCATTGAGTGGTGTGCTCTGAGACGAGGGGGTGGGGGTGAGGGGTCATAAGGAGGGGGTGTGGATGACTATGGTGATATTAGCTGAATTTATGAGCCCCATGTTTTCTGATGAATTGAACCAGGGAGTCTAGGATCGCCTTTCGGTGCTGTTCCCATGGCGTCTGGGGTGAGTCCAGTCGCTAAGCCTCCTTGGTTGGTACAGAGCCGATTCCCACGCCGTTTTTTTGTGGTCTTTCTGGCCTCTGCAGTCCCACAGTAAGTGCTTGATGCCTGCCACCTTATATTTCTCTGCAGGCTTCGCAGATAGGGTCATCTTCCTTCAGTAGCCCCTGCCAGTTTGGCCGGGAATAACTGATCTTTTAGCGGTTCAAACATTTCCGAAATACTTCGAGATCATCCGCTAGGTCTTTGATAGTGCCACTAAATAAGCTACGGTTATTTAGTGGCACTATCGCAGCTCATTTAGTGGCTCTAGTCTTTGACGTTCGCGGTAATTCCCCGGTTACGCACGCCTAGTAATCCGAGTGAGTCAAATCCGACGAAATTTATCGAATAATATTAATAGAGAGAACTGTCTCTTCACAGTGTGCGTTCTTCTTATCTTTTGCTGCGAAACGCTCGTCGTTCCCGATGCAGATGTCAAGGATCGGAGAAGTTCTCGTGAGTCAGTATACGTGACAGTTTTCGCGCGTGAAATTCGATGTGGGAAGTTGTTGATTGCGCAAAATGTCGGGTACGTGCCACCACCTCGAGTTGAAGAAATACGCCGTGTGTATAAAACGTAAGCGCACTGGCCGCACCAAGTGAACTCCAGCCACATGATCGGTAACCGCAGATCGTGTTCCAGTGGTTGGGGAATACAACGCACAACTTTTCTGCCATTTCACTGGGATGGCGCTTCTGTCGGCACGACGCATGTGAAGACGTGCGCTAAATGCCTCGTGCGCTACATGCGACATAAATAGTAGTTTTATATCCTTGCTTCATTTACTCTCATATAACGTGCTCATACATATTGCACTATTCTATTGGTGTTTTGTTTTTCCAGGGGTAGGGGGAGGGAGAGGGGGGCTGAATATTTCTTCTTCTAAATATTTGTTTGTCAGCCCTTTCCCATGGAAATCAATCATAACGGCAATAACACTACTAGGCTACAAGTGCCAGCTCTTTGCTCAGTAGGGCACCTCGACTTCACGAAATCTCGCTCAGCAGCAGAGCAACTGCCAAAGATAAAGAGATGAGATTAGGCTTCTGGCCGTCAGAAAATACCTTTAAAATACGGGCATTTTCTTATAATGCTGCTATAAAAATCATCCGGCAAGAAAAACCTGCAGTATGAAGTTAAGCCATTATGCGACGGGGCAAGGAAGGTGTCCTTTCTTCGTTTCATTGAAAACTGCCAGTATACGTTGGTGTTTTAAACGTTGTACCGCAAGGGCCGGTCTCCACAGTATAGTCGTACATGCAAATGAAAGTGAAAGATGGCAAAACGGTGAGTTTACAAAAAGCAGAAAGCACGAGGCACCCCTACAAATTCCCTATAGGGTGTCACAGGGACAGTCGGCTGCTTTGCAACGTGACACATTGCTGCTGCTTGTTTGTTTATTCCTTCGTCTCAAACTAACAAAATAAAACCTCCCCCCTCCCCCCTACCCCTATTTGGCCCTCGACCATTCGACGGTGGGCTATCTGGCCCTTACCAAAAGTGAACAAAGGTGAATCACCGTGCCACTAGACATGGTGATGCAAATAATAAAATAAAAAGGACGGCGGCACACATTAATTCAACACGCGACTCAGCATCGATCCAGGTGTGCTGCAGACTTTGCGACGCGCGTGTCGATGGAAACTTTGTTTTATGTGATTTTATGGATGTAACCTGCGCAAGGTACGTCTTTATTTTTTTTTTTAAGGAGAAATTCGAACGCTTCATCACAGGATGTGTTTTACTACCCTGCAGAACGGGCTGGGCGCTCAGTCGCAATCTCGTGATGTGTGAGGGTGTAGGTGTACGTGTATTTGTATGTGCGTGCGTGCGTGCGCGCGCGCGGTATTACTACTCTCAGATAGTGCGAAGTTCGGAGCGTCATGAGACAGATAAATGCCATTAAATGGACATATATACTGAATGCGGTTTGCCTATCTTGGTTGACAGGCTAAGAACCCAGTCGAAGCTCCGCTCTCAGCATGCGCTCTTTGCACTTTCCCCGTACCTGTGCGGCGCTTTCGACGAAGTCTTACCCAAGGCAGGAAGCTCGCGCTCGAGGCGGTACATCTACTGGGCTCTAATCCTGTCACAGACCGTACTGATGGCCATAATTCGTACAGGAAGCTATGCGAATAGCACTCTGACGTCTCCACCAGCTCTCATGCCCTCCTCTACTATGGTTTATATCTGTATACTGGAACTTAGTTTGAGTGATACCGGATGTTAGGTTATTTCGGTCGTACAAAGCAGGATGCTACCAAAAACACGAATTTTTTAAAGCGGAAATGTCTATGGTTTTGAGTGTGAGTCTCTAGCTAAATAACCGTTTTTTTTTTTTTTTTGCTTTTGTTACATCGAATAATAAGTTATTAAACACCTACGACACTCTTTCCCGTTATGTGGCTGCACTCGACAAAGAGCCTGCAACGTTGCTGTTGAACGAAAGCGCTCATAACCACCATATTAACCCCGCGAACGTCGGACATTGCTCCATCAAAAATTGTCCTTCATTGGCCTAAAATAAATCGCGTCACGTGGAGCCACCAAGCGGACCACGTTTCGCAGGAACGACACTTTGGCAACCTTGGTGCTTGAAATCATTGTTGGCTTTTATCTTTATCCGAAAATCGCGGGAAACGGTTTTTCCAACTACACAGATGTTTCTGCAGTCCGCGAAGACAGACCGAAATCGATATCGCGTGTGCTTCCTGACGCCGTGTCCAAAGTTGAGCAAGCCGCATTTTCGAATTCGAACGATCTCAAATTGCGGCTGCACTGCACTAGGCAATAAAATGGTGGCGTCCACAATAAAACCGGGGTTGAAGAGTGTCCATCCTCTAAAGGCTGGTTCGCACACTGGCGACAGCTTACGACAGTGCGCGTTCAAGGAATACTTCAACAAAATATGAGATATACCCGCCGTGTTCAGAAATAGGCGGAATATGATCTACAATATCCGTAAAGGACATTCGCACGTTTCCAGTTTGAGTCCAATGGCTGTATTTTTCGCAATAAACGGCCCCCTCTGGCAAGCGCTCGGAGAGCAGCCAGCGGAGAGCACGTCGCATCCGGCGTAATCGTGACGTAGTCTGTCTCGGGATGAGCAAAGCTGTGGCGAGGCTGACGTCGTCAGGACGCCCTAGCCGTTCCAGCCACCGAAGCGGTCGGAGCACGCCAGCAATCGGGGCACTGCAACTAACCGCAAAGCTGCTTTTCTGTGGATTTCGAGCGACGGGCTAACCTTCCATAATATTGTAGAGGGAGAATAGCGACGTCTGGGCAACACAAAAGAGAGTCCATTCGGGTGGGGAGTTCCTCCCTCCCCTCTTCTCTTCTGCTGGCCGTGGAGCTTCGTCACAACCTGTCAAGGTTCCTAGACGGGCGTTACAAAGGAGGCTTTAGCGACATCCACCAGGTGCTCTTTGCTAATCGTTTAATTTGTGTTGAAATTCCTTTTTGTGTCTTTTTTAACAAGATATTAGTGAGTCCGATGTGATCCTGCTCCTTTAAACACGTATATTTATTTTCTTTATTCGAAATACCCCTAAAGGCCCTCTGTATGAGGGTGTGACGTTGCTATCCGTCACAACACCTGAGTGTGTGTATGTTATAGAGGGTCGTTTCAAATTAGGAGACCTTGTGAATATGAACAAGTTTTACTTTGAGAATTAGAATAAAATTAAGAAATCGGGAAGAAAACGTAGGAAAAATAAGAAAGTAAACTGGAATAAATGAAGAAGAAATACTATCTACACGAAGCAAGAGTAAATGTCATAGTCCGTAGATATCCACAGATCAACGTAGGTGACCCAGTCAGTGTTCGTCAGCATCACTCACAGTCAGCCGTCTTCCTTCTGTGTCTGCTCGTCGCGGGAGAAGAATGGAGGTCGACGTCGATCGGGACCCCTTCGCAAAGTCCCAGGGTCGATGACGGCGTCTGCTCAGGCTTCCGAAGGTCGGCTTCCACCGCCTGCCCAACCGGCCCTTTTTGTTCCGTCCTCTTCTTCCTTTTTTTCTTCCTCTTCTTCTTTCTTCTCTACCCCCACCGTCGCACCATTCTCGCACACCACAAGGGTATTACATAAAAAGAGGGGAGGGGAGGGGAAAGGGGGCAAAAACAAAAATAAACATGATTTCATTGTAGTTTTTCTTTAAAATGTCTTAAATATCTTTCGACGAGAGAACACACTGGCGCCTTCTATGTCGGCCTGATAAGCTCAAAGTCAGCATGTTTCGAACATGCTGCAGACGTGCCCGCCGATAAATTTGTCGTTGTGTCTGCAACGGACAATGTGTCCCTTGTACGATGTATGAGCAGTTTTGAGTGCGATGTTTTGAGTGCTGAATACAAAAACAAAAAAAAATTTGAATTTGTTTTAAGTTTCGATACCAGCGTGCCTTTCAGGTTTGAGTTAAGGTTGCCGTAAGCAAACCTCCGTCGCACCTTCGTGATTGGAGAAAACTGTAAAATGTTGGCGTTTAAGGGGAGTTACGTCGGGTTGGGGGATTTAGTTTTTTTCGGTTCACCGAAGCAACGAATGGCGTTTTCCAAGAAGCAAAATATCCCGTGGACAAGGCAAAGTTGCTTTCTCTCAAAGAAGCACCATGTCATCGCGAGAAATCCAAAGTAGTTCCATAAAAAAATGTACTACCGTGAAGCAAACCAAGCCTCCCGAAGACAAGTGCCATCCCGAATATCACAGTTCTTTGTGCCGAAATTGGATTTGAGGTTTGCAGATCAACTCTGCCACTTTGGCATCTATGTGGCAAGCTAGAAAAAAAATGCGATAGAAACTCTGAAGAAAAACATTCTGGCACTAATTAACGCCTTGAAGTAAAAACGTGTTAAACCCATGTTGGGAGACTAGTATTGCCAAGTTTAAGCCAAGTTGGACGTTCATCTAGCTTGCTACCTAGGGGATCACTTCCTAGAAGAGTAATAAAAACATTAACTCCCCCCCCCCCCTTCTAGAAGTAGACGCTATTACCCCATCAAAACTCTCACACATCATTTCAGACGTAAGAACAATTTAGCTTTCGAAGTTTTGGTGCTAATTCACTCCCTATCCTGCGGCGTTAAGGTTGCTTTCCCCATCGAGCACTGTTACTCCTTCCAGTATGGTGTAAATGGTGCTCTTATTTTTTGATGAAACAGCCTTGCCTTCTTTTCAAGCGCATAAAAAGTTACCTAAAGAAAATTTTAGTGGGCCTTTTTTTTTAGATTGTCAAGAATCGGTTCAAAAGCAACTGCCTGCTTATTTTTTATCTCAGCTTTTCTCGTAGAAAAATGAAATAATGAAAAAAATTTCTTATAAACATCAGTATGGTTTTCGCAAAGGCCTTTCTTGTGAAGCACAACTGCTTGAATTCACCCATGACCTACATCTTACCATGAACTCTAACTCTCAAACCGATGCAATATTTCTGGACTTTTCTAAAGCATTCGACCGCGTTCACCACTGTCGCCTTTTGTCTAAGCTTTCGTCACTTAATCTTGATTCTTTAACCTTCTCATGGATTCGCAACTTTTTGTCGTTTCGCTCTCAGTATACCGTCTGTGGTGATTTTCAGTCTGACATTACTAATGTAACCTCTGGCATTCCGCAGGGCAGCGTCTTGGGTCTTTTGTTATTTCTTATCTACATAAACGACCTCCCAAATGCTTATAATGCAATTAAATGCAAAGGTGCAAGCGAGCTGGACAGTAATGATAAAAATAATCCCTGGAGAAGGGGAACAAGAGGGACAAAGGACAAGCACAAATCTCCCAAATGCATTGTTTTCTAATGTACGTTTGTTTGCGGATGACTGTGTCTTGTACAGAAAAATAAACACTCCAGATGACCACGTACTACTCCAGCATGATCTTGATCGCATTAACAACTGGTGCGAAGAATGGCTAATGACACTAAATAAATCCAAATGCCAAGTAATGAACTCCACTCGCAAACGATCTCTTTCACAGTTCCCATACACCTTAGGCACTTCATCCCTTAGCGTATGTTCATCCTACAAGTATCTTGGTGTCCATTTAACATCTAACCTTTCATGGGTCACCCATATTAACTCTGTTACCGTTGACGCATCTAAAACGCTCGGTTATATTAAACGTAACTTAAAAGCGGCCTCTGACCATCTCCGCAAACTCGCTTACGAAACATATGTCCGTCCTAAACTCGAATATGCTGCCGCGATTTGGAGCCCTCACCAGAAATACCTAACCACGCACATTGAAAAAGTTCAGACTCGAGCCAGCACGCTTTATAAGACCTTCCTATTCATATAGCATGAGTGCCTCTCTACTAAAACATCAATGTTCCCTGCCATTGCTCGAAGTGCGTCGAACCATTTTTACTCTGTGCCTAATTCACAAGTTCTAATATAACAATCGTTTTTCAAGCGTTACTTTCCTTAAACCCACTAATAGATCTCATCGAAACACTAACAGTAAAAGTTTTCAACACCTCACTGGGTCAACCAACGCGTTTATTAACTCAGTTGTACGACGTGGCACCCGCGCATGGAACGACCTTCCCGAATCCATAGTCACCATTGCCGAAACTACACTGTTCCGTGCTAAGTTTGAATCTTATTTTTTAAGCAATGCGCTTCCGCTTGATTCTGTTACTTTGTAACTTGACAACTTTTTATATCACTCCAGTGTTTTTTATATTTTTTTCTAAACTTGTATTTAGCTGGGTTTTCATTGTATGCTGTGCCTACATGACGACTTTGTGTGAGACTGTATGTGCGTTTGTTCTATTTTCTTTTGTGAATTTATGTGTATAATACCCCCCTTACTCAATGCTCTGGAAAAGAGCCTATAAGGTATTGTGAATAAAAAAAAATATGAAGGATTGTGAATGTGAGGTCATATATAGCCACACTCTATACATCAGTACATGGCCGCATATGACCTAATTTGCCTATTCATATGAACATATAAACACTTCTGTACGAATATCGAGATATCGTGACAAAAGTATTCCGAACATGAGACAAAGAAGAAAGCAAACGGAAATAAACGCATATATTTTATAGCACTAATTTTATTGCCCCCACCTTTGATTCTACCATCACCTTATTAAAAAAAATACACGACCACCGTGCTAACCAATTTCATTGGTTGCGGAGCCATAACAAGTCGCTCGAGACTTGGGCATGCGCAAGTCTCGAGCACGCGCAGGCCTTGTCAGCCGAGTGCAGCTGTAGCCTCCACCATGGTAAGGAAAAACTAGCGCCACGAGGCGCTAGTGGCAGAAAGGCGAACATACGTATGGTCGGAGATTAAAATTGGTCTCGAAAGGCTGCCAGATGGCGCCACCACTGCCGTTGGCGTGCGCCCTCCGACCTCCTCCTCCTCCCCCCCCCCCCCCCCCCCGGGTTCTTTTTTTTTTTTTTTTTTCTGGTTTGTTTGCTAGGCTGGTGCCGCTCCGGCCGCTGTGAGCGGCTAGCACGGCACCGGTCTAGCAGACGAGCCGCGCGAGATATACTTCACAACAATTGCGCTTCACGTGATATTACCAGTGCAATCAAACAGAAACAGCACGTTCATTGAAATGTATTTTTTTATTGCACCCCATTCAAATGAGTTGCAGTACTTCAAACACGCATCTACAAACTCCGTTGGCAGTCCACCGCCCTCAAAGGGGAACCAAGAACTGTAGTAGGCAGTAAACACAGTAAAGTTGTCAAACATGTAAAACGAAATTAATTACTTTAATGTACAAACTAAGAGAAAAGCACTTATCATCGAATTATCTAAATGCTCTATAAACAACTCCCACAAACTAAACTTCTGAATACCCAAACAAACAAATCAACACCGAAATAAAGGAAAAGGCTTGCAGGTGAGCTGCATAAGAATAAACGAGAAATAAACCATAAACAAACTCGTCAATAGGCAATGCAATTAAGAAAGAAAGAAACTACTGTTTTGGAGTGTCTACATCTCTGACTGTAGGTGCTTTATCGGTACTCTATCCTAACATATAAACACGAAGCTGTCAAATTAACTGAAGATTGCTCTGACAGCAACTCACCCAGAGGAGCAAGTCCTTGCAGCAACGGATTCGTAACAAGAACGGTGGGGCACGCGTTTTTCCACAAACGAATCTTCCCACAACTTGCAAACACAATAGCACCGAATTCGTGCTCGCTGCACAAACGACGCTGGCGCAGCTTGCTCGTCGGAAAGCCGGGCAGCCCGGGCAGGCTTCCAAAGTCCTGGCGATTTGCATACGCAATCCATTTCGATGCTCTGATGGAAAAGTCGAGTTTCGAACGCTGACAAAAAAAAATTGATATAGAAGTTCACCTGTCGTCTGTTGGAAAGCGGAAGAATGAGCACTCCGAGGTTACTTCGCCGCGCTGTAGACTCCGTAATACGCCGTCATGAGGCACGCAAAACACTCGGCAGAATCTTTGCCAAATTAGAGACGTACATCTCTAATTATTATAAGCGCGCAGCAGCGTCGCACCGTACTGCATACTGCCGTATAATCCGCACTTTCGATTTTAGCACGCGGGGACGGGTTGAAAGCTTGGAGTGACGAGCGAGCGCGAACAAAACAAAAAAGACAAAAACGGTCGTTTCCCTTCGCTCTTACTGATTGGTCGGAAGAGCCCAGAGTGCTTCGCTTTCGGTAGCGAAGATCATATACACGTCGCCTGCGCTGAAAATCATAGCGGCGAATATGAGCATAACAGTGGTCGGAGTCGGCTGGGTAGAGCTACGAATCTGCTCTTTGGATGGACGTACAAGAGAGAAGCCAGCGACGCAGCGCGCCTATCGGCCCAACCGGGAACTCCGGAGCTGCATTCGGATGGCCTTGTCTTCAAAGTGGACTTGCGCTCCAGGCAACACAGCATTGCTCCAGAACGCCGCCACCTTTGTCTACTGGACTGTAAAAAACGCTCTGAGCGTTTTTACAGTAAGCGTGAGCGCTAGCCCTCTCCTATCGAACGTTTGGTGCCGCATACGAATCCACAACCCGGTGACTTCACTTTTTTTTGTCTGGATGATAAGCGCTGGATAGGGGGTGTGGTAATAATAGTTCGAATCGAAAAGGACTATGTCATCCATATATCCTTCACAGTATTAACTCGCGACATACCGGCTCTCTTCGCTGTGTTGAAGCTGTGCACCGAGAAGGTGAGAGAGAGAGCGGGAGAGACGCGAGTGGGATGGAACGTCAGAACGCCGAGCTCTGATTGGACAGATTAGTGGGTGGACTTAAAGCTGCCTTTGACACCACTGCACCCGTGAAACACCTTGGCACCCGGAACGCCGGCATTTCCGGCTTTTGACTTTAGCATCTGAACGCGTCCGACCAGCGCAGTGCGAGACAAAGGCACCTAGCTTTAGGCCTACCCACTAATCTGTCGAATCAGAGCTCACGGACTTTCTGACGTCTTCGTGCGCCCTCCTTTCCTCCTCTCCCTCAGTCTCTCGGCGCATACGGAAGACGATGCACTATTTTTTTCGAAGATAGTTTCATCGCTTATCATCCGGGCGAAAAATGCTGAGTCACTGAGCTGTGGACGCATGCGCAGCGTCCGATCTACCGCACAGCAGATCCACAGCGCATGCTCAGAAGGCGTTCCACAGCCCGGCAGACAAAGATGGCAGCGCGCAGAAGTCGATTTGTGCAAAGGTCTATGCTGAAAGCAAGTCGTCTGCTACTGGCACAGGAGATGCGGTGACGTCAGAACGACGCCGAGCTCTGATTGGCCGACTGAAAAAAATATTGGGTAGATCTCAATCCTAGATGCTTTGAGGTCTACCCACTACTTTTTTAATGAGCCAATCAGTGTTGGGCGTCGTTCTGACGTCACTTCAACTCCCGCGAAACAAGCAGACGACTTGCTCTCCGTATAGTCATCTCACGAGCTGGCCTTCGATGCTCGGATAACGTAGACGTCGTAGTCGAGTGGAGATCCTCCGGCTTCTTGTTCGGCCCACAGTCTGTTCGCTTCCCTGATCACCTCCTCCCTAAAATGCGGCTTTTCTTCTTCGGTGACTGCGGCCGTGATCGGATTCACGGCGAGAATTTCCTCTGAAAATTGGAAAAGAACGAAATGACCTTTGAGAGAAGGGAACTCGATGAGCGTTTTTCTCGGATAACACGACAACGATTAGACGTCCAATTTATTGTACTAAAAGGTAAAATGTTATTTGGTTAATTTTTTTTATTCAAATACGTCGAACATCGGACACGTTTTGTTGAAATATCAGCAAGAGCCTTTTATGATGAACTCAAATGGAAGTCGACGTATATGCAGTTCAAGGTGTTGTTCTTTTTTTTTGCTTCGAGAGCTTGTCTGCCCAATGCAGAGCAAAATGGATGTGATTTTTGTATACGCGAAAATAAAAGAATATTTGGAGATGTACGCCTACACATGCTATGTATACATCCCATCAAGATTTACCAGCGCATTCTGTAATGTTGCAACGACGATCCGTATACTTATATATTTTTGTTTTGAAATTTTTAAGCGTAGTTGATTCGATAGAAAGTGGGAAACACCAATGAATACCTTACCACACCTAACATCAAAGGTAAGGTCATTAAACTTTTGGTTTGACATTGCTTCATTTTCTTCTTGGTCCGACATTTGACTATGATATCGGGCATCAGAATTTTTGAGGCTCATATAAATAGATCGGCAAAATGGGCGCGTGGGCCTAACGGTCTCAAATGTTCAGAGAAAGAGTATTTTTATTTAAAAGCTTTAAGGCGGATAGCTCTCTTTCAGTGAAAAACAAAAATGGCACATATTTGCCTAGGTCATGCCGAGTGATTCCAACTGCTCTGCTTGACAATATATGTACACCTCCTCACAATCAATCGCAATTTTTTTTTAGTATCTTTACTTTTTTTTTCGCATTGCGCGGCCCTCCACGGCGGCGGATCTATGGGCGCTCACAGGCGGCAGAGGTTCAGGTCCTGCCTCGCACTAGCTCCTCATGTTACCGCCAAGGTTGTAGGCTGGTCTGTTTCCAAAGTCGCTCCGGTTACTTCCTTTACGTCGCGTAGACGGAGACGCTACACGCCGGCTGTTGAAACAGGTACCGCGAAGCATGTTACAGGGTGGCGCCTCTGGATCGCTCGGGCCCATGGGCATTTTTGGGTCGGTTGTACGAAAAGGTATTAGGGATTTTCCCTTCAAAACTTTCGTTCAGTTCTGTGCTGTCAGTTTGTATTTTCCTGACCACCGCGTAGCATTTTAAAGTTTTTTTTTATAATAATGAAATTGTAAAAATGGGTATGTGCACGCCCCTTTTACATGTGGCAACCGCGTTAGCGTCACTTTGGCCATATTTCCCCGTTCATAACTTCAAAGCCACACATATATTGCATTACGTTTTGCAGATTCGGTTAGCACATGTTATTTATTTATTAATTCATTTTTATTTTAAGTCACCCACCAACAGCTCAACGCCTCCTTAGTGGTGCACTTATCAGTGAGTCAATTATTAGTAAAATATTAAACAGTATAAAGGCGAAATGTTAGGAGAAAATAATTGTCTAAACACACTTTCGAAATTTACGCTCTTCATCAAAAATATGAAGACTAACGTTCCAACATATTTCTTCTAAAGGGTTATACGTCAGTTGTAGGCCTGTCATGGGTGCAGCATGATAAAAGTCGGTAGAGTAAAACAAAGTATAAAGTCTACAAGACCTACGAGGAACGTGCAGGTAGAAGTGACTGAGTAGCTCTAGTGAATCAATTATACCATTTACAATCTTATGCAAATATGTCAATTCACGAATTGTTCTCCTGTTGTGCAACGAGTCTAACTTCACGAGTTCACAAATCCTCTCATAACTATAGATATAATTCGGTTCAAAATAACGATCAAACAAATCACGAACGATTTACGTTGAACGTTTCAAACGTTCAACGTAAATCGAGTACGAGTTTCGGAAATATTAAAGATGGCCTTTTTAATTTTTTTTTTCTCAAAATAATGCATATTTCGTTAAATGCCACTGTGTGAGGAATTCTTTTGAATTTCTCCCGCTAACCAGGAGAACAATATTTCATGCAAAGATGAACTATATGCAGGGTAACAGACTAGCAAACTTTGAAGACCTTAGCTTTTATAAATACAGAGAAAGAAATATTTATTCCAGAGCGTTATGGCGCAATGTACCGTGTTTGCGATTTTGTTTTTCAAAAGAATGACCCATAATAGTCGGTGAATAATGTTTTTTGTCAATCCTCGTTATGCCTAATTTGTCAGTAAATATTTCTAGACCCGTAGCCAGAACAGCTTTCTTTCGGGGATCTAGCCCGAAATACCTATATAGCGTGATACGCATAACGATCACCTGACTGAGAGGGTGTTTTAGAACAAGGATTGGCTTTATTTTTGTGGGCATGGGAAGCCAACAAAATATACTTTTTCATCAAAATTAAAAATGGTCCCCGGACATGGTTGTTCGATCTTAACTGAAAACGCCCTTTTGTAGACGAAATAAAAGGAAGTATTGTGATTGGAATGCAGTTCCTCTCCAAAAAACTTTCGGCCTTTCCGGTCTGGTGAAGAAGGAAGAAGAGCGAAGCTGTGCTATGGTGGGAATGAAGTAATGGCCGTCCGCAAGTCGGCAAGCCAGAGTGGAAAGGCTGCCGCCATCCATGAGCGACGGCGGCAAGTAGACAACCGGCAAACACAACACTTTGGACAGCTACCGCCATCTATGAGCGACGGCGGCAAGTAGACAACCCGCAAACACAACACTCTGGACAGCTACCGCCATCTATGAGCGACAGCGGTAAACAGACAACCGGCAAACACAACACTCTGGACAGCTACCGCCATCTATGAGCGGGGGCGGCAACCAGTGTGTTGTGTCGACATTGGTTTGGTACCGGACACGATCCTCGTAAACCTAAGCCTTAACAGCTTCGCTGTAAGAACATTACGTAAAACTTTGGACGCTCATTGTCCGCCCAAATGTATCGCTAACGGTCGGAACCCGTTGACCAAGGTTTCAAAACTAACCGTACTCTTACTGAAAAGTTATACGTGAGTTTCTGGAATTTGAAATGTTATAATGGCGGCCAACGGACAAAGCCCTCGAAATTCTGAATACATGGAGCTGAAAGGCGCCAGTTACCAAGAACGGGCTCCATTTTCCCATTGAAATTTTGAGAAAATCACTTATAACTTTTGGTTGAGATAACGGTTCATTTGGAAGGTTTGACGTCTGGTTCGGACCTCCAGCGTTTCATTTGGGCGGAGAGTGCGCGCTCGGCAATTCGTAGTTTATGTTCTTAAAAAAAAAAGAAAAGCAAAACACGTAAAAAAAATCTGTGTTTTTTTTTAAAGGGGGGGGGGGGGGAGAAGGGGCGGGACGCTGTCTTGTGTTGAAACAGCAAATATCGACTTACGGATTAGGACGTCCTTACTGGTATAATGCGTGCATCTTTCTTGGATTACATCGCAAAGAGACGGTGTGAGATTGGCCCTTTTCAACAGGTCAGTCATGTAGGAGATGCGTGCTTCTTTTCCAACAAGCTCCAACGTTGGAGGAGTTGTACTCTCGCAGATCTGGGAAGGGAACATACAACGTATGCCTGAAAAACGCACTCAGAGAAAAATACAATTTCTCTTATTTTGTGCTACTATTACTTCAATGCTAAAGAAAAAAAAAAGATCTAGGTACACCTAGCACTTGTTATGAGTTGTGAATCCGAAAGCATGTACATTATTATTATAATGCAATTGAATGCAAAGGTGCAAGCGAGCTGAACAAGAATGACAAAAATAATCCCTGGAGAAGGGGAACAAGAAAAGCAACAGGCGTGTTGGCGCGCTGGCTGGCGCTGACGGAAACGCAGCGCCATGCGGTGGCCGGTCTTTGAAACTGACGCGCAGCGTCGGTTTCAACCACAGGCATTTTCTTATTAACTGATGGCAAGGGGGTTTTATAGCCTCACTTTCTTTGCAGTGCGGAGTGAATATGTATTTCACATTTAAATATTCTAAGCTTAAATGGTAAAACAAAATGGCTAGGTGGCGTAAGCTACCGCCTGATCCAAAGGGCTCAGCCGGATTCATCCATCCATCCATCCATCCATGGGACACTGGTCGACGCGCGCTAGCCAATGGGATCGAAGCGGGGTGAAAGGTGCCGGGGCTAACCGGCGAATGGGAGCTGGCTTGACTTGGAGAAGGATTTAAGAACCGTTTGGCGTGGTTTCAAAGTTGATGACGCCAGGTCGCTCCATGAGACAGTTAATCCTTTCGCATTAAAATGACGCACTGGGTAAATTATCGGCGTATACGTTATCTCGAAACACCAGTCACAACGACAAGAAATGATTGGGCAGTGCAATCGGGAATTAATTACTTGCTGAAAAGTTCACGCGAAGCAGCACGTGACAGTATTTGATCGGGAGAGATGTATGCCAAGGCAGTTATGTAATAGCTAACATTTCGTTCAGTCAATATTACTTTAGGATGAAACGTTGGCTACAATATAACCGCCATAATAAAGGATGGTTTCCACACTTGCGACTGCTTACGACCGGAGTGGTTAAAAACCAGTTTTTTTTAAGTGCAGTTCACACACTTGCAACCGAGTAGGACGGAGAGAGACAAGACCGGTTTTTAAGCCTCTTACGACGGTTTAGGACCAGCTTCGCAGCAGCGTATCCTGTCCTAAGACGTCGCAATAGGCTTAAACCGGGCCTGTCTCTCTCGGTCGTACTCGGTTGCAAGTGTGTGAACGGGCCTTTAACTCTTGAAACCGCTTGCAACCTCGCTGTGACGGTCGTAGGCAGTGCTTAAAATCCGGTTGTGTCGCAGTCGGCCATAGTAAAACACAAGTGTCTGACAACTTCGTAAAAGCACATGATTTAAATCGGTACTACTGATGCGAGAAGATACCGATCCGCAGTAATCACCGGCTATGTAATACTTTAAGTTCCTGTTTATATAAAAGAGGAGGTTATCTATAACCATTACATGTGCACAATAAATCCATCAACCTACGAACTGACAAACCGAGGCTTACCACCGCATATTTCTCCCAACGTTCCGTCCTGGCTAACTTCTTTCGAAACTGAAGATGGAAGCTGGAAGCGTAGAACATGCAGAGACATTCTCCACCGGGCTTCAACAGTTCGAAGACGTTCTTCAATCCTTTCTCCTGGTCCTTCACCCAGTTGAAAAGGAACATGGCGTAGACTCGATCGAACTGACCGTACTTCTTCACGAAGGCGGACACGTCATCCGCCACGGCATCAAGAACGTCGTAGCAAATCTTGGGATGGGCGAAGTTCTTCTTGGCGGTCTCGATCTTGTCTTCAGAAACGTCGACGGCAACGATTCGACCGACGGGAAGACAGCGGGGAAAAAGCGTTTCACGCAAGACGTCCCCTTTTCCACAGCCCAGGTCAAGGAATTGCTGGTCCTCACTCGAAGACTTCAGCAGGGACCTGTGCAAGAGGTCTAGTCCTTCTACAGTTATCGGACTGGCGACGTCTACGAGCAACTCGTCTTCTGGCTGGGGCATGGCGGGCACTGCTCTTTGCGCAAATCGAGTTTCTGCTTCTGGTAGTTGAAGATCCAAAAAAACTCGCTGCGTGTTATTGCAAAACTTACACAAAATAATACTTTTTCGAGTCTAGCCAATGCACGACGTTGCTGGCAAAGACAGTTCAAATATCACTGTCCTCCTTTTTACATACGCACTAGTGCTGGGGGGTATCGCTTTCAAGAGTGTAGTGGGAGATCTGCATCTGCTACATCAATCATCTGTCGCCGCTGCGGCGCGCAAAACACATATGTTCACCCGAGTAAAAAACAACGTTTTACGCGCCATTCACACATATGCGACTGAGTACAACCGAGAAAGACCAGACCGATTTTTAATCCTTTTGCGACTTCTTAGGACCGGATCCACTGCAGCGGAGCTGGTCCTAAGAAGTCGCAAGAGGCTTAAAAGCCGGTCTGGTCTCTTTCGGTCTTACTCGGTCGCAAAAGTGCGAACGGGCCTTAGATGTAAAATTCGGTTCGAATTTTAACTGAAAAAAAAACAAAAAAAAAAACAACGTAGTTGCGATGCAGCACCTGGTTCCGCCCTCCCACGGATAGTTAATTGGGGCATAGGAGTGTTGGAGGGACGCCGACGTTGTTCCCGTGTGTCTGCAATTTTGTGCTGCGACGGCAGAAATACAAAAAAAAATCATTTATTAAATGCAAATATTTAGATACGTCATGTAAAAACAAGGGTTCATACTGTAACACATGCTTAAGAGTGTCACGACACATGCCAAAATGCAATTAAAAAAATTGAAGCGGTTTTAGAAATATCTACAAAAGAATGCAGGGCAAATTGCCCTGTACTTGTGTTGCTACGGGAAACGTTCTTGGTTTAGCGCAACTAGCCTCCAGGCATTTCATCTCGAGCTGTCCCTCCAGGTGTCTCCACTCCTCTCCACTCCATTACTTCCCCCCATTGACTCCCCATACTTCTCTCCACCCTATTGACTTTCCCCGTCGGGTCGGCCTGTGTCCATAGAGTATGGGGAAAGACGGGCTACGGCCGGTCATGTGTGAATTTTCCCGCTGAATTTAGCAAGCACACTGTATTTATGTGTAATTCGCGTCAAGTGAATTTTTCCGCTAAAGCTAGCGGGGAAACTGAATTTGTATACAGGTCACGTGACACGAAATCATGTTATGCCATTTTCCTCCCAAAATTTAGTAAGGAGACTGAATTGGTGTTGAGGTCACGCGACTTCCATTTTGCCGCTAAATCTAGCGGGCAAACTGATGCCATGAGACGTCACCGACCACGGCTTCACAAAATGCAGCGTCACGAAATCTAGAGCAACTAGCCAAAGAACATTTTACGTTAATACTAGGATACCTAGTCGCAGCTTAATACGGATATCAAAATATGTTTGCGAAAAACACCGTATGTATGCTGCAAGTCACTGTAAGCGCGGGTTCACATATCTGCGTTGGTTACGTTCGCATGTAACGGAAACGACCGTAATGACAGAGTGACCTGGACTAGTGTTCGTGGCACACAGCGTGGCAAGCCATGCAAGAAATAGCTTCGCGATGCAATCCATGAGTCACGGGTGTTGGGTGTTTTGGCCGTTGCGATCGTTACGGTTGGATGCGCATGCAACCGTTGTAAATATGTGAGCCAGTCTTAACTGAATTATGCGAAAGTAGCTCCAAGCTCCCCGTATATGGGCCCATTTTTACTAATGAAATGAGCACTTTTTCCTTCCCCTCTTGGTGATGGAGCTCATCTATATTCGTTGGTGACGGGTAACCTTTTAGAGACGGTTCTAGTATGCCGAGATTTTGCGATCCACACACACCGGCGAAACAAGCATACATCTTAGCACCACCGGTGCTAAGATGTATGCTTGTATCCGGTGTCGGTGCTTGGGGGCATTGAAAAATAATAATTTTTCTGTTTTGAAATACGCAAGAACAATAGGAAGTATTCACTGGACGCCATATTTGTTGGTGCTGCTTGGAGCGCATGCTCAGAACGATCTCACATCAGTAGGCTGCTAAGACCGGCACCCTTGATGGTGCGGAATGGACGTTAAAAAATAATTGTGGAACCTCGCCATCAGCACGCGCTCAGATTTGCGCACACAGATATAGCCGACTGTGAATACTCCCTATAATCTTGTAAGAGATCCGCAAAGTAGGCATGATTGATCGAATAATTGATTGCACGCATGCATTGCCAAAGATGCTTATATTGGCGAGGAATGCCTTCGGTACGATGGAACTCCGTGGTGATCTTGGTGCGACTGGATTAGAACGGTCCTCTCAAAGCTTTGAAGATTTGAAAAGGCCGAATCGGCGATTGCATTAGCAACAGAGACCGATTAGCCGATCGCCTTGAGAGGAGACCGAAGAGCCGAGCACAAACAAATACTAACATACAGACTTGCCTTGCGAGTCTGTATGTTAGTATTTGTTTGTGTTCGGCTAGTAGGCAGGGAATGCAATGGCGCTACTTTCCGAGGATCTAGTGACTTTAGGACGAACAAGTGATCGTCGGTATTTTTTGTTGTTCTCGTTGTATGGAATCTCATTCATAAAAACTACTACAGTGTGTTAGACGATGTTCACTTCGGACACTAACTTCAATGTCACCCAATTTACTATTAGGGGGTGAAGGAACGGGTCAGGGGAGGGTGGTTTCCATAAACCTTTTCTTGTACGGGATAGCCAGATAAAACAAGGTTAAAGCCTAATTTCAGTGCTTTCCTATTGAAAATATTTGTGTGGGGTCCATCAGAATTTATGAAGGGTCTTGTCGTATCCTTCAGAACTTTCTGAGAGGTTTGAGACCTCTATCGAAATTTTCTAAGAGGCGCGACGTATCCTTCTATAATTTCTAAACGGTGTAAGAGGTCCAACATGGTTTTTAAAAAGGCATGTACGGTCTGTGAAGTTTTTACAGGAAAGCACGTGAGCCTTCAAACTAGTTTTAAACAGGTCTATGGGAATGATGGCGTGACCCTTCAGGATATATGCGTCGGGGAATCTGCTTGGTCATTTTGTATCCGATGCTCGCAAGGAACGATCGCTGATTGTCGGCTTTCCCTGCCTCACGTGGATCTATCTCCCGAGCAGCTCAGTGTGCGGATATAATAGAAAGTCACTCAGTGCCCTGCTTTTGCGGCTATTAGTCCGTCAGGCTTTAGAAGCTCGTCCTGCGAGTGAAAAGGACTCCAGAAACGCTACCGTGCCGGCACCAGCGACGACATTGTGACCGTGCTATAGATTTCGTCAACGGTGGCAGATGTTGGTTTTCCTTTCGTGGCTTTCGCTAAACGTGTTACTGGTAGTGTATATGCATGTGGTGTACCCGCTAGGTTTGAAGTGTTTGATTCTAGTACATCTCAGTCATTCACCCCGCGGCATTCCGAGTACCTTGAAAGGTAGTTTTGGTGAAAAAGAACTCGATTGACGCTATTTGATCTGTTCGCTTCTCTCAAGAGCTGCTTGCTCCCGGGTTTGAGTACACGTTAGTTCTTATTGTTTTTCTGAGTTTCAACAAGCACGTAAAACTCAATGTCTAAAATAAACTTACATTGTCGTTTTAAACAACTGCATTTTTGGTGTAGTGTTTTTAGTCATTTGGGCGTCTGAAGGGTTGGACGGCTGAGGGGGTCTGAAAGGCTCAGGCTGAAAGGGTTCGGATGGCAGAGGGGTCTGATGGGCTGAAGGGATTTGAAGGGCTGAGAGGGTCCCATAACACATCAGGGAAGAAGGGTTATTTTGATAGGGGTTTCACTGATTGTAATTTGATTTCTCCCAACAACATAGTTATTTCGACATACATTTAGCGTTTGCTAATTTCTTCTGCTGCAACATACTTCCACTGAGATGAGTAGCCAACTTTTGTAAGTTTGGTGTAGAATGAGAGTGCGGATGAGTTCTTCAGCAATGAAGTTCGAATTTTCCGGCAGGAGTGCTACAACTTTAGGAATGATTAAAATGATCAAGAGGAAGGGGAAGTGGGAAGCCGCTACCCTCTATATTTATAACGAGCTACCACACCACCCTCGGAGTTCTATTATATCGAATATACGGTTGAACGCGCACCTCGTACCAGAATTATCAATATTGCTTGAAATACGTAGGACCAAACGGTGCACGTCCAAATTGTATTTCACGATAAGAGTAACGATGATATATTCGCATCACAATACTGCCGAATCTGGGCGCGTAAGTTGAATATTTAGTATCGGTGCGAGTAACATTCAAATACTCGTAATACCAAAAAGATGCTCAAACTAACCCTCGATGATACCCAGTTCAAGTGAAACTCAAGGCTTGTTCACATTTTTGCGACCGACTACGACCTACCCCGACACAAGAGGTTGTTAAGCCTCTTGTGATCGCTGACGACGGGCTGTGCAGCAGCGATGGCGGTCGTGAGCGCATATAAACCGGTTATGTCGGAGCCGATCGTAGTCGGTCTCCAAAGTATGAAATTGCCTTCACACTCCCAAAATATAGTTTCGCTTTTATTAATGTGAAGTATGCTTAAATGCAAGATTCTGCGTTTTGGGAGTTTAATTTTGAGGAAAATCTGAGGGTGTTTTCGGAATGTATTTTTTTCCCCAAAATTCTAAATTTTTCAAAGTATTCATTTTTGACACTTGAAATCTTGAACTTCTAAGTGTGTTTAGCATTTCAGGGTGTTCAACTTCAAATGTAGTCATTTTTGCGAGCAGCAATAAATAACAGTGCAACTACAGAAATAATTATATTCAGTCAATCTTTAGAACATTTGTGACCAAAATGAATGCCTTATTAGTTGCAATTGCGCCAGTGTTTACGTCAACTTCTTGTCCCTGTCGATTTGTTTTTTGGCGCTTGTCTACGCTGATAAACCAACTGACCCAAATTGCCACATTAATGCAACTGACTGAATCTGGAATTTCTGTGGTCAAGAAGGACGGCAGAGGAACTTGTGCAAAGGTTCAGCCTGCAACAAAAGGAGGTCAAAGGAGAGCGAGTGAAGCTCTTACATGGGAGGAAGGCTCCCGCTTCAACTGGTATACAAATTTGACCTTGGTCCGGTCATTGTGGTAAGCAGGACATTGGGGACATCCTTTTAGAGCGCAGCTCTTAGGCGCCCGTTTCCGGCTTGAGAGGTGTCGGCGTCGCCGTCGGCGTAACCGTAACGCGTTGGCGTGACGCGTCGGCGTGACGCGTCAGCGTCGCCGTAGCCGTAACACGTCGGCGTAACCGCGCGGTGCATTATGGGAAACGTCCCATAATGCACCGCGGTGAAGTGCGCGTTGCATTATGGGATGTTTTCCATAATGCACCGCGCGGGAGGGAGGACTGCGAGGAGGAGGGGAAGAAGGAGGGGAGGGGAGGAGGGAGGGGAAGGATAAGGAGGAGGGAGAGAGAGGAGGAGGGAAGGAGAAGGGAGGAGGAGAAGAAGGAGGGAAGGAGGGAGGGGAAGGATAAGGAGGAGGGAGAGAGAGGAGGAGGGAAGGAGAAGGGAGGAGGAGAAGAGGGAGAGCTGAGGAGCAGGGGAGTAGATGAGAGAGGAGGAGAGTCACACCGTCCTCTCCCGTACCCTCCCCTCCTTCTCAAAAGCTGCGCTCTAATCGGCATTAGAGGGAGTCTTCAACTTCTTTCATATTTTTTAGAGCGCAGCTCTTAGGCGCCCGTTTCCGGCTTGAGCGGCGTCGCTGTCGGCGTCGGCGTAACCGCGCCCGTGGCAGTATGGGAATAATGCAAGCGGGCGTAAACGCGCATTGCATTATGGGAAAATTTAGGGGCAAAATATTCCCGCTAAATTTAGAGGGGAAATTTCCCCCTAATTTTGGCGGGGAAATTTTTCCGCTAAATTTAGCGAGAACTTTTTCCACTAAATTTAACGAAACGATTTAGGGGAAAGTTAGCGAAAATTTCTGGCTAAATGGGAGGGGAGCAAGAAAAGTGGAGGGTAGTGTACAGAGGGGACGAGGGTCGCACCCTCCTTTCCGTACCCTCCCCTCCTTTCCCTCAAGAACTGCCCTCTAACTCGGCATTACAGAGAATTGTAAACGTACGCCTTTCATTTTTTAGGCCTTTGGAAAGGGCAAAGTGAAACGAACGAACATGAAAACAATAAAAAGTGGACGAAGAAATTGTCTTTCAGTCGCAAAAGAAAATTCTTTCTTTTTTTCTTTCTTCTTTTTTTTTTTTTTTTTCTTAACGGAGTTTTTGAATTTTCAGTTTTTCAGATAAATCTAAGTTGGAAATATTTTTCCCTACTTATCAGTCGCAGCCAGCTTAATAAACGCAAGGCTTATTATGTTCCCGCTTCTCAATCACTTCTTTGGCGTTCTTAGCGGTTAACACCGCAGTCAGTAGTGCAACGGTGCGACTTCTAGACGGAGCAGACGAAAGTGCATGAGGTCGTTAAGAAGCCGAGGACGGAGCGGACAGCTCTTTACTATACGGTGTAGCGTGGACGGTGTCGCTGGTGGCGCTGCCCACCAGCTACCAAGTTTTCACATTAAGACTATATAGTTTTCCATTTAAATATTCTAAGCTTAAATGGTAAAACAAAATGGCTAGGTGGCGTAAGCTACCGCCCGATCCAAAGGGCTCAGCCGGATTCATCCATCCATCCATCCATCCAAGGAGAACACACCAGCCGCAAGCCCTTTTTGGCAGCAGGGTCGCATATTTGCTACGAAAAATATTTCGAGTCCGACGAAATCAGGGGGGAAAAAATGGGGTTGTGTGCGTGTTTATACAGCCTAGAACTCGGTCTGCCTCACATTGGCGACGAGTTTCCCAGCTGTAGATGAGAAATTTAGCCAGTGCGGTACAGCCGCCAGGGGTCTTTAACGTGCACCACGCAGTAGTGATACACGACCACACGCCGGTACGATGCTCATCCAGATCGAAACGGGCAGGGGTGGGGCTCGAACCCAGGATCCCTGGGTTCTGCAGCGCGAGCTCTCGCTCCACCTGCTCCGAGCTGGTGTGCGCTAGACACTGCTACCACTTAATCAGGGGGAGCAGTGTGGAAGGCTGTGACGGAGCTCCGGGAGTTGTTCGGAGTCGCTTGGATTCTCTTGCTCCCCACGACTACGATTTCTCGTGTTTACGGTGTTTTAATGACCTTGCAAATTATAGACTTCGGGGACTCTAGTATTTTTTTTAATAATGGAGACGTGCGAGTGCGATAGGAGCACGTTACCGTCAAATTTTAAGTCATCAATTTCTTCTACATCCTTTAACTCTCATAGGGCATGTCTGCGCAAAAATCTGGGCATGCATAAGTTTCTGGTCACTGTATTTTTAATTCCTATTGGTCAGGAGACACCAATCCCAAGAGAAATCTTTTATTTTATTTTATCTTTTAATATTTTTAATTTTGTTCCACTTTTTCGTGACCGGCCTCGTGCAAAGTGTAGCCGCGAAAGTACAGAATATTAATACAAAATCAGAAGTTAATAACAAAATCAGAGGGCCGTCGTCCAACTAGTTTGAAATGTTCTGGACCATCGGATTATGACAGTAAAAATGGGGACTCGGAGTTGTCAGTTCCGCCTGAAATTGATGTAGTATACTTGTAAACCTTCTGTAATTAAACTCTGGCTATGCAGTGCATCGCTTCCAATCACCGTACGGTTTCGCGTCTGAAAGCATTAGAAACTTCCTTACTCGACATCGGGTCGTAGAGAGCCCTTTAATGACGGTTCTTGAAACCCCTCAAAATATTTATTCTTCTGTAACGAGTTCTTGAAACAGAAATGAACTGTACTTGGCCCCAATCTCAAATGGTTTCGCACCGAAGGTACTTAAAAAGCACAACCGTATACCGTATTTACTCGAGTAATACCACTTATTAACAAGGTCCCGCGTCTACTTTCCTGCAGAACACACGTACAGCCAATCATCGTGTTCTGCACAAGGAACATTGCAAATAACGAGATCGAGAATCCGTTTCTCCGCGAAAATGCGATCTGCGACTGCGAAGAATGCATTTTCACGCGAAGACGTTAGCTCTGTCTTGTATATCGCTGCCATCTTTCTGACGATCACGGTGATTGGCTATATGGGTGCTCCGCGGGAAAGCGAACCCTCAAGTTTTGGGCATAAACAGCGCGTCTTTCACTCGAGTAAATACTCCATGTGACGAGACTTAGGAACGTGGTCAGCTAAGCGAACGCGTCAATGGTGCGAATAATGTTACACGTAATCGTCTTACGTCAATTTATATTTATTCAATTTGCTTCAGCGACGGCCAGAATTTCTTTGGTGAAATCTTCGTTTCGACTGTTATCATTCGGAAAAACAAATAATCTTTAAACTGGAGTCCCTTTAAACAGAGAGAAGACAAGTGGTTGCTTGATTCACTTTATAGTGTCTTTGAGGGAAGATTACTGAGGGTCCCTCTAAGAAACCTTGATCGTTTACTTTTCCGCCAAGCACGTCAGAAGACAAATCGTTGTCATTTATCCCGATTATGCCGAAAGTGCTCGGCAAATGGCAAAGCTGAAAATATCTATATATCTATATTATATATATAAAAATCGAAACTCTTTGCTCTGACACTGGGCGCGGTGAAACGTCATGATGCCATATCGCAGACTAGGTTTATCGACATTAGCATTCGGAACGTTTTTCTAGTTTCAAAAACAACCTCTCCCCCCTTCCGGTGCCCCCCTTCCCCCCCCCCCTCCCTCCCCCCCCTTTCCACCTTTTTTTGAATCCTGAACGCAACGCCACGATATGAAGTATCGTTATTATTCGGTGCAGTGCCAGATTGCTTTTCATCCAACGTCATGTTCCAGCTTGCGCGAACTTAATTGCTCTGTCGCACGAACTGCAGTCCTCAATATCCCAGCTGCGCACCATTTTTTTCCCTTTTTTAGTTTTCGGCTTAGATGTGGTTTTACAGGAGTTTCAGAGAGCGAAACAGAACTATTGCCCGTACGAACATGAACGTGCACCGCGTTTTACGGAATACAATCCAACGTAACCGGACGAGTTTAGTTTTCACTAAAATTTCTCAGTATACATGAAAAAAAAAAATATGTGTGTGTGTGTGTGTTTGTGTGTCTGGCATAGAAAACCAGAGCAAACTTTTTTTTTTTTCACTGGAGGCACGAGGAAAAACATGCAACATGGTGTGGTACATGTCATTTTCTGAGCATGAGAAGACGAGAGCACCTTTGCGACTTCCAACAGTCATCCCCTGCCCAATTTTTGTTTTATGTGCGCACGAAGAGTTCCCCAGTCGCCGACAGTTTAAGAAATATGGGGGTGTGGCGAGCCATTGGTTATCGCTCTACAGCCAATGAGATGGCCACGATCAGCCGCTAGGAACACCCAAGCACCAGTCGGAGGGGCTCGAAACGCGATCGTAATGTGATTCTTGAGTTGTCCGTGTCTAGAGCCACTGACAGTTTAAGAAACGAAGGGTGCGGCGAGTCCCGAGCACCACATCATCCCTCCGTATCTGATAATATAATAATATAATAATCTACATTGATTGTGGAGGTCGAGAAAAAAAGCTGTGAAAGACAGCTTGACCAAGCTCTCGACTCCCTACCGAGGCACAACAGCAGAAGTATACTGGAAAAAATGCTACATCATGCGAAAGTACAAAACGGGTGGATAATATACGAGCACAACACACATATTAAAGAAATTGGAGTAATCCTGGAGATATTAAACAAACCAACAGATCACTGGTATTTTACCTACCTAGGTTTACAAAATATGCTGTACCTTGTTTAAAGGACATTTTAATCAGATCCAACTCACTAGTACCAAACTGGTTGAGCAATTTAGGCAGCGTATATCTAATCATCTGAGAGCCGTAATTTGTCCTCCGCGCTACCATTTTCCAATCTTCTGCTTGATGAGAAAGGTAAGTCGGTTCCTTTACAGAAGAGATGTGCCAAATTTCAAAGAAAACGCGTGTTTCTGTTGCTCTCCAATTTGAATGTATTGCTAAGTCTATAGTTGTGTAAATTGTATAAATAACGCGGAGAGGCCGTAAACACACCAGCTGTATGAGAGTCGAACGGGACGCCGCCGATGGACCTCAACACCCTCTTTTGTAATAAAAATTCCCTCTCACGACTGAATAATCTAGATGAGCCCCAGATGAAATGGCAGTAATTTAAGTGGCAAAAAAACAGTGATGTATAGATTAGTAATTTCACGTTCTTTGGCAAAATTGACCAATGACGGTATATAAAACCACCTATTCGTGACAGTTGGGGGTTTATAAAATTAAGGTGATTGTCCCAGGACATATTTTGAGAAAACAATAATCCCAATGCCCTGAAATGACTCAGAATCTCAATTGGAGTCAAATTTAGTGCGATATCTCGCGTTAATCTGAACGATTAATTTTTTTTTTTGTGTGTGTGAAAACGTACAGCTTTCGTTTTGTTTATGTTTATTTGACATTAGTTCTCCCGACTCCAAGATTCCAGTTTAGACAACGTCAGACTTGCCGTAGTTACTAGCACATCGCAGACCCCTCCCTAAGTAAGTATTGTTGTATCGTCGGCATAGTTGAACAAATTTGACATTTGAGTTAATGTTTACGACGTCATTTACATACATGTTGAAGAGGAAGGGACCTGATATACTGCCCCGAGGAACACCACGAAGTATTTATCGGTTTTACTGAGGAAGAATTCCCATTTAGACAAACATACTGAACCCAACGCTCCAGGTATGAATTGAAAAAAAAAAAAAAAAACTCAAATTGAGGTATTATTTGTTAAGAACGACGAAGGACAACTCGCAAGGCAAAAAGCGTAAACATTATAAGCCACATGTTGTTTCTCAAGCTCTCGGTGACCACAAGGGAAAGTCGGGGTCGTGCCCAACGTGTCTCTTTTATCTGTGCATCTTCTGACATCCTAAATAACAACGATACCTCTTTATGTGAAGTCAATCGATCATAAGTGACAGTCGCATATGGCACCACCCCTTGTATGGGCAAACGCGGGCTTGCTTGTAAACAGGGTGTCGGTCTATAGCTTCCGGGATGGTGCCATTAAAGGTTCCCTTATACTACGACGTCTAGCATAGCAGACGCGGCGTAGCGCAGCGCACGCAGATACCGATTGGTCGCGGATATCGAGTTCCTGCTCGCCGGCCAATGAAATGCGCGTGTTCTGCGCTACGCTGCGTTCGCTGTGCGCGACATTGGAGTACCACTAGAGCCTTTAGAAACATACAAAAACGTATGGCGACGTCATCGGATTCAATGAGTCAGAGAAGATCGGTTTCTTCAGGCGATTTGCCCAACGTTTATTACGTTCGAATCAATGGGAAGAAGTTTCAGCACAATGAAAACGGGACAAGAAATATCACAATTTCCGAAGAACCGCTGACAGCAACGCTTCCACCCGTCCACTGCTTTACCGGGTTGCCCTGCAACCCATTCCATGTAAAGATAGCGGAGAACTTACAACATCTTCTCTCCGCTAAAGAGCCGTTCACACACTTGCAACTGAGTACGGCTGAGAGACAGAAGACCGTTTTTTATGCCTCTTGCGACGGCGTAGGACCAGATGCGCTGGTACGAAGCAGGTGCCGCCGTCGCAAGAGGCTTAAAAACTGGCCTTGGCGCTCTCGGTCCTATTCAGTCTTAAGTGTTTGAACGGCGCTTAATGACCATTGCATAGAAGCGTCACACTACATACGTTCAACGTGTGGAGTTAGATGCTCGGCGCGAGATGGCAAAAGTTACATGTCATGTGGGAGGTATACGTGTCTGCCATTAGGTGCCAGGAGTATAGACCCTTTTCTTTGCAAGCGCCACCATGTGACGCTCCAGTAATTGACATCCCACCGAACATCCGGTTCATAAAAATAATGAACAAAGCCCACCCTAGCACTGCTGCTTCAAACGTCGATGAAACATGTAACCACCAGTTCTCCACATGTATGCCAAAAGAACCAAGAAGCGCGAGAACTGTTCCAATTCTTGAATATTCTTGTAAACCGACTTGTCTCCTCCAAGATGTTAAATCGTACAGCCGAATGCCCTCACTAAATCTCCAACTTTGCCGTTCGTCTAGTATTTATGCTTTCTAGCACTGGCGACATAAGCAAAGTCAATGGGTTCGCAAAGACGGAGAGACCGAAAGTCGCTTTGGACGCTAGCAGCGGTTCATGTTCGTAAACAGTTAAAGGGTCTTATATAGGTGAAACTATTGATGATTCACTTTTGCTCGCGCCCAGTTGCACTTCTCAGCAGTACAATAAAATCCTTATCGTCCACTGCGTGTTTCAAATGACTTTACTGAAAAAAAAAGGAAAGTCTGAATTTGTTTTCTTGCAGAAGAGCGAATCCGGCGGTCACGACGACCTATGCTGGGAAGGATCACAGGGAATAGGGAGTTTTCGTAGACCACGTTTCCCCCTCCGCTCAGCCTTCCACAACGAAGAAGCCGCTACTGCGCCTGCGCGTCGATAGCCTTGACTGTAGAGTTCCGGCTAGCGTAGCGGGTTGCGAAGAGTGTTGCGGGACAGCGGAAACGATCTACGAAAACTCCCTAATGGCGAAGCTCAGAGAACCGTTGCATCTAAAAATGTCCATGTGGACACGAACAACACAGAGTTTTAGTGGATCGTTCCGGTGACTCCGATAACGATAACAGATACTCTGTCGCAGCCTTTGCGCATACATCGTATCTTTACCGGGCATCGTTATCGGGGCTATCAGAGGTATCGGAACGATCTGCTGAAACTTTTTTATGAGCGAGTGAAACGTATATATTGTTCATCTTCTCTTCGCACATCGCAGTTCTTCTTTATTTTTTGTTTATCTAATTGTGTTCAGACTTTTGTAATTTGCTGTCTTCATTCCATCGTTGCCCGCGAATAGCTGTCTACCTGTCCCGCAGGAAAGTGAACTCAAATATTTTTTTTTCTCTTTAGAGCGTGCCCCTCACACAGGCAACGACGTGGTTCCACGGATAATGTCACACTGTAACAGGTATAGATATGTAATAATGCCCAAAATTGGCGAGGTAGACTAATTAACAGTGGACAGAATTCGGAGCAAATTTAACCCGATGGAAATGATACAGCCCGATGGAAATGATAAAGTCATTGCCATCCATCCATTCATCCATCCATCCATTAACCCGTACATCCATCCATTCATTGTCGGCCGGGTAGGTCTATAGCTCCTTGTAAACTGCGAGGCGCGGCCCGCTGCCGTAGTTAGTAGAAAGGGTTCCTTGTTTTCGGGTTTTACTTTTCTTCGAATTCGGGGGTGTTTTTACGGAGATTATTGTTTACCACAGATTTTCGGGGTGAAAGTTTCGTGTCGGGCAAAAATTCGGTGTTTATCGAGGGCTAAGGTTGAGGAAAGCCGCACACGGGCATCACATTTCTTAAACTTGAGGCAGCAAGCACGTGATTCTTTCCGGTACCGATAGGAGGACACGAAATAAGGGAGGTGGTCCCGCAGAAAAAAAGGAGCAACCTCATGGAGAGCTCAGTGCGGGCTTTGTTCGGGATCAACAAAATTTATTGTTATAGATCTACGTTTTTCTCACCGAAGTTTTCGGTTTTTATTATTTGAAGACAGACAGAACTTTTTTTTGTCGATTTTTGATAAAATGGGCTTGGGGGTTATTTCTCAAAGTTGATCGGTATTTATCGAAAAAAAAAAACACCTTGTTATAAAAAGAAAAAAAAAAAAACACACAGATCTGGCGTTTGTTGAATCTTCGTGCGTTTAATGTTTGATCTATGCTTTGAACGCGTAGTCAACGCATGGGCCCGGTCTGATCCGCTTAGTCGCGCATCACGTGGGAGCCGGCTTGCCGGCTCGTGTACGCGGATTTCACACACCCTCCATTCGTATCCAGCGTCAGAGGTAGGTTTGAAATCCCCTCGAGCCACGGTCACTCTGCTCAAACACCATATGAATGACACGGCCTTTTTCACAGACACGGTGACAAAATTATACGCGGACCCGCCTTAAGCATATTCGAGACATGCTTGCTTCAAACGTCTCCAACGTGCCTGCAGACAGTTTGCGCGGCCAATCTGACAGTCATACAAGAAAAGGACACGCCCATGCCATTGTCCGTGGACTGTCTTTCGTACGATGTATTGTCAGTGCGACGACGGCTCAAAGGGCACGCTTGCCCCTGTGCCTCAGGGCGAGATACGTGGCCCCCTGCAAGACCACGACGAAGCCCAACAACGCTGCCAGGCACACTTCCACGCTCATCTCGTGGAGGCCCATGAAGTCCAGGAAGAGGTTCGGTTCCACGAAGAGGCAGGGCGACGACGCGTCGTCTTCGAGGCACTCCAGCTCGGGGCGGTCGTAGCCGTACAGCGCCTGCATGCTGCTTTCGTAGGCGTAGCGCAGGAAGGACGCGTACGAGAACCAGCGCAGGTAGTGGGGGATGGCTCGGAGCGTGACCACGAAGCCGCTGAACAGCATGAACGGGATGGCCACTGCCGGAGCCAGGAACACCGCAACCTGCAACGGTCGCAGTGAAGGCGATAGAGTTTTGTAGGGGAACCCTCCACGGACCTTGCTTGCTCGTATTGGTGCTGGTCGCACCGTACGCTTGCAGCGTCTACTTAATTTCCCTCAGAGTCCCAGGAAAAGCCAATCCCTGCAACCTACACAGGCGACTCAGCCAATGATGAGGCTGTAAATATACGTACACCCAATCTAACCTAACCTAACGCAACCCAACCCAGGGGAAAATATAAAAAAGGGGGGGAGGAAGTCTCCCCCCCCCCACCCGTACGTTTTGAAGCGTAACGTTTTTTATGAAAAACACGGCATACACCAGCTTTATTTTTTAGAAGAAAGGATTAGCTTTTAGGTCAACAAAATAAATATTCATCGGTCCGTGATGTCAGACCCCTCTCCGTAAACTCCCCCCTCCCCCCCCCCCCCCCCCCCCCCCGGGTATGTCCCTTAAATCCATTCCTGACCCAACCAACCTAACTTAGCACCCAATTAACCTAACCATTAACTACAATGGCGTTTCACCATGTGCAGTACTACCGCGCGGATTGTTTTCTTCTAGGTATAAACTTTTTTTTTTCTTCCTCGTCATTCTCCGTGCTCGCACCCTAGATTGCAGCAATTGGCCCTCCCAGGTACTTTGATGGAAAGCAGATGCTCCAGCTTTCTTCAGCCGTAGTTATGCCGCCCATGCATCATACAAAAGGTACACCCGCCGGCAATATGAAGGTGAACACCTTACCTGGTTTCTTGCCTGTTTTACGACTCCCTAAAGCTATATTAATTCTCAACGTCTCAAATGGTACGTGGCCAAGGGTCTAAACTTTGCCTTCTAGCCCTCTTCTGGAACAGAGCTTGTTCCAAAACTTGCAGGAGCGTCAAAAACAAGGAGAGGGCTGTTCACCTTCATATCGCTCACGGGTGTACAGTGTTCTTCGGTGCAGACGCATGATGACGGAATTATATGCTGACACACCTGAGGCATTATTCGAAACAGCTGTGCTTCGTGCATAAGTATGCGTCATAAGATGCCTAAAGGCAAGTTTTGTATGCCCGATGTGGCAACACCGCCATACAAGAACAAACCAACGAAACAAAGAAACGGGCCTCCAACAGCGTTTGCCGACGGTCTTTTGTCTGACGTATTAGCAGGGTGGTGTAGGAACTTCTGCACCCACCTGCACGCATGCGATGGCTCCGATGAGCATGCCGAGAGAGTGGGCTACGAAGGAAACCAGGACGCATGTGGCGGTGAACATGACGTAGCGGTAACAGTCGGAGGGCTGTGACGTCATCCAGTACACGATCGAAATGAAAAGGGCGGGATGAAAGATCTGAAAAAAAAAATAGAAGCTCATTAAAACACACACACACACACACACACACATATATATATATATACCTGAGAAGAAAAAGCCCTTAGTGAAAACAGCAACAACGGACGACTTATTCTTCTGGAAGTGCGGGGTAAATCGTGCGGGGTAAGAATAAATCGTCCGTTGTTGCTGTTTTCACTGAGGGTTTTTTCTTCTCAGTTATATACCCACGCCTTCGGCCTCCCGCCACCAAGGAGGTTAGAAGTACTAGGAGGGGGCACGTTGCAATATTGGTGAAGCCTAGTCATAAAAAGTTTAAACGATGTTGTGGCCAACGTGACCGTAGATCTCTCTGGCAATCGGTGCGCGTGACATGTCACGTGTGAGATGGATGGTTGATTGTAGGAGGACCCCTGCAGGCTTGCGCGCGCTCCGTCCGGTAGGTTTTACCAGATCGAAGGCGAGACTTTGGTGTGTTCTAGTACCCCATAGCTAGACGAAGGCTTGCTACGGTCACGTGATGTGGTGAGAGTAAGGAGGAAAATGCGAAAGAGGCGAGGCGTCAAGGGAGCATGGCTTGTGGAGGCTACGAAGTTGGCGTCATGCCCTCTCCTACCCTTCTATCCTCCTTGCCCGCCACCATGACCGTTGTATATATATATATATATATATATATATATATATATATATAACTGAGAAGGAAAACACCCTTAGTGAAAACAGCAACAATGGATGATTTAATCTTCAACGTTTCGGCCGGAGTCCGGCCTTCGCCAGTTTTATACCCACGCCTTCGGCCTACCGCCACCATGCCCGTTATATATATATATATATATATATATATATATAT
Organism: Ixodes scapularis; assembly: GCF_016920785.2. Lineage (NCBI taxonomy): Eukaryota > Metazoa > Arthropoda > Arachnida > Ixodida > Ixodidae > Ixodes > Ixodes scapularis. The sequence continues at coordinate 88,974,417 of NW_024609880.1, forward strand.
ATATATATATGGGTGGTTTCATCTCAAATCGTGCAGGCAAAAAGGGTCGAATTTTTAATTTCGATGAAAAAAATATATGTTATGGCGCCGTTTTTAAAAACGCAGTCGCCGCAGACCGCAAGTTCGTCGGATTTTTGTTCGCGACTTATGAATTTTTAAAGAGGCCGCGGCGAAAAGCAGTGTTTTTCACACCCGTCGTGGGTCGGATGTTTCGCTTGATCTCCCGCCGTGGATTTTCAGTCCACATTATATTATATTTTTTAAAGCACTCTGTGGACACATTTTAAAGGCTCCAATACCATAAAATAATTTTAGGCGTTTTGCTTTTTTTCTGTAAAAATGTCAAAAACGCCCCCTCGGTCAATTGTTGACGAACTTTGACAATTAATTACTGGCGATCTACTTGTGTTATATTAATACTTTTTATGTCCACGGAGAGCCCAAAACACGTTCTTTATATGTATTATAAAATGACTTGGCTGTATAAAATATTCTTTGCGGTACGTTTACGTTAATGTTATGTGAAAACCAAAAAGTACCATTTTTGAAATTGATTTTCTCAAAAAACCCATTTTTTATTTTTTTTTTATTTTTTGTTAAAATGTAGATGTGATAGTGTTCTATGCGAAACTCAAGTCTAGAAAGTGTATATTTTGTTTGTATGTTTTATATTTAAGCATCAATATCGTACAAAAACATGTTTTTACGGCACGAAATGGACTTACGAATTGCGCGTCTTCACAAGCTTGGAAATAGTTTTTTTTTATTTTTTTTTCAACGTTCCCACATAAAAGTGAGGTACAGTATTTCCACCCTGTTATATTTATTGATTATTTAAATTTTATTATAGGCGGCAAGCTACATTGGGAGGAGTTCCAAAAAGAGAAAGCAACACTTCTTAACAGACCAGCAGGTGTCGTTAATTTTTAACGTGTAGGACTCGGCAGACGTCGTATTGATTTGGGGCCCTCATTGGCCTGCATGAACGTCCCGCCCTTTCGGAGCCAGCAGATGACCACGACCTTTCGCGCTCGTTGTGTTAGATGGGACGGCCCGTGACAGTAAAGCGAGCAGCGCACCCTGTGTCACGAGGAGTGAAATGGTACGATTGTGTCGTTGACGCGGCGAACAGTGACAGCCACCCAGGAGGGGTCAGTCAGAGTATTGCACAAGGGAAAGCAAAGGAATCGTTGCCTGAAAGGATGAGGACACCATGGCCTTACAATATCGACGGTCAACAACTGTTCTGCCAGCCAAAACAACGCCGCGTGCGCGCTAAAACCGGCGGCGCGGGACAGAAATCCCACAGACGCACCCACGAAGATGGGCCGGTTTCGTTAGGGATGTGGGAAAATTTGAAACCAGCCATCCGTGCATGCGTGAAACGATACCGCCTGTTTGCCCCAGCTTCGAGCGCCCTATCCTTACCTTGAAACGGCCGTGCTGTCTCTCTCTCTCCGGGGAGATCCGATAGCACCGAAGGGTTATCTATTAAACTTGAGGAAGAAAACGAGAAGGGGCTGTTTAAGTTTAATTATCCCCACCAACCCGCTCATTCTGTCCTTATAAAGGGCTATCTCTTTTAGAAACAGCAAAGCCCGGAGACTGACATTAAAACGAGCGTGTTGGTAAATATACTTGTGTTTGTATTTTGCCCGGAGACAAGTTGGGTCGAAGTCAGCCTCCTTGTCAACTATAACCGTTTGTGAAGAGTGGGCTTCTCCCGAGATGAAAAGTCACCGCCGGCTGACGTGCTCTTTCGAAAAAGGGATGGGGAAAGAGAAAGTTTGAGTAACTGCAGAAACTACCTCGAAAGCTCCTCTGCCGATATGAAGCTTCAAGGTAACCGAAGTCTCGGTTACCTTCTCGCGCATCGCCTGCTCGAATCTATTCTTCACTTTCTTTCGCACAGCCACTGCTCCTCACAGCCGTCGTGGATGTGCGTAACAGAGGGAAAAACAGATTCGAGCATCATCTGGACGCCGTCATCCTGCCAGACTTTAGTGTCGTGGGACCGACTCGAGTGTGTTTCTTCGCCCCGCTGAACTTAGTTTCTCGGGTGCGTTTTTGAAGGTTTTTTTTTTTTTTTTTCAATGTTTTCTTACTAACTGTTTGTTAGCACTGTTCAGTTGTTGGGTTTATTTTGTCATGGCGTAGCGGCCTAGGCGGTGATGTAGAGAGCGTGTTCGCACGCATTTGGTTGCGTCCCATTTAGGGAATGCCCGGAGGAGTTGGTTTATCTTCTTGCCATGTGCGGCTGAGTTTTCCCGTCTTTATTAAATTATTGATTTTTTTTTGTTTTACCTTTACGTGCCGTCGACGTCTTTGTTTGACTCTCCACCAGGCGTGGACCTATCGTCTTGCCACCACTCCAACCTAAATACTTTATTTTTTTAACGCAATTTTCGCTAAGACCGCAGTTGGGCAATTTAATTCCTATTTATTTATTTTTATTTCCTACCCCTCTCCATGACACACTCTCTGTGTGTTGCGGACCGTTTCTGTGTCACCAATTTTGTGTATTACGGAAGTAAAAGGACATTCCCTGGTGACCTGTGCCATGTGCGGTGAACAAACCCCCAGTGTTTGGTTTCGGAAAGAATTGTATATAACATATCGACGGATGTGGTGAATTCTTTGTCTCAGTAATATGACAGCTATTAGCTAGTCGTGCTAGTTTACTGTGAAAGGTTTATAAATCGAAACAATACAACGTCTGTGCCTTTTGGTTATTCAAAGTCTACTAGGCCTGCTGATTTGGTTAGATATGTATCTCGTGGTTCCCGCTCTTATCAAAACATACATAAATATTCAATACCACAAAATTCGTTTATAATTGATTACAAAATGCAGAAGAAAATTCAAGAAAACTTTTTCACAATTCATAGAGACGCATGGGTCGGAATGTCTGACATGGGTCTTGCAAAACAAAGACGTTTTTTTCCGATATTGAGGCCCAAATATAAAACATACAAACAAAATATACACTTTCTAGACTTGATTTTTGCGTAGAAAACTATCACATCTACATTTTAACAAAAAATAAAAAAAAAATAAAAAATGGGTTTTTTGAGAAAATCAATTTCAAAAATGGTACTTTTTGGTTTTCACATAACATTAACGTAAACGTACCGCAAAGAATATTTTATACAGCCAAGTCATTTTATAATACATATAAAGAACGTGTTTTGGGCTCTCCGTGGACATAAAAAGTATTGATGTAACCCAAGTAGATCGCCAGTAATTAATTGTCAAAGTTCGTCAAAAATTGACCGAGGGGGCGTTTTTGACATTTTTACAGAAAAAAAGCAAAACGCCTAAAATTATTTTATGGTATTTGAGCCTTTTAAATGTGTCCACAGAGTGCTTTAAAAAAGATAATATAATGTGGACTGAAAATCCACGGCGGGAGATCAAGCGAAACATCCGACCCACGACGGGTGTGAAAAACACTGCTTTTCGCCGCGGCCTCTTTAAAAATTCATAAGTCGCGAACAAAAAATCCGACGAACTTGCGGTTTGCGGCGACTGCGTTTTTAAAAACGGCGCCATAAGATATATTTTTTTCATCGAAATTAAAAATTCGACCCTTTTTGCCTGCACGATTTGAGATGAAACCACCCATATATATATCATCGTTTAATGCGGCACGCTTCACATGACACCAGGTACGGCTTATGTCCAACCAGATGTCCCAAAAACTGCTGTTGTGATAATAATGTCGGTAATAATTTTAAATTTAATTACTTCAATACTATTTACGGCTTTTTAATTGGGATATGTTAAACTTTTAAGCGAGAATTTAGTTGATTAGATACCCGATAAACGGTAAGCATTTTTCCAATTACTTCTTTTTTTCGGCCGTTTTTTCTTTGATTGAAAGAAAAGGAAAACGAAGCGTTCTTGTTTGGACTGACGAAGAGCCTACCAGGCTCGAAACGTATCCGTTACACAACTTTTTGGCGACCCTCTCCTCGACTCGGAAGACAATCTCCTTCAGGGCAATATCTGTCGGAATATATTTCTCTCGAGTGCCTTATTTTTATCCCAGGTGCTGCTCCTTTGATCATGGCCTCGGGACGTGCCCCTGCCCTCCCAGCCCTAGAGACGGTTAACATCGTGGGAACCTCCATTATTAAGTATTTGCACACTCTTGTTATTTTTAACGGTAGTGGACCGACGGTAGTTTCGTAGTCTGGTGGCGTAATATCGGATATTTTTTTCTATCGTAGACAGTTTCCCCCGTTACGTCAATTCGATTTTTTTTTTACAAATCGGGTCAAATGATATTTGCCGTTTACCGCCTTTCCAGTGCGCCATTTTATTTAATAATCTTATTTTACACATTCGGCAAAAACGACCGGACGTGACTATAATTATCTCTAGCGTTCCTCCCCGGTTGGAGGATAATTTTAGGCCCCGTGGACCAGGCTACATACGATGGATTGACGAAAAAATCTTTGAATTAAACTTCTTTCTGAGGGAGTTCGCTTTTATTTACGAAAATGTAGTATTTTTAAATCACCGTTCTTTTTTTGACACGCCTCATCGTTTTTTGTCTTTCGATGGGTTACACCTAAGTAGTGAGGGTATAGCTGAATTGGCCAACCATTTCAAAGATTTTTTAGTTACCCACTTGCTTTTCAAGTGTCCCTTTACACCTAGGTCCCCTGATTTTGAAAATTTTCCCCAAAGAAAGAGGGTACAGTGGGCAGGTTTCAGGGGCTGTTCCTCTTTCGGTGGGCACGTCTTCGGATTCTGTTCTATTATCGTTGCCGGAGTCATTCCCACAACTTTCAAGGCAAGTGTGAGCGATGGCTCGGCACGAAATAGAAATCCCTTAGCGGGTCGTTTTCGACGCGCCCCACAAAATAAACGTCGACCTTCGTCGGATTCAAATTGACCCCCACAGGCTTTTCTCCAACCCTTTTTTAATCTTTGCGTTTGTTTTGATAAATTAATTCGATTTGAATCCCATAAACCATTTTTGCAAAACTGCCGCACTCAAAAAGAGGTTCCAAAGGGTTTTTATAACACATATACAGTTCCAACCATACAGTTGTCCCATGTCAATGTACAAACATGGGATTGCGACATTTTTAATTTTAGAATTTTTTACTGGACATTACCATACCATCTCTCAAAGTTGGCGCATGCACCCAGCGATCTTTGAAGAAGGTCGGTCGAGGTGATGTGGTTATTTTGAACGTCTGTGTTGTCCAACTTGTAAGTTTGAAACGAACATCTGTTCCACCATTATAATGCTTTATAAACGATTAGATAAAAAAAAAAAAACTTCCATGCTCTTAGCACAATGAATGCACGCGATTCTGCAACCACCCCTGCAGGTGGTTACACAAACCCCTGATTTCAATGTGCGATCTGTGGCACGTATTCTACATTATTCTTTGTCTAGGTATATCATGCAGTAAAGACTAAAGCGACCACCGATCTGGTAATAAGTTATGGTACTTAATTTACGCCAATAGACATATCCAATTTGGTACGTAGATGTTTCTTACCTGGAATGGAATCTCAACAATTGTTTTGGCCAGATAATATGCCTTGAGGGTGTACCATGAGTTACATCTCTCCCTAGTGAACACAGAAGCCTCCAGGGGAACTGCAAAGATTCCAAGATATGTCAAAGATTATCTTACTTTTTTATGTTTAAATAATTATAATAGTCTGAGGAAGTATAAATATAATCAATGCAACTGCGATAAATAAAATTCAATTGTCACCTCTTTATGTTTTTACTCTAATTATTTTCTCTTTTACGTCGTCTCATATTTTGTATTTTATATTTCGCTTTTAAATATATTTCAGATTTAATATTATTTACAAGGCAATTCAAACATAGCATTATAACCTCATGCTGTATTACAGACGCTTCATAACTTAAACTCTTGCTCCATGATAATCTGTACCCACGACGCGCTAAATATATATGTGCGTCTACTTTTGTCCACAGCAAGTGGTGAATCAATCTGCGCAATCCCCGGAAAACGTTCAGCGAATGACCATGCGCCAATTATTTAGATTCGCACCATACTTATACTACTCTTTCATAAAGAAAGAACTCCTTTAAATGCAACTTCTACTTTTATATTAACGTATTTGATGAGCAGTTAAACCATATATAATAAATTAATACATCGGTGTTACAAAATCCATTAACATTTGACATTGGTCTAGTTAACATCCGCGATCCCAACAATGATGCATTAAATCATTTGATCGCAGTAACGGATATCAAAACTTCAATACGACATTTATTACAGTTTGAAGTTAATCTAACCGTTTGTATTCACGGTCGAAATAGGCATTTATTAAGTCACCTGATAACCAATTCGCCAGTGGAAACTACAATATAACACAGCTTTCACATAATTTGATCAGCATGCATTACATCACTGGTGGCGCAGACATCAGCCGCAACTTCAGTGCAACATTTGTCGAAGATTGCACTTAACCTGATAATTTGTATTCACGATCCGACGAATTATCAAATTGGTCGTGATTACATCAGTGGAAACTTCAATACAATATTTATAAAATATTGCACTTCGCCTGATCATTTGTATCTGCAATTTGACGAATAATCAAATCGATTGTGATTGCGTGAGTGAAAATTTCAATACAATTTTTATCAAATATTGCACTTTGCCTGGTCATTTGGAACCGCGATTCCATTAATAATCAAATCGCTTGTGAGAGTATTGATAGAAAATTATATACAATATTTATCAAAGTTGTGCTTTACCTGAATATCTGTGTACACTATTTAAAGAATAATAAAATCGCATGTGAGTACAGAAGTGGAAACTTCAATACATTATATTTATTAAAGATTGTACACCTGGTCACTTTTATCCACAATTCGACGAATAATCAAATCGCTTGCGAGTGCAACCGTTGAAACTTAGATACAATAATTATTAAAGATTGCACCTGACCTGATCATTTGTGTCAACGATTTGACGAACAATCGAATCGCTTGTGAGTACACGAGTGAGAACGTCAATACAATTTATTTATTAAAGATTGCACTTAACCTTATCATATGCATCCACGATTCGAATAATGATGAATTAGCTTTTGACTACTCACACACGAGGACGACGGGCATCATGCCGGTGAAAGTGAGGAACATGAGGGCGAAGAACACGAGCGTCGCGTTGTTAAATAATAGGTCGGCCCGGTTTCCCGTGCCGTAGTACAGGAGACCCATAATAACGCCCACCGCCACGTGGGTGGCCAGACGGAGATGAAACACCATCTAGAACGAGATAAGCAAGTTTGTCGAAGGAGTGAAATAGCAGCAGACAATAAGATCGTAGTGGCAGTTTCAATATGCTGAGATTGGTTAGTGCCAAAAATTATCACACTTTGACGAACTAAAATGTTTTGAAGTTCGCATAAGGTGACGTTCCGATGACTGATATATTTCTGTTTCATATTATACTTCTTTATATATTCCAATTCTTTTCTAATACGAACTCGGGACTATATAAAATATAGTATTCGTCGGAGCTTTCCAAATGGTTGAAATCCTTACAGCACGGCAATTTAGCGGTTAACTTTTTTTTTTGCAAGTTAAGGAATGCCATTGTTTGTAACGTTTGTGCCTCAACCTCTCGAATGGTGGATAATTTTCATAAATTGACAACCGAACTTTTAAAGTCATTTTTAGGCGAATGAAATTAATACACATAATAATAATAAGACATTTTCTAAAACAACATAGTTTATATTTAAATTTGTTTTAATTGAAATTCTTTCAGTTGGGCACTCTCGTACGTGAAACTCGCTTGGTAGGAATATTGTTACTAAATTGAATCGCTTGAATTTTTATTCTCCTAATAATTTAAGTACTCGTAATCATTTCGAGGTGGTGAGGCAATCAGGTCATGCCTAATTATTTTTTAGTAGCACCAGAAAATCCCGACGCATAACGCTTAATGGATTCGATCTGATAATTGCACAAGATATAGTTTTCTCTAGAAGGCCATCCGCGCTTACGAGAAACTCTTCAGGTCGTTCGTAAACAATTGAAAACGAGAGTTTGGGCGCCGGCGAGGTCATTCATGACCCCATTTATGACACCCTGGATTCCACATACAACGGAAGAAGATTCTATAAAATAATTTTGCATCGTTATCTACCATTTTGTTTCTTTAAAATAAAGCAAGAGGACAAGCGAGCTGGTTCAGACTTACATGGTAACCCAGGAGCGGGAGAAAAACGAAATTTTAGCTGAGTTTGAAGCTTTCTGTTGCTCGTCCCGTTTTTCTCTGGCTCCTAAGTTACCATGTCTGTTGTTTTTCCTTCCATGCTATGCTCTTGCCTCATGTCACCGAGCTCTCTGCATGGGCTGCAGCGATTGACTTTTTCAGGTGCTTTACAAGAAACTAGAGATTCCAGGTTTCTTTAAATAGAAGCACATAAAAGCTTCTTTTTTTAGCTGCTTGCCTAATTCAAGTACTTAAACAAATTGTGATAAAAGGGTTTTTAAATTAACGCAATATAAATATGGCGTCCGGCCAAACCTGTGCTTTATGCTTCTGACTGAGCATTGATTCACAGGTTGCGATTTTTCTTGCGATTTTGCAGCTGCAGCGTTGAGCCCCGCAGCCTCCACCACGTATTTTTTTTTCTGCATGAGCGACCGCGGAACTGAGAAATCACAATCAAAATTGCATCATAAGAAACAGGCTTGAGAACGTCAATTTATGAAAATCGCCATTTCGCTTACAACCTAGATAATCCGTGTTTGTCATTTGCTGCACACAATGTTGACAAAACTAAGCAGCGCGCAATTCAATCTTTTGTGTACTCACGGGATTTCGCACTAGTGAGAGGTAACATCTCTTCAGTAGCACTTTGATTTGAAGGCCGAGTGAGACCGTATTTACAAACACTCGATCCTCCTGGAAAGAAAGAGACAGGTTTGAGTTCTCACGGTGCCACATTTTCTTGGGTCTTGAGGCCCGTTCGCACTTTCGCGTTTGCTTACGATTGTTGTAAGCAGTTGCAAGTCTGTGGACCAACCCTTACAATCAGTGCGAACTTAATAAGCACAGGGTATGGCAATTTCCTAGCACCTTGTTATCGCTCCAATATTGCGACAATGGCCGATAAGACCACTGAAGAAGGAATTACGAAGTAAGAAACGGGAACATACTGAGTCGCGGCCTGCATTTCCTAAGATGTTAGTGACTTTAGTTCAGGGGTCTCAAACTCATTCGAATGTGGGATCCAGTTTGCCCACCCACGAATAATCGAGGGCTAACAGAAAGAGGGGGGGGGGGGGGGGGGTATATTTTGGTATTTTAAGACAAAGAAAAAAAGCAATGCTGTTTCAGGTTGCAAAGCAGCCGACCCTCCCAGCAACACCCCATAGATTTTCTGCAAGAGGTCCCTCGTGCTCTCTTGTTCTTGTATGCTCGCCGTCTTTCCAGTGACATATTTAGTTTTTATTTGCATATTCATATGATTCAAAATCTGCACTTGATGTGATCACTAAATTCAAAACGCCAACTAGCTGGCAGTTCTTCATAGAACAAGAGCGAGCACACTTATGGTTCCGTGTCGCACAATTTACTTCACTCAACGGGCATGGATAAAGATATCTCTTCATACGGCAATGTTTACTTTCCCGAAGATTGTTAGAAAAGCAATATCATAAAATACTCGTATTGGGAACGTGTTTCTCAAGGCTACAAAGCCAAGGTCATTGCTTTATCTTTGGCACAGACTCTTGCTGAGTGAGTGTTCGTGCAGCCGAGGCGTTTCCTGGAGCAAAGAGCTCGCGCTTGTAGCCTAGTGGTATTGTCAGCCCGGTTGATTTGCATGAAAAGGGCTGAGAAGTAAATGTTTCGACAAAGCATAACTTAGCCAAAAAAAGAATACAAAATGTTGTAAAATGTGCGGTTACGTTATATGAGCTGAGCTTTGTTTTGCTCGGAAATGAATCGTCGATATGAAACTATACCATTTACGGCGCACGAAGCGCTCGAGGCATGGGAAGGGAATTCTCGCAACCGCGTGATGCTTGCTGGCTGCGTGTTTGAGACCCCTGTTATGGTAGATGCCCCGTCCCTGTCAATGTAACACGTGCATTGTTTGTTTAAACCTTCGAAAGACACGCATTTTAACGTTACCCGCGGACAATAGCCACGAAAAGCTCACCTTGCTTAACAAAGGAACTACAGCCACTTCATCATGCTGGGGATCTTCGATATGACCATTTGACATCGCAGGTGCATAGAAGGGCACTTTATCCATGTTTCTGTTCGTATATTCCACAAGAGTATCTTTCACGCTCCCATAATCTCCAGATGCAACCTCGATCACTGAAAACAAAAGTAAAGATAATTTAGTAGTCATCTCATACTCCAGAAAGACAAGAATTCTGATATAAGAAACTCCAGAAAGACTAAAGTTCCTTATATAAAATATTTCTAATCGAAAAATGTTTTTTTTTTGTGCTTGCTCTCTTAACTATTATAAAAAAAACAGAAATTTGTTATGTTTTTGTATGATTTTATGGCATATGCCCTATAAAAATCACTACTGCAATGGAAGCTCGTATATGAACAACTTACAAAGCCAGCTCAATCAAAACCAACCCATTCACTGTGAAAAAAAAGAAAGCTAAAGATGAAAAAAAAAAGTTGGAACAATACGGTTGACAAGGCACCTGCGTCCCTATATTTAGCAAATTAGAAAATAGACCATATGGGGATGGAAGGATCAATTTGTTGCGCGTTTTGTCCCTTTTCAGTTCCCGCCCTCCAAGGGCAGAAAGCACATTCCAAGTGTATTTGTGCAACGTGATGTGCATTTCATAACCTTGGGCGGTGACAGCTGTTGATATAATAACGGAAATTATAATATCCTTCACTTTCCAACATTTTCACAAAAAAATAATTTAAAAAAATGATGAAGTTTCGCAGCGGGATGCCAACGAGTGTTTCGCTTACGTCGTGTCATAACGTCGCAGTATCACATAACATAATTTAAAAATGTATTTCGTAAATTTAGAGGGGAAATTCTTCCGCTAAATTTAGCTGAGAAGTTTGCCAAGGTCATCGTCAGGTCACGTGGCGTGCATGTGCGCAGTCTGTATTTACCATAGTGGGCAGCGCTTCGGCTGTCACAAGTCACAAGACGTCAAAGCGCTTCGGCTGTCACATGATGTCACAAGACGTCAAAAGACACCATGAGAACCTTCGCGGATCTTAGCGGATAAACTGTTCTATCTAAATTTAGCAGATAAATCTACAGGATACTGCAAATGGCCGGAAGTTTCTTGTGCTCTTTTACCCCACGGGGATTGGCGTCGATCTCGTAGTGTGTCTTATACCTACAAAAATCAGCCGGGTTGTAGAACGGAGGACATTGCAGACCGTTTGCATTCAAATGGAGCACCATGTCTTTGGCGGGACCTCTGTAGATGCAGGAGCCTTCGGCTAACACGTACAGCTGAAGGAGGAAGAGAAGAAAGAGTGGGCAGCAAACGTAGAGATTAGAATTTCGCACTATGAAATCATATCAATATTATTTTTTGTCAAGACGGCGCATCAGAACAGAAGACTGGGTCAAAAATTGCTTAATAGCAACTTGACGAAGGTGCCAGCCCCCGCGAAGTTCATAACAGAACTCCAAATCATAAAAAAATAGAATACAAAAAAAGCTACACGACGCACTAAACGTACGTTAACATAGCTAAGTATATAACAAGTCGATCGTTGAGGGAGAACAACTTCAGGCTCTATAAACGTACACACAATACAATTACATAATTTTGTACAAGCGATAGATTTTACTAGCTTTAGACAAATACACAGACGAAATAGAAACATCACTAATGAAATAGGAATAATAAAAATCAATCATATACACACTTGTCTATACAAATGTGCACACACACACGCGCATACACACACACACATATATATATACGTCCGTGTACACGTGGATAGAGGGATAGTATACATACATATGCACATAATCGAAAATATGCAGATGAATGGACCATTCTTGATCGAATGAATCAAAGTTTCCGAAGCCGCCGAAAGACAAAACACTTCGGCGGCTTGGTAAACTTTGATTCATTCGACCAAGTACGGCCCCGTTACCTGCATATTTTCGATTATTTTCTCTGATGACACCACGTGCGATGATGAAAGTTCCCGTGATACATACATATACATACATACACATGTATACATGTATACACAAATGCACAGTATCATCATTATCGTCAGTTATTTTTCTCGGGGGCCCTCAGGGCATTATACGAGGGGTGGCAATAAAACAGAAGTAGAACAGCAAACACAAATATAACACTGTAAGCTAGTTAGCTAAGCTAGATAGAAAGAGGGTAATGGATTCAACAAATTGAGTAGTCTCGTTTATAGAAACGATGTTGTGAGGTAGTGAGTTCCGACCCTCGATAGCCAATCGTAGTGTGGAAGTCTTGTGAGAAACAGTTGATGATCGAATTGGACGTAGTTTACATGGGCGATCTAAACGTGAGAAAGTGCCTGGTGAGGTGATAGTAATGATTATCTGAGGTGGATATTGTAATAGAAAGTTCGATGAACGAAAAAGACGCGTGACTCTCGATGGCGAAGTAAAAGTGAATAAAGGTTAACCGATTGTCGTAATTCTAATATGCTGGTATATGTTGAGTAGGTATTATAAATAAAACAAAGGCCTCTGGATTGAACGAATTCTAGACGATTCGTGAGGTATGACTGCCATGGAGGCCACATAAGTCAGGCATATTCTAACTTGGATCTTAGAAGTGTAGTATACGCTAGTCGTTTTACGGAAAGTGTAGCAAGTTGGAGGTTAGGGCGCAAATATGCGAGAGTACGCTTAATATCAGCAATAACAGAGGTAATGTGAGTAGTTCATGATAGGTCAGAGGTGAGATGAACACACAGGTATTTATAAGATGAGCAGGCTCTTACTTGAGTGTTAGCAAAGTAATACGAAAATGATGTGGCACGTGAACTGCGGGAAAATGAAAAGGATTTACATTTATTAAAGTTTAGCGACATGCAATCTGATCTTATCTAATATAATGTAAAGTTTGCTTGAAAAGTAAATGATATTACTATTCGGGAAGAATCACATAGAAAGAATGAGCTCGATGAGTGCCTCATGTGATAATGTTGCTAGATCTATTCCTTTTTAGTAATGTTATTCCATATTGTCCACATTTATTGTAACGAAGCGTTTGATTGAGGTGATTAGTACGTAATGGCTGAATCACATACCCTGTCCAGAGGCAAACTCGACACACTAATGCCTCCATTACCCAGCTTCTTCACTCCAGCGAAAGCGAACGTCTTGTAAAGCATACAGTCGAAAGCGGGGAATTAATTCTAAGAAGTTGGTCTTTGTACGCGGCCTTGATTAATGAAGTCGGGGGTGCGTGGTATAGACGAGCTTGTTCTCCGATCATGCAATTAGAACGGATATATCGGAGCTTTCTAGATTGCCACGAAATGGTTGTAACTTTCGAAAAGAGTATATTTCCCGACCTAGCACTGCAAGGAGCACGTCTTTGTTAATTCACAAATTAAAAGTAAAAAAAAGCATATTGGTGATGATTCAATTTTTGAAGTAACTAAGGTTGGTTGAAAACTACCTGCACACGAGCGAAGCATGACTGGAACAAAAGATTTCAATCTCTCCACTACCTTCTTTTATTTTCTCTCTAAAAGCAATACAAGCCCGAGAAAGTGGACGCCCCGAAAGACAGTACGTTAGGCATTGCTTTATTGCGTGATTGTTAGTTAGAGATGCATATCAGGAATCTTGAAGATCGCGATTGCTTGGAATGTAGAAAACCATAACACGACGATATTTCTTTTTTGGCATAGCATGGGAATGAAAATGCCGCCATTGCTATTCCTGACTGTATTCCTGGGTTGTGTAATGCAGTATATCAAGATAATCACATACCTCGATAAAAGGTCTTTGCAGTGTCCCCTCTTTCAGAAACCTCAACGCAACACCAGATACTTTACTAGGGTAACTCATCTCACTCCGCAAAAACCCCAATGGTCCTGGCGCCGACGAGGTTTGCGTATATGAAACCGCTGGATGCGCGCAGCCTTGGGGGTTTCCCTTTTCAATTGGGAGGAGTGCCTACCGCCATCTATCGTCCTAGAAACCCGTCGAGACGGCGGAGGCAGCCGTCTCTGCCGTCTTGGCGAGTCCGGTATCTCGGTGCACCGTCGGCAGCCCTCTCCCTCCACGCCGTAGACGCGCCGTCTAATGCTAATATGCGGAGTTAAATCTATTCTCACCAGTAGAGTATCTGGTAATACTGTTTGTTTATACATCCATGGCTATTAGCCGCGCCAGCAACGTCACGCGAATGTTATAACAGGTGGAGGAAAGCGAGCGAATCAACAGCCGCACCACCAGTTATCAAACCCTTATTGTCGTCAAGGGGGGGAGGGGGGGGGGGGCTGAGTATCTATAGTCACTGAGAGCTCAACAAATGCAGGGCACGGCTTATAAGTTATAATGTTCACACTTCTTGAATTATAATTCGTTACTCGGTATTGTTAACGGCTAATGCCGTATTATTATTGGTTGTGAAGTAACAGAAACATGCTTTACACCCGGCACATTCCGCGTCTGTTACTATGATTGTGTTGAGCTCACGCACATGCATTTTTTCCATAAAGCTTAGCAGTAATTCCGAGCATTTGATATCACACTACTCTGTTTAACGGGACAAGGTCTCGACAAGGATCACGATATAAAACGGACCTCGAAGGTTTCATGTTTCACAAACATTTCTAGCAGAAACATACTCTGTCAAACAGTTGAAAGAGCCTCGAACTTGGTTGATGTATGCTGAAGGCAATGGTAAGACCCCTGGTCGCTAACTCCCTCAGCAACATGATGCACTGCAGTGAGCTACTGCTGTCCAAGCCACTGCATCAAAGAAAAAACAAATGATCAGATGGACGTTTAATTTCTGCTTGAGTGTTGAAACCCTTTTCTTTTGAGATTTGAGGCTGTGTGTGGATTTGAGGCTGTGTTTGGTTGCAACCTTGTTTGATGTGTGCAGATGTGATCACTAACGACCAGAGCAGGAGCACACTGGCGCCATCTATCTGATAGCCCTAGAGCACCTGCGGTTCGCGTTTATTTCCTATTTTGTTGGCTGATTAAGGAGCATAACATATACTCGGTGGCATCTAAACGCAAGTGTGTTAATCTGCCTCTAGAATGCGAGCACGCACAACGGATACACGTCAAAAGGCCAAGTAGACCTGCAGCAAGTCAAACGCTGTTTGTGTATTTCTCGTTTTGTTTCTCTGCCACGTAATAACTTGCACCCTTAAGCCTCTAAAAACATTTAAACAACTTAGTCGACTACTTTCTTCAAAACGCCTTATTGAAAAAAGTAGACAAATATTAAAACTCGGAGCACATGAATGCTTGTTAAAACAATTGCAGAGCTTCGAACGAAGCAACTATGGTGACTGGACGTGTTTAGCGAAACCTGCGCACTAAAAAAAAAAGAAAAAAGAAGGCAGTGCGTATATTTTTTTGCAAACAATTTAAGATAGCCGATAGCTGCAATCTTCGAGGGAGCTCGGCCAATGACGAGGCTGAAATAATGTTTAGGCCTAAAAAAAGACTGCGTGCACCGTGACAGTCATGAGCCTATCGTAAGCAAGTTGAAACGTCGAGCTCAGTGTCACAGCGCAGATTGTTGTCCAATGTCTGTAAATAAATTTTCAGCGTCCCTCTGTAGGTTGCAATGAGCGGCTATCCCAAGTGCATGGCGGAAAAAGTAGACGTATTTATTTTTTACAGTTTATCTTGGAGGGACTTCTCAAGCTTTTTTAAGTGTAATATTTATTAACTTAATACAGAAAAAAAAAAAAAAAACTCGGGACGAGGAATGAAGAACATATATTTTCCTTGAGAATGAAATATGGCGTTCGTCGCATACTTGTCCGGAGTTTGTTTTATTCTTTCTGGGTCAAGTCTACTTTACCGACCCGCTGCACAGTAAATTTAAATTCCATAATATGCTCTTTCATATAATATGAGGGTAACTATTTCGATAACTGTCAGCTCTCACCTTGTGGGTTCATCGAGGAATATCACCGGTGGAGTGTTGACCAACTCTTGCGCTACGGTAACCCTCTTTCTCTGTCCGGACGAGAGATGCCTGATGGCTCTGTGTTCACAGCCGTCCAGGTCCCAGGACTTGAGGAGATTCGTCACCTGTTATTGAGACCATTTTTGAGTTCATCTTGATACAACAGAAACACTGAAACAACCAACGGTCTTAATTCTTCGCAACCTAATTTACGCTATTGGAAAAGCAAACATTTTATAAGAAACTTAAATATCTTGACAAATTACCTTCTTTTCGAATACAGTCAAGTCTAACATCACACTGGGAGTGTCTGCACACTTTTTTTTTTTTTTTTTTTTTTTTTTTGTATGATGCATCAGCAGCGTGAGCGTGACTGAAGACACGGAAGGTCACGACTTTGAAAGTTTGTTCACTGGCTCAGAAGAAAACCCAATCTTTCCCAATGTGCCATTAGGCAGGTTAGTTTATCTCGCACATGACCAACACCACCTAGATGCAAGGCCTTTGGCACTGTTCCTCTTCACGACACTCAACGTAACCCTGTACGTCCGGAAGCCGTTGGCCATTGGGCGCGCCAACGAAGTCACGCGACTATGCCAAACAAATGTGAGAGAGGAAGCGAATCGACGGTAGCGCTGCCCGGTATCAGACCTTTAGTGGGACGTTATGGAGGAGAGCAGGCAGACCTTATCGGTATCTATGTGGTATTTATACCAGTGACATGACACCCCCCCCCCTCAAATTGTCAGGCATTGTGCCTTTATCTCTGCCCCCTCTGCGGAAACAAACTCCGCAAAACAAATAAAGAAAGAAAAAAAATTATTCGGTCACCATTCCGTCCAAGAGCAACACAGTTTCGTACCAGGGCATCTCTTTGCTGGTACGTGCTGTTTTCCGGCATCTTCAACCTGGCCGCCGCGTCGATGGTTTCTCGTACCGTCAGGTGCTGTATCAGATTGTCCCCGTTCATGATGTAGCTGCTCAGTTTACGGAAGCTCTTCTCCTTCGTAGCTTGCCCATTGACAAAGAGTTGTCCCTGGCAACCCCGGGTCCTGTAAAAGAGGAAATCAAGTTCTCAGTTCTCATTTACCGAAATATAGCCTTTT
The DNA here is from genome assembly GCF_016920785.2 of Ixodes scapularis. NCBI lineage: Eukaryota > Metazoa > Arthropoda > Arachnida > Ixodida > Ixodidae > Ixodes > Ixodes scapularis. Next base: position 88,991,679 of record NW_024609880.1, read on the forward strand.
CGCGCAAGTGGCCGTGTAGCCAGTGGCCCAATTGAGAAAATCAGAAACAAAAACAAAATACTGCAATCACAAGCAGCTTCAGAATCGCAGGGCGTGGAGTGTCCATGGGCATCTCATCACCGCATCGGAGCCAATGAGAGTGCACTATTAGCCGATGCGAACGCCCAAGACCAAATCGCGGAGACAAAAAACGTGAACATCTGTTCTTGATCTGTTCTTGATCGATAAAAGACAACGTAGTTCTTACTGGAAGCCAGATAATATGTTGAGCAGGGTTGTCTTTCCGGCACCTGAGGGTCCGAGGATTGCGGTCAACTCTCCAGACCTCAGGTTCCCGGAGAGGTCGTTCAGGAGGTTTTTCTTCTTGCCTGGAAGGCGTAACGTCGCGCGATTTTAGAAACATTCGAGTCCTTAGGACAAACACGAATTGCCAAGGCTGATTATTCGGACAAACATGAAACGCAAAGTCGGGATCGTTCGATTGCGTTCCAACCGCTCGTCAACGGCGACGTCGAGAGAACACACAGGCACATGGGCGCCATCTATCAGGTACCCCCGGAAACACTTGCGATCTGCGTGTAACTAGACTGAAAGTTTCGGAGTATTCTCGAGATCAAATATAAGAGCCACTATATGAGAAAGGGTTGCTTCTAACATGGCCAGTATTATTTGAAGCCCAATGTGAATTTTTTATCTGTGTAAAAAAATAGGTGATGTACGGGAACATCTTGGGAAGAAACAGCGAAGATGTTCACCTCAAACCAACTAGCCCAACACTTCAGATTGTAATGTAAGCATATCAGAAGTATGCCAAAGGTATCCGACAGATGGCGCCAGGGTGTAGATCACACTCAAACTCATATGGCGTAAAGTTATTACAAAAAAAGAATGCAGTTTCCCTTTACTGAATGAAAACGAGAAAAAAGTAATTCCCCAAATATTCTTCCTAATAGGATTTGGGTAACCGCAGAGATGTCACACGAACGGTGATGAAAAATAGTCGGATAAAACTCTATTCTCACTGTCTGCTTAGAAACAAACAGGTTGTGGCATATAATAATCACTCTTGCTTCGTGATTCCTTCTTCGGCGTTCGGACTTAACACGCCGTGCGTTTCTGAAGTTGTTTTCAGCTATACAATGTCACAAGTCCCTGATACCATGTTACACCGTGACGCCCTCTTACTGGCTACGCTTTAATCAGCTCAGACAATGAGAGGGGCGAGCGTTGTAACGGTGCATAGATAACGCAGCCTACAAAGACGTGCCCACCTTAAACTGCCATAAAAGAGGCGGAATACCAATCACAGTCATAATGTTTTACTTTGACGAAAGGACGAGGAATGTCCGATGTTTTAAGACCCCACGGTGCAGTTTACACCAGGTAACTTATGAGAGTGATACAGCGCAGTGTCCCTCACCTTTGGCGTACAAAAATTCAAATGAGAACCTGTAGGTACATGCGCTACACAATTATATCACCAACAGCTTAAGAAATGTTGGACGCGGCGAGTTTGGAGTGTTTTAGTATCGCTCTGCAGTCAGTTAGATTGCAGCACAAGACGATAAAAACTGTAAACCAGAGATCAGAAATCAAGAAGCATGAGAGGAGAAGCCGCTTCCTTCGTTTCTCAACATGTCAGTGACTATACACAGTCGTAGTGACTGACATCTCAAGAAACAGAAGGCGTGGCTTATGCATAGATCTTCTTGCCTCGTAATTCGTTTTCATGCGATTTCCTTTTTTTTTTTTCCTTTTTTTTAACTCAAAGGTTGTCATTAAAACTTCTAGTGTGGTGTACAGAGACCATTCAGGCCACCAATTTACGCTGTAAGCGATTATGCTTGCCGGTAGTCTACACAAAATAAAAAACAAAACAAAAAACGTCGACGTCTTTAAGCCAATCGGGCTGTTGCGCAGTGCGTGCGCCTGGTGCTGCACTATAGCCCGCGACAACTTAAAAACCGAGTGGATGTTCCGCCCCAGTGCGAGCCTTCTCCCTTTGGTAACACTTCGGTGCACGGGCAGCAAAACCCCGGCGGAAGTCACCGAGCGCGTTGGGGGCCAAGCATCTATTAGGTCCTTAACCTTTCCCCGACTGTAAGTTACTTGGGGAGCTTCTAAAGTAAAAGTCGTACACCGTGGCTGCTTGAACACTACCCAAACGCAGAGCCGCGTACATATGGCAGACCTTGGTGTCTCTCACCTTTTGATGTGGGCACACTGTAAGATAGATTCTTCCAACTAACACTGATTCTTGGCGGTGTTGCGCATGAAGGTAAATGCTGTCCATTTCGACTGGATATAATTTTGGGCGTCAAATCCGCAGACACATCTATAAAGAGAAATGAAAAAAGAAAGAAATGGCAACAATCATACATATCCCAATTGCTCGTCAGTTCTGAGGATGCAGTTCGCATAACCTTAAGCTATTTTTCGATAACTTAGTGCTGAATAGAACTGCTATATCCATGTGTTCAAAACTAACCTCCCTGATATTTTGTATCGTATCTTGTTTCGTTTTGTTTCGAAAATACCACGTTCCCAGTTCCCAGCAGTCCCTGAGTGTAGTGCCGCTCACTTCGAGATGGCAAGCAAACTCGGGGAACAACATCAAAATGGTGGCATCCTTATTCCGAGCCTGCGGCCTACACTGACGGAGTTGCACAACTCTTCTGAACTTCTTGAAGCGTTTCCTATGGCACACTCTCACAACACCCACCAGCGGGTTCACTATCTCCTGGAGCAAGTGAACACTCACTCACTGCTACACATATAGGGATAACGCAGAGCGAATGATTTATACTCCCTAAATAATATTTTCCTGAACCGATGACTTAGTGCTCACAGAATACATGCGCCAAAACGTGCTCAAGGTACCAAGCCTCCATGGATGATCATCTTTCCGTTCTGCCGTGAAGCAGATGCGCTAGTATTTTCGTAGCGTAGGTCCGCGTGCGCATGACCATTTACAGAGACCGCCACAATTTGCATCTACCATTTCACGCGAATAAACTAAATTCAGTTCTAATATTGTGTCACCACAACAGGGCTGTTTGACAAACTATGAACCTCATTAACTTCTCTGCGTAACGAAGATCCATATAAAAAATTCATATCACTTGGTAGATCGTTGGAAATGAAGGCTGCGTCTACATTACTGTATACCGCATACTTTCAAATGGCAATTTTTAGACACGCACGTGTGCGCACTATAATTACATAAATGATCATGTAACGACCGCACCGTGCTCATCAACTGTTCCTATAGCCTGTTGCAGGTTTAGAATAGCCGGACAATCTCGTCCCCACAGAGCTCTCTGCTCGCCATAATCGGTAGTTTCCTCCTCTCCAGAATTCGATTTGCTAAAGTGAAAAAAGAGTAGAGGGCTTTGTGTGATGAGCTTGTCGCGTTGCTACTCTCATCCTGCAAGAGACTGTATAGACGGCAGCGCAGAAGCCAGAAACCACGCCTCTCTTTCTTACCTTGTAGGGCGAGAGATTCCATTGGAGACTCCCGCTTGGGCGCATGAAAAGCGGACCTCGCGACCGGCGGCGGCCTGGTCGGCAGTGCCTACTTTTCCGGCACGTGTACCTGGAGCAACGGCAAGGTGCACATTAAGATCGGTTCTCTTCGACTGGTTTCTACCACAGTACACTCCACCAGATTTCTGGCTTAATGAACTCGCAGCGGCCGCAGCTGCTGGTATGCGGTCACGGCCGTAAAATACATATGGATATATGTGTGATCGAAGAGAAGGTGTCCTTAGTTCGGACAACCACCACTCCGAGCACGGAATACGTTTTTCTCTTATTTCCCTTGTTACGCACACTGAATGCGCCGTAATCCTCCGTTTTTTTGTTTTTTTTTAATTGCGTGAATGCTTTCACCGGTGTTAGTAAATGCACAAAGGCAACGAACGTCGTGACGATGCACTTTTGGTGCTGTTGGATCTGTTGATAAAAAGCCAGGTCTGTGCATTTTTGATGCGCCATATATACAGTTTTCAGAATTGTGCAAATTGTCGTGAGTAGAAGCAGAATAGACTACGACCTCTAAAATATTTGAGCCTTTTTCTTTTACAATTTTTATTTTGTCTATTACGTGTTGTCATACTTTGCTAAAATGACAAAATGCCAAAAGGGCGCCGCCGTTCTAGTGCAGTCTTAATTTTTTTCTTTTCTCGAGAAATGCTGTTTTCTTTTTTTTTTCTTCTTTCTTTCAGTTTTTTTGTCATTTTATTTTATTTCATACATTGGGGAGTTACGTATAAAAATATCGAGGGAAAAAAAAGTCTACCGGACACGCGTGAGTGAATGTACCTGAACAGACCCTGCTTTCGCTCCATCGGATCTTAACGTCGGTTTTAGAGATCCGTTTCTGCACAACCGATTCGGTACAATGGGCACTCCGGTACGCACTGCGCATGCGCGAGTCTTACACGGTAGCGCATGCGCAGTTCGCACCGGAGGGCCCATCGTACCATATCGGATGTGCAAAAAACATTTCCCTAAATCTCTCTAGCGTGAAATGGAGTACTTCGTTTCACCCTAAGATCTAAGCGCAACCAACGTTACGTTCTCGATGGGCCAATCAATCGAGCATCGTCGAAAGTGCAATGCCACGAGGTTTGCCCCTCTTTTTGTGCGTGCTCATCCACCGACTCCTCGAATCATGCTTAGAGAGTGTGCACCGCGACTTTCCGCTTTTAGATCCTGTGTGTACGTAAACTTCCCCTTTCTCTTTTGGCTTCTTTTTTTTTTCTTGACGTCATTGTACTTTTCAAACACGCCGCTACTGACTCTTCGAGCGTTAAAGGGGTAGGGAAACTAGAGTTCCTGTATAGGCTCCCTACGGGAGCCAGAGTTGCGCATTTGTTTTCCCCGCGCCGCCACGCCGCTATTCGCCGATATCCATCACGTGAGGAGCAAAGCATCCGTTGGCGTGCAAGAAAGCCACCTTTACGGTCGCTCCGCCGACGTTTCTCTTGCCCCGGCGTACGTTTCCCTGCTTTCCGCCTCCTTTTCCTCCTTTCCTGTTTTCCATGCGCGGCGGCGCGCGCGGCGCCGCTATTCGCCAAATTTAGTCACGTGAGGAGCAAAGCATCCACCTCATGCGGGAAAGCCGGCGCTACGGCCACGCGCCGAGGCTGAATGCGCAACTCTGGTACCGTAGGTAGCTATACAGGAACTCTATGGGAAACAAAATTTCAGCGCTCATATGTGGTCACAAATTTTCTAGCTTGAATGTGTTGCATGTTGCACCCTAACCTCAAAAAGATCAGTCTTCCGTTGAAAAGCACAAGAAAACTAATTTTAAAGCTACAAATAAACGATCTTTGAATGTGCACCTGGTGGATGCATGCGGAGCCTATTTGGGAGGTAGTCTAGCAACGTTGTGGAATCTGCTACGTAGTCGTGACGTAGAAGATTCTTTCGGAGCAGCGCCGCCCTTTGGGATTTCAACATTTTCCTTCTTAGCTTTCCTCCTGAACTCACAAATCGCGCATTGTACCAAACGGTCCAAGAAGACAGAAAGGAAGTACTCCCCTCTTTTTCGGACCTTCGTTCGTGCAACCGGACACAGCCATTCTCCCCCTAGAAGATTAGCCCGTCCCTCAAAACTCGAACAAAAGTTGCTTTCCCCACCCCGTTCAGCCCTACGCTGACTGTGTTGTGGAAGCCACGTGCTCCTTGGGCCAGCCACACGCAGGTCACCCCACAGGCACTTTGAACGACTTGGTTGTAACGCGTTGACGCTATTGACACCACCACAACGCTGACAACGCCACCAAGGGCAAAGCTCATAAACACGCCTGCCTTGCTACTCCACGAACGTGGGAAATCTTTTCTTTCTGTTTTTGTTTGCGCCGGATATCCCATGACGCATCGCGCTCTCCGTTCGCTTCTCTTCGATCGCTGGCTCGAGTGCACTGTTTGGAACGAAAGATACAGCCAGTCGTTCAAAAATACAAACGTGCGATTACCATTTACGGTTATTATCCGTCATGCATGACTCATTTCCGATCGAAAATTGAATACTTCAATTTTTGTTTCCGTACCTCTTTAAGACTATAAAATATTTGCATCTACATTCGCCGGCTTTACGCGAAGGACCAATCACTGACACCTACGGACGTGTCCTGCCAATAACGAGGCATAAAAATCTACTTTTCATTGAAAGCGCAATTAGCGCGTAAAAAATGAGTAGCTGTGAGGTCATTCTCATGATTGGGCGTCATAATTCTCTGGGCGCAGATTAAGAACCGTAGTGATTGGCTCTACGTGCAGTGAGTTTAAAGCGTATATAGTGCTTCAGCAAACCTCTTACTTTCGGCAACTTACTTTCGTGTAGTCAAACCCACACAACCGGCGCATATCGTTTGGGGAGAAACACACACAAAACAGCTGCTTTCGCAGTTTGCGGTCTCCACCGCTCCGCGCACCGAGCCGCTCACATGTGGTCACATTACGAGCGTCGCAAATTGCGGTGCCACATGTGAAACACGACAAACAAAACATAACGCGCAAAACACGACGAAGCTCGCATGCGGTGCTTAGAACCATTTCCCTGCAGGCTGTCTATATTTTGTGCCGAGTCTAAGCATATTGCCCGCTTGTTCCTGCTTTTTGGGATAGTACACATCGTGCGTCGGTGGACCTTTTTGCAGCACATGCGAACATTCTCTACACCCTGGTACCTGGCCACTGCTTCCAGCTGTTGCCATTTTCGGAGGGCCCCACCCGCACGACAAGCACTCTCAGCATCTATATCTTTGCGAGTGTTTCTTCTGTTTTGAGGACGCTGAGCAACGATTAAAGCTTTTAACCCCATAAATCACCACTTTTTAAATGATTAAATTACTCGATTCATCGGCTTTGTTAATTCCCTTGCGTAGTAATCTAAAAAAAATCAAAATTACATTTTTTTTTTGAACATGTAATAAACTAAAAATTTAAAATTTCAGATTTTAAAACAACCTTGATTGTATCGTCCAAAAAAGACAAACATACCTACACGCGAATGATTACTTCAGCCGCAGAGGCATCGAAGTGCGTTTATACTTCCCGGCAATAGCGAACTGAGAAATGGACACCCGCACGACCTTGATATGACTGCGACACGTATAACCTTCTCCGCTTGTATGGTTACAAATCTTTTCCCTACAGTTTAGGTCAAAATGTCACCTTAAGTTTGCCTTTGTATACAAGTGTATTCGTCCACGTCTGCGTGGTGAACGCGTCGAGTTTTTACTTTCTTTGTTTCGTTTAGGGAAAATTAAACCGACCCACCGGTTAACAAAAATAATCGCAATTATATCATTAATCGATTGATCGGTATATTAAACGATCAAATGCCCAGCCCTACTTTTTCTTTGTTTTTATTTAGCTGCATATAATTGGGGAAACTCTCTGTGGTAATCCATTCAAAGGTACGGGCACACGTGCCCTTTCTCAGACTGAGCGCATATCAAAGCTGTTCACGCGTCTCTCCCGCCCGCAATTATAGTATATGGAGCATAAAAGAAAGCAATCAAAACCGATGAGACCGCGCGATGCCAGTGTGTTCTAATAATCGAAGGCATGCTGGACTGCCCTTCATTTGTAGTCCACATACTAACGCCCAGATGGCGTTCGATACTCGAAAAAGGGTTCAAACAAATTAAAAAAAATATATATTTTTTTTTGTGAATTGCGTAGAGAGCCGAGGTGCAGCTAACTCTATTGCGCACTCTGCAACACGCACACAACATCCGTGCGTTCGTGCATTTTCTTGGTAAGTTTGATGGCGAAATGAACATAGTATTTTCCCCTTGATCTTTTCAGCGGAGCTTCGGGTGCTTACAGGAATATATAATCGGTGCAGAGACAAGCGGTACGCTGTTTTCGCTTCCTGGTTCTTCGTGTGCAGATGGCGTTGCTAAAATAATACTTTTTTTGTTCGTTTTTTTTTTGTTTTTTTTTACACTCTGTTGGACGTGTTGTAGTTTCCAATGACTCACTCCCATCCTGCTCAGCAAAAAACGTGGACGTGCAGTTATTTCGTTGGACTCTGATAACTCTCGTCCTTCTCATTCAATGAACTGATCGAAGGAATGCCAAAGACACGGCTTCCAAGCGCATTGTGGTGCAGCCTACCCTCGCGAAGTCCCGTGCACGTGAGCCAATTGCCAATGTTTGACGGACATAAAAAAGATCCTTTTCTCGCAATGCTCGGGAGATCCCCCAATCATATCAACATCTGCGCATCGAGAAGATTGCTCGTCGATTGGGGAGGGAGGGGGGAGTTATTTCAATGGCACTCTCTCGCATTTCTTATCTGTGATCTTCACCATTAGGATTATCAATTGCCAGCGACAATTGCCATGGTGTGTTCGTAAAAAGCACGGTGGAAGGTTGGAGTCGTTGTGTCCTTAACTAAGCGTGGAGAATAAAAGTCAAGATGATTTAAATCGTGATTTTTATCATGATTTAAATAGTGATTTTAATCACACCAGTATTACAATGATGATTGAATTCGAGCCTTTTCCCTAAAAATAATTCCGTAAACAGTTTTTATTTTCCATTTGTCTATCATTTTATACTTTTTATGTGCATTTATTTTTACTGAAATTTAAAAAAAAAAAACACTAGGCAAACAAATTTTAGCCTTTCCACTCTGGTGAAGAAAGAAGTCCTGCGAAGCTGTACGCTCGTTCCGTGTGTTTCTTCTTCGTCCTCGTCTGTTTTGCGCGCTGTTTCCTACGATGAATTCCCACCAACTCGCCCAACTATCTATTCTTCTACGATAGCTGGAAAGGTTGACGCCATCTATGAACGACGGCGGCAACCAGACTGCTTGTCTGGTTGCCGCCTTCGCTCATAGATGGCGGTAGCTGTCCAGAGTTCTGTGTAGTTTTGTGTCGACATTTGTTCGGGTTTCTTTCTACCTTCCACTTCGTTTGTCAGTTGCATAACTTCCTATTGCGAGCAAATCAGAACGAGATAAAAAGAGCAAATAAAGAATCTTAGATAACAAAAAAAAATAAAAATAAAGCCGTTTTTGTTCTGGTATGGCGGGGGTTGCGTCAATAAGGTTGTTAATGAAACATTCCTTTACACACACACAGAAAAAGATTCATTTAAAAACTTCGAGTTAAACCAGCCTTTACTTTTAACATTATTATCATTGATAATTACCTCGGATAGAGGCTTTCGCAACGGAAGGAATACCTTCGTCTAAAATTGTTCATCAACTTAGTACGAACAAACCGGCATCGATAAGGATAGATTCATGGAGAGTTTATATTTCATTTTGTTCCGGAACGATCATAAAAATATTTTAAACAGCGTAGGAGTTGAAGTACAGTACTCTTGTTTTTGCCCACTCTTCTTTTTTCTTTTACCATTCGCTAACGAAATTGTCTTGATTACGAATTAAAATTTGCTTTGAGAAGTTAAGAGAATCCGCTGGCAACACTGAAAGCGTGACGACAAATGTTGTACGTTATAAAAGGGCAGTACAGCTTGTTTCCAACGGATTACAAGAAGTTTAATGGTGTGAAATGAATGCCACGGAAGCTCACTCAAGCCAGCAAGATGAAAAACAAACGCCAAAGCTACTGTTTCTTATAGACTGCCTGCAGGACCTGCAAGTTATGCGACTCGTGATGTTACCCCAACAAAAACCGCGGGGAAATGTGAATATGTGGTTTTGACCTGACTTTAAAGTGCCGCTTTCTCAAGAGTTATTTTGAATTCAGAGATTATGAATAGCACTTCGGGAAGAGCAAAATATCGGTATTCCGAAAATGTGTTCAGTTTTGGTACTCAAAGAACCGCTGGAGCTACCCTACACAAAATGGAGACGTTACCACGGACTGTCACGGGTGGGAAAAATGCTCGTTCAGAAGCCGAGTCTTAAAATGAAACGAGGGAAGCGATAGCTATCATTAAGGGGCTACTAAAAGCAGGTATAAGTTTATATATTCCTGGCTGATATCTGCCACGGTGCGGAAGAGATTTTACGCTTCGGTGCGTACGTGGTAAATACCGACTTTAATGAGGTCGTGTCGTTCCGATAAACAGCGTCAAGGTTGTTCCAGGTGCGGAGAATTCACTGCCGCCAAGATATACATTCTCGGAAGTTTGTAGACGGTTTAAGCCAGTGCTAGTTGTTTGCATTTCACGAGAGCGAACGACTTGAAGTGTTTGCAAGATGAAATGTATACCCATTTCTACTATGAGAAATGACCATCTATAACATGCGCGAAAAGAAATGTCGAAAAAATACGCAAATCGCAAGTATTCCGCGGCAACCCGATGGATGGCGCTAGTTTGTTCTCTTGTCGTAAGGGTTCACAACCAAGGCCCGTTGACACACTTGCGACTTTTTAGGACCGCAGAGGCTAAAACCGGTTTCAATCGTGTTGTGATGGCTTACAACAAGCTCCACAGCAGCGCAGCCAGTCATAAGCAATCACAAGAGGCTTAAAAACCGGTCTTGTCTTCGTCGGTCGCAAGTGTGTGAACAGGCCTTTAAAGACCGGTTCACACACTTGCGTTTCGCTGCGACAGACGGAGACAAGACCGGTTTTCGAGCCTCTTGTGACGTCTTACGACCAGCGGCATGGCTGAGCAGTCGGTCGTTAGCCGTCACAAGAGGCTGAAAAATAGGTTGCTTCGGAGTCCATCGTAGTCGGTCGCAAGTATGTGAACCGGCCTTAAGGCCCGTTCCCACACTTGCGACGGATTACGTTTTACGGAGACATCTTGCAACGGTTTACGACCGGATGTGCTGCTGCGGAGACGGTCGGAAGCCGTCACAAGAGACTCGAACACCGATCTTGTCTCAATTGGTCGTAGTCGGTCTCAAGCGCGGGAAGAGGTAGGCCTTAAGTTTTAACCCACTCGGTCAGGCACGTAGCAAGGGGGGAGGCCCATGGGGCCCGCCCCCCCCCCCCCCCTTCGAAATCTTCCATTTTGCATGAGTTCTCCTCTCCCCCTCCCCCTCATACAGCATTTTGTCATGAGTAGGCCCCCCCTGAAACAAAATCTTGGTTACGTGCCTGCACTCGGTTGTAAGCAGTGGAAAGTGTCTGACCAGCCTTCGTCATTGGTTGTTTGTGCGTTCTTATCATTTATTGCCACAATGTCAGTGGCCGCAGAGCGATAATAAATGCGCGAAACTCGCTCTACGTTTCTTTGGCTGTCAGTGATTCTAGTTCAGAGTGTACGATGACGATGGAAACAACTTGGTACGCCGCCAAGTTTAGCCCGGTCGGCGACTCTTCTTCAGGTGAGCACATTCAAGAAAATCGATTATAAATATTTATACCACTGCCTGTAGCGAAAGTGCCAATCCGTCAGGTGGTGCAACAGTTGTTAAAACACACACAAAAATGCATTTATTTACGTTTGAGCGGCAGCCAGCGCCAGCGCCTTCACGAGAGACCCTTTTCAAAATTCGGCTCCATCTGGTGACTGAAAAAGCAGTTTCACTTTCGACAAACTGATGGTGGTCACGAAGCTGCACACCTCTCCTAGATTACACCTTTTTGCTTTACCCAAGAAACAGACAAACGTGAAACTCTTTTTCAATGGGCTCCGTCACTTCGGCACGTCAATGGCGGACGAAAATCGGTTGTTTTGTCGCCTCATAAGTCTTTCTGAATTGGTTTCAGTTCCGAAGGTCTGAACATAAAAATTGACCGGTACAAAACGGCGACCCACATTCCCTTTGATTGAATTTCTGCTCTCAGAAAGCTTCACAGCCAAACTTTTGCCAAGAGATTGATCGGACGACATTCTGAAACGAACGCTTACGCAACCGTTGTATCAAATTCGTGAGTCGTGATGCATTGACGTCTCGAGCGAACAGGCCTCCCGTATCCTCCACTTTGTAGAATATTCATCATCTTCCTTCATCAGCCTCAAGAAGTACGCCATTAATTTGGCAGAGTTGCTATCATGTCATAACTGAAATGATGATCAAAGTTGCCAGACTGAAATTCGAAAGGGCTCTTCTTAGTAGATTTGAAAGTCAAAGATGGGCACTGTTAGATTTACCCTTTGAAAACTTGTTATGAAGTTTTCAGGGGAGATTGCTCTTCATCGACGTTACGAAGCGGTGGGGACCATTGAAGCTAGTTCCCCATTTGAAACATCGTATGAAAGATCTAAATAATCAATATTGGTGACAGCGGGCATTTTCCGGCAATATACAACATAGCCTATAGCCATGTCCCTGATTTTGAGAGAAACGCACGTAGCGCCTTTCATCTCACAGTCACGGGGGAACAGTGGCCAAGTGGGCTAGCGCACACCAGCTCGGAGCACGTGGAGCGAAAGCTCGCGCTGCAGAACCCAGGGATCATGGGTTCAATCCCCACCCCTGACCGTTTCAATCTCGATGAACATCGTACCGGTGTGCGGTCGTGCAACACTACTGCGTGGTGCACGTTAAAGACCCCAGGCTAGGGTTGTACAGCACTGGCTAAATGTCTCATCTACAGCTGGGCGACTCGTCGCCGGTTGAGGCAGACCAAGTTCTAGGCTGTATAAACATACACACAACCCACTTTTTTTCCCTCAGAGTCGCGTGAGTTCTTTAAGGTACTGTGTTTAGCGTCCCATCCTACCGATACATCGAAAGTGGTTCTAAAATGGCAACAAAATGGCGTTATAGAAGCCGACGTGTCCTGCGGTTGGAGGTCGCGATCCTGGCGGTTGAAGCTGCAAGTACCGGCAAAACGTATAAGCTAAACCGAGTGTCGCTGTCGTCGCGGCGTCCCAACCCCTGACTGCCGAACCTTCCGTGGACTGTCAAGTTGTAGCGCACGCAACCTGCATCTAAAAGGCGTCTGCCACATCTGCCATGGCTGTCGTGACCCCGCCAGGATCGCGGTCGGCGATAGCGTGAGGCTTTTATGACGTCATCAGGCAGATATCGAGAGACCATATTTCGGACGCAGTAAACACACAAGTCGGGAACGTAATTAAAACGCCGAGTTTGCAAGAAAAGGAGGAACAGGTGTTTTTGTTTTGCCCACAACTCCAATTTTTTTCGTACATTTTATCTGGTACCCACCATCTTGAATTACGCAAGGTCGCCTTCCGTTGAGGATAACAAAACGATTAAGTGTGGTGTGCTCGGGTTCTTTCATGACGCCAGAAGTGCGCCAAGGTCGGTTAGAAAAACAGTTTGCATCGAACTAGGGGGTGTCAAGTCACAGATGACGCTACGCGCTACATGACCCTGACAGATTGTCGGAAAGCCGAATTCACGCTCGACGGACCGCGTCGTTTTCCGCTGGGATATTTATACATTTGGCGCTAAACATCACAGCAAAAACATCACTAGTATTTACCTAAAAAAACGCAGTAAAGAAGAAGAAAAAAATCCTTGCTTTTTGCGGTTCAATACTCAATTTTCCCGTCATGTGTTGAGTAGGTGCATTTTCGATCAGTTATATGTTTCAAGCACCAAAAACAATGTTTTTTCCCCCGACAACCAAGCCTTGTGAGAACTACTTCGGGCAGGGCAGGAACAACCTCAAAAACTTGCTTTATCATCGACTCGGCAGGGAGTATAAAATGAAGCACCATGACGTGTCAGAAACGGAAGAAAAAAATATATAACTTTTTCTGTCGATAGTTACGCGAGTAGAGTCAGTGACAGTTTACGAAAGGCAGTGCGTGGCGAGTTTTGAAAATGCCATTATCGCATCGCATACAATGAGTTTGCGTCATTTGCCGATAAGAGCACCAAAGAACAAATCGCGAAGCCAGTTGTGCGAACATAATCAGCCGCTCCTCGGCGTTTCGTAAACTCTCGGGGAATCAGTGTTGCGTAAAGTACAGCTAAAAGGTACTTCAAGTAAAGTACAAAGTAAATGAGACGTGATGTACTTCAAGTAAAGTAGAAAGTACAAAAGAAAAGTTTTGTTTACCTCAAAAATAAACTAGGCATCGCCGAACGCTCATTCTCCGCCCAAAGGTAGCACTAGAGGTCACAACAGATGCCAAAGTTTCAGCCCGATCCGACACCTTAATCAAAAGTTATAAGTGATTTTCTGAAAATGTCAATGGGAAAATGGCGGCCGACGGAGTTTTCTAATACATGGGGCTCTATGGCACCAGAAACCGAAAACGGGCAAAAATGGGCTTCATTTCCCATTGAAATTTTCAGAAAATCACTTATAACTTTTGAATAAGGTATCGGATCGGGCTAAAACTTTGGTATCTGGTTGTGACCTCTAGCGCTACCATTGGGAGGAGATAGAACGTTCGGCGACGCCTAGTTTATTTTTGCGGTAAAAAAAAAGACTAATTTTTTTTGTGACACCCTGTATTTTATCACAATCTTTCGTGATGTCATTTAATTTCCCCATACCGTGATTTTGAACTGGTATGCATTGTCCAGGAATAATCAACGGTGCGTACCTATTTTTAAAAACAGCGGCGAATATTTTATAAAGTCAAGTGGCCACAGTGTAGTTATTTTCACGAATGAAGCCGAATTCAGAAGTCCCTCTTCTGAATTTGGCACAGCTTGCACTGAATTGTTGCACCATGATGTCATCCCCGTAGCTTCAGCAAGGAATCCTCTCAGAGAGGAGTGTCCTCTCTTTAATGGAAAAAAAGTAGTGAGTGTGAAAGCAAGCTGATGATAATTAATCATAATGTGACACCTGAAATTGGTGTGTGAAAAAAATTAAGAAACTTTCAAGTCGAAGAAAAAGAAAAAAGAGAATGTCTTAAAACAATCTAACGTTCTCCTCTGTTGTCTTTTTTTTTCGACTTTAAAGTTTACTTGTTCCACACGATAGTTTTAGGAGCTAGATTATGATGAATTTTGCTCTCATAATATTTTAAACCTACTCGCTTGCGCTGACCGACCGAGAAGTATCTTGAATTCAAAAAGCTACGGGGAAGCTACCCCCAGCCCAAACGGAGCGATGCATCGTCTGCTCACGTCTCCGGTGAGAGTAGAATATCCCTAACAGTATTTCTGCGGAGTTGACAAAGCATCATTTCGTGATACAAATTTAACAAAACCAAAGTTGGGGAATGTACTTTGAGGTCAGAAATTGTACTTTCCTCGGAAAGTACCAGAAAAAAAAATACTTTAAGTCAAGTACATACTTAGAGAATGTATTTCAAGTAAAGTTCAAGTTTCCTAACCCAACTTAAAGTAGAACTTTAAGTACAATGTACTTAAAGTACTTCCCAACACAGCGGGGAATATTAGCCACGTGTGTGACCAAAAGCGTCGATGTGGTCGATTATAACGCAATTAAATGCATATATATAGCTGCGAGCGAGCTGGACAAGAATGACAAAAATAATCCCTGGAGAAGGGGAACAAGAGGCTGGCGGTTGGCCAAACCATAGTTCTTTTGATCATGCCTGCCAAATCGCTGGTCCACGGTTGGGCAAATCCTGGTCGTGACAGCACGAAAAAAAATCATAAGTCTATTTCGTGATACAAGTATGTTAGTTGTTGCGCACAAGTTACAACCGATGAAAGAAGGAGTGGTACTGAGCCACTCTGAGACGTAGTGGTTTCGAGTCAAAATCTATGACTTTTTTTTGCAAACATCTTATCATTGATATAGTCATCTTCGTCGTTAGCACTCGGCCAAGTTCTTCGCTAATTTTGGCCAGAGTGAAAGAGTAGGTCGACAACCTGG
The DNA here is from genome assembly GCF_016920785.2 of Ixodes scapularis. NCBI lineage: Eukaryota > Metazoa > Arthropoda > Arachnida > Ixodida > Ixodidae > Ixodes > Ixodes scapularis. The sequence goes on from NW_024609880.1 coordinate 89,007,353, forward strand.
ATGAACAATGTGTTCGTTTGAGAAAAACAGACAACCTCGGAAGTTTTCTGTTCAAATTTTTTTCTCGCGGACACAAACGTTTTGATAATTTAGCATGCTCGAAAGAGCTCACACCATGGCGCAGATAATATAAAAAATACGTAATATGGACGCGGCTTTTTTATTTTTTTTTTTATTATTTTTGAAGGAAATAAAGTACCTTTGATAAATGTCGATAGTCTATACTATGCCGAGGGGAAAATCGGCCCTCGTATCTGCCCTTGTAACGTATTCATTACCAGCATTTTACAATGCTCGCCAAGTAGGAAATCAATTATGTGTAAAACGTACCTTTGCTTACGGCGTGCTCAGGATATAAGATAAGTGGCAAGCCCGTCAAGGGCAGTGAGACATTTATGTTTTATGACAATTGCCAAATGAAATTAAATGACGCAAGAGAAACGACCTTCAGCAAATGCCAGGCACCACTTCATGGAACTGTATAGACAAATCTTTATTTGCTTGGACTGATGCGCTTGATACATTTCGGCATCACCAGCGGCTGAAAGTTAATTCCTATCCGGAATCAACAACAACGCTGGTCTAAGGTGATTTCCATACAGACGGATTTTTTTTGCGTTACGTCGGTTCCCGGGTACTGTCAATTTGTGTGTGTCTGTCTTTTTCACCCGGGAAGTCACAACGTTTCTGTTCAAATTAATTACTTTAATTAAATTGTGATACCCGAAGGAAATAATTAAAGCATCTCAATGATCGTAGGCACGTGGTTGAGCATTAGGTGTAGTTTCTTTAGATGTATAAATAAACCGATACAGCGAATATTTCTGTCGCAAAAACGATTAACATCTAACGCATTTAGGTGTAACATTATAAACAAACAAATGACCTGATGTTAAGAATAAAAGTTTCTTTTTGGTTCTTCGTACTTTTCTGATGACGACGGTCCTCGGAGTCTTCTGCTGGTGCCGCCGCGTCCAGGAGCCGTTAGATGGTTGACGTTTTCCAAGGTGTTTATTAGTCCGAATAATTACTCACTCTGTACGTTCGTAGGAAAAAGTCAGGGACCCGGCATTATTGCTGCGCGCTTCCAAGTCCGCGTGCGCGCCCAGCTCATACGCCTCGCCCGACACGGGCTTTTGTAGGAAAGGTCCTTCTGTCCCTCTGGCCAGGACCGACCAATAATTTTAAATCAAAAAGAGGTCACGTGGTATACACCTGTCCAATAAACGTCCGACAGTAAGTACAACACCCCGTCAGTTCTACAACCGCCAGAACCAAATTCCTTGTCTAATCGGCCCGTGCATTGTTCGCCGCCTGGCTGGCGCCTGAGCGCCGACTGCCCGGATCGGGGAACACGCGTGCGCTCCGAACATTCGGGCCGACGCCGTCCGGAGCAAAAACAAATTAAAGAACACACCCACGCCGGCGCGGCAGCCACAACATGTACATTACCCCCCCCCCCCCCCCCCCCCCCCCGAACACTCGAGCCGACGGCGTCAGGAGCGAAAACAAATAATAAAATAACACACACACACCCGCCGGCGCAGCAGCCACAACATGCACACTATTTACATTACATTATTCCGAGCATCAGATAAAATTCAAGCTAAACATTCGTGGCCTACCTTGTATATCCTATATATAATCAAGAGCCACTGTTTTCGATTTCTTACGAAGGTTTCAATAAACACACATAGTGGCTTCAGACGGTGATTATTCCTGAGCAAACCTAACCGGTCACAGGTAATTGGCCTTTGAACCTCTGGGCTGCCCTAGAGTTACCTACACACTCACTCTGCGTCAATACTGATTCATGTGTACCCTTCTAATCTCATCAGATGCATGTGACCCGCAGACAGTGAAAATAGTCAAAGCATGTCCTAAAATTAACTGCACAAATTATGCGATCCACATAATAAAGGAATGTAGTTAGGTAGCAAACGTAGCACCACACAAAGCTTTACAAATTAAGGCATGAAACACAATGGAACACGATGAGAAACACGAATACAAAGGCTTCGCCAAGGATCGGGACGGAGAGCGCAGCGACGAGTTAAAGGCACCTTACGGCGGCCGCGTCACGTGATTCCTATAGATGGCAGCGCCCATGCGACGGAGGGTGAAAGGACTATAATTTTGGATAACGTTCTTTGACTATGTTGTCAAAGCTGTGGGCGCACTTCTACTTGGACATCTTGAGCGCACATCAAAGCTGTGCACGCGCACACTTCACTTCTGAAGTATCCGTGCGTAAGCATAGTGTGGTAACTGTGGTGATGCGTAACTCAAGTTAAGGGTGACTTATTTAACTATAGTTAAGGGCGCCCGTGTGTTGTATTCGCGTAGTCTAGGTGGCTACCGCCCGAATACTTAGGTTTATTGATCAGAAGCGGATCAGCGTTCGGGCACGACTGGCTTGCGCCATCGGGGCTCGTGTCTCTGGATCGCGCTCTGCGGGCACGCGCTCTGGCTGCAGATCGCTTTTGATATTTGGTAGTCGCGTGGCTCCGCTGGCCATCACACCGTCTAACAAGGGTATTACAGTATTGCAGCTCAATTGAGATTCAGTCTCAGTGGACAGCGGATGAAGAAAGGGGGGGGGGGGGGGGGGGGGTACACGTTACAGAAAACGTTTACTAATATTACACATGGTAGTGTTCCCCCAAAACTATACCAGTTTTTCCACCCGATAATCTAATTCAAAAATACTTTGTTCTTCCTGTCCTTCAGAAACGTCGTTTCCTCTAAGAGCAAGAAAACCATCGTTCAGGTAAGCACGCTCGTACAACAACGTCTAATCATTCCCGTGCGCGTGGCTAACCAAGCGAACTAGGATTCCCTCTCTAACGTGTCAAAAAAGCGCGCGTTATAAATAGATGAAAGCTTTCGCAGTCCACTGACCGTCTACGCAATCGCTCCCGGCGCTCCTTCGAAGGCAAAAGTAATCCTGGAGAAAGTCTGCACGCGCAAGAGTCAAGACGCGAGTGGCCGTCAAAGGCGAAGCCGATTCCGCACTCGGGAAAGAGGTCGCCGTTGCGTGCGAGCGCCTACTCTCCGTCTGACCTTACGACGGCCCGTAGCAGACCCTATACCAGCCATGCCAACCAATCCAACGTTGTGAATGTATGACGTCACTACGCGTTTCGCGTGTCGCTGCAAGGTCACGTGACACCAACGCGGCATGGGATTGGTTTCGATGGCTTGTAGCGTCCTCCGCGATCCATCGCGAAATGATACGGGGTATTACGACGTTACACGTACGTGGAAAGGCAACCCCTTGATAAACGGAACCCTCGCTCAACCGGTTTTTTTGTGTGACTTCGCGCGAGCGCTCTGTCGCTCCACGGCCCTCGAGGCCGGAGGCCGCGGATCCTCGGTGCGTCGAAAATCTCGGTCCCGCGCGGTGGCCTTCGAAGCACGAGTCGCTGAGACGGAACGTATCTGTGCGTGTTTCCTACACTGGGTCGGAGCCGTTGCTGAGGCTCGTCGTAGTCTGTGGACGTTTAGCCGCGGGAGGTCAAACTGCTTATCTTACACAAGACAGTCTGCAAACATTGGGGAGTTTTCGTAGATCGTCCTCCCGCAACGCTCTTCGCAACCCGCTCGATATGCCATCGGCACGCAGGCGCAGTAGCGGCTTCCTAGTTGCGGAGGGGGGAAACGCTGTCTACGAAAACTCCCTATTGGAGAGTTTTAGGGAAGCGTTTTTGCAGATCCGATATGGTACAATAATCTTTCCGGTATACGAACTGCGCATGCGCTGCCACAGACGTCTTTCATATCGGCAGTGCGTACCGGAGGGCCCATCGTACTGTATCGGATGGGCGAAAACGGTTCCCAACAACAGTCGAAGGGTTTATCACCGAGGCTTCCAACATTGAACGTGCACTGCATGCCCGAGCCCGTCACTATCAATAACCCTACGGTGTCTCGACACTCGAGTCGTCCAGCTGCAACTTTGACGAAAGCCTTTTAGGCATCTGCGACACCATCCACGACGTTGTCAGAGAGAAGGTCAGGAAGCTACTTCCCGCCACCAGTCGGTCGGTTTTTATTTTGATTGCAGAGATTGTTCGGGAAAAAGTTCAACAGGCATTTTAACCAGACACTTCTGCGAGCGAAGTGGTATCTGACGAGCCGAGGGTGACTTACGCCTCAATGGCACGACGACCGCCACCGGGCGCCCGTTATAGTATTTGATGCCAATTCAACGGGACACCTTAACGCCGCAGGATTCCCGATGTCGGGAAGAACGAGTGTAGGTCTGCGCTAAACAAAGTACACCGAGGACGACGAAGGTGTTGTGAACGGCCGACCGACCACTCTGCTTCCACTGCGTGAGGCCGACCACGTCTACCGGAGGTGCCCGTACCAATAAATGGGCCTGCGAGGGTTCGTGCCGAACGACCCTCGACAACGACTCGAGGAGCGACCGCGGGACATTGAGGAGTATCTTCGGCGGCCTCTGTCCATGGTGCCGACACTACCCGAAGTTCCTGATCCCTATCACCTCGATGAGAGCTAAGCACGACATATGCTTCTACAATGAGCCCAACGAAGCAGGTGAACGGCAATGCGATGACAGCTGATTTGGTGCCGGTCGTCGTCCAAGGGCAATAATAATTTGCCGACACCAATTATATGTGTCCACTCCAGCAAGCACACCATTTCCAACTTTAAAAGAGAATCCCACTGTGTTACTTGAAGAAATAGAATGGTTGGTCGTTCTCAAAAAGTGGACACCAAGCATCACCGACTTAACTTTGCCATACGAGACACACATGTTGCAGTGGTTGCGACATGCTGAAGAAATCGGCATTGCGGAATAGAGTGAAGTTTGCTTTGATAGCAAACAAACTTTTTTGCCAGCCGTCAAATCAACGGTACAGCAAAAGGCACAACCACGTAAGCAATGCATGCCCGAACTTGCTACTTTGATGGAGAAAACTACCAAAAAAATTTAGGGATTAGAAGCTAGCCCTGTAGCTTCAGTGCCTCAGATGTCAGTGGTGGCAGATTACGTATAATCACAAGACGGTATCAGTCAGTCAAAGTCGGCACTCCACCAAACTGAACACCGACGACGTACCAGGAGCATCATCCCACAACAAGGAGCACAGGTACTATGACCGTCGCAGATAGAACACGTTAAGGAACCGTTTAATAGAAATCTACAATTATGTTATCAAGTGAAAATAAACATATTTGATATACTAACTAAGTAGGCATCATATTCACACTCATGCGTTCAGAGTCTACACACCAAAATTGTGTTCACTGCATGCAGGGGAGCTTCTGAGGACACATCTCTGACCCCCCCCCCCCCCCTAATATTAATAAATGGGACAAACCAGATTGGAAGACTTGTTGCATGGGGCTGCATTCCTTCACCCTCTCCGGAACACGTGGTGCATCCGAAAGCAAACCCCAGTGATGGGAAAACGTATATTTATTCATTTATTCCCTCCAAAGGCCTTTGCCGGTAATGAAGAGCGGACAGTTAAAACTAGGCACACATGATAATAACGTCATAGCACACTGACATTAATGAACACAAAACGGGCCTAGCTACAAAAAAATAAATATTACACTCGTAAGAAATAATTAACTTGTTAATTACGAAAACCAACACACCTCTGAGCATCTAGTTCAATAGTATGGATTGATGCATTGTTATGTAGCAGGGCATTTTTCATACATATGACACAATAGACTCTTTGCAAAATCCCATCACGCAACATTGACTGTCGCCATTTGTTTTTCGGCGTATAGCACACGAATGGGCCAAAGTTCAGGTTGAACGCTAATGCAGCGTTCGAGTCCCGCTGAGTCAAGTCCACAGTGATTACTGACATAACATTCTTGTCAAACAAATGCCCAAAGTATGAAGGCCTTGGGTAATTAGCGTAGTAGCTACTGTACTTCATTTCATCACAATTTGGCAAACTTTGAAGGCTACAGTCCCAGTGAGCCAATATGATCGTTGAAGGGAGGCACGTGGCAACATATCATCAGAGTGCTCTCCTTCCGCAGGGACTTGTCAGATGCCTTCACTCCGCCTCTCTGATTGGCTCGAGGAGGCTGTGGCGGTTGTTTTTGGCCGAGTTGTGGGGAATCGATGTATAGGCAGCACACGCCTTTGAAAAAAAAAAAAGCCTATTGCAGAGACTGAAAAGAATGATAGTCAAAACTTTGCAGCAAGACTCCTTCTTCGGCAAGTGCTGATTGTTGGGCAAGTTTGTATGGTACGTTAGAAAACACGAGTGCGCTTGAAGACAGGGACATAGGAAGAACAGACACCACAGAGCGCTACAGAGCGCCGTTCCTTGCTTCTTCGGGCAAGGAACGGACACAAATACAAGTTATCTTGTCCAAGTAATTAGAACAAGTAAATAATCGACCGACTGTTACAATGCACTTTTCATGAAGAAAACTGACTGCAATAAATTCAACGAAAGAGAAAAATATGCAGTTAATCTTCTATTTCTGAGTTGCATTACATTTTCACGAATGGTTGATATATGTGGTGCTACCTCTGGACCTCTAAGGAGTGGGGCTGCATTTCTTTAAAGATTCTAGATCTTGGAATGTTGGATGAAACAATCATCTAAGAGAAGTCTGATCATAGAGATGGAGGTTAGTGTGGGCTATTGATACCGATCGGCAAGGTCAAGTGCCTACTATTACTAATTTATGAGGGACGTCGGATGCAGTAATTTGTGCAGTGATCAATTAAAAATGTGAAGACTTGCTAACTGTCTTCTGAGTTCCGGAGGGATAAATGAACTGTTTTTATGAATGTTAGTAATAAACTTTTTTCCCAAATGATTGGTTCGAATTCTTTGTAACAATTTGCGTGGACGCCGCTAGCCAGCTTTTCACTTAAAAAAAAGGTACTGCGATCGAATGCAAGCTACTGCAATGACAGCACGTTATATTAAAATCTTAAGAACTGACAGTTTGTAAAATCGACCATTCGTACAAAAGGTTGAAGATAGCCGGAACGTCATCGCTGAAAGTTGCTGTGGTAATTCGGTGACCCAGGCCTGAAACAACTTCCCCTGGGCCCTACGTGCGACGCATACATTTCGAATTGATTCTCAGATATTCCAACGTTCGAACAAAGCTAGTACTGGGGCAATGCAAAAATGTTATGCTCAAATGACTAAAACGTCTAAAGATCATCAAACACATCCGGGAACCCGAACACCGCTACGGTGGTACGACTGATGCTGTCTCACAGGTGCTAATAGTGTTTAAATCAGGAGTTTCTTTTGTTCAAATGGAAGAACAAAAACAGGCCGAAGCACTTTGGTGTAAGGTAAAAATACTTGACTCTTGTCTAGTATTGGGAGCGTTATACAGGCCTCCTAACGCACCTTTTTCGACCTTAAAAGAGACAAAGTCATATCTTTTAAAGCACCGTAGAAGTGACAGTAAAATTCTGCTAGCAGGTGACTTTAATCTGCCCTCGATAAGTTGGGACTTCTTATCGGCCGGTTCTGAATAAAGTGACAGCGCGGAATGCCTTTTAGATACCACGTTCACTTTTGACCTACTCCAGATAGTGCAATCTTATACTAGAATTCAGGGAAATTCAATGTCTATACTTGATTATATTCTGCTTAGTAGTGAATACAAAGAGTTTAGCGTTGAAGTACTAGACGGAATCTCTGATCATAAACTGGTGCTGCTAGAGCTACACCTACGTTTCCACAGGCCTCGAGTTATGAAGACTAAGGTGTTGGATTTCAATAATTCAGATGACGTTAGTATTATAGATACAGTGGATTGGTCCCTTGAGAAGTTCACTGATCATTCAGAGCATTGTAACGCGAATATAGATGAGCTTTGGCACCATTTTGAAACTATTGTGGAGGAGTATCTAATAATTTTGTCCCATACAAAATGAAGATTATTAAGCGCGAGCGGCCCTGGATTAATCGGGAAATAATACATTTGAAACGTAGGATATTGCGCGTGCTCGTAAAAGGGCCAAGGCCACTGGATCACAGATAAGAAAACGAGCTGTAACATCTCTGTCCCGGGAACTATAACGTATGTTATCTGAGGCAAGGTTTCGCTATCATAATACAACTCTAGAAAGATTCCTTAAATCGTCTCCAACGAAGTTTTGGAAATATCTGTCAGCCAAACAAGAGATAATTGAAGAGCCCAAAAAGATGGCCGCCAGTTTTAATGAACATCTTAAATCTGTTTTTACTAGCGATGATGGACGGCTGCCAAGTTACACTGTTGATTAGGCTCTGCCAGAGTTGTTTGACCTTATTTTAACTGAAAAAGGCATACTTAATCTGCTTCTTAACGTCGATCCTAAAAAGTCAATGTGGCCAGATTTAATTCCAAATGCTTTTCTGGTACGTTACTCTGAGTGGATGGCTAAGTACTTGTTGATAATATTCCGAAAATCATTAGAATGAAGTGTTGTTCCTAAAGAATGGAAAATAGCTAAAATTAAACCTGTTCTTAAATCAGGCTTAAAACTAATGTTGCAAACTATAGGCCCATTTCCATAACGAGTCAGTGTTGTAAACGGTTAGAACTAGGCACATTTTCGATTACGTTGAAAAGGTAAATATCTTAGCGGCGAGTCAGCATGGATTTAGAAGAGGCCTGTCAACAGTAACCCAGTTGATAGAAATAACGCATGATCTTGGTAAGGTAATGAATAGCAGAAGTCAGGCAGATGTTTTCTTTCTGGATTTTAGTAAAGCCTTCGACAAAGTTCCTCACAACAGGCTTCTTGTAAACTGAATACCCTACTTAACCCAAATAAATTTGTGAAATGGCTAACCTCATACCTAGAAGGAAGAGAACAGTACGTTTGTTTTAAAGGTTATGAACAGGGTGTAAGATAGACAGGTGGGGAAACGGCCCATAGAAGCCTACCGCAGCGCCGTGACCGGATTGTGTACTCGTCTGCTTGCTTGTACCCCCGATTCGCAACAGATGGCGCTGCGGCGAGAGGAAAAAGATTGGAATTGGATTTGCATCGAACTTTATGGGAGAGTGCGCAAAATAAACCTAGAGCACGACAATCCTCCATTGAAAATCCACGAGAAATCATCTCGGTCAGTTTAGCCGGTCGCCACCGGTCGCCCACCCGGAGTGAGAGTTCGCGGTGCTCCACAAGGAAGGTATTTGTATCGGCTCATGTTTAGCGCCCATTTTAAGTGACATTTTTTTAGCGTATCATGACAGAGTCCTTTCGGACTGCCTGAGCGATTTTAACGTAAGGAAGTGTTTTAGATTTGTTGATGATTTTTTAGTATTTCTTAACTGCGACTCGACACATTTCCATTCGGTGGTGGATAGTCTTTTAACTATGTTTAGTGATGCCCTTCATCCCCTGAAACTTACACATGAAGTGCCCGTAGATGGTGTCATCCGTTTCCTCGACATCAGGCTTACTTTCGTCGAGAATCATGTATGTTGGATGTATCAACCTAGAGCCAACAAGCCCTTGCTGCCTTTTAATTCGTCCCACTCAAAACTGGTTAAGAGAGGGATTGTTAATTTGTGCTTCAAGAACGCCCTTCATAAGTCATGTCACCACGTGGCACATTTGAGTGTCCAGGAGCAGTCTGAACGTCTGTTGGCGGCTGGCTACCCGGAGGCTGTACTGGTGTCGGTAGCCGAGGTGATCCTTAAGAGGCTTCGAGCTAAGGGCAACACCCGTCCAGAAGAGGCCAGGAGTAAACAAAGGATTGCAGTCGTGCCTTATATGCACAAGACGGCGCATAACCTAAAGAAAATAGCAAGCCGCATAAACACTAAGGTGGTCTTTTCTGCGCCAGAGAAGCTAGCCAGGCTTAGTCATTTGACGAACCCTTTCCGGAAAGCCTCGCTGGGTTGTGTGATTAAGCACAGAAATCCGTTTGTCGTTTGTGTTGAGGGTGTGGTATATCAGATTCCCTTAACATGCGGTAAGAAGTATGTTGGTCAGACTGGGAGATGCCTGAACGATAGGCTCCGAGAACATAGTCTGAACGTAAAAAACTATCGGGATGGCCATCTTTCAGTGCACTGCCATGACTGCGGATGCAAACCTTTGTTTGACTCATGTTCCGTACTTGCTAAACATAAAAATAGAACTGTTAGGGAGATTATTGAAGCAGACGAAATAAAAAGGGCAGGGCTGGGGTGTGTCAGCGTTGCATCTATCGACCTTTTCGATAAGGAAGTGCAGTTCATGCAGGTGGCGGCTAGGCCTGGGATTGGTTGATTGATAGGATCGAAGCGTGTATATATGCCTCATTTCCATGTTGATTAAATAGTTGCAGTCAGCGCTCGAGTCTGTCTTGTCTTTCTTTCTTTTGTCCTCGTCCAAAAAAGCGCTACCATGCCTTTGGCAACCCAAGAAAAAAGCTCCACATAGATGGCGCCACAGAAAAAGAGAAACCCGAGGGGGACACAATCCGGTCGCTCATTTGGCTCTCGTTTCCCCACCTGTCTATCTTACACCCTGGTTATGAAGCTGATTCCCTTCCCGTTGACTCCGGCGTGCCCCATGGCTCTGTCTTGGGGCCCTTACTTTTCCTATTATATATCAACGATATCACTAAAAACATAGATGTTAACATAAGATTATTCGCAGACGATTGCGTTTGATACAAAGAAGTTAAGTCCTATCAAGACCAAATAATTTTGGTGTCGGGAATGTCGGGAATGGCAAATGAAGCTGAACACCTCAAAAACTGCTTCAATGTCCATTCCTTGGAAAAAGTGTCCTCTGGAGTTTTCCTTTTGCGTTGATGGTCAACCTATTCAACGTGTCGAAGAATATAAGTACTTAGGGTTATATTTTAGTAATAAACTATTATGGGAAAAACACATTGATTTCATTAAAACAGAAGCGTCCCAGCGGCTTTGTTCCTTGAAACGTCTCTTGAAGCACTCTTCCCCCAACACAAAACTTACAATCTATAAAACGATATTAAGGCCAATCTTAAATATGCAAATGTTGTCTATGACCCGGTCACTAAAATTAATATTAATAAGCTAGAAGGTGTACAAAGGAAAGCAACACGGTTCGTTTACAACAAATCTGAAACGCGAAGCTGCCCTTCAGAAATGTTGCAACAAGCTAACAAGCTAACATTAAGCGAAAGAGCGCGGATAGATAGATTAAAGATGCTATTTTTGATGATTCGGTGTAAATTAAATATCGACACTTCTATATATATTACATTTTCAGGCAAGTTAAACACCAGATCATCTCATGCACGTTCAATACTGGACTATCAAGTGCGATTGGACACCTTCAAATACTCCTTTTTCCTAGGACCATGGTTGAATAGAACAAGCTGCCCGATGATGTTGCCAATTCAGACTCTGTTGACGATTTTATCGATAAAGCCACTGACTTCTTTTCAAAATAGATTGAAATTAATTTTTCTCATGTTTAGATGACTTGTTAATGGTTATTGTTTTGTATGCTGGGTGCTATATATATTGCATGATGTTTTAGGCATTATTTCTGCACGCTGATGTGACCAATTCAGATTCTGTCTTATTAATATTTATTGTTTTGTATGTTGGGTGCTATTATATTTATATTGTATAATGTTTTGGGCCACAGTATCCCTGGTGTTTAATTGTAGTCTTCTTATTATTTGTATTTTGTGCCTCTCCTACCACGGCCTTTTGGGCCAGGTAGTATTGATAAACAAATAAAAATATTCAAAGTGATCTTGCTCGAAAACGGTATAAAGTTTCATTCCTCCAGATCTTCCCGCTACACCTGCGTCAGAAATCACGAAGAAGCCCAAAATCGTCGGCAAGCAGCGGCACATCACGACTACCGCGCACCGAACAAACTTGCATCCACCAGCTCTGGGCGCTGCCAGCTTACCGGTGACGTCACGGCGGTGACCTCACCGGTAAGCTGACCGAACGTTACCGGTCAGGTTACGTGACTCGTAGCCACTTTTGCGTACAACATGGCAGAAAATGGGGAGGGGAGGGGAGCACTTTTTGCTCCTGTCGCTTTACTCTGCTTCTCCAGCCTTTTTGGTGGCGCCTTTAGAAAAAAGACACCGCAGAACAAACGCACACTGATAGCCGGTTGATTTATCTTTCTTTTGTTTCTTTATATTTCACCTTATCCTTCCTTGGGAAGTGTATTTTGACAACAACGAAATTATAAAAAGCAAGTAATAGCTTTTAAGCATTGTGGCATAATCAGCTACCAGTGTACGCCTCCGCGCCGACTACCTGACGGAAAGTAGCGCTGCACATGTGCGTGGATGTTATGTATTTGGTTTCATTATTAGTCTCTCAGCCGCGGACACGGCACTCGTGTTCATGGTTTTTATCACCGTCACCAACTGGCCCTCAGTTGGTGACGTATAAAATTTAGCCCTACCGCTTTGTATGGCGCGGGCTCAACGGTGAGACGATTGTAATGGTAGCTGGCTTGACGTCAATGCATGGAGGCCATCTATAGGCGCTCGTGGAAGAAGCAAGGACGTATGCATCTCTCAGAGAAGATTATAAACGACCGCGCTTTATTTAGCTTGACCGAGATAGGTCATAAATCTAGAAAATAGCGTGTCTGTGGACATACAATACCCTTTCTCGTCAAGGCGTCCGGGTTCGTTTGCAGCGATTAAACAATCTCTACATTGTTCTCATGGCCCCTTGTAATCGTGTCCTCTGCAAAACAGGCCCCGCGATAGTGCTGTAGAGCGCAGGAGCGCCCGCCAAAGTCAGAGAGAGTTTGAATACTGCGCGAGAATTGCCAAGACAGTTTCTGGGTAGGCTTGCTAGAAACAGCGCCTCAGCTGAGACTGGGTGAAAGAAAGCTCTGCCAAAGCCAACGCACGAGATGAGCGGGACAAAAACCGCGTCTCAAGACGCTCGCGCGCCCCAGCCATGTGCGGTGCTTTCTTTCATAAAGGTCGCCGCTGAGTTCTAGCAAACCTGCATTGAAGCAGTTCAACTTAGGTTGCCTTCATGTGTGCTTGCTTAGGGTGGTGGCATCTCGCCATTTTGTCCCACACGTTTATTTTGATCTTTTGTTCAGAAGCGCGCGAAAGAGCGTGCACGCGTTCGTGGCGCTGGCTGTGCTATGGCGACATTTTGTTTTCGTCGATTTCTTTTGTATTTATCTCGTGAGCGCGTGCTGTCGGCACCGGGTACTACAAAGAGTGGCATCACCCTAAACAGAAGGACATTGAGGCACCCTAGTTCAACTACGTGTGTGTTTTGTCGGGTTCACTGTCAGGGCAATGCTTGAAGATGGTAACGTTCAAGTGGCAACTTTAGCGCGCACCGCACTTCTCACGCGCTCCAATAGGGAGTATTCACTGGCGGCCATAGCTGTGTGCGCGACTGCTGAGCGCGTGCTGACGGCGAGCTTCCACAGTTCTTTTGCAACGTACATTCCGCACCATCAAGATTGCTGGTCTTAGCAGCCTATTAATGTGAGCTCGTTGTGAGCATGCGCTCTAAACATCGCCTTCAAATATGGCGTTCAGTTAATAATTCCTATAGACCTAGTGCTATATTAGCCAAGCATCAAGGACAATGCAGGGATCGGTGTTCCAGGCGCCGCACGTGCTGGCCTCAGTAGTAGTAACTTTTCCAAAACAAATGCCTTAAACAAATTGCATCTCGCACGCGCGTTCGTCAACGCTTTATTTTGGTTATTTCCTTCAAATCTTTTATACGGGGAAGGCGTGCGCGTGTGGAACACCAATCCCCGCATTCTCCTTGATGCTCGGGCAATATAACAAATGATCTATTTTCTTTGAAAAGTCACTGATATAGTATTTTTGTGTGCGTTTTCTTTTTTTCTCATAACGCTCAGCAAGTATTTAATTAACAAATAGGTTTCTTGTAAATAATTAAAACGTTAATTGACACGTTTTAGTTAGTCATTCGTTTTATTTCGACGATGAGCCCCCCCCCCCCCCCCCCCCCCTCCTTTCCCCCTACGACGAACTGCCAGGATTGAGACATGCGACGGCGTGACACTTCGGCTTTTGTGAGGTAATTTGTTTTCATATCGAGACTTCTTTTATTTATTACGTGTTACCCCGCAGCGCAAAGAGGCATTATTGCAGGGGGGGGGGGGGGGGGGGGGGGAAGGTGTGAGGACACATTTGCACAAGAATTACAGTCGTCAAATACAGAAACACATGAAAAAAAAACAAGTTCGTAAAAATAATTGTGTTGCAAAATTATAACACTTTAACAAATGAATCCACATTGGTATTAAGCTTTAGCTACCAATATCATTTTCCGTACAAGTAAAGGTAAGAAGACACAAAGCACAGTGCTGTAGACCAAGCATTCTGAATACACATTCACAAAGAGAAAATTCACCTTCCTTATTCCCAGCTATCACGTGACAGTTTATCAGAATTTATCAGAACCAAAATTATCAGACGATGGAATTGAAATAATTTCCTCTGGCACTTCGTTCCATTGTTTAACGGTATTGGGGAAAAATGAGAATTTGAATATATTAGTCCTAGCTGAAAATTCTATTTTTTTTTTTTTTGAATGATCTAATCTGCGTGACACAAAGTGTGCCAGTTCAATGAATTTAGTTTTATCCAGTCCAGTTTTATCATAATAAATCCTATGTAAATATTTTAAACGGACGCGGCGTCTTCTAGAGTTCAGAGGTTCCCATTCTAAGTGACGTTTTAGGGCAGTAACACTTTGTTTGAAATTGTAATTTTTTGTAACGAACCTAGCAGCTTTGCTCTGGATTTGTTCAATTTTCTGTTCCAGATAGCGTTCTTTAGTGTCCCAGAAGACGCAAGCGTATTCTAAAATAGGCCTCACATTAGAAAGAAAAGGGTTGTTTTTTTGTTTTTTTTTTTAAATTGGTAGGACAGTCGCGAAAATTCCTCCTCAAGAAATTTAGCACACGGTTAGTTTTGACTGTCACGTAGTCTACATACGCGCTCCACGATAGGTTTTCCGAAAACTGAACGCCTAAATATTTTACTTTGTCCACCTTTTGTAGTGGGGCGCCATCAATTGAATAGCTAAAAGAAACAGGTTGTCGTTTTCTGGTTAATGTTATATGATTTCATTTCGGAATATTTAAATTCGTTTTCCATATTTCGGACCATCTTGTAAGGCGATCAATATCTTCCTGTAGCTCTAAACCGTCTGAATGTGTCTTTGTCTTGTAGTATAAGACGCAATCGTCCGCATTAAAACGAATCCTTGACGTGAAGTCTGTAGAAATGTCATTTATATATATTAGGAATAAAAACGGACCTAGCACTGATCCCTGTGGGACCTCTGATGTTACTTCTAAATACGACGGCGTTTTCCCGTTAACTAAAACAGCCGGTCTTCTATTTGTAAGATGATCAGTAAGCCAGTTAATAATATTTTCAAGGATATTCAAAAATTTTTAATTTTTATAGTATCAATTTACGAGGACCTTGTCAAATGCTTTTTGAAAATCTAAGAAAACGCAGTCTACTTGCACGCCTTTATTAAAAAAAAAAAGAAGTGTCGTGATAAAAGTCGATCAGCTGCGTATCACGTGATAAACCACTTCGGAAGCCATGTTGATAAGGAATAAAAAAGTTGTTTCTGTCGAGATGTTTTATCAAATGGCTGTAGATTATATGTTCTAAAACTTTCAAGCATATACAAAGAAGAGAGATTGGTCTATAGTTTTCTACCCTATTTTTTTACCGCTTTTGTGGGCAGGAACAACGTGAGCTGTTTTCTATTCACTTGGTAATTTGCAAGTTGATAATGAGTTATCAAATAATGCAAATAAAGAACTAGACAAAATGCCGGAACACTCTTTGAATATGCTGCCTGGTATACCGTCAGGCCCAGTGGCCTTGCGAGAGTCAATATTGTTTAGTAAATTAAGAATTCCATCTTGACAAAGTTCAATACCCAACATGCTTTCCTCTAAAGACTCAAAAATGTGAGAAGGGTTATTCACTATAGAAGGCTAGAACACAGATTCAAAATAGCTATTAAAAAGGCTTGCTTTTTCAGCCTCATTATCTATCATCCGTCCCGAGTCGTTGATAGTTGGAATTCCTGGCTCATCTTTTTTCGACCTTTTCACGTACCTCCGAAATTCCTTCGGATTTCGTTTGAACTTATCATCAAGAGATACTCGAAAATCATTCTTGTAGTGTCTCGTTTTGCTTTTAAAAAACGCGGTCTGTTCCTTTGACGGACCAGGAGGCTTTGTTTTCCATTTTTTCTATATCTAGAATACACACTACTTTTGTTCTTAATGGTTGTTCGTAGTTCTTTATTTGTCCAAGGCTTGTCTTTGCGTTTTCTTCCGGTTGTAACTTTTAAGGGAATATGAATTTCAAATAAAGCTTTTATTTTATTTTTGAACATATCCCATATCAGAGTGGTAGCTGAATTCTTTGAAATCTTGGAAATAATCAAAAAGTTTGTCAGCTAAAGCGGAACAGTCCCCTTGATCGTAAAAATAAATTTTCCTCTGCTTTTTTTACGTTTTCTTTTTCTTTTGCGCATTTTATTGTCCCAACTACCACCTCGTAATCGCTGATACCTGGAACAACGGAAATGGAAGAGATAACAGAACGTTCACTGCTAAAGATTAGGTCTAGCGTGCTGTCCCTCCTGTGGTCTAGGCCTGTTGGAAATGTAACGTGTTGGTATAAAGAAAAAGTTAAGGCAAATTCAATAAAGATCTTGTAAGGTGTGTATAAGTTTGTACTGATCGGTAAGGGCTATCAACCCCGTTAATATCAGGAAAGTTAAAGTCGCCTCCCAGTACAAGGTAGTCGTAAGAAATTATTCAAAGAGCATTTATTAACGAAAGAATGGAATCGTCACCAGGACGCAGGCGGTCTATAGAATGAATCGACTGTGAGGAAGTGGCTATTTCGAAGTGACACCTTACACCAAACAGACTCAAATGAAAATTGCGAAAAGTCAATGGCGGTGCTTTGCAGACTGTTATGAGTCAGCAGGAATACTCCTCCACCATTACCATTTCCGTCTCGTCGATAAGCAGTCAGGTGGAAAAACTTCTGCACTTTTGATTGAGTCATCAAGCCAGGACTCTGTACCCATTACAATACTGGGCCTTGTCAGATTAACAAGCTCTGCTAAATTATCAATTTTATTTTTTACACTACGACAATTCACGAGAAGTACATCGAGTTCATTCACAGTTATTGACTTTTTGAGGGCAGCCCGTGGAATTTGTACTGGTTGCTAGATTCTTTTCTCTTTTACTCTCTGTTCATTGTTGTCATGGTAAAATACTTTGTTTCCAATAATTAGTCTGTTGTAGCATAGTTTAAATTGACTAGTTTGTGTCCTGGCAAATCCCAGAAGCTTGCTTCTTTCATGACGGACGTTTACAGAAAAGTCCTCGCCGATAGATATTACGCTATTTTTTTAGCTTGGGCGGTTGCGATAGTATTGTTTGTTTTGTTTTGAACGAGGAAAAATTTACTATGATTGGCCTGGACCTCTCTGCATTGTGTCTACCCAGTCGGTGAGCGCGTTCCACATGTGAATAGTCAATTTTGATGCCTAGCACAGTTTCGCAGAGCTGCAGAACATACGTATGGTTCGGACGTTGCCCATGTTTCATTTGTATCCTCGGCAACACCATAAAAGATTAGAAAATTTCTCCGATAGCGATTTTCTATATCATCATGAATGTTTTCCAGCTGGTTTAACTGCTCGGTAAGTTCCGTGGATGCAACTTGTATTTGCTGCACTTTAGTCTCAAGGGACCTCAGTGAAGTAACGTATTTTTTAAGTGATTCTAGTGTTGAAAACACAGATGAAAGTTTTTCTTCGACCGATGTCTGTGTTTGCTTGATTGCCGCCATTTCAGCCAAAATTACGTCTTGGTTTTTGTGTATGCCCGGTAGTAGCTCCAAGACTTCTAGTATTCTCTTAGTTTGCTCTTGAGTGAACGGGCCAGGGTTCATTTCTACACTGCCAGAAAGTAGCAGCATTATCTTTATTACTATGGATGCTGCGTAGCACAATACACAAGTCACGTAGGCACTGTACGCTTCAAAGTGACAAGGCACAAAGACAAAAGCAAAGGGGCTCGGCTCCGACAAGTAACGTCTAACACTGTAATGGTCAACAGGTTTGTAAAAAAGACCAACCTGGAGGAAAATTTGACGTAAGCGACTTGCATAGGACGCTAAACACACTAGTCGAAGACACGCTTCAGGCACCACTTCTAGAGGAAGTATTCGCTGGACGCGACATTTGCGGGTGCTGTTTAGAGAGCATGCTCAGAACGAGCTCGCGTTATTAGGCTGCTAAGACAGGCACTTTTCATGGCGCGGAATGCATGCTGCAAAGGAACTGCAAAAGTTTGCCGTCAATACGCGCTCACCAGCCGCGCACACAGCTATGGCCGCCGGTGAATACTCCCTATCCACCTTTTTCGTTTAGCCTCGCACCCAGCCGCGTTGTCCCCTATCCGGTATGCGTTCCGAACAAAAAGCAAGAGATTACAACCCCGAACAAGTAAAATAGCATAGAAGGGTAATAACAAGAACGACTGTCAGTTGCAATTAAAATGTTAACACGTTCTACTGTCGAGGCGAGAAGAAAGCGATGTTTTCACGCATACCGGATGTTCCAGAATTGAAAATGGCGGCGCCAACGTAGAAAACGTGTATAGGGAGGATTCACTGGCGGCCATTTCTGTGTGCGCGGCTGGTGAAGCGCGTGCTGACAGCGAACTTCCGCAGTTCTTTTGCAGCATGCATTCCGCACCATCAAGATTGCCGGTCTTAACGGGCTGTTAATGTGAGCTCGTTTTGAGCATGCGCACTAAACATCACCCTCAACTATGGCGTCCAACGAATACCCCATTATAGGCCAACGCGCTCTTTCCAAACAAGCCCCCACGATGTATGGGACAATGCGCAGTTTCCGCACGAGGTGTGGGCACTGCAACGGGATGCTCTGAGCGGAATACCTGGAATACCTATAATAGCCCCAATCACACCACTAATACGTCATACAAAAGACAGACTGCACAGACTGTCTGAGGCATCTTTCTTCCTTGCATTCGACTGTCATGTGACATTGGTCATACTCATACCAACAAAACAAGAAACAAAAACAAAACAAAAAAAACGGTCTGTATCGTAAAGCAACGTGTTTCGAACACGCTTGAGACGCATGTTGACAGATAATGGGGAGCTTTAAAGTAATGTACGCAATTTTAGCGCACGCTAGCGCTACATTTAACACTTGCGTTTGCGCATGCACGCTACGCAAGAGTGTTTTAGAATAGCGTTTCTCAGCCGCGACGCAAAAGCTCATGCAAGTCGCGCTTGCGACGCCACCGAGGTACAATAACAATTTTTATTTTACGCACGAAAGGCCTGTTACTTAAGAAACAAAACATTTCTTTTGTTCGGTTTTCATTTTTGTTACCGGTCGCATCCGCTTGCGTCGCCTCGGCAAGAGAGGTCACGCGTACTGAGAACCTTCGCCGAGAAACCTTCGCGCGTCGCAAGCAGCCGGCGATCGTTGTCCGACCCGCTGGGGTTTGCGAAACGTTTCTGGCATGTACTATCGGGGAAAAATGAAATGCGAACAGAGGAGCGCGTGGCTCGCGGTACAGGCTGCGCCGCCTGGAAGTGAACCTAGGGGCGAAGGTGCGTGGCCTACTCCGATGTGTTCACGCCCCTCGATTGGCGCTCCCCCAGCTTCGGCAGTGCGCCTCTCAGGGCGCTGAAAGCTGTCACCGCTATCTTTGCCTGCTCGGCGAGTGCGGCGAGCTTCTTTGCACCGCACGCGCTGAGCCAGCAAAGATAGCGGTGATAGTTTTCAGCGCACTAAGAGGCGCACTGCTGAAGCTTGGGGAGCGCCAATCGAGGGGCGTGAACACATCGGAGTAGGCCACGCACCCTCGCCCCTAGGCTCACTTCCAGGCGGCGCAGCCTGTACCGCGAGCCACGCGCTCCTCTGTTCGCATTTCATTTTTCCCCGATAGTATCTCCCCGTATGAGTGCAATGTCGTCCTGTGTTAAGAATCACAGTCGCGAGGGTGCCGCCGACGTCGAACTCACGACTCCGCCAAAGCCGCCGCAGCCGCGCTGTCATGGGAGCAGCCATTTTTTTTAACTGCGCTCGTCTTCGCATTAGCGAACTTATCATCACAAATCCTCCTTGGAGGAGCGCAAACAAGCGCGAAGACTGTTCGAGTATACGAAAGCAATTTCTGAAAAATAGCGTACGCTAAAATAGGGCACGCAAAGCGCAAAACGTGATTAGCGTTCGGCGCATACGCATCAGCGACGACGCTATTCTTTGCGCACGCAAAGCCTTAGCGTGCGCTATTCCAAAATTGCCTGATTCTGTCTTTGTGTATGCAGCGAACGCCCTGTCTTCTGTATGATATACGCGAGCAGCGTGGGTGTGGCTTTAGGCACCTTGGTAACTGATTTAGGATTCAAGGACACCGCGGACGGCTGGAGCCTGAAGGAATCAAACTTAAAAGTTCACTTCTCGTCTCGCGATGAAGTAACCGAGATACTAAAATTGATAGTGCGTCTTCAAAAGAAAAAAAGAAGCTGGCTTTTTTTTTTTTTTTTTCCGCCGTAAAGATGCCAGTTGATTTCGCTAGTCACAAGGTTTCCTCGATTAATACCTGATAGGGCATCGATCATCGCTAAAGGAAGTACGAGTTTTGTATCGCACAAAAGCACTATTACTTGTTCTCTAAAACAAACAAACAATTTTTTTTACGGAATTACATTTGCTATAATGAATAACACCATCTTTTTTTTTTTTTCCCCTTCTTCTTCTTGGGTTTTTGTAGCACGAATTCACTCGGAGATTTGTAAGCGCATGCAAGTCACGCACATTCTTTTATATTGATGCGGAATCTTGCTTGCTCCACCGAGCGGTATCGATAGTAACTTGAAGGCTTCAAAACCTCTTGCGTCATTAGAGCCGCCAGTAATTGCTACTAGGAAACACTAGTTAATATGCCCACTTTGCTGCTACATTGCACGCAAATGACCACTTGCAGCGAACTCTGTTCGTGAACAGAATTACCATGAAACCTTGAAGATCGGAGACTGTCTATTTTCGAAGCTTATTTTATTGCAACATCACTAAATGGCTCCAGTTTCTTCTCATACGGGCACTGCAATAAAAAAATAGAGAATTGTGTACATTCCTACCATCAGAACACGTGTAGACTTAGCAGAACTTGTCTCGTTATTCATATAACCTGGCAGTCAACTTTCAAACACCGCGCATAATTCACAGTTGCACGGTGACACATTGGTGGACACTTGGTCAAAGAAATGTTTCTTCATTGCTTCCCCCCCCCCCCCCTCCCTTTGACTGCGCCAGTGTAAAGGTTCTTATTCCCGGCGATTTTTTGCGTGTCTGCAGTGGTGCATAGTGTAAGGACCTATTAGAATGTATAGCTTGTCCTACACTTCGACGTGCATTAAACCCATAGGCTTCGTGTTATTTAAGTAATGGTTTTTCAGTGGTAAAAGCACGTACGGCTTATTTGATGATGCTCTTACAATGTATACTAGCTCTGGCAATGACTTTTGTTATCGTATAGAGTAACCAACAACTTAAGAAACACAGGACGTGGTTGAGCATGTTATTATCCCTCCGTACGAAATGGCTTTGCGTCATTAGTGATTATAAGAACTCCAGAAAACGAATCCCGAATCAAGAAGCGTGAGTGTAGAAGCCACGCCCTTCGTTTTCTAAATTCTCATTGAATATACACAGTCGTCCTTATTATTATTTTTGCATTCCACATTTCTCTTCCATCACTAGCTCTTCACTATACTCCGCGACAACTTTTCTTGGCAATGCAGTGGAAGGTACAGGCCCGCGTCCCCTCTCCCATTTTAAGTGTGCGCGGGCTCTCCTCTTCTCCCCGGAAATGGGGGAGGAGGAGAGCCTGCGTACACTCAAAATGGGAGAGGGGACGCGGGCCTCTACCTTCCATTGCATTGCCAAGAACAGACGGCATTGTCCCGGTCCCTTGGTTCCGCTTGATCCCGCTGTGTAGCATAGGACCCCAGGTTAACTAACCTCTCTGTCATTCCTTTCCGAACTAATCTTACCTTCCGGAAACCTAGAAATTGCCTAAAAAGAATCTTTGAGCCGATTTAGTCCAGAGCCTACATATGATTCAGGCGGGCTTTAGACTGATCCGAAACATTTTACCCCGGAGACCTATACTCATTTTAAATAGAGCGAAACATTTAAAAAATGCCGCAGGATTAATGTGCTACGAACCAAGCCTTTCTCGCAAAGCTATCATTGCGTATTTAATTTACAGTAATGTGTTGTTATAGTGTTTGCTTCGTAGATTTTTATCATCTTGAAATATGGATGTTCAGCTTGATCAAAAAAGACGCAGAGAGTGTTCGTGGTCTATAAATCGATCTACAGCATGGAAACTAACGCTTCTAAGGCCCTTCAGACGGAGACGGTCACAAAAATCTCCTTCGCAACGTATCGGGCTGTGATTTATTACAGAGGTGCAACCAGGTGGTGGAAGCATGGTGCGAAAATACCAACAGATGAGCTTACCTTGTTCAAAAAAATTGCGGTGGCTTAGCTCGGCTGTGCCAGGATATACGTAGCGTGAGCTTATGCGCACAGAATGAGAGGCGCTATAAAGCGGCTCCGGTGCAGCGTCAGACTTGGCTACTGCGCAACGGAGGCGCACAGCTGGGCACGCGGCGGCGCCAGTGCGTCTGCCGCGGCTATGACGCCACTCCTCTGGAATGCGCAGACCGGCGAGGCGGGCGCGGCGGCGGCGGAGTGCGCAGCGGCGGCGGAGTGCGCGGCGGCGGCGGCTCCGGCGCGCCAGCTGTGCGCCGTGTGACATCACTGCTCCTCGCGCATGCGCAGCATAGAGCACGGCTCATTATGCGAGCCACGCGAAACTGCTCAACCTCGGCCAGTGTAGCTCACGCTACAAAAGAAAATAGTAAAACCTGTTTCGGGCTATCTGCCGCAGCATTCGCAGACGACATCCTGATCGCGCTCGCCTAGTTCATTCTGCCGACGACAGATGTCGGAAGCGCCGAGCGCGCCAGCGCCGAGCTTAGCAGACGATCTTCGGAAACTTTTCACTGTAGCGGTACGCGTCTCTCTGATGTTAAATTCTAATTGTCCGATAATTTATTCACAAAAAACAAAAACAAATTAAACTTAAAAGAAAGCAACTATTCAAATCTCTCACGGCTCCTTATATTTGGTAAGGGAGATGATCGGTCGTGGCCCTGCATTACTCTCGTACATCACGTTGCGCCATCTTTCGGCAGAACATACAACTAGGCGAGCCCGGTCATGACGTCGTCTGCGAATGCCGCGGCAGATAGCCAGAAACCGTTTTTTCTTCTTTTTTCTTTTTTGAACAAAGTACGTTCATCTGTTGATATTTTCACCCCATGCCTCCAGCCACACCTCTGTAGGAAATCGTAGCGCGATACGTTGAGAAACCGAATTTCGCGGACCGTCTGAAGTGGGTTAGAAACGTTAGTTTACATGCTGTAGTAAAGTTATTCATATCTTGACCATGCGTCAGTACCTGCAATGCCGCAGATTAAAACATTCCTTATGTCCGGATGCATTTGAGCATTTTACACGAGGCTGCGTGGGGTGGCCTGCAGCAACATATTTCACAAGGAAAAATACATCACTTTCTAACTTCTTGAATGCACCCCGTTGTCGATAATGTTTTCGTCGAAACATATCAAGCTGTCCACATCGCGCAACCGCCATGCGTCGTAATATACTTATCGAGGTGATATTCTCGATAACCCGTATCTTCCCTTAGTGGCCAAAGTAAAGCCTACTCCTCGATCCTTATAAGACATGATTATTCCAAGTAGAACTGGAGATAAATAGCGAGAGATAAGACTCAGAAGTTAAACCAGCGGGTACTTATTACTTAATTTACGAGATCTCTTTTTAAGAAACGAGGGTATCTGTAAATGCCTATCAAACACGTTTCTTTTCTCTATAGTTACTTTATGCATGAATTTATAGACAGAGATAAGTTAGTCTGCTCCAAGGGCGTCTTATGTCTACATAGAAAATGAGAACTTTTGCAAGTGCAGTAGGACTGCTAGCCTAATGTCAGTGACATTAATCACGCACTAGTGATACACAACCGCTCGCCAGTAAGAGGCCCTTCCAAATCGAAACGGACAGGGGTGAAGGTCAAATCTAGGATCCCTGCGTAAATAATAATAATTTACTGGCGGTGAACAACGAGACAAATATTCTCGTGTTCGTTTTTTTTTTCGTTTTTTTTGGTTGTAATTGAACATCCTCAAAACCGTTTATCTAAGAGGCACTTCAAATAATCCTATAATAATTTTCAGATGCCCCTAAACATGGTAATGACGTAAACTAAAAATATACAAACGACCTCTTTGTGTCCCATTTGATATTAGGACAAAATCAGTTTATAGTTATTGTATATAATGTCAGTATACCGCATTGTCTTAGAAGATTACAAATATATATATCCTCTCTTGGATTTCGTATGTATCAAGTATATTATTGTTATATTTGTAAAATATTTTCCACATTTACGTATTTACGTGCCTTTCTTGTTAGGTTAATAAAGGCCAAACTGTACCGGGAATATTTTCCAGAAATACGGCAGAAATTACGCGAATGTTCCCTACCCAGAACTTCCAAAACTAGTGCTGCCATCTTGCGATCGGTCGGTCAGCGACGTCGGAGCAAATTCAGCCTAACACTAAACGATGGCGCCACCGTCTAACTGTGTGCTCGTCAACGAGGTAGAGGGGCTTAGAGCGATAAACCGGGGTTCCGGTCTGCACTCGAAAGTGACCCCCATAAGGAGGCTGCCATTGTACGCAAATTTGACCACACGTCACATGACCAAACCAAATACGTGACGTCACAGGAAAGATGGCAGCGCCCATGCAGCGGCTGGCCCCAGCTGGGCCGGAGCTTGTCGGATGCTTTGTTGGTTGTCGTTCGTCTCGGCGAGTTGATTTCAGACGCGGAAGCCGTCATATGAGGCCGGTCGAAAGCGAGTTCAGAGTTCAGCGTGGTGTTTGACGTAGGTATAACGTGAAAATACGGAGAAACTGTGTGCATTTCGCTGGTGACCGACCGGGATATTGCCACGGAAGAGACAATCTGACCTACGTTGCTCGGACCTCGGATTGATTCGGATACCGCTAGGATAAAATTTAAGGCGACGTTTCTGTGCTCTCGTTGACCATTGGAATCTTCGAGGTTTGCAGTGAAGCGTGTGCAATATATTTGGATACACAGTTTAGCGACGGAAATTGCGTGAGTCGTGCTTGGCGGTGCAGCTTCGATCAAATGACCGAGGGCTCACTTCGGTTGTGCGGCGCACCGGAAGGCTGCCTTGAAGCTGGTAGTTCCCGTGCCGTGCTGAATGATGCTGTGCTGCTTACAAATTGTTCCGGCGTAGAAGTGCACTTTCTCGGAGCACAGGTGTGCGGCGCACCGAAGAGCTGCCTTCAAGCTGGCAGTTCCTGTGCCATGCTTTAGGTGATACTGTGCTGCTTCCGAAACTGTTCCGGCGTAGACGTGCACTTTCACAGAGCACAGGTGTTGCAGTTGGTATTGATCCCGCTGGTCAGTCGCACGTTCCGTCAACACAAACGTTTCATCCACACTCGTTACGCGAATCGCAAGCTGTCCGGACATTTCACCGAGCGTGTTACGTACCCAGCTCACGCCGCTTTGTAGCAACAGTCTGCAGTAGCTCATTACCAGAAAAGTGGTCCCACATCCATTTCAGTTCAGTTCGTCCACGGCAGTCACCAAACCCCGAAGGAGAGGATTTATTCGGACAGAATGCCACTAAAGCAATGCAGCTTCTTCAGTGGTCAGGATAGATTCTCTTCTGCTAGTTTTGTTATACTGTCACGGATCCTTGTTCCAGTCCTATCTTCTATCAATATTCACTATTCTGGGACACTGCAGGTCATGCTCAGCTGTAATCGTATGTTCAGGTGGAGGTGCTGGGCACTTTACCCGTAGCCCTTCACTCTGTGTGAACCCGGCGGCTCTTCAGCCGAGTTACCCGATAATGGGACACGGCTGGCGGACTATTCTGCGTCTTATAACCCTGTCGAGCCGTAGGCAAAGTCCTGAACCGAGCCTGGCAGAACAACCGCAAGACGACCGAGTACCACAAGGAGTAACCTCGGAAATACACCACGAAGCACCTGAAATCCGAGCCAGTTGCTGCTACCAGGAAAAACCACCGGAATTCAGTCTCCTGTCAGAAAATCCGAACCTGACTAAGCCAACAATGACAAACCTGTAGCAGCAAACCGTGTCCCCTCCCACCATTGTTTGCATGCCCGTCGCAAATCACACTCCGACGCTTTTTCACGCAAGCTGTATGAAGACGTCAAGGACTGGATTGAACAATATGACAGTGTCGCCCGCCGCATTGGTTGGACAGACAACCAGCTCCTGCAGAACCTATACTTCTCATGGAAGCAACTGCCGGCGCTGGTCTGAGAACCATGGATCCTCCTTAACGTCATGGGAAGTTTGCAAGATCAAGCTGAAGCGCGCATCCGTCAGCCAACATCAACGAAAGAGAGCCGCATTCTTCATTCTGCCCAGGACACTGCCCCAATGAGAGCGCCACCGAACTCATGGAGGATGTTTTGCGCTTGATCGAGCGCCCACACCCACGCCCACGCCGACCTTGATGCTACAGAAGACAAGAACCTAAGAATCCCATGCGCCTCACGTGAGGGACAACACCTTCGGCAGCCTTGTCCGCAACCCCCCAACAACAGTCGAAGTGTTCATATCACTGAGGCTTCCAACATGGAATGTGCACTGCATGCCCGAGCCTGCCACTATGAACAACTTCCCGGCGTCTCGATACTCGAGTTGTCCAGCTACTACTTCGACGCCAGCCTCCCAGGCACCCACGACATCAGCCACGACGTTGTCTGGGAGGAGATCAGGAAGCTACTTCCTGCCATCAGTTGCCCGGCTTTTATTTTGATTGCCGAGATTGTTTCGGAACAAGTTTGACAGGTATTTCAACCGAGACTTCTGCGAGCGAAGCGGCATCTGACAAACCAGGGGCAACTTAAGCCACAATGGCACGACGACCGCCACCGGCTGCCCCTTAGTATTCAATGCCAATTCAATGAGACACTCTAACGCCGAAGCATTCCCGACATCGTGTGTAGGACTGTGCTCAACAAAGTACACCGAGGAAAACGTAGGTGATGCGAATGTGCGACCGAAAACCACTTTGCTACCACTGCATGAAGCCAACCATATCTACCAAAGCAGCCCGTACCAATGAATTGGTCGGCGAGGGTTCGTGCCAAACGACCTTCGAGTACGTCTCGAGGAGCGACCACGGGAGATTAAGGATTACCTTCGGCGACCTTTGTCCCTGATGCCGAAGGTGCTGAATCGAAGATTCTGAATCCCTGATTACCCCAAAGCTCCTCATGTCCATCACCTCAACAAGAGGTAAGCACGACAAAGCAGGTGAGCGGCGATGCAGTGACAGTGGATTTGGTGTCGGTTGTCGTCCAAGGACAATACCTAAAAATTTGCTGACACCAATTTTCTTTGTCCACTCCACGAAGCACACAATTTCCAACTTTGAGGGAGAATGCCCCTGAGTGACTTGAAGGAGTAGAATGGTTGGTTGCTTTCAAAAGTGAACTGCAAGCATCACCAGACTTGGATAGCAAACAAAAATTGTTGCCAGCTTTCAAGTCAACGGTGCAGCAAAAGGCACAGTCACGTAAGCAATACATGCCCGAGCTTGCGACATTGATGCCGAAAACTACCAGGAAAATTTTCGTATTAGAAGCAAGCCCTGCAGCTTCAGTGCACATGACTTATGATTACAAGACAGCATCAGTCGGTCAAAGTTGCCACTCGACCAAACTGAACACCGACGTGCCAAAAGCGTCATCCGACAACAAGGTCCACAGGTACTACGACTGAACGCCTGACACGAGACTGTCGCAGAAAGAACTCGTTATGGAACCATTTACTAAGAATCAATAATTATGTAATCAAGTGGAAATAAACATATTTGATACACTAACCAGATAAACATATTTCCGCTTGCCTTCATGCCTTGAGAGTCTACACACCGAGAATTGTGTCCACTGCACGCTCTAGACCTTACGAGGACAGTCGCTTCTCTGACCCTTCAATATTAATTAAGGGGTCATACCAGACTGGCAGACTTCTTGCAAGGGGCTGCACTCATTCAACCTTTCCTGAACATGTGGTGCATCCGAAAACCAACTCCAGTGATGTGAAAATGTTATTTATTAATTTATTCCTTCGAGGGGCCTTCGTAGGCATTGCAGAGAGGATACTTAAAACTACACACATGATAATAGCATTAAAGCACACTGCTGTAACTTGTTAATTGGAAAAACAAACACACCTCTGAGCATATAGTTTAATAGTATGTGTTGATGCATTGTTATATAGCATGACACTTCCTATATGTATGACACAATAGACCCTTTGCAGAACCTTATCAAGCAACACAACCGTCACCATTTTTTTCGGCGCTAAGCACACGAATGGGCCCCAGTTCACGTCGAACGCCAATGCAGCATTCGAGTCCAATAGGTGCTGAGCCGAATTCACAGGGATGGCGGACATAACGTTCTTGTCGAACAAATACCCGAAGTATGAAAGCCTGGGGTAATTACAGTAGTAGCTACTGTAATTTGTTTTATCAGAATTTGGCAGACGGCAAAGGCTACGGTCTCGGTGAGTCAATACACACATTGGAGAGAGGCACATGACAGCATATCACCAGAGTGCTCGTCTGCAAAAATTTGTCACACACCTTCGCTCCGTCTCTCTGATTGGCTCGAGGGGGCTGTGGCGGTTGGCCTTTTCCAAGTTACGGTGATGCGAAGTATAAACAGCGCACACTTTTAAAAAGAGTCTATTGAAGAGACCGAAAGGAATGGTAGTCAACATTTTTCAACAAGACTGCTGTCCAGGCAAGGGATGAACACAAATATGAATCATCTTATCCAGGTAATTAGAACAATTAAATAATTGACCGACTAATACAACGCACTCTTGATGGAAAAGAGTATAGCTGCAATAAATCCTACAAAACAGAAAAAATGCGCAGTTAACCTATGCATGCACCAAAACAGTTGTTCTTATAGCAAGTCGAGTAGCTTTGAAGCAGGTGCCTGCAACGATTTATTCTTCCCCATACTCAATAAAACGCCAACCACGTAGCTGAAAATAAGGGTGCACTTCGCACTCACACACACACACAAAAAAAAAAGGAAGAAAAGTGATCGAATGTAGAATCGTGGATTAGCACAAAAGGTTAAAATCGCAGGAGCTTCCTCGCTAAAAGTTGCTATGGTTGTTAGGTGACGGAGGGCTGAAACAACTTCCCTTAGGCCCTAACGCGACGTATACATTTCGCGTAGATTCTCAGATATTTCAAAGTTCAAACAAAGCTAAGAGAATGCGAAAATTTCATGTTAAAAGCACTCAAAGTTCTATCGATCCTCGGACGCATCCCGGAATCCAAACACCGGTACGGCGATGCAGAGCTGATGCTGTCTCACAGGCGTTAATATCCAGATGATCCAGAGCGATCTTGCGCAAAAACGGTATAAAGTCTCATTCCTTCATATTTTCACATTATACCTGCGTCAGCGAGCACGAAGAAGCCCGAAGTCGTCGGAAAGCAGCTGCACATCACGGCTACCGCGCACCGAACAAACTCGCATCCGCCAGCTCTGGGCGCTGCCATCTTACCTGTGACGTCACGGCTCTTGGGAGGTCACGTGACGAGTGGTCACATTTGCGTAAAATATGGCGGCAACCGGGGGGGTGCCACTTCCGAACTTCCGGTTTATCACTCTAAGCCCCTCTACCTCGTTGGTGCTCGTAAACAACGTCCCTGGTAGTTTGTAGGCACCAGCGATCCCTAGAACATGAAGCCACTTTATTGAAGAACATTGTTTGTTAGTGACAAAGGGTATAATAAATATTGCAAAGGCCACAAGAAAGTTATCTCGGCCAGCTTGTTAGATTTTCCTTCCTGAAGGAAT
This sequence comes from Ixodes scapularis, assembly GCF_016920785.2. Classification (NCBI taxonomy): domain Eukaryota; kingdom Metazoa; phylum Arthropoda; class Arachnida; order Ixodida; family Ixodidae; genus Ixodes; species Ixodes scapularis. Next base: position 89,037,466 of record NW_024609880.1, read on the forward strand.
ACACAACGCACTGGTTCATAGTTGCAGTAATCTTTTTCCAACCATCGTAGCTAGCTAGCTATGACCAAACGACCCAACGACCATTGGGCCCGTTTGCTTGAAGCACTAACCGCGGCTAAAGTTAGCCGCAGTACCTAGGAGAGGGATTTTGAGATCACGTGACTGGCTCGGTAGGGATGCGGGGAAACATGGCGGTGCCAGTGAGTGAGCGCCGCTCGCTTTGGAACTAATATGTCGTTGTGGTTGCAATATCGGGCGCGTTAGTCAGCAACGAATAATGCAGGAGGCTTTCGCTTTGCCGTACCTCACTTAAACCGCAAAGCATGGGCAATGACATCGCCGCATTTTTTAGATAGTGTTTCGATTCTGGGAATTCCTAAGCCTAAATGAACGCGATAATTGCCGGCATGGCAACGTCTCTGGAAAGCGGATTGTTGATAGCACACAAAAGCAGACAGCGTCCCGACAGAATTTTTTCTAAATTATCCAAGCATCGCGAGGAGAACGCTGGAAGTGTAATTCTACGGTTCACGCGCGCTGGCCTTCCTCTTATAAAAGATTTGAAGTAAAAAAAACATAATAAAGCTTTAACGAACGCGCGTGCAAGGCAAAATTTGTTTTATACTTTTTGCTTTAGAACGGTTACTACTGCAGACGCCAGCACGTGCGACGCGTGCAACTACAGTCGTAGCATGCACCTCGGATAATTTAGAAAAAAGATCTGTTGGGACGCCGTCTGCTTTTGTGTGCTATCAACAATCCGCTTTTCAAAGACGTTGCTATGCCGACAATTATCGCGTTCATTTAGGCTTAGGAGTGCCCAGAATCGAAATACTATCTAAAAAATGCGGCGATGTCATTGCCCATGCTTTGCGGTTTAAGTGAGGTAAGGCAAAGCGAAAGCCTCCTGCACGATTCGTTGCTGACTAACGCGCCCGATATTGCAACCACAACGACATATTAGTTCCAAAGCGAGCGACGCTCACTCACTGGGGCACCGCCATGTTTCCCCGCATCCCTACCGAGCCAGCCACGTGATCTCAAAATCCCTCTCCTAGGTACTGCGGCTAACTTTAGCCGCGGTTAGTGCTTCGAGTAAACGGGCCCTGGTGGTTGCTCAACGCGCCGAAGTCCGCCAGCTCGCCCGACTCATGATTCAAGACCAGCACGGCGTCGACGCGGGCGGCTTCAACCTTCGTCGCAGGGACGTTCACTTCCAGCCCGGAGACAGGTTGTGGGTGTGGACGCCTATCCGTCGCCGCGGCCTCAGTGAGAAACTGCTGAAACGGTACTTTGGACCATACAAGGTACTTCGTCGCCTCGGCGAGCTGAACTACGAGGTGATGCCCGACGGAACAAGAACATCATCACGCCGCCCACCACGACCTGAAGTCGTCCACGTCGTGCGCCTGAAGCCGTACTACGCTCGATAGGACTGTGGATCTTATGTGTTTGAAATAACTATTTAGTTTGCCGTTCTTTTTATGTGCTTTGTTTTGTTTTGTGTTGCATCGGGGCGATGCACTTTTTTAAGTGGGGAGTAATGCCGCGCGCCAAGTAGGCAGCCCGGCCGTAGCCTAACGGTCGCGCTTGCCTCCCACGCGAAGGGCCAGGGTTGGATCCCTGGCCTCGGCTACGCATTTTGTTGACACTGTAATGTGATGTTCGGGTGAATTCGAGAACCATCTAGCTGATTCGAGTTTAGAATGTTCTACGCGTCGAACCTTCTACGTCGAATGCTCCAGAAGCCAACGCGTGTACAAAAGCGGCTCCGCGTGGCAAGCAGGAGTGAGTTTGCGCCCCACCGTTCGACTGTGCTGCTACGCCGACTTCGACGCCCGCGACGCTCTGTTATTATCTTTGCACTTTTTTATTTTTGGCACAATTTCGCCACATTAAACGTTTATTTCTTCCTGTTTATTTCCGCTTTTTTTTGGTCACCATTCGTGACAATATCATTTTCGAAACGCGCAAACGGCAATAGCTGGTATCGCATGCTCCCATCTAAAAAAGGAAATTGTTGTGTATATGTTTATACAGCCGGAAGTTAGACTACCTTAGTGGGCATCTGGTCTCTCAGCTGTAGATAAGCAATTTAGCCAGTGCGGTACAACCGCTAGCCGAAGGTCTTGAACGTGCGTCACGCAGTAGATGATATACGGCTGCACGCCGGTACGATGCTCATCCAGATCGAAACGTGCAGGGGTGGGGATTGAACCCAGGATGCTGGGTTCTGCAGCGTGAGCTTTCGCTTCATGTGCTCTGAGCCGGTGTGCGCTAGCCCACTCGGCCACCGATCCCCACTGCTCACACCTAAAGCAACACAAATTCTAGTTCTTTCTGATCATGTTTCACAGTAATTCACGGTGGTTACAACATATAGGCCAGAATGCGGTTCTTTACAAGAACTTCTAATAGTTACTTACCTCAGTTGCGTGCTGGTGTTCAAAATTGTTTGGATCATACTCGTAAGGCGTTTTTTGGGCGCTCACAGTGGACGAAAGCCCAAATTGCTGGCTGGTTGCCACGAGGAAGGTTGCTAGTGCAATCAAATAGAGAGACATTTTATGTTTCGAACGTAATTCGTATATCGCCTAAAATATCGCCCTTTTATACGTTCTGTGAAACATTGACTACGTAGATGTAACGTAAAGGAAAGAGCGTTTGAGAGTTTTTATTGGTAAGGGAACTATTGTCTTCTGCCGAACGTCAGTCAAATTCCCGTCAAAGGATTAATAAACAAAATACTCTAAAAAATGCCTCGAATAAACAGATGGAAACATTCTTGTTCCTGGGTACCGAACGCTCTCACATCATCGCATTTTTTCAAGTTAATTATGAAGAATACTGTGGCTAGATGTGGTAATTCGCTGCATTTCGGCGGTACGTGGAACGAAAGCGCAGGCTGCGCACTCCGACGTCGCGATTTGAAATAGCACTTGGTTGTTAACGACGCGTATTGGCTTTTGCACCCGCGTGCGTTTTCGTAATCGCCACTGCGTAATGCGCGTTAAAAATATTGCGTTAGCAGGCGCACTGCACTCTTTCTGTTTCCTTTTTACCAAAAAACCCATTTCGGTCTCCGCATCTGTATGTTTTGATAGAAATGAGCCTCGTGTATCCGTGTGTTGTGAAATTATAGTTAGTTTTAGAATAACGTACGCAGTTTTAGCGCACGCTAGCGCTAAAATTAGTACTTAGGTTAGCGCACGACGCAAGAGTGTTTTTGAATAGCGTTTCTCAGCCGCGAAGCAAAAACCCAAGCATCTCGCGCTTGCAACGCCTCCAAGATACAGTCTTCATTTTTATTTCACACACGAAATGCTGTAACTTCAGAAAAAGGAAGTTCTTTTTTCTTTTTGTCCAGAGTAACATTTTAGATTTGTTTAAACATGAGGATATGATGCAAGCGGTTGACCGGTCAGGTCCGTTTACGTCGCCTCGACAACAAAGGTCTCGTGTATACTGACCTTCGCACACCCTACCTTCGCCGAGAAACGTTCGCGCGTCTAAAACATCAAATTTCCGGTGATCGTTGCCCACCTTACTGGGTTTTCCATACCGAGTGGAATGTCGTCCCGTATTGGAACTTGAAGTCGCGAGGATGTCGCCGATGTGGGGCTCACGACGCCGCCAAAGAGGCCGCAGCCATGATCCTGGCAGCCGCCATTTTTTAACTGTGCTCGTCTTGGCTTTAACCAACTTCTCATCACGAATCCTCATTGGAGGAGCGCCAAAACTCTTTGCGTACGCACGCAATTTGCGAACAATAGAGTACGTTAAAATAGCGCACACAAAGCGCAAAACGTGGTTAGCGTTCGGCGCAGGCGCAGTGACGGCTGCCGGGATCATGGCTGCGTCTGCGTTCGTTCTGCGCGATGCGCGTTAAAAATATCAACTTGAATGTCCATAAGCGCTGGCTAAATTTCTCATCTGCGGACAAACGCATGCGGTCATGCCACAAGGACAGAAAAAACCTGCCACGATGTAAGCATTCAACGACCACTTCTATTTTTGCCAGCATGATTTCATTGTGGATTAAATTTAACCCGGCCAATTATATCTAAAACCGATTTCACTCTTAGTTTAGACGGATCTAACATAGGCTATCCTCCCATTTGTTTAACAATGAATATAAGCGGTACCAATATGTTGGTCGATATTTTAATTGTTTCAAATCAGGGCGGATTTCAGGGATGTGGGGTAGGGTGAGGTCCCCCACCGCGTCCCTTCCTTCCCTCTAGATCCCCCAAGGGCCCTTTTAGAGCCCAGCTCTTAGGCGCTCGTTCCCGGGCCACGACCAACTCTATAAAGTGGTCGTGTCCCGGGCTTCGAGGCATCGCCGTCGGCGTAACCGCGCGCGTTGCATGATGGGACGTCACACACTTATGCAACAATTCAATTTCTCGCTAAATTTAGCGAAGAAACTGAACTGATAAACTTGAATTGAGCGCGTTGGTAATAAATTCAAAAATATACGAAAGAGTCAGACGAAGAGGACGGACAGGACAAACATCTTTCGTGATGTTTGTCCTGTACGTCCTCTTCGTCTTACTCGTATATTTTTAAACTGAATTGGTGCGTAGGTCTGTGACGTTCCATAATGCAACACTGCACATTCAGTTTCCCCACTAAATTTAGTGATAAAACTGACGTCACATGACCTCAACACCAATTCAGCTTCCTCGCTAAATTTAGCGGGGAAATGAATTGGTGTTAAAATTACGTGTCGTCAAGTTTCCACCTAAATTTAGCGGGGCAACTGTGGGAGGAGGGGAGGGGGGGCTACGGAGGGGGAGGAGAGCAGGGTGATGAGGAGGAGGAGGGGAGGGGAGCAGGAGAAGCGGAGGGGGAGGGGAGTGTACAAAGGAGGAGGAGGAGGGACATAGCCCCTCCTCCTCCTTCTTTACAAGAGCTGCGCTCTAATTTCAAATTACAGCGATTTGTAAACGTCTCATTTTTCTTTTTCTGGAAAGCCACGCACACCAGCATTTTTTTCGTCCGAAATGTCTAGTTTTTGGTGAAGTTTTAATTACGAGGATGATTAGTAAGTTTTTGTCTCCTGTGCTGTAACTTTTTTTATTCAGTGATGGATTCGAAAGAGGTTACAGTCTAATGAAAATGATGAATACTTTCCCAGGAGTTTGTTGCTTTTCAATATGGTACTAACGGTGGTGATGCGCCTTCGCTATCGGTGCATTACTCTCGGTATGCCGTCGTAGGCGATTGAGGGCCGTTGTTGACGACTCTAACGCAGCGCTAGAGGGACTGGAGTTCCAAATGCTTTGCCTATTTCACATTACAGCCCACGGATCTTTCACTACCAGACTTTTAGGCTGTTTTCCTCAAAGAAGGGACATCCGAAGAGTACACGGCTTTCGTGCAATGACGAGTTTACCGATGCGGTGCGCCGTTGATATTTTTAATTGTCTCTCTTAATCATCTACGACGGCATGCGGACGGTAGTGCACCGATATCAAAAGTGCATCGCCGCCGGTGGGTCTATATTAATCACTCACGTTCGGGAAATTGGAGATTCCAGACATCAATTAGAATACAGCATCTCGCTATTCTATCGCTGAAAAACAAACTTATATCATAGGAGGCAAAACGTATTCATCCCCCCTCGTATTAGGCTGACATAACCGATGGGGTAAAGCTTCGCCGATACTGCCCCCACCCTCCCCCTGCTTCAAATTCCTAAGGACCCCTCATATCAATTTTAAATGCTCACTTTGTTATTGTTTATTAAAAAAAAATCAATATTTTCCAAAAAGAAAAGAAACAATCTCTTAATCCTTTTTTTTAAATATAGAAACCATTAAAGATCACTATATTTTTTTGGAGACACGCGCAGTTTAGCGATCAGCGGCAACATAGACAACTGATATCGCGTCTTCACCGTGAGTGTAGTTCATCAAATTTCTTTGATTAAGTCGAAAAAAGTTTGATCAATTATTTTGATGTTGGCATGACAGAGCATTCTGTGCCATAGTTTCCTAAGGACTGTGGATTATTTTTGGTAGGAGTAAAGATCTCTACTTCCGGGAACAAAGAGACCCTTCGAGATTTATGCATTCAGTTAAAGGAGCTGTGCAACAATTTTTGTACTTTGCGCAAATACCACTTAGAACAGATCCCTGACGTTAATGACCTATGAAACACGCGTTCGTTTTTCACTTCACGCAATAGAAGTCCCAGAAGAAAATTAAAGAAAAACGAGCAGCGTTCACCCCCTCAACTCGCAGCGAGAACAAGCGGCCACGTGATATGGAGCCGATTGTATGCCGCCAATGTTGATCATAGCCACGCGCTGGTGTTGGCAAAGCACAGGACACGCGCTGAGTTCCAGACATTGTTATGGCTCGGCTATTGTCGTCGTTGCAGCGATTGGACACGGGCCACTACCCGAATGCTTCTCGAGCTAGTAATTATCACGAGCCCAAATCGAGTGTCCACGCAGGGGCTCGGGTCCAATCTATGAACCGCATTCAAATATCGTCACTTGGGTGTCCTGCGAACCCCACGTTACGTCATCAAATTCTGAAAAGGAGAGATTGAACGAAAATAATTGCTTTTGTCCTTGAAATGTCACCGCAACAAAGGAGTTTCTTGGCCAGTAGCGTTGCGTGCGAGTATCCTTGAGTCCCAGGTGTGCCAGTAAGCTCGTGTCAAGTGAAAAACATTCCAATTAAATATCGTTGCACAGCTCCTTTAAAGATTGTATTAGGCTTTGACAGAGTCATCGGTCAGAAACCATTACCCACTAAGTTCGGCGTTGCGCGTTGGACGTTGCCAAACCTTATATTTGAATTTATTAAAATTATAAAGCGCAAGAGACAGGCACGGACATGAAGTAGACAATGCAAACTGTTCTGTGTATGTTTATAAAGCCAGAAGTTAGTCTGCCTCAGTGGGCGTCTGGTGTCTTAGCTGTAGATAAACAATTTAGCCAGTGCGGAGCAACCGCTAACCTGCCGTCTTTAACGTGCACCACGCAGTAGTGATACACGACCGCACGCCGTTACGATGCCCATCCAAATCGAAACGAGCCGGATGAGCATTGTACCGGCGTGCGGTCGTGCTTCAGCTACTGCGTGGTGCACGTTAAAGACAGGACAGCGCTACACTCAGAACTGGGATTTTTAATACACAACGAAGGATGAGAAGTAAGAAGCGAGCGATAGAAGTTATACAAAAAACAAAAATGACAAAAGAAATTAAAGAAGTAGGGAAATTATAGACACTGCAGATCTAAACTAAAAAGTAAAAAAAAAAATAACAATAAAAAAGTTTTTAAAGACATAAAAAATATAACTGTTAACATAATTTCAACACAACTTTGAAGGAAGAAGAAAGATGAAGGATGAAGTGAGCTAGTTGGTTTAGTATGTTGAACCATCTAGCCGACCTCAATATTTTAGCACTTATATTTAAAATTTTCAGCAGTTTCTTTGAAATACGGAGTCAATAAACAATTTGCACAAAACAGGTGTGAAATGTTTGTGTATGAAGAGCTGAATAACTGGTTCCGATAAACATTTAGAGTGCTTAGGCAACTTCTTCAAAACATGAATAACTTCGGTGGTAGCTCAAGAGGAGCACGCATGACGGAAGGATATTTCGAGTTTTGTGTGCTCTCATGATTCCTCCCTAAGGTAAAGGGAGGACGACAATATGGTGTCTTGGAATGTTCAGACGTTTCTTATGGTAATTACGGTATTGCTATTAGCTGAAAAGTATCGCAGCCATTGTCCAGGAAGCGCTCGCGTCGCTCAAACCTTACGCGATACCGAATGTATTTCCCAGTAGCTGAACACAACCGCGGAAGAAAGTTTTTGCTATTCCAGTGGCTATCGCGTCTTGGAAGGCAGTTTTGAAAGGTAGGTTCTAGAAAATGTCTCCTTGGAGCCGACGTCGTGGGGCAGAGTCCCTATAACAAAGACAAGCTAGCTCAATATGAGTGAAGGTTAGTTGTCGTTTTTATCTAAATAATGTTATACGTTACTCAATGTTATGCCATCACAAGCTAGTTCAAGTGAATGTAAACGGTTAAAAAGTGTTTAAATACCTTAAAATTTAAGTTTTGTTCAATATCGACATGCAATTTTGCCATATTTAGTTAATACAATAATATGAAAACTTCAATACAGGCTTAGCCTATTTCTTTTTATATGCGCAAAAGGAATTTAAAAATGACAATTTTAATGCATTTTGCGCCGTTTTATATGAAGAAGACTATTCGTAAATAATTTGTGGATGCTTCTTTAAAATGTTCCTATTTGACTTATATCAAACTTTTCTTCTTTTTTTTTTTTGCAAAGAAAATTAGTATTGTAATTTTTAATATTTTGTTTAGATATCATGTACCTTTCGTAAAATAAGTAGAAAAAATATTACTGTGTGCATGATTCAATGTAAAATTGACGGTGGTGCGAATTATCATAGCGGAAGGCTGGGCAATTCCTCCGCGCCTCAAACGTCGAAATTTTACATCTCCGGATAAACATTAGCTGCGTCATTCGCATATAGGTGAATGCTTCTCCAAAAGCGCATTACTTTAACATATATTTTTAGATAACACAAAAAATATGTCCCGGCCGAGCCATCATTGCACGATCTGACGTGTAACCGCCCAGGAAAAAACTCGTGTCCCCACTCAGCCGGTTTCCACAATCTTCGATATTGTTAATGGGAGCGAATAAATAATTCGTGGCTCATTTCTGTCGGACGCACAAGCGCCAAGTGCGCAATCAGGTGAGTGCGGCGGTGAGCTGAAAGGAGGCCCACTACGCTGAAACCAAAGCAACGTAGAAAACACATCGGAGCGGGATTATGTTCCCACGCCTGGTTTTCATCGCAAATATTTCTTGCAGCCGGAAACTTAGAAACTGAGATCATCGGATATTATTTTAGTGCAGCTGAAATACTGTAAAGGATAACTATTTGTTTGATTAGGGGTGACGGCAAAGACGAAACCAGGAGATGAAGTTTCGTAAGGGACGAATGTCATATATGATGCAGTTCTTTTAAAGGCCGAAGAACAGCCTTGCGATGAAGATGGAGTACTTTGCGGCAATTCATACGAGCAGCTATGTTGTTGTACGGTGCGGCAGCCTGACACGCCGAACGCAATTCAGATTACCGAGTTTATTTGCTCGCCGCAACTCGGAGCACGTGGAGCGAAAGCGCGCGATACTGAACTCACGCATGATTCCTAAGTCTGTTCTGCTCGGTGTTGGACAAAATACTCGATAAAAGTATTTAAGTTAAGTTACTAAATACCTGCTTCATAAAATATTTAAAACACTACTCAAATTATTTTCACTGTAAAGTATCTTGAGTAGAGAACAAATACTTCGATATGTAATTCAATTACTTTTGAAGATACTTCCGCATTGCGTAATTTGTATCGACGTCAGTGACAACGACAATTATACAGCTGCCCAAATCTAGGTTACCAGAATTGTTTATTAGCACGCAACAACACAAAACCAGGGAACAAAAGCATCGTACTATTTTATGCAGTCCATCTGTAAGGAGCAAAATATTGTCACGAATGGCAAATGATGAGGCGGCGAATACCTGAAGAAACTAAAGGTTTAATGGTGCGAACTTGTGCCCAAAACAAAAAAGAGAGAGGCTAGCGTTGCAGGGGTCGGATGTCGGCGAAACAGCAGGATCGAGCGCTAGGGCGAGACTGACTCCAGACCGCCACTCGGAGCACCTTTTGTACCCGGGTGTGTTTCTGGAACATTCAGCGTAGAAAGTTCGGCACGCAGAACATTCGTAACTCGATCAGACGACAAGGTTTTAGAACTTACGAGAATGTCAAGTTGAAAGAATGAATAAACGAGGAGTCTGCCCCCCGGAATCGAACCTGGAGCCTCCGCGCGAAAACCAAGCGCGGTAACCATTCGGCCACGCTCTTGCCGGGTAACGCGCGTGGCAATATCACTGATAGATGATGTTGCAAAATGTCTATGGGACAACAAGAAAGAGGTCGCATTAGCTATTGGGGAGGAGATCAGACCTTGGCGCCCTAAGCGGTTAACTTTAGAACTAGTTGGATGGGGACAACAAATACAGTGGCTCAGCGCTCGGCTGACTTAATCGAACGCAGCGTCAGCGTTCGGCTGGAGTTTATGTTCTCCGGTGAGGGGGAGGAGGGGCTGTTTTGTTACCACTCCGGCCTGCATGAACAATGCAGCATGCACGGGGCTCAGCTCAGCACAAAAGCCCAGGTGGGTCATGCTCGCATCCTCTGACGACTGCTTTCGGGAGAGATCCGGCACTTAAAGGGGCCCTGCAATGACTTTTTAACTGGTTTTTAGTTTGCACTGAACCTGAGCGTACTGAACGTAGTAACTTAATCCAACTTTTCTTTTCTCAAATTTCGCTTTATTTTAAAAGTTATAGGCAAATTAGAATTACAAAAACAAGAAAAAAATAACCTCCTTCATGACGTCGTAGGTCCTGCCTTGAGTGGCCTTGAACTAGAGGAGGAGTAGTGAGCTCATCGAGCGCACACGGCTGCCGCACTCCGTGTCGACGGCTCGAGAGGGCGCCACTAAAGCACGTGTTGGATAGGCTGTATGAAGCTGGCGCCCAGGGCAGCTCGTATTGCATTTGCTGCGCAGCTAAACACTAATTCGGCATAACATTTCATTGGCCACAAACGACAGCAAACACGGGGTAAAGATCAGTTCAGAACGGGAGCCACTTCGCTCTGACGCACCGCCAAATGGCCAAATCGCCAACAGGGCCCGCGCCGAAGGCCTTCGGAACGCTCGGAACCGGTCGGATTCTTGAGCCGGTATACGGCCACAGCGCCGCCGTGTACATCCGGGACTTTTCTACGCTCCTCGTTTGTCGTAGCCTCATCCCACTAGCCTTTTCTAGTATGCGCCGTTTTTTTCCGCCGCTTGGTGGCGGGTATGTCGACGGGTCATTTCTCGTTTCCGTACTTTCTAAACTGCATTTGTTTCTTTTCTGATCTAAAATAGTGAACAAAAACTACTTTCATACATAATTCAAACGGTTCGCGACACTTATATTTTGTATCTCAACTAAAAAAAAGCTCTTAACGGCTTTGACCAGTGGCAAGCCCAGGACCAAAGACGTCACATTTTCCGCGCTTTCGGTACCGCGGGTCGCCCTCGTCGGTGGAGGAGGTTTCCGCTTCGTCCGGTTAAAATATGACGCACTGATATTTAGTTACCCTCTCCGTGCCCGCTGGCTTCCCCCAACCCCAAGAGACGTAAAAACCGCAAAAAAGGTAGACGCTTAAATATGATTGCAGGGCCCCTTTAACGTCACTTCACTAATTGTTGGTATTTTTTCGTTACACTGTGCCCCGCGCTCTATTAAAGGAGATAACATGAACATTCCCACAAGGCCTATGGGAATGTGCACAGGCCTTGTGTTGGGTTAGCACCGAGGTGAGGGGGGGGGGGGGGGGGGGGGGTGACAAACGGGTTAGAGCGCCTTGACAATAGGGAATTGTAGTAGACCGTTCCCGCAGCCCGCTAAGCACCCGGATAGCGCTCCGTAATCCGCCACAAGACCTTGAACTATGCAGACAAGGCTGGCGGCGCGCATGCGCAGCTGCGGCGTTTTCTTCGCGGATAACGTAGCGGAGGAGAAAAACGATCTACTACAACTCCCTAATAGTCACATCGCTGAATATCATGTCCTACGGTGCATTTTAGACGCTTCGTTTAACTACTATCCATATTTTAGGGGAGTTCAATATAAACGAACGTGGGACAGGGATATGAGTGAATGGATAACAAAGAGAACCCACATAATAGCCACGGCAGTGGTCGCACCTTTTTCAAGTAGGTTGCGTTCAGAAAGGCAAGCAACGTTCGTTTCCTGTCCTGATCTCTGCTTATCAATGTTCGCAAGGCAGTGTCCGCGAGAGATATAAGTGCCGGACTGACGACATAAAGAAAAGAAATAAAAAGAAAACCTCGACGTTTTGCCCTGGCGAGGTTAAATATACAAAAAACAAAAAAGAAATGTCTTTTTTTTTCTGTGTGTGTGCATTTTTTTTTTCTATTTGTTATTTTCATGACACTCAAGTCTGCATTCTTGTCATAGGTCGTTTCCCGGTCTGCGTTGCGCCTCAGGGTGGCATCTTTCCTTCCGTAAAACCACACCTTTTGTTTGCGAAGTTTTTTGGGGGAAACTCTATGGAAACAAAAGGCGCCTTTAGGAAGGCGGGTAGAACCTTCAATGGTACGAACTTTGGGCTGAGAGATGAGTCACAATCGGCAAAAAAGCGATGTTTTCGCGAGCTTAATCAAAGTCACCGTAGCTAATCGGAGCTAGCAACAGGATTAGGTTGCTCGAAAGAATGTTCACGTTTTGCTCGTGCACGCCCACGCCACTTCACACCAAAAAATTCGGAAAATGACAGAATGTCAAAAATGTATTTAAGATAATGAGCACAAGATACTCGGAATTGTAGTTAAAATAGAGTATTAAATACTCTCGATCAAAGGTATTTGCAAGGTACCAAGATACTTCAAGAAGTAATTGAAATACAGTATCTTGAGTAGAGTATTTGAGATAGGCACAAGTCTGGTTCACCTGCCGATGCGCGTTTATTTGAATGGGCATCGTGCCGGCTTATGAAAGCTTAACCACAATTGCCCGATGCATGTTTAAGACCTCAGTCAACTGTTGTACTGCACAAGCTAAATTGTACGACTACAGTGAAAACACAGGACGCCGTAGGAACTCATTCCAGCATTTGTCTGTTTAAATCTTCGTAGAGCTTTTTGGACTTTAAATTTGACATTGAGAAGGAGTGACAATACAACAAACGAAATCGAACACCTCAGAATGCATCCCAGAATATTTTGTAAATAACTTTCAAGCGGCGATGCGGGAATGCACTTAGCCACCGCACCTCCGGCGGTGCAAGAACTTCGCAATGGAAGATTTTACTGTTTCTAAGCAAGTTATTCTACAGCCGGGGATCTGAAACATCTGGCTCGTGAATCGCATGCGGCCCGCAGGCCCAGCTGGCTACGACTCCGGGTTTCCGTGTCTCGAGTGCTAGAAATGGCATACGCCCTAGCGATCTCATCTCGCCGATTCAATTTCTGTCGAAACGTAGCTGTGCTTTTTTAACGTATCCACATAGTTTATACTTATCCGTGTCCATTTGCCCTCTGTTTCGCCTTATTTTTTGCTTCCCAGATCTCTCTAATTCAAACGCAATTAAGCTATTCGTCGAAGGATGGATCTCGGCTGCGCGAACTCTCGATCAGTAGAACCAACTGCCAAATTTAAGGTTCCAAGCTGAAGCTTCTCGCCTTAAAAAAAGAAAAAAAAAAAAGAAAAAAAAGAGAAAAATAAAAGTATATTTTACCATTAAAGAAGTCACGAAACGATTTTCCTGCTTTCGCTAAATATTATCCTTATTATCCTCCCTAGCGTTAGTGACTGAACAATTTTTTGCCTTAATATTTCTTTCAAATAAAAAAAAATGAAAAAAACGAAAAGGAAAAAAAATTGAGAAATTTGAGCATCGGTTATTCCCTCAACTGGGAGCCAAAACAAGCGGCCACGTGACCTGGTGCCTATCCTATGCCGCCAGCGTTAATGATACCCACGCGCCTTCGGTGGCGCCACTGAGCATGACGGATGAAACGTCATTCTCAGTATCACAACTCATGTTTAAGCTTAACATACTTTCAGTCTCGTCATTCGCCGAGGTCCCTTCGCAGATCGCAATGATTGGCACTCCGAGTGTTCTGCAAAAACGTATACGTATGGGGGTCTAACAGTGTATCTGTCGGTGACTGCAAATACTGCTGTTTCGAGTTTGTTTTAACCCTTCACGGCCGGCACCAGTCGGTACGCCACTCTTGCCTAGCCGAATGTTTCACTTTTTTATTTGCACTTTCTGCGCTTTATAATTTCTTCATCGTTTGATCAGTAGTTCCTTCATCTGCATATTTGAAATATGTACACACATTCACACGCACGCGCAGACGCACGGACGCGCACACGCATTTCCAAATAAATGCAATGAATTTAGGGCGCCGTTTTGGTATCACATTCCTATATTTTGATAATCATCGACTTTTCAAGAGCTGAGTGAAAAATTTATTACGTCTTTTCAATTTTCTGCTTTTCAACTAAAATAGTTATGTCTGATTCTGCCGGGCGGCTACGAAAACGATGAGAGAGGTTGATTTTATAGATTTTATTTTTAATTTCTTTTGCAGCGAAGCGCTGAGGAAAAGAGATGCATGCAGGCTAAGAAATTGTTGAACATAATCGCCATGCTAAAAAAAAAAAAAAAAAAAAAAAAAAAATTGGCTGTCAAGTTTTTTTGTTTTTCTTTGTTTATCTGTGTAGCCCCAACAGCCAGGACACCCCATCAAAGAAGGCGTTGATGTTGTTCTGCGAACTGGTGCTCTGGGTTCGACCTGGCTGCCGCTCCCATTCCTGCTGCGGCGCTCCTGGAGCTCCACTGTCGATCCACGTTCGCCCTGTGCGCGCTGATGGTGTCGCTCTTTGCCGGGTACCTTGGCCTGCTCGTGTTTGGCACTTCTCCGTTGCGGAGCTCTCGTATTCTTACCTAGAGGTAAATGTGTTGAGGATATATAACATAATTACTAAAATAAATTACCCGCTAAGAACATCACATCCCAAAGCAATTGTGATGATATAAACCACTCCACTAGTGACCTCTTGTGCGCATTCCTACAATACTGTGTTGGACGCCTCGAAGTTCAGATACGCGTAAAGAAAATTTCAGGTTAGTTTTTACACAAGATGAGGTCTGCCTCCCTATGAGATGTGGCAACACAATTTCACGCTTTAGATGAGAAATTTAGCCAGCGAAGTACGACCGCTAACCTGGCATCTCTGATGTGCACCACGCAGTAATGATTTCACGAACGCACGTCGCTACCATGCTCATCGAGATTGAAACGGGCAGGGGCGGAGAACTGCAAGCCTCGTTGTTGGCAAAATAGAAGCATGCGCTCCACTTCGGCGTCGACCCTGAACTCACGAAGCGCCTTGCTCGGGATGACGTACACGTTTTATAGACAATCACTTCTAAGTTGACGGTTATGAATAACGTTTTCTTACCTGTGTCGTATGGTGGATGTTACTCCGGAAGTGGACCATGAATTTGCCTGGGAGCATTCTTGGCTGGCATGTAAATCTCGCGGTCAGGGAGCCGTACCAACCCTCTACGTAGTTCGTAGTTCGTATGTTGTCCTGGTCAGCCTTGTGGTTCCACAACACGATTTGTCTGTCCAAGGAGAGCCATTGCTGCTCGAAGTAGGCAACAAAAGAATGAAACAATAAAATCAAAAACGCAGTATTTGTCTTCACCGAGAGATACAATGTGCACTGACAATTAAAATAAATATTTGGCGCCACCTCTCCAATATGGTGGCAACTACGGTCGTCAACCACAACGCAACCACCGAGGAGGCGGCCACACCATGCCCATTCAGAGACTATATGCCATAATGCAGTTCTCGGCCGTTATGCCCTATTCAGCCTCAAATCCACTCCCGGTCAAGAGGGGCGGAAGGGCCGGGAGTGGCTTTAAGGTCGAAGAGGGCATAACGGCCGACAACTGCGTTAAGGCCGATAGTCTCTGAACTAACTGATGTGGCCGCCTTCTCAGGGGTTCCGTTGTGGCTGACGACCTAGGGGCCACTGTATTAAATAGATGGCGCCACATATTCTTTTTTTTGCCAGTGCATATTGTATCTCTCGGTGACGGCAAATACTGCGTTTTTGGTTTTATTGCTTCACTGTTTACGGTTAATTAAACATGTAGTACCTTGACCGTTCCAACTAGCTTTTCTTTTTTTTCGGCACTCCGTGTCACCATTATTTGGCAAAGGGCGAAGGCTATGCCCCTGTGAGCCAATTCAAGTAACGGAACGAAGCACGTGACACTTCTCCAAGGCAAAAATGCACTCCGACGGTGAGTTGTCATGTTCTGACATTTTGATTGACTGGCACTGCAGTAAATTTTACTGTTTGCCAAGGTACGCTGGCTTTGCTCTCACGGCGACCATCTTGTGTCGTTATTTAGAGCGCAAATCTTAGGCGCCCGTTTCCTGTTTGAGCGGCGTCGGCGTCGGCATCGCCGTCGGCGTAACCGCGTGGTGCATTATGGGTAAATTTCCCCGCTAAATCTAGCGGAAAATTTTTGCCGCTAAATCAAGCGGAAAAATTTCCCCGCTACAGAACGGAATTATTTTCACATGCCTTATTGTCAACGCAAATATTTTTTGCAGCCGGGAACTTAGAAATTAAATTTGGCGGGTATCCATTTTAGTGCCGTTGAAATACTGAAATGCAGAACTGTTTGTTTTATTTTGGGGTGACGGTCGAAAGTAAACCAGGAGATGAGGTTTCGTAAAGGACGAACAATGTCATATCTTGGGCAGTTCTTTCAGAGGACATAGAGCAGGATGGGTATAGAAATGGCGCGTCTTGCGACTCAGCAAACGAGGAGCAATGTATTTGTGCGGTGTGACAGTTAAGGTTAACGCGTGGAACACAATTTAGATTATCGAGTGTGTTTGCGCGCGGCAACTCGTAGCACTTGGAGCGAAAGCATGCGATTCTGAACCCAGGCATGATTCCAAAGTTTGACCCTTTGCCGCTAGCCGTTTTGGTTTTGATGGCCAATGTGCCTGCTACCGGATAGCGTAATCATAATTGCGCGATGCGCGTTAAAGACCCAAGTCAGCTACCGCACAAGCTAAATTCTACAACTACAGTGAAAACATCGGACGCCGTATCGACACATTCCAACATGCGTCTGTTGCAAATCTCGAACAATTATTTTGATTTTGAATTTGAGATTGAAAAGGAAAGGAACACCCGGAATCAAACACCTGCGAATTCAATGCGACATATCTGTAATTAACTCTCAAGCCGCGATGCGTTAAAGAAGTACTTCAACAAAATTTGAAATATACCCGTCGGGTGGAGAAATAGGCTGAATACGGTTCACAGCATCCGTAAATGACAATCGCGCGTTTGTATTTTCAGCCTGATGGGTGTATTTTTCGTTCTAAGCGTTCACCTTGGCAAGCGCTCAAAGAGCAGTCAGCGGAGAGCACGCCACATCCGGCGCAATCGTGACGTACGTAGATTGTCTCGGGACGAACAAAGCCAACACCTCCCAGACAGTTTTCGAAGCCTACGCGTCACGTACGTCACGTCCCGGAGGCCTGCACGGGCGCTGATTGGATGAGAGTGCCGCGTCAGCGTTCGAGTGGGACTCGTTTCCTATCATAGTTTCACGCGAAGGCTGACGCGGCACTCGAATTCAGCCAGCGCTCGTGCAAGCCTCCGGGACGTGACGTCATATCACTTGACGCGGAGGCTTGAAAGTTGCGTAGGAGATGTTGGCAAAGCTGCGGCAAGGCTGACGTTGTCAGGATGGCCTAGCCGTTCCAGCCACCGAAGCGGTCGAAGCACGCCATGGATAGGACCACCGCATATATCGCAACTCCAACGCCCTATAGGCGGCGGGGCGGTAGTTCCAAGATGGCGGAAGAGACGGGGATAGATCTCCAGGATATCCCGTGCGCCTGCTCGCTGGCGCTGTTCAGCGCGCTAAAAATTTTTATTTGTCTACTAATGCGAAGCGGTTAGGGAGGGATTATATAACAGGTGACAGAGATGCTGATGCACGTTAGGAAAACGAGCATGCTGTTATTTAGAAGTTGCAGGAACCTCAAATTGCGAAGCTTTGAGGTGAGCGAGCACGTTTTAGGCACCGGCCACGTTACTGTTTGTGGCAGAATATTTTTGAGGGTGATGAAGATATGTTTGCCCTTTGCTTGGCCGTTAGTGCTCTAAAAAGAGAGCCGCGAACGGTGACCGTCAACCTTCGGAAGGGCAGCGTTCACAGTTTTGGTGTCTTCGCGTCACAACCTCACAACTCGCTGCTCACCGTCTCGGTTCTAGTCTATTGCAGCACGTCATCAAACTTCTCTCTGGTTACTGATAGAAAATTTGTTACCGCAGGCTACCGTGCGGTGTAGCATTACAACCGCAAGCTCGCGCTCCGCCTTTGAAGCACAATTTTCCGTGCGCGCCAGGAGCGTTTCCGTGCTCATCACTCTAAAAAAATGTTGTAGTCCTTACACCCCTGTCACATATACGACAGTCCAAAACTTCCGTTCGCCGTGCAGACCCATGACGTCAAACTGACGGCCCCGACTTTTACGAGAGGCTTGATGACGGCGCAATATAAGACATTAAACAGCTAAAATACGCATCAAAGAGTACAGAAAAAAAAAAAACCCCAAGATTTTGCAGCAGGGCAAGAAAAAAAAAGAAAAACTAATTATTTTTTTTACAGTCATTTACACTTACTTAAGCTATTTTAATAAGTTGTACAACTAGACTATTAAGCCGCTCGTGAAAGTTGGTAGCGCCGGTTGAACGTCAGTGCGCTGTACGTCCAACTGAAGTTTAGGGGTGTCGTATACGCTATGCAAAAACTGCCTATTAACATAATCGGCGTGTTTAGGGGTTTTATTTATTGCTCTTTCAAAAATAAATATTTTAATATACCATACATTTTTTGTACCGTGTTATTTGCAACATTGCGGGCCCTCTGGCCAAAACTGCGCGGTCTAAGCCCTCGTCACGAACGGCTGGCCAACACAGACGCTCTTCAGATGCTTCGAGCATTTCTTTATTTGCTTTGTAATTACCTGAAATCAAAATTACGGGTATTCTGTCTTTTTAAAGTGCTTTGAATAAATGGTCATATTCCTTGTAACGGCCTTAAAACGCGAACCCATTCCCGATTTGTATTGCTGGAAATACCGTTGCGCGACAAGTTTTCTCCTACTTATGGCAAGGAATAGACTTTCCGTAGACCGTACTACTGGCGACGTGCGCGATCGAAAGCGTCGCTGTGGTCGGCCGACCATGATTGGCTGAGGGCTAACTATGACGCCAGGAAAAGATTTCTCATCGACGAAAATAAGAGGAATGCAAGAGCTTACATTTTGATGATGTTGGCAGTGTAGCTTTGAGAGGGCAATGATTTCAAGCTTTCACCATGCTCATTGCAAACACCATCGAACTTGTTCTTCGCAAGGTAATGACGTCACGAAAGGTAGCCATGGGATGGCGCCACCAAGACATCTCGTCGCTAATAGAGTTGTTCATTATTAGCGGGAGCGTTTTCCGTCACGTTGAGCACAGATTGAGTTGCGGCCATGCACAAGGCCAGAAATTCGCAGCGTATGAGACACACGAAAGGTACCTAACGAAATTAGATATCCCGGTCCTTCGTGCAAGGCTGTTGCAAGGCGGAGCACAAGAATTCCTTTTTTAACGCGCTCACTTTTTTCGTTAAATCGGCTTCACGCATCAAGGCCCACAGTCCCTGCCACCGTTTCCGCGCCGCCGTCGCAGCCGCTGCTGTCCCCGCTCCTCTGGTTCTCTGTTCGTCCGCAGGAGGGCGAACGGCGCGCTGGAGTTGCGAATAACGAAAGAGCTGCTTTTGTACGAATTCTGAGTGATGGGTTAATCTTCTATAATCTTGTAGAGGGAGAATAGCGACGTCTAAGACACACAAAAGAGAGTCCCGTTGAGGGGGGAGTTCCTACCTCCCCTCTTCACTCGTGCGGGCCGGAGTGCTGTCGGGATGACGTCAGGATCAAAGCATGTATAGTTCTAGGCGAGACAGTCATCGTCACTACCTGTCAAGGTTCGTAGTCGGGCATTACAAACGAGGCTTTAGCGTCATCCACCAGGTGCTCTCTGCCAATCGTTTAATTTGTTTTAATATTACCTGTTGTGTCTCTTTTAACAAGACATTGGTGTGTCCGGTGTGATACTGCTCCTTTGGACACGTATATATATAAACAAATAAGCGCCAAACTTCGTTATAGTATCCCTTTAATGCACTCGACCAACACGCCCCCGGCGTTGGAAAGGGCAGTCCTGAAACATTTTGGAGTTTATAAGCAAGTTATGCTAAAGTGTTTTGTAGGAATCAGAATGGATGAGAACAGATAACACCGTTTCATTTCTGTATGATTTGTGCATGTTGGTAGTTAATGGTCTTCTCTTTTGTATAACTTGGCAGTTTTCACGCTAAGTGTCAGGTATTTGTTTCGAGGTCTGCTTATACGGCCATACGCTCCCTCGATCATCTCTGCCGCTCCCCCCTGAGCGGCCTGCCGATTCTTCCCACGAATAAGAAAGCGTTCGTGAGAGGGAAAAGTTCTTCCGTCTGCCTGGATGGATAGTACGAGCGCTGCATATGAATAAAACTTAAAGGGCGCCTGAAAAACAAAAAAAAAACTGGTTTTTTAGACAGTTTGGATGGAACATGCGTGTAAAAAAATTATTTAAACGCGAAAAAAATAATTTAAGAGCCATATTGATGGCGAGAAAATTTACTTGACATTTTGCGCGCCAAGTCCATGACGTCACGGAATGGTCATTCGCGCTTTCCCCCTCAACGTGACGGCGAAGCCGATCCACCTCTCCTTCACGCGCCTGAAATGCCGAGAGAGAAAACAAGTGGAAAGGAAGAGATTACCGACTGAATCGCAATTCGAGCCGTCAATATTGCCCTAAGTTTGTTTTTTCGGGTAAATTAAATTTTTTGTCACAGGTGTCCCTACCAAACTTCTTAAAAGAAACTTCTTTTTTTTCAGTTGGCCTTCAAGAATGCCCCCATACCTACCGCGCTTTTGCTGGAGTGGTGATATCTCAACCAATTTCCCGGCTAATCGTTATTTTTTTTTATGTCCTTTGAAGTGCGCGGAATCCGATGTGACTCAGCTCGAGCGCGTAGCCTTGGTTAATACTTAGGCGCCATTTTACCACACAAATCACTCACTGAGTGCGCCAGCGAGCCCACTCGTTGCAACAAACGACGTCTTTCCCCCTAGGCAGACAGACATGTATGGGCACCCTGAAGATTTAACTGGATGGATGGATGGATGAATCCGGCTGAGCCTTTTGGATCTGGCGGTAGCTTACGCCACCTAGCCATTTTGGTTTACCATTTAGGCTTAGAATATTTAAATGTGAAAACTATATTCACTCCGCGCTGAAAAGGGAGTCAGGCTATAAAACCCCCTTGTCATCAGTTAATAAGAAAATACCTAGTTTTCTCTGGCTTCCTGCCACCAACTCAGTGCCGATACGCACGCCTCTCGCGGCGGCGTTACGCCTACTCATCGGGAAGTAGCCTCGGTAGTCGCAGCTCGAGTGCAGTGGTAAAGCAGTAGGTGTTGCAAGGTCAACATGCCTGCTTCGGCTACCACATTGGCGGAAGCGCGGGAGCAGCGGCGGAGCTCTACCGGTCTCCCTACGCTGCCTCAAAAGTGGCCGTGTGCGGCGCAGTTCGCTGGGCGATTGGTAGCGGCTCCTAGCGGCGCAGGGTGTCCATAGCAGCCTATAGTGTGACTGCGAAAGCCAAAGCTGCGGTGAATGCGTCGAAGGCGGGAAAACTCAAGGCGTTTCTACCGCTTCACGACGTTTATCTGCTTTGGTGTAAGCAGCCTGATTTCTTGGTTGCTTTATAGAGACTTTTAAACAGTTGCTGGGCTTTCACGCAAATCACGGGCACCCAATCCCTAGAAGGTGTAGCGCGCCGTGTTGCAAATAAAGAATAACGAAAGACCTCGATCCCCGATACTAGAAAGTGACGTCAAAAAAGAACCTTTGGGATGACTGTGACGGAACAATTCACGGAAAGGCAGCGACAAAGCTAGTCGGTTGCAGCCAAGATCCATAGCCGTTGTGTGGCCGCTATCAACGACTCAGTAAACATTGACAAGAAAGCAAATGGGATACGTTATGCAAATGAGAGCACCATGTTTTTTTTGTTTTTGTTTTGTTTTGTTTGAAAAATAACATTTGTTTTCGATTTAATGATGGGCAACACATTTATAGAAAAAACCGTAATATGTGGAAGGGTTTAAAATAGTTAGCATTGCATTTTAAAGAACAGTAACAAAGCTGCTGCATTCAGACGGAAGAATAAAAACATTACGATAATCAAGCTTTCTCGCCATAGGCTCATGCCGTTTAGAAATACTATAAAATGTCAGATATCTTGGTGTAATTCTTAAAGATGCGATGTAGCAATTTTAACTTCGGAAGAATTGGGAGTTTTAAATTTTTACATTGTTTATTTTACCGAAAGGAATAGAGAAAAAAAAACCTATTTCTTTTGACAAATTTCGGTCCCGTTACGTAATAGTTAAAAAAAAATAACGCGAATATTTTGATTTGCATTTATTCATTTCAGACCATCAGGCTTCTTGTAATCCGTCGAGAACAAGCTGTCATGCCCCTACATTGCCCCTATTTCAACGTCTGACGTCACGTTTGACGTCGTATATATCTGAAAATGCGTTGAACCGATTTTGAGGAAAATCAGATACAAGTTAGCGTCGCTAGGTGACTCCTTTTAAAACGGAGACCCCATGTACGAGTTCCTGCTTTTTGTATACACTACCGCCGCCAACGCCGTGATGTCCCCTGTACAGGCATCGCCTGCTGTCGAATCTGTATTCGCATTCGAAACTGTATGCAGAATGTCTTTTGTATGATGTGTGAGCTCAACTTTACGCTCGCACAAGTCAGCAGCGTGGCGGCTTTGCAGGCCGCACGCTGCTGACTTGTGGTTCACCGCCGTGTGCGCGTGGCGGCTTTGCAGGCCGCAACGCATACTAGTTCGGTATATTGAATTCAACTTTTAACAGTCCCATCCAGGCAGTGCTGTGCACACCCACCATTTGTTTCCAGAGTACAATCGCAGCGCGTAATGTGCTATGCCGAAAACGGTTGCGCAACAACATTTTCTCGAATCCGCGTAAAGCAGACGTGCGTCAGAGGTTTTGAAAAGTCTGCAAGGGCCTGCCTGCTCGTCAGCCGGTTAGCGGCAAAAATGTAACCGCCATTCACTACATGTACAAGTACCTAATCAAGTTTGTCGACTGTTGAATGTGTGATAGCTCTGTGGTTTATTTATGCAGCGGTAACTCGTGTCACCTGAAGGTTGAGGCGAATATAAGTGGATTTTGTGGAAAACATTCTGAAAAGGTGGACACGAGTACGTGCGCTGCCCGGTTTTCGCGACTCACGTGCGACATATATTTAAGCTTAATGCTATGTTCACGCTACGGATGCAAGTTGTACATCTTCAGTAACACAAGCAAAACTAAGAACAACAAGGGTAACACGTTCGGTTAATCCAGGATTGTCTGTGGTCTGAACGAAATCGTTCTGCGTCTTGCGCTCACGTTTGCGTGTTTTATCAAAGATCGCCGCGTTGCGTCCGTAATGTTAACATAGCATTAAAAACGCTTTTTGTTACTCGTGGCACAAATCTTAGATAAGGTAAAACCAAATCAGTCCGTGTTTGGAAAATTATTTAATGTTTCGTCGTCTAAAGTCAAAACAAGGCTCGTTGAAATTTCCTTCTCAGTGCGAAGGAAGACGACGAAGTTCAAGAGTAAAACCGCTGAGGAAGAGGTGAGAAGAATGCGGGCGGCACACTGACATGTTTGGGCACTCCTCGGGCAGTGTCTGTCACTGCCTAAAAACTGCGTACTTTTGCTCCAAGAAATAATGGTACGCGATCTGCTTCTGCGCGTCATCAATGCACGATCGATCGACTCAAGAGAATCCACTGCGATTCAAAAGGCGTTGCCATGTTAAGAATTACCGCGTCCTTTAGGTTTGAGGCTTGTTACACACTTGCAACCAATTAAGACCGGCTGAGACGAGACCGGTTTTTAAGCCTCTCGCGAAGGCTTAGGACATGCTCTGCAGCAGCGCATCTGGCCCTACGCCGTGGCAAGAGGCTTAAAAACCGGTCTTTTCTTACTCGGTTGCACCCGGTTTCAAGTGTGGAAACAGGCCTCTTAGGATGGTTCACACACTTGCTTGAGTCAGACCGAGGGCGACTGCAACGGCTTGCGACGTCAATCCTTTTACGGGTTGCTATGGCAACAGCTGCGAGCTCAGACAAAACGGGGTGAAAACCGGTTTTGTTTGAGCCGAAAGAGCTGTTGCAATAGCAACCCGTACGTCGCAAGCTTTTGCAGTTGCATTCGGTCGGACTCGACGCAAGTGTGTGAATCGCCCTTTAGGAATGGCCAGAATCGAAAGACGGTCTAAAAAATAGGGCGAGATCCTTACTCATACTTAGTGATACTTGGTGATATAAATGTAAATATTTCGGCGGAACTCCGCCTGGTTAGGTAACTAATAAGAAAGGTTACTTGATAGACTCTAACCGATTTCTTCAATGTGCCTGACGTTTCGAAGCCGGCTGTAGAAGACTATGCGCCACATAGAAAAACAGAAGAAGAAAAGAATACTAAGAGAAAGAAGAAAACAACGAGAGATTTCTACCTTTGGGCACATGCAGTTACCCACGAAAAAGAATCAAAACGTTGGGCACATCAAAGAAAATGGATAGTCTTAGCGACAGCTCCCGGCACCATCCACTGCTGACAAACGTTAGCGACTGGACATATTAGGCCAAAGCGAGCACCGTCCCTTGGGGGCGGGGGATTCACCGGCGTGTTCGCTCGCCGTCGCTACTCTGCCGGTCACGTAACACGAAAGATTAAGAAAAACTCGTAGAAAAGTGCGCTTAACTTTCTGGCCCGGTTAAATTTCATCGGCGGGACCTGCAAACGGAAACAGTTAGGTGACGTCTCATTTTCGAGGCGCAGCGAACTTCTGGAGGAACCTGATTTTTGGCCGACCCGTATTCGAGCCAAAGCTGAAAAAGAAAGCAAACATGATGGTGTGTGCCGAGCGGCTAACCGGTTCACACAGGCGGTACGTGTTGGTCGTACGGGTTGATGCCGCGGTGCAGAATCCTCAACAGTTGCGACTAGTGGAAGCGCTGCATTTAAACATGATGACTGGGGATAAGTTGTCTTTTACCACGTAAAGAGAGTTACGAAATACTTCAAGATCATTCGCTTGTCTTTTCAGGTTCACTGTCCTCCTCGGTATTGCAGGCTTAGTCAACCGAGTCAGCCAAATCCGACGAAGTTTTTCGAGTGATATTGATAAATCGTAGTACATCTTCACACTGTGCGTATTTCATAGAATTCGCTGTGAAACGCTTATTATTCCCGGAGCAGATGAAAAGGTTCGGCGGAATCCTCGGGAGTCAATACATCGCAGACTCCGCACGTCAAACTTGACGTGTGAACTAGCGTAATGCGTAATATCTCAATATTTTTTAAAAACAAAATTGGAAACTTCAATTAATCATATACAAAGAAAACAAAGCAAAAAAAAATTATATGACAGACGTGTTTAAGAACATTTCAACATTTTGTTTGTCTTGGGCGTTTCCAGATAGATCGGGCTTTTTTTTTTTGTCTTTTTTTCTATTATTTTCTACCTTTCTTGAGTCTTGCCGATCTCCTTGGTGAGGCGGATTCGTTGGGTTCAAAATTGCGATTCGAGATGTCGAGAACTTCCGTCGAACTTGAGGATGAAGTGGTACTGCGAATATTGGACCTTTTAGCAAATGTCGAAAAAATGGACTTCAACCGTGCACCCCGACTTGTACACAAAAGTGTTAATTTGTATAAACGAATAAATTAGATATTACACCTTTCAAATGTTAAGTTATAACAGCCGACATTTACACAATATTTAAAAAATGACATTGCGTGTTTAACGATCTAGTTTGCCGAACTTAGCGGTAAAGGTTCAAGAACTCGAACCTCGGCAGGATCGCGACATCCCTTGTTATATCGTGTGCAGTGTTGGCAAGCACTTTAGGTACAGTGTACTTAAAGTACTAATTCAAGTAGGTTTAGGAAACTTGTAATTTACTTGAAGTACATTCACTGAGTATCTACTATCGGGGAAAAATGAAATGCGAACAGAGGAGCGCGTGGCTCGCGGTACAGGCCGCGCCGCCTGGAAGTGAGCCTAGGAGCGAGGGTGCGTGGCCTACTTCGATGTGTTCACGCCCCTCGATTGGCGCTCCCCCAGCTTCGGCAGTGCGCCTCTCAGTGCGCTGAAAGCTGTCACCGCTGTCTTTGCCTGCTCGGCAAATGCGGCGAGCTTCTTTGCGCCGCACGCCCTGAGCCAGCAAAGATAGCGGTGATAGCTTTCAGCACACCAAGAGGCGCACTGCTGAAACTCGGGGAGCGCAGAGGGAGGGGCGTGAACACGTTGGAGTAGGCCACGCACCCTCGCTCCTGGGCTCACTTCCAGGCGGCGCAGCCTGTACCGCGAGCCACGCGCTCCTCTGTTCGCATTTCATTTTTCCCCGATAGTACTTGTACTTAACTTGAAGTACTTTTTTCTGGTACCTTCCGAAAAAAGTACAATTCCCAACTTCAAAGTACATTCCCCAAATTTGGTTTTGTTAAATTTTTTCACGAAATGATGCTTTGTCAACTCTGAAGAAAAACTGGGAGGGATATTCTTCTCTGGCAAGAAACGAGAGCAGAAGACGCATCCCTCCGTTTGTTCTGGGGGCGACATCCCGTACCTTTTTGAGCTCTCGCTACTTCTCGGTGGGCCAGCTGTAGAGAGAAGGTTTGAAATATTAGGAAAGCAAAATTAATCATAATGTATCACCTGAGACTGTGGTGTGGAAAAAATTGAATTTTCAAGTCGATGTAAAAGACGACCGACGAGAACGTCACAATATTTTGAGACAGTCTCTTTTGTCTTTTTCTTCTGTTTGAAGGTTCCTTAATTTTGTCGCACCCCCAATCTTGGGTGTCACATTGTGATTAATTATCACCAGCTCGCTTGCACACTTACTGTTTTGTTTTTTTCATTAAGGAGAGGACACTCCTCTATGAGAGGATTTCTTGCGGAAGTTAGGGGGCTGACGTCAGGCTATCTCCTAGTACATTTAACCCCCTTAGTGTAACAATCCAGTGCAAGGGGCGCCAAATTCAGAAGACGGACTTCTGAATTTGGCTCCATTCCGGGAAATAACTATTTGTGGCAACTTGACTTTATCAAAATATTCGCCGCAGTTTTTAAAAACGGGGCATGCACACTAGTACACCTGGGCAATGCATACCAGTTAAAAAATCACTGTATAGGGGAATGAAAGGGCATCATGAAAGATTGTGCTAAAATACTTGTACTTTACTTTGAAAGTGCATTGTATTTATAGTACTTTACTTCAAGTACGTTGCATCCAGTGTACTTAATACTTTGCTTAAAGTACATCACGTCTCATTTATTTTGTACTTTACTTGAAGTACCTTCTAGGTGTACTTTACTCAACACTGCTGCGTACACTACAGGAAAAAAAAAAAAGGTACGGCAATCCCTTGCGAGGATCAATGACGGATTCAAGTATAATTAAAGCAAACCCAAACGGCGAGCCAGGCTCGATATTTTAGGTATCGCATGAGATATGATCTTCAAGACTCTGCCCGCAAATTTATAGTATCTCCGAAATTGGTTTGTCAATATTACTCACGTACTAACTTGATTGCTGGTGGATTAAGAGCTTGCCTCGTTTGTTGTACCTCATAAAATAACATAAACTAGCATCACCTAATAAATACTTTATTCACTCGTTGTTTACGTTATAATTAGGTTTCTGTGTTTTCAGTATTTATCGCTAAACCCTGAAAAGTGACCCCAAACCGGTGTTATTAAAATCGGAGCAAACCGAATAACTCCTTATTGAAGCCATCCTGGAACAAGAAAAACCCAAGCTTCTCGGAAAATAAGTTATTTTTCTGCAGTTTTCGTTTGTGTTCACACGGAGCGCTGCCCGCACTGAGGTGTCCGTATAACGGTCCCTTAAACCGGGGGTAACACTGCTTATACACCATACAAAAGACAGTCTGTAGAGAAATTCGAACGCGAGTTACCCCGAGTTCCGTGCTTCGAACGCCGCATGGAAATGAGTTCAAGGAGAAAACTCAGCACGCTGCAGTCGAACCAATAATATTGCGGCAACTCATGTTTGCAGGCTGTCTTTTGTATGATGTATGAATAGTGTGACCCCGGGTTTTGTCTGCAAAGCTGCTGGTTTCTTCAGACATAAAAACTCCCTATGTGGTTTCCTCTTGTTATTGGTACAAGTATCCGGGTAACGTGCGCTTGTTCCCTGGGGCAAAGTCACTAGAAGCGCTTCGTGTTTTACTTACAGAGCTTGTTATTTCGCCAAAGTTTTGCGCCCGAGTCGAAAAATAATCGGCTCCAGCCCAATAGTCGACGGGAGCGCCACGTGTGGCTGGCAGTCCCTTGAGATCGCCGCGGGCGCCTCCGGTTTTGTCACCTCCGCGTTTCATCCTGATGCATGCTCTAGGACTGCAGCTGCGACCTTGACCCGCCGTAGTTCTGAAATTTTCGCATCACTTATGGAACGAGCTCCCATTTTCCTCGCGGAAACTCCACAATACCGTTGCCCATTTTGTATTTGTAAACCGTCAGGTCATTCCTACTGTTATGGAGCGTTCACACAGGAAGCGGATCCGCAAACGCGAAGCGGATCCGCGCATTCTCAACCGCAAAGCGGCTAGGATCGAGCGGTTGGAGGGCGTTTTTGTCAACCGCTTTCACGAACCGCAAAGTGGCAACCAATCACAATGCGACGCTGACGTGACGCCAGTGACTTTCGAAACAAAATGGCACCTGTCGCTGTGAGGCGTCCAAGGCACTGCAGTGCTAGCGTTACAGCAAACAAATCAACGGAGAAACGTGATGTTCACGTCCGTCACTTGAATACGCCGCGAAACGAATTGACTCGTCACATTAACGGGCTTCGCACCGGTGATTTTGTTTTGGTAAGAGTTTGTTTATTATTCCAGGTGCCACAGCCCGGAGCTCGCTGCCTTGTTAGTCTCTCCCGCTTTTGTCAGCTTTTCTACAAAAGATGATAATAGCGTGAACTATTGAATGCTTTCGACACCGTGCATGACCACCACGAAGGCCGATAGAGACGTCGTGAGCCCGATTGCGTAGCCAACGCACTACCGCGGACCGGGCAGGGGATTACGTGTTAACACATCCATCGAGCCAGTACATCCACCGAGACACTACATCCATTGATGGATGTAATGGCTCGGTGTATGTACCAGCTCGTTGGATCTGTTGACACGTGCATGGATGCCGCTGCTCGATGGATGTAGTTACTCGTTGGATGTAGTTGCACGATGGACGTAGTTGCTCGATGGATGTAATTGATCATTCATCCTGTTACGACGCCTAGCGCGCCATTACATCCATCGTGCTAGTACATCCATAGAAGCCAAGATGGCCGCAATTGGGCTTTTTACGTCATTCACATTCTCATGCGGAGAGCAAGTTCGTCTGCTTCTTTTGCAAGGGTTGTGGTGACGTCAGAACGCCGAGCTCTGACTGGTTCTGATGGAAGGATAGTGGGTAGACCTCAAGGCAGCTTGTTTGAGGGTCTACCCACTATCTTTCATTCAGAACCAATCAAAGCTCGGCGTTCTGACGTCACCACAACCCCTGCAAAAGAAGCAGACGACTTGCTCTCCGCATTGGTTCGGGAGCCACAGGAAACAAACGGTAAGCCCCAGAACGTTAGTGTATCACAATAAAATTTTATAAGACTTTCAGATTTTTTTCTCTCAAGCGAAATAAAAGGTGTGATTTTGTGTACAGTACTAATTCTATAATAATGTTAATATTTAGAAATTTTGAGGGTGAAAAAAAGCACTAACTAAATTTTGATCAGTGTATAAACAACCAACAGCGAGCCGACGATGCGTTAAAGCAAGTGGGCAGGCGAGCTGGTTAAGGATAGACAGTCACCCTGAAGCCTGGGGACAAAAAGGGACGGACAGACACGCTCTGTCCGTCCCTTCTTGTCCTCTAGCTCCAGGGTTATTATGTTGACGATCGGTGTTCGACTTTGGAGACCCCGGAACCGCAGAAAGTGCAGGACACCCAAAGCGGGTCCTTTTACTCACTTTAGTGCATGCAATTTAGCGTATAACTGTTCAAAATAATGTGGCCTATTAAACCGCACAGTTAAGCGAAGAAATAAACCTACGTGATTGGTGGATGTAATGGCACGTTTTTGAATAAAGCTGCACAATGGATATGATGACACGATGGATGTAACGGCACGATGGATGTAATGACACGCTTTTGGACGAAGTTGCTCGGTGGATCTGATGGCGCGGTGGATGTAATGGCACGATGGATGTAACCGCATGATGAATGTAATGACACGTTGGATGAACTGGTCAAAAATGGATGTAATGGCACGATGGATGTGCTGTCACTATGGATGTTCGGGCACGATGGATGTAATGGCATTAAGTTGTACGTAATTGCTCGATGGATGTAATGGCACGATGGATGTGTTGGCCCCAAGCCCGGGCAGGGTACCCGTGCTTGCTCGACCTGTAACGTTTACTACTAAAAAAAGAAATAAAGGGAACAAACTCAAGGAATAAAATGTACGCACCAGGCGATGCAGAGGTATTCCATACGGCGTTTATTTGAGCATAATGTCAAACAAACAGTCGACTGGATCGATGTCGACTGAGTCCGCCACCAACGAAGCAACGACCGGCTAGCACCGAACACATTCCCCCGCACCACAAGCTACCAGTGCCGCTCACAACTCCGAAAATGATAAGAACAAACAAGGGGAGAGGCTGGCCCTTTTTTTCCAGAAACAAGGTCAGCTATTCATGCGGATACACTTCGAAGAAAATTTCGGGGGCATCCTGTTCCGAGTCAGCAAGGCGCACCCTGCTGTGCTTTGCTAGTGGGTGAAGAGGAGGGAATCACAGGCGAGTTTTGCGGGGTTATGCCTCTTTTTTCGCTGCCTGAAGTGGGGATGTGTGCGAGAATCCCGAAGAAACATTTTTAGTGCCAAAATAGCAAATTTTGGCTTTGGTTCGTGGATTAAAGTGGATTTTGGCTTGTAAAACAAGCTTGCCAAACGCCAGTCTCAAAAGATCACGCGTGATCGCCGAGAAACCGCCAACCGCCTCTTGGTCTGTCTGAACGGGGTCGCTCGCGAACCGCATCCGCAACCGCTTCGCGAATGCGGATCCCCTTCCAGTGCGAATGCGCCATTAAAATGGAGATCACATACATGGTAACTAGCCAAGAGCAGCTGGCCTGTACGTGGTATAAACATTTTTTTCGTGGCGGCCGCCATGTTAAATTTTGACGTGGCTGAGTATGGGGAAAATGACAAATCACTTTATTTTTCGAGTGGAAGGCGCAAGAATTCAAGGAGTTGGTCATAATGCACTTTTTCAAGTGGAATCCTGGCTTAACCTCGAACCTGGCGCCCAGGTGAGGTGGACCCACTCTCCAGCCAGGAAGTTCACTGCTTGTCGTACAATGTTAGCAAGCGCCTCTTGCGAAAGAGAGGGATATATTTTAAACACCTTGTTGGAAAATTGAGATGATGAAAGGATGATGGAAAAAGCCTCATACAAGCGCGCCGTAATGTGGGACATCTTATACGTGAGTTGCACGTGACGTCGTTCAATGAGCTCTCCGATGACCACCAGAGACGGGAAGAAGGAGCTCCCCTCTTATCAGGATCCTCTTTTGTGCCTCCCGCATTTGCAGAGACGTCGCTATTCTCCTCCCAAACGATTATAGAAGGTTAACCCATCACTCAAAATTCTTACAAAAGCAGCTTCCTTCTCCTCCTCTTACATGGTGTTCAAAAGTATGCGACGTGACGTCAATGCATCCCATGTATACCAGCGAAAAGGCGGCTCCAGCGTAGTGGATTAAGGCGGAACCATGGAGGCGGACAGAACCATACAAGCGTGTCGTATTATGGGACATCCTATACCAGCGAACAGGCGATACCATCATTATGGAGCAATGTGGGAGCATTCACCCACATGGCTCCACCATGGTGGCATCGCCTTTTCATTGGTACACAGAGCGATTTTTTTTAAAGTTTTACATATTTGTTTAAAAATGTCGTGAAACCTACACTTATGCGGTTCGTGCAGGTCAGTTATACGGCCAGTGGACGTAGCATAAGGGCCTAATCGTAACGGCCAGTCAGATAATTAAATAAAATTTGTTAATTAACTTTTTAATTAGTGAAAATGAACAAATGGTTTTAATTAGAAACTTGCTGAGAGTCATCGAAAACCACTAAATCAACTCTTTTTAGAAAGATATGACGCAGGGGTAGCATTTTACGCGTTCTGTAAAAAGGCTTCATTTGGACGAGTGTCTATATATAGTTTCAATTTCTTACTGGAGCGCATCTTTGCGCCCACGGTTCTGTTCCTCACGGGGTTTAGACGGGCAACATACGTGCGTCCTGCTAAAAGACACATCACAAGGATTTTTTTTTGGCTTAGATGGGAAAAGAATGTTATAAAACAAATTTACAACGAAGAAAAAACATTTTAGAGCTGACGGCCCAAAACGAATTTGTATTTGGCGCCCTGTGGAGCTGCAGTGGGTGACGTGGTAGACCTTTGCGCCGTCGCGCGGCGCCGCTGCCGCCT
Source organism: Ixodes scapularis (assembly GCF_016920785.2). Classification (NCBI taxonomy): domain Eukaryota; kingdom Metazoa; phylum Arthropoda; class Arachnida; order Ixodida; family Ixodidae; genus Ixodes; species Ixodes scapularis. The sequence goes on from NW_024609880.1 coordinate 89,069,964, forward strand.
GAAAGTCGCGCCGCCACCGCGCCGCCACCGCCGCCGCCGCTGCCGCACAAGTTCGTCTGCTCCGCGGCGCCGGTGCCGTCATCTGACCGGCGCACAGGTTAATCAAGTCTGCTTGCGCTTTTTCAAGAGCTTATTTACTTAAGGTTTCTTATTAATCTTCGTTTTTTGTTGGAGTTGAAACGAAGATGAATTAGTAACCTTTAGAGACCGTAGGAACCTTCCGAAAGAGCGCAAGTACCACGTGACAAATAGCGGCCAGTCACGTGACAAATAGCAGCCACTTTTCCGCGGCGCCCGCGGACGCATACTACAAATTCGTATGGCGCCGTAATTATAGCTCTAAAAGCTTTTATCGTTGTAAATTTCGTTTTCTGATTTCCTTTTCCCAACCAGGCTGTTGAAAAAAATGTATTTTTCCTTTGCATGTTTCCTTCAAAGGGTCCCTGCAATCATATTTAAGCGTCTACCTTTTTTGCGGTTTCCACGCCTCTTGGGGTTTGGGCAAGTCAGCGGGCACGGAGAGAGTAACGAAATATCAGTGCGCCATATTTTAACCGGACGACGCGGAAACCTTCTCCACCGACGAGGGCGACCCGCGGTACCGAAAGCGCGCAAAATGTGAAGTATTTGGTCCTCGGCTTACTACTGGTCAGAACTGCTAAAAGCTTTTTTTTTAGTCGAAATATAAAATATAAGTGTCGCGAACCGTTTCAGTTATGTATGGAAGTAGTTTTTGTTCGGTATCTTATATCAGAAAAGGAACAAATGCAGTTTATAAAGTAAGGAAACAAGAAAAGACTCGTCGACAAACCCGCCACCAAGCGGCGAAAAAAAACGGCGCATACTAGAAAAGGCTAGTGGGATGAGGCTCCGGTGCATAGAATTATTATAATGTACGCTAGAGGTTCAACTGGCACTAGTGTGTACGCGACTTCCGTGACGCAAATTGAAGCAGACAGCAACCAGTCTACTTTTGCGGTGCTCCCGTGCATTCCCATGGGAAAACGCGCGTGCATTTTTCCTCTTTGCCGAAAAATAACACGGAACACTTTGGTTATTTGGGTCTTATCGAATAGTATGTACCTTGATTGACACTGTAAAAGTGTAATTTCTTTAGTTAGCGCATTTTTCTTCATCAGTGAACGATGTTTAACTTCGCTACATTTCAGTCCCAAACGTGTGTTCCGCAGCAGGTGTGTAAAAACAAGCAACGATTCGAAGCAAAATTACAATCGCAAGGAATATAGAGTGTGTTCAAGGCTCGCCAGCATTCCGGTGACGCTTATATATTGACAATATGCCAGTCCTGTCACTATATGAAAATGACCTTGTCGTACATGAGCGCATAAAAGCATTTAAAACGTAGATAATAAAGTCCGTGGGCTATAAAAGGTGTCTCTTCGTGTTGTTTTTTCTGCCGGCAGCTTTTATCGGGCACTTGCTGTCAAAGATTTCGAGCGTGCGGGTGATGTTTTAAGCGCACAACAAGCAGCTTCGCTCAGAGCTGAAAGCATAAAGCGGTACTTACTTATTTAAAATCGGAATAGATTACGTGGCCTTCAATTTATTGTGATCGTGCATGCACGTGTAGTTACTGATTCAGTGTAACTGCGTATAGTTCTTGCCGTCTTTCTTAATTTCCAGATGTTCTTCGTTCGTTTGGCACGTATATCCCCCACGCTGAAAAGCGCCGACGTCGTGTTCGCGAAGACAGTGTCCGACAGTACACATAAATACACGTACAAAGCCGTTTTAGCACCGTTTTAATGCGATGAATTTGAAAGAAAAAACGCCGCAACTGACCAATTATTTCGTCAGCCTGACTGAGAAATGTTGCAAGCTACCTAGTACGTACGAATTATTTGTGATATTTGCTCTTATGATCGAGCGCAGAGAGAAAATGCACTCACTTTTTCCCATAAAAATGCACTACCGGAGATCAGTTTTGGACTGGTTGCTGTCTGCTTCAATTTGCGTCAGCACACTAGCGCCACTTGAACCTCTAGCGTACATTATAATAACCCTATGCTCCGGCGAACAGCGAGCGTAGAAAGGTCCCGGATGTACGCGGCGGCGCTGCGGTCGTATACCGGCTCGAGGATCCGACCGGTTCTGAGCGTTCCGAAGCCTTTCGGCGCGGGCTTGGCTGGCGATTTGGTCATTTGGCGGTATGGCAGCGCGAAGTGGCTCCCGTTCTGAACTGATCTTTACACCGTGTTTGCTGTCTCTAAAGGAGTCGCTAGGGACCCCCTCACTGGGCGGTCCTCATTCCACGGCCGCGCGGGGGTGTGGGGAAGAGGGGAAGCGGACGCACCCTGGCTGTCGTTGTTTTTTTTACTTTCGACGGGTGACCGCGGTCCTCTCGAGCAGGCACCCCGCGGCGAAGACGTTGTCTTTTCCGCGAAGGGGACGTTTTGTTTTGTGTGTGCGCGTGTTTTCTTGTGTGCTCCAGCGTTCCACAGGGTATACGCTGGCGACGATCGAGTTTCGGGCCAGCAGCTCTGGTGCGGCGCCACTCTGTCTGGAACCCAAGGCTGTGCCAATGTTACGGAGCTGTCAGCCGTGGCCGTTGCAAACTTGATGAACGGCCGGGTCGACCCCCAGGTGACCATTGGAGGGCTGACGCCCCGTGACTTCGAAAAAGTTTGAAACCATTGTTTAAGACTTCCCTGAGGGCGAGGGAGTGAGTGCCTTCAAAAGCCTCGGACGGGGTGAGGGAGGTCCATTTTGGACTGATTTGGACATCTGTAAGACTTGTTCGATCCGAATATGCCAACTTCTCCTACTTTGTACACATGTACATAGTTTGTAAAATAAATTGGTTCGCCAAAGAACTCGCAAAGTCTCCATCGCCTTCTGAGAACTTCAACAACCATCGACCTGCCAAACTTGGCAGGACCAAAGTACCAACAACGAACGAACCAACATCTACTGGCGCAGTCGGCATGAATCGTCTTGAGAACTGCGGAGGCGACTGAAGATCACGAAGGAGACTCAAGAGCAGGCGAGAAAACGGAGCCCACGGCGGACCATCACGTGACCCCGGGAACCCTCGCCAGCACAGCCGGCGGCTAGGACCAGCGGAGTCCTGAACCTGACCCGAGGGAAGCTATGTCCCGGGAACGAGAGTCAAACTTTCCTGACGAACCGAAGCAGTTGTGCGTCCAAGCGAGCGAGATCCTGGGAGCCGAGCCAGAGGAGCCGGTGGCAAGGGCCAGCAGAGTCCTGTGCGTGTCCCAGGGCAAGTCGCTCGTCGCTCGTCGGGGGAAATTCTGATCCTGCGGGGCTCAGTTTGTTTCCGACGGAGTCATCGAGCCGGCGGCACGGACGACCAGCAAGCAGGCTACATTGGCACGGACCCCACGCGGACCTGCAAAGTAGTAAGCTCGGTCTTGTTTCCCTTTTTGGAAGGGGAGTGGTCGTGTCGCAGTAGGCCGGGGCAGGGCGCATGATTACGAGGTTCGGGCATTCCAATCCGGACAAACGCACCGGAGGGACGATGGACGGCGAAGGGACGTCGGGGGAAGGCGGGAGCACCACGACGTTGGTGAGCGAGCGCCAAAGCGAATTCAACTTTGAGGAGGCGAGACAGCGCATAAAAATTCTCGAGCTTGAGATGGAGCTCGAGCGCGTTCGGTCGGCCAACCGCTGCGCCGAGGGGGGCAGACCGGCGGAGACAGGCGAACGTGGGGAGCAGGATGACCTGCGACATTTCTCTAAAGCATTGTCGGGCGTCATTCAGAAATTCCCATCCGAGGCCGAGGTGCCCGTGTGGTTCGAGGCGGTAGAGACCATATACGTGACATATCGCGTGCCCAGGGCTATATGGGGCCTGTTGATATTCCCGCACGTGGTTGAAAAAGTTCGGTATTTGGCCACGCGACTCACCGCGGCGGAGCTCAACGACTACGCTCGAGTTAAAGAGACCGTACTCGAAGAGTTGCAGCTCGCGCCCGGTGAGTACCAAAAACGATTCCTTAACGCCACCAAAAGGAAGGAAGGGGCGTGGATGCCATTCGCCACGCGGCTGCGCAGCTAAGAAGCGAGGGGAATTCAGACTAAAGACGACTTAATTGACCTTCTCGTGGCTGACCAGTTGAAGGCAAGGATGTCGCCTGAGGCGCTGAGTTAATTACGTCACCCTGAAAGAGGACTCTAACTGGCACAGGGCGCCGGAGCTGAGCCGGCTGATGAGGCTCTACGAGCAGGCCGAGGATAGAGGCGCTGCGTCAAAGAGTGTTGACGCAGAGGACTCAGGGGGATTAGGCAGAGCAAAAAACGGGGGAGCGGCGGCTACGACGAAATTGACGGGAAGTCCGGCCGCCAGACTGGGTACCGGCCGGCGGAAAGAATGCTACGGGTGCGGCTCCTCGGGCCACCTAAGAGCTGACTGTCCACACGCAACGGGTCACGGGGCAAACGGGAGCGGCAAAGCACCATCTAAAATTGAAAAGCTCACCGTTCGGGTCACCACGGAGCTGCGCTCCCTGCGACCCAGTGGGCTCATAACGACCCGAATATCTTGTGGTGAGCGCGAGATCGGCGCCGTTCTCGACACTGGAGCGGACATAACCGCAGTGAGGGAGGCCATTGTACCCGATGACCTCAGGACGCCTTGCAGCAAGATTTCCTTAGAATCCGCTTTCGGAGAATCTGTGGAGGCGAGCCTGGTGCTGCTGCCTTTGGCTTTCCTCAACAGGGGTTCTTCTTTTGCTGAAGTTCGCGAGACGGCGCCGATTCTCTGCGCACTAACCGACCGACTCACGTCTTGCACTGATTGCCTACTTTCCGGGCAGGCATGGGAGACGCTCCACGGAGCAACAATCGCGGAGGCACCGGTCGGAGCGGTGGCAAGTGTAGCGGCGGTGGAGGCGGCGCCGTCGGCGGTCAGCAGCCCTGCACGGGAGCCCGAGGGGAGCGTAGAAACAAAGGGGAACAGTACCGAAACAGAGGTTGAGGACTGCGCCGAGACGAGTTCTTGGCCACAGACGGATGAAACTGAAACAGACGACGGGTTCGCAGAGCGGTCGAAGTTCCGCGAACAACAACTGGGGGACCCCTCCTTGCTCGAGGTTTGGGAAAACGGCCGCGAGGGCCGTGTTCAGGGGATTGGCGTGGCGTTTCAGGAAAACGATGACTATGGGGAGTTATAATGCACCCCACGAAAAATGAGAGGGTGTCAAGAGGCGCAACGTCCTGATAGTCAAACAGCGCACATCGGAAGAGACGCGCACATCGTTCGCGCGGTGTTCGACGGACACCGCCGGCTCTTCTCGCCTAATGCGGGTATAGCAAAGGTGGGAGAATGCCGCGTAGCGCTAGACCCGGGGCACGTGCCGAGGCGGGCCTACCCCTACCGCATACCCGAAACGCTGGGGGGAGAGGTCGGCCTTTCGACAAACGTAGAGAAATGCCAGGTGGCTAAGCCTGAGATCAGGTACTTCGGCAACGCGGTGGGGTCCGGCAAGCACGCGCCGGACTGGGCAAAACTGGTGGCCATCGAGGGACTATCGGTCCTTACTACTAAGCGGGAGCTGCGTAGCGCGCTGTGGCTATGCGGGTACTATACGGGCTGCATAGCGAACTATGCGGAGATCGCGAAACCGCTCACCGAGCTAACCGGTGGGAGGATCCCGAACCGACTGCCCTGGACAGATGCAGCTGACAGGGCCTTCGCAGCACTCAGGAGACTGCTGTGCGACGCAGTGGCGCTGTACACGCCCGATTTGGAAAGGCCGTATTGGCTTTACACCGACGCCTCGGCTATCGTGATGGGAGCATGTTTGGCGCAATTGGGAGAGGGCGGGGAAGAAAATCCGGTCGCGTTCGCAAGTTACCGCTTCTCGCCCACTCAGATGCGGTGGTCGATTGAACGAGAGGCATTCGGGGTAATCTGGAGTCTGAAAAAGTTCGATGTATGGTTATTGGGCGACTCTGTGACGGTGGTCTCCGATCACAATCCCCTGACGTATCTGACGCTGAGCGTCCCTCACGGTGCGAAGATAACGAGGTGGGCTCTAGCTCTCCAGAGGTACGACGTCAAAGTCGTGCACCGGAAGGGCGCTAGACACAAGAACTCGTTGGGAGCCCTGTGACACGGCCGGCACCCGTTCCGAACTGGGGGGTAGGACGAGCGCCGAACAATGCGCGCTTGTGGGTGCAATCCCGTATTTCTTTTAATTATTTTTAACGTGACTTGCCCCTCCATTTAAGCGGGGAGCAGGGAGAGCTGCTGTCAGTGTTGTATGCCGTTTGTTCCTTCGCGCCAAGTGTATTTTTTTTCTTTGTTGTTTTAAGCTGTGCCGGCCCATGTGTACGGGCATTGTGATTGTCGCGGAAATAACCGTGTTGGTTTTCCGCAGCTCTGTGTTGTTGTTGTTATCGTGTTTTTTTTTTGTCTTGGGGGAGGGGTAATAAAACTGTCAGCAGGTCCAAGAAGGACCAGAAACAGCCTTGGCGGGGAGGTGCAAAGGAGTCGCCAGGGACCCCCTCACCGGGTGGTCCTCATTCCACGGCCGCGCGGGGGTGTGGAGAAGAGGGGGAAGCGGACGCACCCTGGCTGTCGTTGTTTTCTTTACTTTCGACGGGTGACCGCGGTCCTCTCGAGCAGGCACCCCGCGGCGAAGACGTTGTCTTTTCCGCGAAGGGGACGTTTTGTTTTGTGTGTGCGCGTGTTTTCTTGTGTGCTCCAGCGTCCCACAGGGTATACGCTGGCGACGATCGAGTTTCGGGCCAGCAGCTCTGGTGCGGCGCCACTCTGTCTGGAACCCAAGGCTGTGCCAATGTTACGGAGCTGTCAGCCGTGGCCGTTGCAAACTTGATGAACGGCCGGGTCGGCCCCCAGGTGACCATTGGAGGGCTGACGCCCCGTGACTTCGAAAAAGTTTGAAACCATTGGTTAAGACTTCCCTGAGGGCGAGGGAGTGAGTGCCTTCAAAAGCCTCGGACGGGGCGAGGGAGGTCGATTTTGGACTGATTTGGATTGGACATCTGTAAGACCTGTTCGATCCGAATATGCCAACTTCCCCTACTTTGTACACATGTACATAGTTTGTTAAATAAATTGGTTCGCCAAAGAACTCGCAAAGTCTCCATCGCCCCCTGAGAACTTCAACGACCATCGACCTGCCAAACTTGGCAGGACCAAAGTACCAACAACGAACGAACCAACATCTACTCTGTCGTTTGTGGCCAATGAAGTGTTATGCCAAATTAGTCCTTAATCGCGCAGCAAATGCAATGCGAGCCGCCGTGGCCGCCCGCTTCATGCAGCCTACCCAACACGTGCTTTAGTGGCACCCTCTCGAGCCGTCGACACGGAGTGCGGCAGCCGTGAGCGCTCGATGAGCTCAATACTCCTCCTCTAGTTTAGGGGGCCACTCAAGCCAGGACCTATGACGTCATGAAGGAGGTTATCTTTTGCTTGTATTTGTAATTCTAATTTGCCTATAACTTTTAAAATAAAGCGACATTTGAGAAAAGAAAAGTTTCTTTAAGTCCGTACGTTCAGTGCGCTCAGGTTCGGTGCAAATTAGAAACCTTTCAAAAAGTTGTTGCAGGTCCCCTTTAAGAAACCGGATTTTGCTGTCGATTTAAAGAGCTTGGCCGCTATTTGGGACCCCCGATATGTATCGCGACGAAAATGTGGTGCCCAATCTTTTCTTTCTTTAGAAAGGGGTTGGGGTGTATTTACAATTTTATGTCATGCTCTTTGGAATATGCAACGACCTGGCATCCCTTGAGCGTATGATGCGCTCCTTACTACATAGCTTGCGTTGGACAACTTGTCTTTGTTATCTCGACGACGCTGTCGTCTTCTAGTCCAGTTTTTCGGAACAGATATCGCGACAAAAAACTGTCCGAAAATGTTTTTGCGATGCAGAGGCCAGATTCACGAAGAGCTTCTTATAGTTTACGACAACTTATCTAAGAAGTTCGGAAGTTAAGAGCATCGTAAGAAGAGGAGAAATCGGCATTCACGAACGCGTTCTTAAGTGAGAGGAGGAAAGCGACATTCTCGTACAGAAAAAAAAGTGAAAGCCGTTTACAACTCCCTGTAACACCGAATTAGAGCGCAGCCCTTGAGGAGGAGGGAAGGGTACTGGGGGGGGGGGGTGAAGTGACCTGGGGGGGTCACGTGACCTTGGGGGGTCACGTGACTTTGGTAGTCACGTGACGATGCCGATGATGTTATCAGTGACGTCACTGATGACGTCATCAGTGACGATGGCGATGCGGACTCCGATGACGTCATCAGCGATGATGACGATAAAGATGCAGATGTCGGTGACGTCATCAGTGACGTCACTTATGACGTCACCGACATCCGCACTGTCATCGTCATCATCACGGATGACGTCATCAGTGACGTCACTGGCATCCGCATCGTCATCATCACGGATGACGTCATCAGTGACGTCACCGGCATCCGCATCGTCATCGTCATCATCACGGATGACATCATCAGTGATGATGACGATGACGATGCCAATGCCGGTGAGGTCATCTGTGACGTCACTGATGATGATGATGACGATGCGGATGCCGGTGACGTCATCAGTGACGATAACGTCATCGGGGAGGTCACGTGACCTTGGGGGGTGTCACGTGACTTCGGGAGGAGAGGTCACGTGACCTTAGGATGACCTTGGGGGGTCGCGTGACCTTGGGGTGACCTTGGTTACGCCGACGCCGACGCCGCTCAAGCCGGGAACGGGACCCTAAGAGCTGCCCTCTAAAACTAGAACTTACCGGTGCTGTTGCTATGGCGACGGCGTCTTTGGCAGCACGAACAACCAATCGGAGAGCTCGGCATGGCTCGGAGCAGTTCGGAGCACGTGGATTTTAGAGCGCAGCTCTTAGGGGCCCGTTCCCGGCTTGAGCGGTGTCGGCGTAACCAAGGTCATCCCAAGGTCACGTGGCCCCCAAGGTCATCCCAAGGTCACGTGACCCCCAAGGTCACCCAAAGTCACGTGATCCCCCTGAAGTCACGGGACCCCCGAGGTCACGTGACCCCCCGAAGTCACGTGACACCCCGAAGTCACGTGACACCCCCAGGTCACGTGACCACCCCCAGGGTCACGTGACCCCCGCCGAGGTCACGTGACCTCCCCGATGACGTCACCGGCATCCGCATCGTCATCGTCATAATCACTGATGACGTCATGAGTGTCGTCACTGATGACGTCATCAGTGATGATGACGGTGACGATGCGGATGCCGGTGACGTCACTGATGAGGTCATCAGTGATGATGACGATGACGATGCGGATGCCGGTGACGACATCAGTGACGTCACTGATGACGTCATCAGTGATGATGACGATGAGGATGCGGATGCCGGTGACGTCATCAGTGATGATGACGATGACGATGCGCATGCCGGTGAGGCCATCAGTGACGTCACTGATGACGTCATCAGTGATGATGACGATGACGATGCGGATGCCGGTGACGTCATCAGTGACGATGACGTCATCGGGGAGGTCACGTGACCTGGGGGTGTCACGTGACTTCGGGGGGGGGCATCCGCATCGTCATCGTCATCATCACAGATGTCATCAGTGACGTCACTGATGACGTCACCGACATCCGCATTGTCATCGTCATCATCGCTGATGACGTCATCGGAGTCCGCATCGTTATCGTCACTGATGACATCATCGGCATGGTCACGTGACTCCCCAAGGTCACGTGACCCCCCAGGTCACTTCACCCCCCAGTACCCATCCCTCTTCCTCCTCAAGAGCTGCGCTCTAATTCGGTGTTACAGGGAGTTGTAAACGGCTTTCGCTTTTAGAGCGCAGCTCTTAGGGGCCCGTTCCCGGCTTGAGCGGCGTCGCCGTCGGCGTCGGCGTCGCCGTCGCCGTCGGCGTCGGCGTCGGCGTCGGCGTCGGCGTAACCGCAACCCTCGTAACCCTCGTGAGGGTTACGAGGGTTACGAGGGTTAATCTCATGAGGGTTACCCTCACGAGGATCACGAGGGCCACGAGGGTTACTTACCCTCGTAACCCTCACGAGGGTTACGAGGGTTAGTTACCCTCAAAAGGGTTACCTTCACGAGGGTTACCCTCACGAGGGTTACTTACCCTTGTAACCCTCACGAGGGTTACGAGGGTTACTAACCCTCGTGAGTGTAACCCTCGTGAAGGTAACCCTTTTGAGGGTTACGAGGGTTAGTAACCCTCGTGAGGGTAACCTTCACGAGGGCTACCCTCACGAGGGTCACGAGGGTTATGAGAGTTACCCTCACGAGGGTTACTTACCCTCGTAACCCTCACGAGGGTTACGAGGGTTAGTAACCCTCGTGAGGGTAACCTTCACGAGGGTTACCCTCACGAGGGTCACGAGGGTTATGAGAGTTACCCTTACGAGGGTCACGAGAGTTACCCTCACGAGGGTCACGAGAGTTACCCTCACGAGGGTCACGAGAGTTGCCCTCACAAGGGTTACTAGGGTTACCCTCACGAGGGTCACGATGGTTACCCAGGTCAAGTGACCCCCCCCTGGGGTCACGTAACCTGGGGATACCCCCGAGGTCACGTGACCCCCCGTTGACGTCATAGCCACTGATGACGTCATCAGTGACGTCACTGATGATGTCACCGGCATCCGCATCGTCATCGTCATCATCAATGATGACGTCATTAGTGACGTCACTCATGACGTCACCGGCATCCGCATCGTCATCATCATCACTGATTACGTCATCAGTGACGCTACTGATGACGTCATCGGTATCGTCACGTGGCCCCAGGTCACGTGACCCCCGCGACGTCACGTGGCGCCCCAAGGTCACGTGACTCCCACAAGGTCACGTGACCCCCAAGGTCACGTGACCCCCCCGCCCCCGAGGTCACTTGACCCACCCCCCAGTACCCTTCCCTCCTCCTCCTCAAGAGCTGCGCTCTAATTCGGCGTTACAGGGAGTTGTAAACGGCTTTCATTTTTTAGAGCGCAGCTCTTAGGGGCCCGTTCCCAACTTGAGCGGCGTCGGCGTAACCAAGGTCATCCCAAGGTCACGTGGTCCCCAAAGTCATCTCAAGGTCACGTGACCCCCAAGGTCACCCCAAGGTCACGTGACCCCCAGAGGTCACGTGACCCCTCCCCCAGGTTCACGTGACCCCCAAGGTCACGTGACACCCAAAGTCACGTGACCCCCTGAAGTCACGTGACCCCCCATTCCCCCAGGTCACGTGACCTCCCCGATGACGTCATCGTCAATGATGACGTCATCGGCATCCGCATCGTCATTGGCATTATCACTGATGACGTCATCAGTGACGTCACTGATGACGTCATAAGTGATAATGACGATGGCGATGCGGATACCGGTGAGGTCATCAGTGACGTCACTGATGACGTCATCAGTGATGATGACGATGACGATGCGGATGCCGGTGACAGCATCAGTGACGTCACTGATGACGTCATCAGTGATGATGACGATGACGATGCGGATGCCGGCGAGGTCATCAGTGACGTCACTGATGACGTCATCAGTGATGATGACAATGACGATGCGGATGCCGGTGACGTCATCAGTGACGTTGACGTCATCGGGGAGGTCACGTGACCTCGGCGGGGGTCACGTGACCCTGAGCGTGGTCACGTGACCCTGAGGGTGGTCACGTGACCTGGGGGTGTCACGTGACTTCGGGGGGGGGGCATCCGCATCGTCATCGTCATCATCACAGATGACGTCATCAGTGACGTCACTGATGACGTCACCGACATCCGCATCGTCATCGTCATCATCGCTGATCACGTCATCGGAGTCCGCATCGTCATCGTCACTGATGACGTCATTAGTGACGTCACTGATGACATCATCGGCATCGTCACGTGACCCCCCCCCCCCAGGTCACTTCACCCCCCCAGTACCAGGAAGAGTAAGCGCCGGGGCGAGGAGCTTATGCTCTTTTGCTCCTCTGCTTGTGTCCGAATTCGAGCCGAATTTGGACATGAGGTTGGCTAGAACACCCTTCTGAAGGCTAACGACGTCCCTTCCAGCAGGTCAGAACCCACAGTGAGTCCCGAACTCGGTATTTCGCATGTGTTTTCGACCGCCGGCGAATGTGCTTCGGAGCTAGGGCTAACTCTGGAGCTGGCCAAAGGCGAAGGGCTCCGAAGAGAGCGACATGGCTGAGATCTCGCAACCGTCTCAGCCCCAGTCTTCGAGCGATCTCGAGATGAACATCATTGGGCAAGCTCCTGCGACCGGCCAAATCGAAGCGATTGCTACGTTTACACAAGCTGAAGCTTTCATCCAGTCACCGCAACGAATTCATGGAAAGCGAAAAACGAAAAGGGACCCTCTGATATTTTTGGATCCCGCAATTAAACGGACCCGCCACCCTAGTAGTTCTAGTACCGGTACGAACTCCTCCGAAGTGAAGGAAGATGACGACCGCGGAACTACTGACACAAATTCTGATCGAACGGACGCCGACGCAGACTCGGACACTGGCTTCTCAATGGCTGAGATATCGTCCACAGAGACTCTCACCGAGGGTCCTCTTTCGACCTTCAGAGAATCAGTACATGCAGAAGACTGTCCAGGCTCCGAATGAAACAAGGTGACATATGTTAAAAAAAAGACGCATAGACAAGGCGAGCATAGCGTATCAGTGGGAGGACCTACCTTATCATACACACGACTCAGGGGTACCGATGAGGAAGACAGGCCGTGCCACGTAATTGTTTTTCGGTCGAAGGAACCTTATGATCTTACGGGCATTCCGAAGGGCTTACTGCAGAGAACTTTAAGCCAAATAACCGGCTTAATCAATGAAGAACTTACGTTCAGGCTGAATAGGGACACCATCACAATCTCAGTCATGGTACATTCGAGAGACGCCGCAGAAAAGCTTTTGGCGCTGCACTCTCTCACCGCACAGGATAGAGCCGTGTCGGTGGTGACCCACGAGATTCCCCCAAAGGATACAGTGGCGCACGGCATTGACTGCGGAGAGACTTCGGACACTTTAGCGAGTGCTTTACGGTCCAAAACACACGAGGTCCTATACGCGAGACTTCCCGGCAAAAACGGGCTGGCCATAGTGACATTCCGCGGAACCAATGTGCCAAACTCTATCGTATACAGAGGGTACATCATAAGAGTCACGCCGTATGTGTCTCACACAGTGCAGTGCTGGAGATGCCAAGGCCTAGGACACAAGCAACACGTGTGCACCCGCGCGCTGAGATGCCCCGATTGCGGGTGGCTGAAGCAGGAACACCACGTGTGCGGACGCAAGTATTGTATCACTGCCGATCCCACGGCAACCACCTTGCGACCGATCCCAAGTGCCCCACTAAGCTGCGGGTGGACCGAAGACTTCAGGGCAGAGGCCACGCAAACCGTAACCAGGCAACTCGAGACAACGAAAGATGCCGTACCCCCTCGTTAGGCCGCGGCAGGAGCAGGCCTCGTAGCCCGCCCGATGTCACGCTAAAAGACTACCCTCAAGTAATAGCTACACACAAAAGATATGCCGTGCTCGGCACGTTTTCTGACGGGAAAGAAGAGAACGAGATACCGAAAAGCAAACCGAGAGTTACAAGTAAGAGCACAACAAGGCGTGATATATCAGTGTCACGCCAACTCTTGAACAACGCGAATCGGCGAGACGAGGCCGCGGAATTTCAAAAGCGCCAACCTAAGACGCCGAGACCGCAGCAACAAGCTGGAACGTATGCCCAAGCGGTGCACAAAATGCTAAAGATAGGTTATTATGCGGACAGTGACACTGAGGCGCAGGCCTGGATGGAAGAACTGCGGTCTATCGGTGAAGCCCGCAAGAAAAGTGCGAAACGAATTCAAGATCTTGAAGTTCACGCAAAGAAAATGGCAAATAAGCACGCTGAAATTCGGATGAACGAAATAGAAGCAGAGAAGCGCCGAGCACTCAGGGAAACCGAACTTCAAAGGCGCCTCAAAGAAAAAGAAGCAGTCAGGAAATCACAGCAATGTGCATCACATCAACAACAACCCACGACCCACGATGTGCAGCAATCATGCAAAGCAGTATTGGTTTCCCAATCCACTCGACCTGAACAACCAGCCACCTCCGTCGTCACTACGACGGTAACACAGGAATATCTTCATGCCGCACTCGCCCAAATGCAACAGCAATTGCAGCAGCAGCAGCAACAAATGCAACAACAGATGCAGCAACAAATGCAGCAACAGCTACAACAATTCCAACAGATGCTGGCGGCGACCCATGCGGAGCACACTGCCATGTTCATGGTCGTCCCCCAAACTCCGCCGATCCAGGTCCAAAACCGCAATGGCTTCCAGACTCCTGAATAACGCTCCGTTCCGGATCCTGCAGTGGAACTGTCGTGGGCTAGCAACAAGAAAGGCCGAACTCCTTACGCGCCTGTCAGATCCACAATATACCTGTGACGTTCTTTTACTGCAGGAATCTCGCGCCAAAAACATTACATTGTCAGGCTTTGAAGGGCACCACAACCCTACGATAGAATACGCGGCGCGTTTACGCCGAACCCCCCTTACTAGTGCTCAGGCCAGTATATATGTCCGTCATGGTGTTTCACATATCAAGATAGACACGATGAACTGGTGTACCACCACGCAGGAGGTAGTCGCGGTCCGCGTCGCTCTCGACGGAACCACTAAACGCCTCTTGATTGTCTCCACATACGTTCGGCCCCTCCACGCAGCTCACGATTTTTCATGGATCAAAGCTCTCCGCGATAACTACCCCTCTGACTACGTAATATTTGGAGGAGACTTCAACGCTCGCTTTGAATCGTGGAGTTCTGCGCCACATACCCCGCGCGCACAGGACTTGTGCACTGTCCTCGAACTAACGGACCTAACGATCGTCAATAATTTAGATTGCGCGACGCGTTATGGCACATCGGTACGCCAATCGGACAGTGTAATAGATCTCACTTTCGCACCCGCGTCGACCGCCCGTCTTCTCGCGTGGACTGTGCTTCCCGACGCGTGGGGAAGTGACCATTTCCCCATAGTGCTCGAACTATATGCAGGCAAACGCAAAATGATCAAGCGACTTACGAAGACAATAAAATGGGATCAGTTCCGTGCCTTTATAGAGGAGCACATGGAAAATATCAACCCTGCTAACATTTCGGCCTTGCTCACGACGGCTACAAAGTATGTGACTGACTTCCGCCAGGTGGATAGGAATACACCCACCCCGGACACGCATCTACTATCGCTGTGGGATCGTCGCACGGCTGCGCTTACCAAGTACCGGAGGCACAAGCGGCGCTGCTATCTAAAACGTGTGACCCTCCTAACCAAGGAAGCTAGCACATACGCCCAGACCCTCAGCATCACACGCTGGTTTGCCCATTGCGAGTCCTTCGACAGGACTACGAAGCTCGGCGAGCTGTGGCGAACTTTTAATGCTATGTATGGTAAGCGCAAGTCGTGTAGCCCTGTCCCTCTTCTGACCCTGCTTTCGACAGACACCGAGGAAGATATCCTGGATCAGCTTGGCTCGGCATTTTTCCCGGAACCTGACGATCTCCCATCCCCCGATGTATATAGACCCGTGTATGCAGACATTGTGGACACGAAAAACCCTGGGAACCAGCCATTCACTGAGTGGGAACTTGATGCGGCAATCGCCCAGTGCAAACTTAAGAGTGCCCCCGGGCCCGATGGAGTTACAGCCCCGATGCTTCGTAATGCACCTCGTGCCGCAAGGGAAGGTATCCTTCACTGGTTCAACTCCATCTGGCACACGGGTCACCTCCCTGAGGATTGGAAGATGTCATGGGTTACCCCCATCCCTAAACCCGGCAAAAAACCGACCGACCCGAAAAACCTGCGTCCAATTTCCCTTACATCTATAATGGGAAAGTTGATGGAACGAATGGTACTTGCACGCATTCAGTGGCAAGCAGAAAACCTCAGGATCTTTCATCCCACACAAACAGGGTTCCGTAAGAATTTGAGTACCCACGATAGTCTGGCTATGATTTACCATGATGTCGCTGACTGGCACCCCAACAGCCAGCAGCTCCGGGTCGTGGTCACGGTGGACATCAAGAAGGCCTTTGACACGGTCCCACACGAAGCCGTTGTCTCCTCGATGTACGAGCAGGGCATAGATGGGAAACAACTAGATTTTGTCCGGTCATTTTTGGCCGGCCGCCGATACCTCGTCAAGTCGGGCTACGGCCCTGACGCGCGGAGCAGTACTACCAAGGAGAACAACATTGGAGTCCCTCAAGGAGCAGTATTGTCACCGACGTTATTTAACATTGTCATGGCGCCGCTGCTCTGGGCCCTCCATCGTATTCCGAACCTACGAGCTACTGCCTACGCCGACGATATTACCATCTGGACATGCCAAAGCTCGGTTTTGACGCAAAAGACAGCGTTGCAAGCGGATCTAGATGCCATCCACTCCCACCTTCGCCGCGTCGGCATGTTTCCGTCTCCGGAAAAAACAAAGTACATGCTGTACGGCCGTGGGCATTCTACCCTGGACCTGGGCCTCACTTTTGACGGTAGTCACATAAGCAAAGAGCCTTCCATAAAGATCCTTGGAGTGAATTTTGGGTACAGCTCTCAAGTAGCAGCCGAATGGGTTAAATCTATTTCGCGGCAATGGAGACACGGCCTACACCTCGTTCGTCGCATCTCCCATCGTCTGGGCGGCGCGGGAGAACGTATCGCCAAGATTCTAGTCACGTCCGTCCTTGCTTCGAAGGTGGCCTATGCAGCGCGTTTCTACTCCCTCAAACGAGTCCATTTCGACAAGATTGCAACGCTGTATAACGAGGCCCGCCGAACCATCCTCGGACTCCCTCGACACACGCGAACGTCAGAGCTTCGCAAGTGCCTGCACCTCGTCGACCTTTGAGAGACACTAGAGCAGCAACTCGACATCCACATGTCCCGACTTGAGCATACGCTCCAGGGGAGGGCAGTTGCTCGTTTCATTGGAGTAGCTGCAACGAACATAAACGACCTGCCGCCTACCAAGCCTCCATGGGATCTTATTGATCTCACGCAACATGCCCGGCCTGTCCCGCGAAATATGGATGCCACGCGCCACGCCAAGCGTCCGGAGCATTATGCTCGTCAACACCAAGCCGAGGTCACCGCATTATCTCAGGACCCTGCACAGGTCATCGTGTATACGGATGCTGCCCCGCACACCTCCGGTTGGTCTGCGACAGCTGCGGTGTTCCCGTCCCATGATCCTGCACAGTGCGATCCTATCGTTGTTGCAAACACCAACATGACCCCTTTATCGCCCGAACAAGCCGAAGCCCGCGCCGTCCTCCTCGCCCTCCAGACGTATGAGGTCAGGAATCCAGGGCCCGGCACGCTTACGGTGTTTACAGACTCTCAGAGCACGATTCGCGCGCTTAAAACGCATCTACTCACATCAAGTCCGACAATTGCCGCTATTCACGACACTGCACTTCGCCTGTACCGCCATCGAAGAGTCCGAGTCAGCATACGCTGGGTTCCAGGACATGCGGGAATTGACGGCAACGAGAAGGCCCACAAGGCTGCATTGGAGGTGCTGCATAGAGATTTCCCCTCCTCCCAGCGGACCTTACCGGTGCCTCCCGCGTCGCCCAACGATGACCAGTTTCCCGAAGACGAGGCCTACGTCTACGACCCAGTCGATGCTGTTCGCCTCGTCCGTCGGGACTGGAAACGCCGACTCGACGCCTCTTGGACCCCAGAACAGTTTCCAATACCCGAAAACACCTTCCGTAGGCACCAGATGGTCCTGCTTCGACGCATTAGGACAGGTGGAGCGGTCACGCCTCATCATGTCTATCGCTTCGAGCTGAACCGGCAACGTAAACTCGACCCGTACTATGTCCCACCAGACTCTCGCTGCCAGCGATGCAAAGACCCAGATGCCCTCCCGAAACTTCACCATCTCATTTGGGAGTGCGCAGCTCTGGTTGCCCAGCGTCAAAAAGCCTGGGCTACTCTTCTTCCTGAAGACCTTCCAACGACCATGAAAGAATGGAAGCATCCTGCCGGCGACTCCGAGCGCCGGACGAGGGTCCTGGCTTCCCTCCTCGACTTTGTATGGCGGAGCGGACTTGGGCCCTCGTTATAATGAAACACATCATCATTTCACGCCGCCAAGGACGTAGACGCCACGCTTGAGAGCGACCACGCCGCGTCGGTCCCTTGGGCCGGGGTCGCGCTGCTCATTCATCGTGCGGGGGATGGCCTGCGGACGCGAGTCGCCGCGGTGTTCGTGGTTCGGGTGGCGCGTGCCGAGTTTCTCTTTGAACTTGTTGCCCCGCGCCATTCGGGGCACGGATTTCGCGGTGGCTCGCGCCCAAATATGTCCGGGGGCTGTCTTTTGTGTGGTGTCGGACCGGCGTGGCCCCCGCTTTGGGGACTGGCGTTTGTCCTTGGTTTAAATAAACGTTGTTCTCACCTCTCACCTCACCCCCAGTACCCTTCCCTCCTCCTCCTCAAGAGCTGCGCTCTAATTCGGTGTTACAGGGAGTTGTAAACGGCTTTCACTTTTTTTTTAAACAGACACAGGCGGCCTTTCTGCCATCGCTTGTCTGGGTTTCGTGTCCTTGCAGTGATATGCCTACGCTAACACGATTTAAACGCGGCTAAATGCCGAGGCCGGAAGAACCGCCTTCGTTGACTGCAAGGAACTCGATCGCTACGAAATCAACACAGCTGTCATCGTTGCTAAAAGACGGCCAGTACCAGATGTTTGCAAAGCGACGTAGATGGGAACAAATCGCCGCGGCGTTTTTCACGGCCTCGGAGATGCAGGAATGAACCGACGTTAGAGAAGATACGTTTCAACTCCGAGAGCGTCAGCAAGAGCCACGTAAATGCCTGTTCACACTCGGAGCGGACGCGCGCATTTGATCGAAGTGCTGGATTCGCAATGTTTGACCGCAACTTTGTTAGCGGTTCGGGCCCGATTTTTTGCGATTGCAACGATTGCAACTCGATACTGACGTGACTCTCGGCAAAGAAAGTTTGGACCGGCATCGCGTAGCTCCCACGGACTGTTATAGCTCGACAATGACGTACCGTCGTGTCAGACTAAAAATGGCATACTAATGGGGAATTGTAGTAGACCGTTCCCGCAGCCTGCTGAGCACCCGGATAGCGCTCCGTAATCCGCCACATGAGAACACCGCCTGGACAGAAGGCCTCCACACGCGTCATCATAGTCAGATCGATCGAGGCGAGAGATTGGGCACGAGTGCTGCGTCAGTGTTCGGCTGCGGCTCGTGGCCAATCAGCGCGTCGCAGGTCGGGCTCGAGTCCAATAGCCGACCGAGCGCGATCCGACTGTGATGGTGTTTCATAGAGGAAGAGGAAACCATGCGGAGGCCTTCTGTCTAGGTGGTGTTGCAAAAGACCTTGAACTATGCAGAGAAGGCTGGCGGCCCGCGTGCGCAGCGGCGGCGCTTTCTTCGGGGATACGGTAGCGGAGGAGAAAAATGATCTACTACAACTCCCTATTAACAATGTGTACATACCGTGTTGCAAAGGTAATCCATACGGCGTTTATTTGGGCTCTATATCACACAAAACAAGGAAATAGAATCGATGGAGTCTCTTTTCGACGACAGCGTTCGTCACCTCAGAAAACAAGGAGACGACAAAAGGAAGATATTGACCTCTTTTTCTAAAATTTAGTTCAGCGATTAAACTATTGATACCGGAAGGCTCCGCAAGGGTCGAACGTGCATATTTCATTCAGCAAGACAGCCAGTTCTTGGCAGACGGTCTTGGCGAAGGATCGTCGGTGCAATGCTTCGTCAGTGCAGGTCGGAGTGCCTGCTAAGCATATATACTGCCGAGCTCGCTTGGTTCATGGGTTCGTTGCCATTGTAACAATTTCTAGGTGTTTGTGCATCTAGCGTTCATGTTCGTCGTGGTCGGTTTCAAGTACCTCTCTTTTTTCTTGCTGCTTGAAGTCGGGACGCGCGAGAAGAGCGCGTAGAAAAATAAACGTCCGTTGATCGTCGCGACCAAGTAACTGAATGACGCTGTTGGCCATGTTGATTTGATAGTAAAAAGTGCGTAAGACAGCTCCGGAGCTGTCGTAGGATTCCATCGTAACCTGCGCAAAAAATTACCATAACTTCGTTCCGTGAATACGAATTTGTTCTTACGTTTTGTCGTACGCACATTTTTGGCACAAGATCGCTTCGTGAATCTTGCCTCAGGTCTTCAACTCAGCTAAAACTCAACCAAAATAAGGATCCTCTGACATTTCGTAAACCGTCATGGAATATCACCGGATCCTAAAAGATCTTCGCGCTGTTTCTGACTTTTCCCGTCCAACGGATCTTGCGTTCATTCCTTTTCATATTTCGCCGTTTTATTCGTGAATTTGTCGTAATACCTGTACCGTTAGACTATCGTCTCAAGAAAGATCGCACCTTTATATAATCTATACAAAAGGAAAATGATTTGTGGACTCTCAAGGCTGCACTCATTACCAAGCCAGTTTTGGATCATTTTGACTCTGCACTTTATGTCGAAATGGACACCGATGCCAGTGGCACTCGGTGCCGTCTTGATCCAAAATCGTGACAGACGAGAACACGTCGCAAATGACAGTCGCGCTTTGCCCAAAGCGGAAATAAATTGTGCCGGTACCGAAAAAGAATGCCATGCCGTAATTTGAGATATCAGCAAATTTAGACCTTACATTCCTGGTCGTCCGTTTAAGTGTGCAAACGATCACCAGGCTTTGCTCATGGCTATCAAACTTGAAATATTCTTCTGGACGCTTGGCCAGAGATGGTAGTAATGACATTACTGCATTGAAATTACTGTGACTAATTTACTTTTTTTTCTGTGACAAGTGGTGTAATATGTTACTTTTCTGATACGAGCGATTTAGGAATCTAATGAATTACTTTCACTTACTAATTTTGAGGAAATAAGTTATTAGTTTCGTAATTACTTTTTTCTGAGACACACCTGAGAACAAAATTTCTGACGCGGGTGTCGAGAGCGAGACAAACACACAAAGACGGGGTCGAAAGGCGGAGCAGATTAAGACAAAAATTTGAGTGAAGAACTAGCTGGGAGGCCAGAGTTCACGAAACTCCATTCATGACGTATTCACAGCGAAAAGTAAAAGGGGACTCTTTCAAGCTACAATGTGGAGGGCACGTCGCTACGAAGGTCAACATATATTAAATTCTGTGACGAGGAGTCAGGAGCTAATCTTAAATTGCATACCAAGGATTCAGAACTTCTCGTGAGTTGCCTTATCCTCCGTAGGTAAAGATGATTTTCGTATGTTTCATTCATCCCTATACTGACAGAGCGGTGGAAGCTGCACGGTCGTTGAAGCAGTCGTGCGTCGATCCTTCGCCACTTGATCACGCAGCCGCCAATACCCAAGCGCAGAGAGCGAAGTCAGACGATGAAAGAAAGACAGTTGACCGCACTATCAGCTTAGGGGTGAACGGAATATAGTCGGAAACGGCAAAAAGCGACCAGAGTATAGCTCACCTTTGGATTAAAGGTGCCCTTTAAGAGGTTTCTGAGATACTCTGCGAGCTCTAAGCATCCTAGAATCCATAAATCATAGCTATACGCGGTCGATTTCCGTATTAAAAAGAAAACAGAGTCAAAGATTGAAATTATCTTTTGTGATGGGGGGAGCATTGTTCCGGCAGCCAGGACGGGATGAGATCAATCAAAACGCGACATTTCGTTGAGATTGCAAATGCTGTTATTACAAAATTGGTATGCTTTTGTACATGATAGAAGCGAGTAAAGAGCAGTCGAAATATGGTACTTTTTTGCGGAGAGGGAACATAATAGTGCAATAATCGTGTCAAAAACAGCGAACTATTTCCTTTTGTTTTCCGCGGGAGCGATGTGTCCCGTCGTCAGCGCTCGAGCGCTCGAGTGTTCGCTACGCTGAAACTACATTTCGTCGCTCTGTCCACTGACGTCGAGCTGGCGATACCAACATATACGAGCGGCTTGATAGCTGTTGGATATAACGTACTCAATAACGAATGTGCGTATCAAAGACTACAAAAAAGAAACATAAAAAAACACTGAGGTTTTGCAGCAGAGCCAAGAAAACCTTGAATGTCTTACTGTATACCTTTAATGCGCACATTAGCCATTTTAATAAGTTGTATCGGTTGACTGTCAAGCCGCTCTTGAAATTTGGTATCGTCGGTTCGACGTCTGTCGAATGAACGTCGAATTGTAGTTTTGGGGTGTCACATATGGGGCTAGGGGTATATGTATCCCTATACACCCCCTATTTTTGGAGTGTACCCGCTCACGAGCACCCGCGAAAACTTTGGCGTAAGAACTTGCATCGAGCGGACAAGACGTTGGATGAGACCTCCGCTGTGAGCCAGTAACTTTTTGAACCAGTGTACGCAATTGGAAATTACGTGCACTTCATTAGCGGTGAAGCGGTGCGCGTTCAGCATGGGAAACCAATGCTTTCGGCCGACGCAGTTGCTACCTATGATTCTTCTGAACCTTCCCAGCCATCTGACGAAGGAAACACCGACACGCACACGGGACGCTGATACGCATGCGATCGTAGAAGCGCGTGGGAAAGCTTCAGGAGGAGTCGACCGGTGAACCATTTCCCAATTTAGACATGCACCGTCTGAGCAAGCCGGCGCGGTGAGCCACTCTACTATTGTAGACCACCCTATAGTAAGTTACAGGTCAAGAAGGTAGCAACAAATGCTCCTCAAAGGGATTCATATATCCCTCCGCCACCTCCGCATCAAATAGCGTCCCATCGTTTCCGTGACGTCGTGGCCAACGCGGGAGAGGGTTTCGCCTTCCTGTGATATTTGCTTTATATTTCGACTTTGACTTTGCGTTATGGAAGCCACGAGAGGGAGATTAGAGTTTTCCCCTTCCGATGGAAACAAATACGACTTACCCGGGGGGAGGGGGGGGGGGGGGAGGAGGGGGGTTAGGTTCCGCCTCCGATGGATACAAAGGTCGCTTTCTTAAAAAAGTGGCGGTCGGAGACAAAAAGTTGGCATCACTCCTTAGCCCTTATCTATCCATTGACGCGAAACAAGGGGTGTTTCCAGGAAACTCCTCTTTCGACTGCGGAGGGATTCGAAACGGGCGCATCACGCTGATGGGAGGAGCTTCTCCTACCTTCTTGACTTGTAACCGACTACAGTTGAATCGTAGACCGGGCTGTATGGGCAGCGAGCCGCGCGCGTGCGAAGTATCCCTCCGCGATTCCACCGGTAGGAGGCGCGAGGATCGTTTATTTGCCATTTACTCACAATGGTCCTGGTTTCGGAACGTGTTCGAATCCTCCCTCGCCAGAAATAAAATCGGTGTATTGCGATCTGGGATTGCTTTTTCAATATGGAACTCGGCCGCGGATCGTCATGATTTAGGATTTTCTAGGATGCTTGGAACCAGCATAGTGAGTTATTGGCTTATTTAGGCTACATCAGAAAGCTCACTGGACACCTTTAAGTCGGAGAAAAGCAAACGCGCAGATATAGTCGCTGGTTCGTTGGGGAAGGAGGGCGCCCGCCACCCATTTTGATCTCTGGTGGCGTTTCTCCCCAGAAAACATCCGTTAACCCTGCGTGACAACGCGCGATAATTAGCGTTCTCCTGTTGTTAGGGAACAATACTCCTCAAGAAGAATGTCCGAGAATGTGTCGACCAGTGCTGTTGGGAGAAAACGATACGACTGCGTCCGAATCAGAAGAAAGAAGTTTTAGGCATTTCCTCAACCTTGTGAAAAATGGATTCGGGAACGATGGATTCGTTTTCCACAGCCCTCATAAGGGCAGTTTTAGAACATGTCACAACAGTCGTTACGACTTCATGTAAAAACGAGCTGCCATGGCGCAACCAACCGAGGTGGAGGGCTTTTCCAAAATCGGCAGTACGCAATCACATCAGCCATTAACCGATCAACTTCACCTTCGCATAAACAGCGAAACCGGTGAGCTGTCTGTTTTAGTCATATTCTATTTCTGTTTAACACTCCCGTCGTCCCGGGCAGGAATTACTGTCTAAAGGAATTTGAAAGTAATTTTAAAGTAATTTCGAAGTCATTTCATTACTTTTCCAAAATAATTTTAATGCAATGTAATTTTTTTGTCTACAATAATTTGCAATGTAATTTATTTACTTTTGAATACACCTAATGAAAATAATTAGTAATCCTAGTTAATTACTTTTGAAAAGTAATTTTGCCGTTTCTGGCTCTGATGATTTTTGTTTGCTGTTGCTTTTGTTGATTTTCTTGAGCAGAGGGAGAACAGGAAATCCTTTATATTTGTTCCATGTTGTTCCTTTGAAGATTTTGAAAAATAAATTATCTGCTAAGCTTAAGACAGTGTGTGTGTGTGTGTGTGTGTTTGTGTGTTCGCTTGACTGTATGTGTGTGTGTATGTGTGTGTGTCAATTGCTCTATTTCGCTTTGTCTCGGCTTGAAGTATAGATATCCTAGCAAATTTGACATATTCCGTCGTCTTATACAAAAAAAAAAAAAGCAGAAACCGGACTACATTTCACGCAGCTTCAATACTGCTGATTGAAGATAAAGCTTATTTTTATTATATTATCCACTTGCCTCAAACTATTCGACATTGAAGTTATGCGACAATGCGTGGCGGAGGTGCTTTAATGATGAAATAGGCATATCCTATAGTATGCAAATGTTGAAGATTCTTGTTCTTTTTTCTGACGCAACACGAGGGAGAAAAGTTTATTGGTGAAAATCATTGAAGCCCGCAAAACCTTTTTTTGCCCAACCGAAAACATTGTTTAATTGTACAACCTCTTTACATTGTGGGTAGCGATAGACGCTTAAATATACCTAATCTCTAACGACTAGCATTTTGTCCGAAGTTCAGGTTGAACGCTTTGCCACTGTCGTATTTTATTGCACATCGTTGTTTTTCCAGCTTTTATTCCTTTACCGCGTACTGTTAAGGCCCAGAGGGCGGGCAGATGGCATACCGGCTTCGGGCTGTGTTTTCTTCGTATTATGTCTTAAAAAGAAAAGCTAAAATGTCTCTTAATAAAAAAATAAATAAATAAAACGAGTTAGAGGTGAATTTAGGCGTTTCTTTACCCGCGAATCTATATATCACGTACATTTTTGCCGAAGATGTAATTAAACGCGAGAAAACACGGACAACTTCCGACCTGACTTCGTACTAGGATATTTCGGCTGCCAAGCGCGTGTCGCTCGTGTGGGCAGCACGTGCAATTGCAAGCTTGCGAGGTGCATTCCCCCGCACTGACACCAGTCGTGACGTATTTTTTTGACCGTATTAAAAATAGTAAGAGTACGCGTGCATAGCTTTGATTGGCGCTGAAGATGTGCGAGATCGGAGATTTCGAAAATTCTGGATATGACATCACGCTCCGGGAAGGAGGGGCTTCAGCGGTACTTTGAAAATGATTTTCTGCAGCCTCTGTGCACCAAACTGAAAAATAATTTCGATATTTATGATGCTGGAGGTCAAATGAAGATGATTTGAGTGTTTTTCTCAAATACAAAACCGCTTCAGTTCTCCTTTAATGAGTCATGATATTTGTTAGTAGCGTTAGAAATCCCAGTTTGTTCCAACCGCGCGTCTTTGCTGATACCCCTTTCATACATGGCTTGCACGTGAGGACATATCACATTCTAGTGGTGGCCATTCCTAGTTGTTTGTACCAAGTAAAACAAACTAAATGGTGAGCATTGTAAGCCCCAGACGACACGCGCTCTGTATAAAGGCATCCACAATGGCCGTCAGTGTGATTTCAACGTAAGTCATATATAGCTGCAGTCACGTGAGGATATTTGGGGTCACCGGCGGGATCCTGATTTGGTTGGTGGTGGCTGTTGGCGAATTCCATAAAGTTTAGGTCCGACAGCCTCTGTGATTCGCCCGGAGGTTTATGTCCTCGCAGAATATACTTATTTTTATATCAGAAGAAAAAAAGGTGGAGACCAATTGATGCTATTAACTTTGGGTAACTTTGGAATGCCTTCTCGTGTCTTCAAGAGGGTCTTGTAGAGCGGTGGTGTTGCGGACCACCGCAATACGTCTACCGTGAATCGAGCTCGGCTTCGTCGTGGTAGAGACATAACGCACAGTGCTCGATTTTGCAACGTGAGGCTTTACACGTCTGCTCCCTGTCGTCATCCTTTATTTTACCCATCATATAATTGTAGTACAGTTAACACAACCACTTAATTATAGACTTGAACTGGTGATAGCATGACAAAGGAAATATACTTCTAAAATACTAGTATACTGGTAAACACAAAGAAACATTTACGACTAAATGGAGATGTCGCTTTCTAGTATTGGTCTCCTTCCATACAGTCCTTTTTCCATACGTCAGATGTTGTGGTGGGGCAGTTTTGTGTGTAGACATTCATACATTCCTGGGCAACAGGAAGAGGGGCTCCTCCTTCTCCTGCTGAATACAATTCGCAACCTGGGAAACAAACACAAAAAAGGTGATACATTAAAACGTCTAGTTGGAACAACTTAGGAAAACATTTGTCGGTGCAATAATAGTTAACTCCGATTAGAACTTCAAAGACCCTACCAATTCTTCGCTCGCAGTAACAATTAGTGTTCGTATATTTCTTTTAAAGTTATTGGCACGGCGGAAAAAAAGTATCTTTGGTGGTCTGCAGCGAGCAGTTACTGGATATTATAATTCATGTACTAAAGGGCATCACTTTAGTGGCTACAACTGATGGTGGCTATTGGGCAAGGAGACAGGCGACGATGTTTAAAAATCGTCAAAACCCCATTTTACGTAAAATGGGGAAAAAAATGTAGGACGGAGTCTGTTAGGTTCAAAAAGTTTGTCAAAAAAATTCATTGAAACGTTCAGGAACTGCCACTGTCACTGCATCTATGACATACATGTTTCACTGACTTTCTCGAGTCTTGTGGTCTGATGCCTCTAACCGAAATACTTTTACAAAGTCATAGTTGCGCGAAGCGATTTCTGTAGTGCTTTTGCTTCCCATTGGGATAGCCTGTTTCTCCATTTATGACAGCTGAGAGTATTTTTACACTCTTACGGCAATTCTGGAGTGCTCCTGTTTCATGTAGACAAATGTATATATTACCGTAGAATGGTCCCCATTGTCTGGCATGTATAGCCCACACAAATAATTGCCTTCTGTGCGTTGTCATCTTCGTCACGAATGGAACAAGTTCGGAAAATGCGCCGTAGCTCTTCATTTAATACCAAAATCACTTGGTATTTTTTTGCGCGGGTGATAAGCGGCCGAAGAATATCTAAAAAATCGATTGAGGGACAATTCGAAGAGCACGTGTTGCAAGACTTGTTTTTATCGCACCGGAACGCAAGGAGGAGCACGCCACAAAACAGGCAACTTAAAGAGCGCGCAAAAAATGCACGGTGACGACACGGCCAAGAGAACGTTGTGAATGCGTGGTTGAGATCGGGGGGAAAAAAGCTAGCGGGCGCATTGGGGCTTTAAACGAACGCACGAGGTGAGCAAAGAGCAGAAGAACTTGCACGCCGTACAGGCAGTCAGTTTTCCCTTTGTCGCCGTCACGGAATCAACGCTTTCTATTTTTTTTTAGAGCCATAGGCTTGCCATAATAGGCATTTATTTTACGGTTTTTAACTGAATGTAAACGTTTCACTTAAGTGTAAAAGTCGAAAAGTTTACATTCATCTTCATATTGTCAAATGCCATGACACATAGCCATATAAAGTTTATTGGGAAATAAAGAATAAAATGGCCGCATCCCCACGTGGTGAATGATGTTGACTGAGGCGAAGGTCTGGTGGTGCTTATGATACTGATTATATATTTCATAGGTAGTGCTGATGGTGCTGATTTGTTTTTTCATTGCTCATAGGTAGTGCTGAGTTCCGTTTTTGTGTTTCGACTTCATTATTACTGCTTTATGATCGGTGAAATGCAGAGCCACTGGTTCTTCTAACGGATCAGCTTGGATCCGCTAGAAGCCGTGGGAACGCATGTCCACCGCTTAAGACAAAAAACGGTCCATGTCAGAAAGAGAATGTGTGGTATGGAACGTGGTTATATACGCATTTGAGAATTTGACCGCAGCGCCCTCTCGTCTATAAAAGTTGAGCCAATGCGTGCGAAGTTTAACGCGATTATATACGCATTTGACCGCAGCGCCCTCTCCTGTATAGACGTTGAGCGGCTACATGCAACGTTTCATCCATGACAGAAACCCCAGCTCTTGAGTTACTACCACATCTCAGGGGGGGTTCCCGTTTCGACCCATTCCCAATACAACCTTCTCGTTTGTACCTTTCCGTTTCGACCCGGCTCAAAACGACCTTCTCGTTTCATCCTTTCCCATTTCGCCCTTTCCCGAAACAACCTTCCCGCTTCGGCCATTCTTCGGTTCGTTTGTATTGTTCGTTAACAGTCGATTAGGTTCAAGTGTCCAGTGTCCGTTCTCCTTGCTCACATCACTTTTTCCTCTCGCGAAACTACCTCGGAGACATGGCACCGTAAGATACACGCTGTGTCAGGGAGGGCTCACTCGAACATTTACAACTTCATCGACCTGCGAACGGGATGAGGCCTTGACAAGGATATCGCTGCAGCAGCTTTCAAATGGTGGTGCCGTGCGGGCCAGGTGACCGCCGCGAACTGTCACAATTGGAGTGTCGCCTTTCTGATGGCGCAATTTTCCTGCTCGACTTCCTCATCCCGAAGACGATAGAATTTTGTGGTTTATGACTTCTGCTTGTGTACGCAACGTTTTTTGTTTGAAGTTGTAAGAAAATAAAGTCGCAATCATATGCCCGTCAGCCTGTCTGATTTATCACTTTTAAAAATACCCCGTTCACTATAAGGAAGTTTTAGAATAACGTACGCAAGCGTTTTGGGTAACCTAAAAAAAGCGTCGCGATAAAAAAAGTTAGGCAACGCTAATTTTTGCTTACTCAAAGTGCTTGCCTGCGTTACTCTAAGACCTTATTGGCGAGTTTTCGTAGACCGCGTTTCCCCTTTCGCTAAGCCCTCCGCAACGAAGAATCCGCTACTGCGACTGCGCGCCGATGGCCTTAACTGTAGAGTTCTGGGTATCGTAGCGGGTTGCGTAGGAGCGTCGCGTGACGTCGAAAACAGTCTACGAAAGCTCCCTGTTATTGTACAGAGTGCGAAACCGTTAGCGTGAACAAACGATTGTTGGTTTAAGCTGTTTGTCTAAAACAAAATCAGAAGACTGCCATTAATATTATTAGTGTGTTTGAAAGTACTCATCTGGGTCACTAACCTAAGCGGTAAAATGTGGTACCTTCTAATACCATTTCAAAGTAAAATTCGAAAAATCGCCAACATCGTGTTTGAGTTAACGTTGTTCCGCAGTGTACATAGTCCATTTCGTAGTTACACATTTTGGGGATCATCTTGAAAGAAACATTTTAAGTGGTTCAAGTAGAAATACATTTCGTTGGAGCTTGTCTGAAAGTATTGCATATTTTAAGAATATGTTTACAAGCAAAATATTTAACAGCATAACTGAATTGCTCGCCTGTAACTTTGCATTAATTGCAGTCACATGATTTCGGGACATATTCTTAAGCAGAAAAACTGCGCAAACCAGGATTAGAACGATGGACACTTTTCGCGGAGAAGTTGAGATGTGCGGGCTTTATACCAACGGGTTCAAACGGGACGAATTGAAACGTAAAATATGTCTTGGCTACGGGTTCAAATATGAAGGGCGACTCGGGAACGGGTTGAAACGGGACAGGTTCAAACGGGAAGGTCGTTTCGGGAATGGGTCAAAACGGGAGGGGTTCAAACGTGAACGGGTTGTTTCGGGCTATACCCCATCTCAGAGCCCCCTACTCGTCCCGCAGTCATGGCCGAGTGGTTAAGGCGATAGACTAGAATTCCATTGGGGTCTCCCCGCACAGGTTGGAATCCTGTCGACTGCGCAAACGTTTTTTCTTTTCATGTGGGCACGGACGCCGGCCGGACGGACGGACGGACGGACGGTCGGACAAGGGTAGACCCTAAGGAGCTTCGCCCCTAATATTGTTATCTCTTGTCTTGCCAATGCTTAGCCATTCCAAAGGAAAAAAAAAGCGACATGCTACTGCAGTTTATCGGCCAATTAAAAAAACATTGTCTTTACTCTAAATGTGTTTTTGTCACAAGTCCAATAGGAATAATGATATTCACGAAAGCCTAGAGACGAAAAAAAGGACCTTTCTGTTCGCAACTTTTCAGATATGCTTTACAAGCTTACAAGTGCATCAAAAACAACATAATATTGTTATCGTGGTCCTTGTCTGAGCCTGTGTGGGTAAACGTGATGTTATTTCTTCGTTTAGTGTAAACTTACGTTGTTATTTGTATTATTTGTTTTTACGAAACAGCCGATCAGCATATTAGCAGCGTCAGCCTTTTCATGCATGCTTATTAGTTAATGAATAGCCGGTAATGAGTAAAACGTATACTTGGAACGTCCCATCAATATTTGTTGAATGTCAAACAAAGATATAAAAAATATTTTATATAATCCAGGGACGCATCCTGACTTCGCGGTTTTCAAACTGTTGTCACAGACGACCCAATATTTATGTTAATAAAGGCGTGAGCCAAATACTACTGGTCTAAAATTCCGCGGAAACATTACGTTCGTCTGTTGGTACATAATAATGAAATGGTAGAAGAACGCTAAAAATACTGAGGACAAAAAGAAGAGTTGCAGGGACAAAAGGGCAATGTGGGGGTGCATCTTTTTGTTTTTCTTTAGGCGTTTTCTTTTTAGTTTTTTGCTCACTATCACTATGTTTGCAGCGACGTTAAATTGATTTTTCTGAAGCGGGCGTTGGCATACATTCGAGTGTTTGAGTAATGCAAATGTGAAATCAATTATTATAAAAAGTAGGAAACAAAAAAATTGACCTTTCGAAAGAAACAAAAGAAAAAAAAAACGAGGCAAAATGTTTAACAAAAATTTTCACGGATATTTCTTTGGATTTATCCGAAAATACTGGGGTGGTTCTCTGCCTTTTTTAATCGTTAGCCGGTTAATCGTAAGCCATACTATTTGAACTCGTGGTGACAGAAATATATTGATAGAAATTAGTTAATTAAAAAGTACGCTTTCCTTTTATCGTTCCCATAAAGAACGCATTTTGTAGAAGTTAATTTTGAAAACGGAATTAAAACTGAGTAGTCGGTGGCTTTTTTAGGGCCGCATCAAACTACCCGCGATCGTTTGCCTTCGCCTTTTCTCTTTGGAGAATCTGGGCTGTCTAGACGAAGGAGGTCTATGGCGAAAGTCCAGGTGATAATTACAAGATAAACGTATAGTTTTTGTAAAATTTCTCGGCACGTCTATGCCAACGAAAAAATATTTGTTTGTAAGACTTATATCCGCCAGATTAGCCTGAATCATAAGATATTTCGCGTTTCACTTTCAATATATTTGTCACTCCTGCCTTTTAAACAAACATTACGCACTTGCAGGACATGGAAGGGGTTACCTGGAGAATGAACGAAAGCTTCTGTAGTGTTTTAAATACGTTTAGGTAAAAAGTATATTTTTTGAAAATGAAGGATACCATGAAAGGTAGTAAACTTTTCCTTACCTGTCCCATCTTCTTCATGCGTTGCGCGCAGAACAGCACACGTCTTGTCTGAGTTGATGTACAAAAATTTATACAATGGCGGCTGAGGACCTAAATACGAAAAAAAAAAAAAGATTGTTAAATAGTGCATAAAACTAATAACTTTAAGTGGAAGTTAATCCGAAGAAACGAGTAAATTGTATTTAGTTGCTTGGGGTTACTTGAACCCAGAGGAGTGTATACAACGAACCAACATAAATCGTAAACTGTTTATCACACACATCGTGTAGATCTTTAAATTGTGTCTACGCGGAATGCTGCGACGCATGTGCGTATATTTTCTTTTAGTCTTTCTATATACCTCTTGCAGCGGAAGGCTATAGAGTAAAGACAAACATTTATTTGTCCTCCTCCCTCCCTCCCCCCCCAAAAAAAAACAACAAAAACAACAAAACTGATGCGCTTAAAAACTAACGACCACTTCGCGCTTTCCACTTTTCCCTCGCTTCTTCCTCTCCCCCTTCTACCCTGTCCAGCGTTGCGTGTTTCCTCCTCCCCATGGCGAGGAGGATCTTCTGCCTTGCAGAATCTCGAGTCTGGTCGTCGGTCTTTAAGACGGACAGTTGGGCACTGTAATACGTCACGCCAATTCACTGCAATTTGCCTCAATGAAATTTGGAGTCAAATTGTTACTGAAAAACACTTATATTATCTTTAGCTTTTAACGTCGATACTCCGCTTGCTGAAAGTACCTTCTCTATAAAGGCAGAAATATCCAAACTTCATTATAAAACTTTGCCACTGAAAAATAAAATGAATTGATCGACGCAGTGTCTGTGGTAAAGGAGCGTCAAGAAATAAAGGCAAAGTGCTCTAAAAGTGATCTTCACTGGGGCCTTAGTCTTACCACCTCTTTTGCAGTAGCATTTTGTAATGCTGAGGACGAAAAAATCTTCCATGGTTAGCCTAGTGGGTGAAACGTACACCGCTTGACACTGTTAACAAGGTTTACTGTTATAATCGTCAGTTAATAAATGGGTGCATGCGAGGACTTGAGTATTTGCAAAAGACAGAATATAAACTCGGTCCAGTTAATTGAAGTTCTATTCCTTGGCAGCACGAAGAACTCAGGGCATTACGTTTCCTGAGCAACTTTTTACCGCTCCTTATCCAAACAGATTGCACCATTAGGCGATAAGACCGCCGAACAATGAATCAGGAAGCGACAAGCGCGAACAAAATAGGATACGGCCAGGGTTTTTTATGCCGCCATTCACGTGAATGCCCAAAAAGAACAAAAAAACGAAAGAGAAACACATATCGTAAATGTTTTCATTATAAAATTTGATGATTCATTGCCAACTATTCTTTTGTTTCAGCTGAAGTCGAGACACAGCTGATACTACGTACCTGACTTCTCATCTTGCAATCCTATTTCGGCAGGTCCAGGCGACCCTACACCTTCCATTGCCGTTCTTGCTTCAGCAACCACGTCGGGTTTCACTGTTGAGCAACGACGACCCAAACTTGCAGAAGCTTTTTTTTGCAATCTCAAGAGAACCGCCCTCAACCGCGATAAATAACGACACGCCGGACTCTACACAATAGGAAACGAGGTATTGTCGCAACTACGGCTCCCAAGGGCCAGTTCTGCTATTTGTTGTACCCAATCATCTACGAAACAACAGTTAATTTGTCCTTCACGACGATCCTACGGCCATACTTCGTTTCATCTTACGTCCAGGCGCAGCCGACGCAACGAGCTAATCGGACCAATCAAAAAGCGTCAAAAACGCAAGTCACTGAACCTTTTTCGTTTATGAATCGCTCAGCGATGATGGAACACGTACAGAGACTTGATGAACACCACGATGGTACGCTTTCGACGCTGTCTGATTGCTCCGATCAGTTCGTAGTGCCAGCTCCGTCTGGACTTGAGTTAAAAAGGTCCTTGAATTCAAACAACCAGTAGCAGTTGTACTGTATACAGTTAAAAAATGACGTGTCTTGAGTTTTTTTCGATCTAATTAGTAGGGGAGTCGTAATAGCAAATTAAACGTTCGACGTAGATGCGTAGAACCGCCGGTTGCGGCGCGCCGAGGGTAGGAAAGCGTGAGGACGCAGAGAAAAACTAGCCAATGCGACGTCACCAGCCGGGTACCCTTGCTCGCCACTAAGCTGGTTGGCGACGATGAGGTCACGACGCGTTGGACAGATAATAGGCGGCAGAAAGAATCGTCGCACGCCCGCCGGCAATCGCTGCACTAATTTTTCACAATAAATGCGTTTTGGGGTTACTTTTGGCGGACATAAGTGCGATAACTGAATTGACGTGACAAAAAGCTATAAAAGTTAGTTCCTAACCACATTTTTTTAAAGAAATTTAGCTTTCTTTTAAACTGAAACGAAATTAAATCCAATTTCGAACCCTTTCATACGAAAAAGAAAATACAACTCGTTTTGTTGCGGAAGATAAATATAATTGAGAAAGCCTGATTTGTTTACTGATGCGACATTAGCCCTTTCTTCTTGAGGTAACACTAAGGCTCTTTTTTAATGATTTTGATAACTTTCTGTTTGGCCTATTAAAAGTGAGGAAACGTTATGATTTTTTTATGAATACTTACTACTTGGAAAGGTGAAGAAAAGCGCATTGTCCTCAGTGTGTGATCCGGAGGTGAATGGATGAACCGTTGCGTGGAAGCTGTACCTAGAATTTTGGAATAAGATATCAATGTCGCGTTTTCCATTTTAGAAGTACTAATAATATTTTACGCTTACATTTTTTCTGAGCCGGTAAAGCGGTGGCTGAGAAGAACCTGATACGTTCCGTTACGAAGTCCCGACGTAACTTTCACGGATACGCATTCAATTTGAGCCTGTGGTGTATATGTGTGACTCAACATGTAGTAC
Source organism: Ixodes scapularis (assembly GCF_016920785.2). Lineage (NCBI taxonomy): Eukaryota > Metazoa > Arthropoda > Arachnida > Ixodida > Ixodidae > Ixodes > Ixodes scapularis. Next base: position 89,104,468 of record NW_024609880.1, read on the forward strand.
GTGTAACGGCTACACAGGAGCTGCAAATAAATATGATAAACTTACTAACACGTAAATATATTCTCACGCACACAATCACGCAGCATGCTCACCAACTTTTTTTTTTTCACGCAGCACATCTGTATGAAAGAGCCTACTGAATATCTGAGGGAAGTATGCGTGCGTGAAATATGACTGCTCCAAACCAAATAACACTCTTGCACCGTCAATCTATACGGTGTCCCAGAGACATTCCCCGTCTGCGTCTATATTTCCGAATCTTTTAATGATCACTGTGGGCTTCAAATAATTTGGCCATTGTTATAGGCAATCTTTTTTCATCGATAGAGCGTAGATTTAATGTCGCCAATAACACAACACCTTCGGTCAGTAGTTATACGCAGGTCGTAAGCGTTCTTCGAGTACCTTCTAGATTGCGCTGGTGTGTGTTCTCTCGACGTAAGCGGTGACATGCATATGTTTAACCCCTGCGCGTTTTAGAAACTGGTAGCATTGCTATGTTTGTGTTTGCAACATGAAAAAAGAAAAGCAGAAAAATCATTGCCCATTTGTTCAATCTGAACACATATCCCTAAGGCTTAGGGGCATGACTGTAGAGGAGGGAGCAGTTTATTAAAGAAGAGTTTAATAAATTCTGAGAAAGACCACAGTTTCCTTCCAATCATTTTTATAGCCAAGACAAAGACAATATTCGAAAGCAGAAGCGTCCTCAAGGCGCCCCTTTAAACAAAATATTATTTTAGAAACGCGCAAACGGCAATAGCTGGTATCGCATGCTCCCACCTAAAAAAGGAAATTGTTGTGTATATGTTTTTACAGCCGGAAGTTAGACTACCTTAGGGGGCATCTGGTTTCTCAGCTGTAGATAAGCAATTTAGCCAGTGCGGTACAACCGCTAGCCTAAGGTCTTGAACGTGCATCACACAGTAGTGATACCCGACTGCACGCCGGTACGATGCTCATCCAGATCGAAACGTACAGGGGTGGGGATTGAACCCAGGATGCTGGGTTCTGCAGCCTGTGCTTTCGCTTCATGTGCTCCGAGCCGGTGTGCGCTAGCCTCTCGGCCACCGATCCCCACTGCTCCCACCTAAAGCAACACAAATTCTAGTTCTTTCTAATCATGTTTCCCAGTAATTCCCGGTGGTTACAACATATAGGCCAGAATGCGGTTTCTTACAAGAACTTTTAATAGTTACTTACCTCAGTTGCATGTTGGTGTTCAAAATTGTTTGGATCATCCTCGTAAGGCGTTTTTTGGGCGCTCACAGTGGACGAAAGCCCAAATTGCTGGCTGGTTGCCACGAGGAAGGTTGCTAGTGCAATCAAAAAGAGAGACATTTTATGTTTCGAACGTAATTCGTATATCGCCTAAAATATCGCCCTTTTTGTACGTTCTTAGAAACATTGACTACGTAGATGTAACGTAAAAAAAAGAACGTTTGAGAGTTTTTATTGGTAAGTGAGCTATTGTCTTCTGCCGAACGTCAGTCAAATTCCCGTCAAAGGATTAATAAACAAAGTATTATAAAAAAGGCCTCGAATGAACAGATGGAAACATTCTTGTTCCAGGGTACCGAACGCTCCCACATCATCGCATTCTTTCAAGTTAATTATGAAGAATACTGTGGCCAAATGTGAAAATCCGCTGCATTTCGGCGGCACATGGAACGAAAGCGCAGGCTGCACACTCCATCGTCGCGATTTGAAATATCACTTTGTTGTTTACGACGCGTATTGGCTTTTGCACCCGGGTGCGTTTTCGTAATCGCCACTGCATAACGCGCCTTAAAAATACTGAGTTAGCAGGCGCGCTGCACTCTTTCAATTTCCTTTCTACCAAGAAACCCATTTCGGTCTCCGAATCTGCATGTTTTGATTAAATTGTGCCTCGTGCATTCGTGTGTTGTGAAATTACAGGAAGTTTTAGAATAACGCACGCAATTTTAGCGCACGCTAGCGCTAAGTTTAGCACTTGCGTTAGGGCACGACGTAAGAGTGTTTTAGAATAGCGTTTCTCAGACGCGAAGCAAAAGCCCGAGCATCTCGCACTTGCAACGCCTCCAGAATACAGTCACCATTTTTATTTCACACACGAAATGCTGTAACTTGAGAAAAAGCAAGTTCTTTTTTCTTTTTGTTCAGAGTAACATTTTAGATTTGTTTAAACATGAGGATATGACGCAAGCGGTTGACCGGTCATGTCCGCTTGCGTCGCCTCGACAAGAGAGGTCTCGTGTATACTGACCTTCGCCGAGGAATGTTCGCGCGTCTAAAACACCAAATTTCCGGTGATCGTTGCCCACCTTACTGGGTTTTCCAAACCGAGTGGAACGTCGTCCCTTATTGGCACTTGAAGTCGCGAGGATGTCGCCGATGTGGGGCTCACGACGCCGCCAAAGAGGCCGCAGCCATGATCCCGGCAGCCGCCATTTTTTAACTGTGCTCGTCTTGGCTTTAACCAACTTCTTATCAGGAATCCTCATTGGAGGAGCGCAAAGACTCTTTGCGTATACGCACGCAATTTCCGAACATTAGAAACGTTAACATAGCGCACACAAAGCGCAAAACGTGGTTAGCGTTCGGCGCAGGTGCAGTGGCGATGATGAAATTCTTTGCGTACGCAAAGCTTTAGCCTGCGCTATTCTGAAACTCCCTTATCGTTCTGCGCCGATGCGCGTTAAAAATATCAACTTGGAAGTCCATAAGCGCTGGCTAAATTTCTCATCTGCTGACAAACGCCTGCGGTCATGCCACGAGGACAGAAAAAACCTGCCGCTATGTAAGCCTCCAACGACCACTTCGATTTTCGCCAGCATGCTTTCAATGTGGATTAAAGTTAACCCGGCCAATTATATTTAAAACCGATTTCACTCTTAGTTTAGACGGATCTGACATAGCCTATCCTCCCATTTGTTTAACGATGAATATAAACGGTACCAATATGTTCGTCGATATTTTAATTGTTTCAAATCAAGGCGGATTTCAGGGATGTGGGGTAGGGTGAGGCCCCCACCCCCTCCCTTCCTTCCCCCTAGATCCCCCCAAGGGCCACTCTTAGAGCCCAGCGCTTAGGCGCTCGTTCCCGGGCTTCGCGGAATCGCCGTCGGCGTAACCGCGCGCGTTGCATGATGGGACGCCACAGACTTATGCACCGATTCAATTTCTCGCTAAATTTAACGAACAAACTGAATTGATAAACTTGGATTGAGCGCGTTGGTAATAAATTCAAAAATCTAGGAAAGAGTAGAGGACGGACATGACAAACATCTTTCGTGATGTTTGTCCTGTACGTCCTCTTCGTCTGACTCGTATATTTTTAGACTGAATTGGTGTGTAGGTCTGTGACGTTCCATAATGCAACACTGCACATTTAGTTTCCCCGCTAAATTTAGTGATAAAACTGACGTCACATGACCTCAGCACCAATTCAGCTTCCTCGCTAAATTTAGCGGGGAAATGAATTGGTGTTAAGGTTACGTGGCGTCAAGTTTCCACCTAAATTTAGCGAAGCAACTGTGGGAGGAGAGGGGGGGGGGGGCTACGGAGGGGGAGGGGAGCAGAAGAAGCGGAGGGGAGGAAAGTGTACGGAGGAGGAGGAGGAGGGACATAGCCCCTCCTCCTTCTCCTTTACAAAAGCTGCGCTCTAATTTCGTATTACAGCGATTTGTAAACGTCTCATTTTTCTTTTTTTAGAAAGCCACACACACCCCAGCCTTTTTTTCGTATGAAATGTCTAGTTTTTGGTGAAGTTTTAAATATGAGGATGATTAGTAAGTTTTTGTCTCCTGTGCTGTAACTTTTTTTATTCAGTGATGGATTCGAAAGGGGCTACAGTCTATTGAAAATGATGAATACTTTCGTAGGTGTTTGTTGCTTTTCAATATAGTACGTACCGGCGGCGATGCGCCTTCCCTATCGGTGCATTACTCTCGGCATGCCGTCGCAGGCGATTGAGTGCCGTTGTTGACGACTCTAACGCAGCGCTAGAGAGACTGGAGTTCCAAATGTTTTGCCTATTTCACCTTACAGCCCACGGATCTTTGACTATCAGACTTTTAGGCTGTTTTCCACAATAAAGGAATATTCGAAGAGTACACGGCTTTCGTCCAATGACGAGTTTGCCGATGCAGTGCGCCGTTGGTGTTTTTAACTGTCTCTCTCAATCGTCTACGACTTCATGCGGACGGTAGTGCACCGATATCAAAAGTGCATCGCCGCCCGTGGGTCTCTATTAATCAGTCACGTTTGGGAAAGAGGAGAATCCAGACATCAATTAGAATATAACATCTCGCTATTGTATTGCTGAAAAACAAACTTATATCATAGGAGGCAAAACGTATTGATCACCCCTGGTATTAGGCTGACATAACCGATGGGGTAAAGCTTCGCCGATACTGCCCCCACCCTCCCTCTGCTTCAAATTCCTAAGGACCCCTCATGTCAATTTTAAATGCTCACTTTGTTATTGTTTATTTAAAAAAAATCAATCTTTTCCAAAAAGAAAAGAAAAAATCTCTTAATCCTTTTTTTTAAATATAAAAACAATTAAAGATCACTATATTTTTTTGGAGACACGCGCAGTTAAGCGATCAGCGGCAACATAGACAACTGATATCACGTCTTCACCATGAGTGTAGTTCATCAAATTTATTTGATTAAGTTGAAAGAAGTTTGATCAATTATTTTGATGTTGGCATGACCGAGCGTTCTGTGACATAGTTTCCTAAGGACTGTGGATTCTTTTTGGTAGGGTTAAAGATCTTCCCTATTTCCGGGGACAAAGAAACCCCTCGAGATTTATGCATTCAGTTAAAGATTATATTAGGGTTTGACAGAGTCATCGGTCAGAAACCATTACCCACTAAGTTCGGCGTTGCGCGTTGGATGTTGCCAAACCTTATATTTGAATTTATTGAAATTATAAAGTCTGCCTCAGTGGGCGTCTGGTGTCTCAGCTGTAGATATACAATTTAGCCAGTGCGGAACATGAAAATATAACTGTTATCATTATTTCAACACGACTTTGAAGGAAGAAGAAAGATAAAGGATGAAGTGGGCTAGTTGGTTCAATATGTTGAACCATCTAGCCGACCTCAATAGTTTAGCACTTATATTTAAAATTTTCAGCAGTTTCTTTGAAATACGGAGTCCCTAAACTATTTGCTCAAAACAGGAGTGAAATTTTTGTGTAGGGGTATGAAGAGGTGAATAACTGGTTCCAATAAACCTTTATAGTGTTTAGGCGATTTCTTCAAAACATGGATAACTTCGGTGGTAGCTCTAGAGGAGCACGCATGACGGAAGGATATTTCGAGTTTTGTGTTTGATTCCCTGACGCAATTTACTTTATGACACGTTCCTACAAAGTAAAAGCAACCTTTCTCTCATGATTCCTCCCCTAAGGTAAAGGGCAGGACGACAATATGGTGTCTTGGAATGTTTAGACGTTTCTTATTGTAATTACGGTATTGCTATTACATGAAGAGTATCGCAGCCATTGTCTAGCAAGCGCTTGCGTCGCTTAAAACTTACGCGATACCGAATGTATTTCCCAGTAGCTGAACACAACCGCGGAAGTAAGTTTTTGCTATTCCAGTAGCTATAGCGTCTTGGAAGGCAGTTTTGGAAGGTAGGTTCTAGAAAATATCTCCTTGGAGCCGACGTCGTGGGGCAGAGTCCCTATAACAAAGACAAGCTAGTTCATAATGAGTGAAGGTTAGTTGCCGTTTTTATCTAAATAATGTTATGCGTTACTCAATGTTATGCCATCACAAGCTAGTTCAAGTGACTGTAAACGGTTAAAAAGTGTTCAAATACCTTAAATTTAAGTTTTGTTTAATATCGACATGCAATTTTGCCATATTTAGTTGATACAATAATATGAAAACTACAATACAGGCTTAGCATATTTTTTATATGCGCAAAAGGAATTTAAAAATGATCATTTTGATGCATTTTGCGCCGTTTTATATGAAAAAGGCTATTTGTAAAAAATATGTGGATGCTTCTTTAAAATGTTCTTATTTGACGTGTACCCAACTTTTCTTTTTTTTTTGCAAAGAAAATTGGTACTGTAATTTTTAATATTTTGTTTAATGTCGTATACCGTTCATAAAATAAGAAGAAAAAAGTATTACTATGTGCATGATTCAATGTAAAATTCACGGTGGTGCAAATTATCATAGCGAAAGGCTGGGCAACCTCCGCGCCTCAAAATTCGAAATTTTATACCTCCGGATAAACATTAGCTGCGGCATTCGCATATAGGTGAATGCTTCTCCAAAAGCGCATTACTTTAACATATATTTTTAGATAACACAAAAAATATGTCCCGGCCGGGCCATCATTGCACGATCTGACGTGTAACCGCCCAGGGAAAAAACTCGTGTCCCCGCTCAGGTGGATTCCACAATCATCAATATTGTTTATAGGAGCGAATAAATAATTCATGGCCCATTTCTGGCGGACGCACAAGCGCCAAGTGTGCAATCAGGTGAGTGCGGCGGCGAGCTGGTAGAGGCCCACTACGCTGAAGCCAAAACAACTAGAAAACACATCGGAGCGGGATTATGTTCACACGCCTGGTTGTCATCGCAAATATTTCTTGCAGCCGGAAACTTAGAAACTGAGATCAGCGGATATTAGTTTTAGTGCAATTAAATTACTGTAAAGGATAACTATTTGTTTGATTAGGGTTGACAGCAAAAATGGAAACCAGGAGATGAAGTTTCGTAAGGGACGAATGTCATATATGGTGCAGTTCTTTTAGAGGCCGAAGAACAGCCTTGCAATGAAAATGGAGTACTTTGCGGCAATTCATACGAACAGCTATGTTGTTGTACGGTGCGGCAGCCTGAAACGCCAAACGCAATTTAGATTACCGAGTGCATAAGCGCGCCGCAACTCGGAGCACGTGGAGCGAAAGCGCGCGATACTGAACTCACGCATAATTCCCAAGTCTGCTCTCCTCAGTTTTGGAAAAAATACTCGATAGAAGTATTTAAGTTAAGTTACTAAATACCTGCTTCATAAAGTATTTAAAATACTACTCAACTAAGTTCCGCTCTAAAGTATCTTGAGTAGAGTACAAATACTTAGAAATGTAATTCAATTACTTTTGAAGATACTTCCGCATTGCGTAATTTGTATCAACGTCAGTGACAACGACAATTATACAGCTGCGCAAATATGGTTTACCAAAAAGGTTTATTAGCAGGCAACAACACAAAACGGGGGAAAAAGTATCGTACTATTTTATGCAGTCCAACTATAAGGAGCAAAATATTGTCACGAATGGCAAATGATGAGGCGGCGAATAACTGAAGAAACTAAAGGTTTAATGATGCGAACTTGTGCTCAAAACAAAATAGAGAAAGGCTAGCGTGGCAGGGGTCGGATGTCGGCGAAACAGCAGGATCGAGCGCTAGGGCGAGACTGACTCCAGACCGCCACTCGGAGCACCTTTTGTACCCGCGTGTGTTTCTCGAACATTCGGCGTAGAAAGGTCGGCACGCAGAACATTCGTAAGTCGATCAGACGACAAAGTTTTAGAACTTACGAGAATGTCAAGTTGAAAGAACAAATAAAAGAGAAGTCTGCCCCCTGGAATCGAACCTGGAGCCTCCGCGCGAGAGCCAAGCGCGAGAGCCAAGCGCGGTAACCATTGGGCCACGCGCTTGCCGGGAAACTTGCGTGGCAATATAAATGATAGATGATGTTACAAAATGTTTATGGGACAACAAGAAAGAGGTCGCTTTAGTTATTGGGGAGGAGATCAGACCTTGGCGCCCCAAGCGGTTAACTTTAGAACTAGATGGATGGGGACAACACATACAATGGCTCAGCGCTCGGCTAGCTTCACCGAACGCGGCGTCAGCGTTCGGCTGGAGTTCATGTTCTCCGGTGAGGGGGAGGAGGGGCTCTTTTGCTGCCACTCCGGCGTGCATGAACAATGCAGCATGCACGGTGCCCAGCCCAGCACAAAAGCCCAAGTGGGTCAACCTCCCATCCTCTGACGACTGCTTTCGGGAGAGATCCGGCACTTAGCGTCACTTAACTAATTGGTGGTATTTTTTCATTACACTTTGCCCCGCGCACAATGGACTTCTTCCAAAACCGACGCGCCCCATTGCGGCGAAATACCACGCAGTGCACTCTGGGAACTAGTTGGCCACTCAGTTTCGGTTTCGACTGAGCAGCTTCATCTCATGCTATCACGCTGCGACCGAACGCGGTGCTTGCGTTTTCGATTATCTGACTTTTCACGAACGTACAATACACTCATTCTCGAGCGATACAAAACGAAGACCGGGGCACTTTCCTTGGTTCCCGATACACCGGATATTGTGCGTGCGTATGCGAACGTAGTAAGTCGTGGCTTAGTCACCTCACCCGACGAGTGCATCTTTGAGCTCAATGTCAGCAATCCCGTCTAGTACCAGTGAACTACAACTGAAATTTGTTCGTCTGCAGCCTTACACGTATTTTGTTTGCCAAACATCCGCTTCTTATTACTTCATTGGGTGAAAAGCAAGCCGCATCCTCACAGGGTATCAAAGTTGAGCCCAGCGTTTACGCATGAACTTTTAAGGAAACGCAATAAATTTAACCTCACTACTGCACACAAATTACTATGGTGTCTTCCTCGTGTCATCATATATCTCCCACTCAAATTTTATGGTGATAGAAGATTAACTTTCCGCAAACGCCGAGATCGGCTAGCTACGACGGAGGCCCTAACAAGCGTCCCCTACTCCTCGCTAAGCCTTTTTGGACGAGCTTTTACTAACGCCCGAGATCTGCGCCGGGAACGGTGTGTCTGAAATTATCTCGGCATACTCAGGCAGGAAGAAAGCAAACACATAACAAATATTATGGCCATTAGCAACCGTCAAAGGCGCTTTGAATTCGTTCGAGCACTTCTGTGAAGAATGTCGCACCGTGCGCCGGACGGGCATGAACCCCAATGCGGTGCGCATAGGGGTTCATGTCCGTCTGACGCACTTCCGGCGAACGGTGCGACATGCTTCACACAAGAGCTCGACTTTTGCATTCTTAAAACGGTCTGTATGCGTGAATTTGCCTATATGATTGTAGGATAACTTTATGCGCATACGCGATGTTGAATATTAGTGGAATGCAAGCGGGTGGGGACTTCACTTCGTGCAGTACTGCGGGTCAGTACAGATAAGAGATAAGAAGTGTGATAAAATTCAGCTTTTTAATGGCGCCTCCGAGTTTTACCTCGCATACTCAGGCACATTAAGAAAAACAGTAATTGCAAAAAGTGACATTTTGCCTATGAACGCACGAAACAAACAAACTTCTTGATCAACAACACTAATGTAAAGGCGTGAGCTCGATGCATGCATACTTATTGTTTGCTACAGCTTGTTGATTTGTACACAAGCAAGATCCTCGAGCTTCGCAGCGTCGAGACTCCCAGCACTGGCTCGTCCACATACCTCGATTGGAACGCTAACAGGAAGGCTCAAGTACTAAAATACAACAATCATGTGTTAAGACAAGCTATACGTCTCGGGCTTGTGCTAAAGCTTCGAGGTCTGACCATTTAGGTTAGTTTAGAGACCACGAATGACGCTCTCGGGACCAGAAAACAATCTCTGGTCGACGTGTCGATCGAAACCGAAACCATGCCACCCTCCTCCCTGGCCAACTAGTTCCCAGAGTGCAACGCGCGCCGTGTCGCATGCAGGGCTTTATGGAAATAGTCTATTGAAAAAAGATGACATAAACATGCCCAAAAGGCCTGTGGGCATGCGCACAGGCCTTGTGTTGGGTAAACACCAAGGTGTGGGGGTGACAAACGGGTCAGAGCGCCTCGCCAATATTGACATCGCTGAATATCACGTCCTACAGCGTATTTTAGACGCAATCCACATTTCCTATATGGGGAATTCACTATAAACGAACTTGGGATACGGATATGAGTGAATGGATAACAAAGAGAACCCACATAATATCCGCGACAGTGGTCGCACTTCTTCAAGTAGGTTGCGTTCAGAAAGGCACTCAGCGCTCGTTTCCTGTCCTGTTCTCTGCTTATCAATGTTTGCAAGACAGTGTTCGCGAGTGCAGTAAGTGCCGGACTGACGACATAAAGAAAAGAAATAAGAAGAAAACCCTTGGCTTTTTTGCCTAGCGGGGTTAAATATACAAAAAACAAAACAGAAATGTATTTTTTTTCTGAGTATGCACATTTTTTTTTATTCTCTTCTATTTGTTATTTTCATGATACTCAAGTCTGCATTTTTTGTCATAGGTCGTTTCCCGGTCTGTGTTGCTCCTCAGGGTGGCATCTTTACTTCCGAAAAACCATACCTTTTGTTTGCGAATTTTTTTGAGGGAAACTCAATGGAAACAGAAGGCGCCTTTTGGGAAGGTGAGGGTAGAACCTTCATTGTACGAACTTTGGGCTGAACTATGAGTCACAATCGGCAAAAAAGCGATGCTTTCACGAGCTCAATCAAAGTCACCGTAGCTAATCGGAGCTAGTAACAAAATTTAGTTGCTCGAAAGAATGTTTACGTTTGCTCGTGCTACGCCCACGCAACTTCACATCGAAAAATTCGGAAAATGAAAGAATGTCAAAAATGTATTTAAGATAATGAGTACAAGTAATTAAAATAGAGTATTCAATAGTCTCGATCAAAGGTATTTGCAAGATACCAAGATACTTCAAGAGGTATTTGAAACACAGTATCTTGACTAGAGTATTTGAGATAGGCGCAAGTCTGGTTGTCCTGCCGCTGCGCGTTTTGATTTGAATAGGCATCGTGCCGGCTTGCGGAAGCGTAACCACAATTGCCCGATGCATGTTTAAGGCCCCAGTCAACTGTTGTACTGCACAAGCTAAATTGTACAACTACAGTGAAAACGCAGGACGCCGTAGCAACTCATTCCAGCATTTGTCTCTTTAAATTTTCGTAGAGCTTTTTTTTACTTTAAACTTGACATTGAGAAGGAGTGACAATACAACAAACGAAATCGAACGCCTGAGTATGCATCCCGGAATATTTTGTAAATAACTTTCAAGCTGCGAAGCGTGAATGCACCCAGCCACCGCACCTCCGGCGGTGGAAGAACTCCGCAATGGAAGATTTTACTGTTTCTAAGCAAGTTATTCCACAGCAGGGGATCTGAAACACCTGGCTCGCGAATCGCATGCGGCCCGCAGGCCCAGCTGGCTACGACTCCGGGTTTCCATATCTCGAGTGCTAGAAATGGCATACGCCCTAGCGATCTCATCTCGCCGATTCAATTTCTGTCGAAACGTAGCTGTGCTCTTTTAACGTATCCACATAGTTCATACTTATTCGTGTTCATTTGCCCTTTGTTTTGCCTTATTTTTTGCTTCCCAGATCTTTCTAATTCAAGCGTAATTAAGCTATTCGTTGAAGGATGGATCTCGGCGGCGCGAACTCTCGATCAACAAAAGCAACTGCCAAAGTTAATGCTCCAAGCTCAAGCTTCTCGCCTGAAAAAAAGAAAAAGAAAACAAAAAAAAAAAAAAAATAGAAAAAAGTATATATTACCATTAAAGGAGTCACGAAACGATTTTCCTGCTTTCGCTAAATATTACTTAGAGTCCCTCCCTAACGTTAATAACTGAACAATTTTGCCTTAAAATTTCTTTTTAGGCAAAAAAAACAACAACAAAAAAAGCAGAAATTTGAGCATCGTTTATTCCCTCAATTGGGGGCCAAAACAAGCGGCCACGTGACCTGGTGCCAGGGATGGGCAGTATTTCAAATACAAGTATTTGAAATACGTATTTTAAATACTTTGTGTATTTTGCATTTGTATTTAATTACAAATTGGGTAATGCATTTGAAGTGTGTATTTAAATACTAAAACGTGGATGTTTCAATACAATTGTAATTAAATACAATTTTGTGGGCGAAAATACATCCCTCAAATTTATTGTCACTGTCCAGAGCAGGAAGCAAACCACGTTCTGCACCGAATGCAGTGTCTCTCAATCAAGCACAAGCGTTTAGTGACTTTGTGATTACGATGTTAGTCCAAAGCAAGAATAGTGACGAAATCGACGTTCGCTGGCAGACTGGCTAAATAAGTGCCTGTGACAACGTGTGATGCTTTCCAGCCTGATTTCCATCCCTATTTTTGCCTGGAACATTCTAAATGCGCTGGTCGTCCAGATGTTCGTAACTGCTGCGAGTTGCAACAATAAAAAATTCCCTAGCTAGTGCTGCGCGTTTTGGTCGTCTCGGATCTTTGTTGGTCTATACCAAAATGTAATGGACAAAAAAAAAAAAAAGCTGCTTGAAGCTCTTTACTTTTTTCACCTATTACGTCCAAGCTGATTACATTTTTTTTGATTATATTTCTATTTCGTTACTAGGGCCTCGCACACTAACTCCCGAGTGCGCGATGCAAAATTAAAATGAGATACCCAGAAAACCGTTGCAGGTGCTCTGAAGTCGCTGACGCAAATTTTCAGGAATGTATTTGAAAAAGTATTTGGAGGAGACCAAATACATTTGGTTGTATTTGTATCTTGTACTTAAATGCTTTTTTTTGGAAATGTAATTAGATTTGTAATTAAATACATTTTTGACGAAGTATTTTGTATTTGTATTTCGATACATATTTGCATGTATTTTGCCCATCCCTGCCTGGTGCCTATCCTATGCCGCCAACGTTAATCATACCCACGCGCCTTCGGTGGCGCCACACTGAGCATGACGGATTAAACGTCATTCTCAGTATCACAACTCAGGTTTAAGCTTAATATCCTTTCAGTCTCGTCATTCGCCGAGGTCTCTTCGCAGATCGCAATGATTGGCGCTCCGAGTGTTCTGCGGAAAAGTAGACGTATGGGCATTTTTAACAGTTGTATCTGTCGGTGACTGCGAATACTGCTGTTTCGAGTTTGTTTTAACCCTTCACGGCCGGCACCAGCCGGTACGCCGGCCTCGCCTAGCCGAATGTTTCACATTTTTATTTGCATTTTCTGCGCTTTATAATTCTTGTTCGTTTGATCAGTAGTTCTTTCATCTGCGTATTTGAATCATGTACGCAGACACACGCACGCAAGCGCGCACGCACGCACGCATTTCCAAATAAATGCAATGAATTTAGGGCGCCTTTTTGGTATAACATTCCTTTATTTAAATAATAATCTAATTTTTAAGAGCTCAGTGAAAAATTTATTACGTCTTTTCAATTTTCTGCTTTTCAACTAAAATAGTTATGTCTGATTCTGCCGGGCGGCTACGAAAGTGAGGTTGATTTCATAAATTTCATTTTTAATTTCTTGTACAGCGAAACGCTGAAGGAAGATGCATTCAGGCTAAGAAATAGTAAAAACATAAACGCCATGAAAAAAAAAAGGCTTTTAAGTTTATTATTATTTTTTTTTGTTTAGCTGTGTAGCCCCAGCAGCCAGGACACCCCATCAAGGAAGGCGTTCATGTCGTCTGCGAACTTGTGCTCTAGGTTCGACCTGGCGGCCGCTCCCTTTTCTGCTGCGGCGCTCCTGGAGCTCCACTGTCGCTCCAGGTTCGCCTTGTGCGTGCTGATGGTGTCGCTGTTTGCCGGGTACCTTGGCCTGCTCGTGTTTGGCACCTCTCCGTTGCGGAGTGGTCATATTCTGACCTAGAAGGGGTAAATGTGTTGAAAATAGATAACATAATCACTAAAATAAATTACCCGCTCAGAACGTCACACCCCAAAGCAATTCTGATGATATAAACCACTCCACTGGTGACCTCTTGTGCGCATTCCTACAATATTTTGTTGGACGCCTCAAAGTTCAGAAACGCGTAAAGAAAATTTCAGGTTAGTTTTTACACAAGATGAGGTCTGCCTCCCTTTGAGATGTGGCAACACAATTTCACGCTTTAGATGAGAAAATAAGCCAGCGAAGTACGACCGCTAACCTGGGGTCTCTGATGTGCACCACGCAGTAATGATTTCACGAACGCACGTCGCTACGATACTCATCCAGATAGAAATGGGCAGGGGCGGAGAACTGCAAGCTTCGTTGTTGGCAGAAAAAAAAAAAAAAAAAAGCATGCGCTCCACCTCGGCGTCGGCCCTGAACTCACGAAGGGCCTTGCTCGGGATGACGTACACGCTTTATAGCCAATCACTTCTAAGTTGACGCTTATGAATAACTTTTTTTTACCTGTGTCGTATGGTGGATGTTCCTCTGGAAGTCGACCATGAATTTGCCTAAAGGCATTCTTGGCTGGCACGGAAATCTCGCGCTCAGGGAGCTGTACCAACCCTCTACGTGGTTCGTAGTTCGTATGTTGTCCTGCTCAGCCTTGTGGTTCCACAACACGATTTGTCTCTCCAACGAGAGCCATTGCTGCTCGAAGTATAGGCAGCAAAAGCATGAAACGATAAAATAAAAAACGCAGTATTTGCCGTCACCGAGAGATACAATGTGCACGGAAAAATTTAGCGGATAACTTTCCTCGCTAAATGTAGCGGAAAAATTTCCTCGCTAAATCTCGCGAAAAAAATTCCCCGCTAAATGTAGCGGAAAAATTTCCCTGCTAGACCTAGCGGAAAAATTTCCCCGCAAAATCTAGCGGAAAAGTTTCCCCACTAAATCCCCTTACAAAAAAAAAAAGAAAGAATGAATTGAGTTTTATTTGAAAGTGTATTGTACTCACTCAATAGACCGCATTCAGTCTCAGTTGAAACTCCAATGAATTTTTCTAATGAGTCCCTATTGAACCGTACCAGGGTATTGGCCACTGAGTCTTAATTGAATTTTTAGCAATTGCATTACAATTGAATTTTGCAATAGCGTTTCAATAGAACTTTTGCTATTGAGTTTCAATAAATATAGTGCAATTGAGTCTCATTTAAATTTTTGCAACGCGTTTCAATAGAATCTATTAAAACAGCGTTTAAACAAAATTTGCTACTAGTTGAGATTTTTTTTGTATAATTCCTTAAAGCAAGCAACATGAAGGAAACAAATCACATGGAGGAAACGAACACAAATATCATAACTGAGCACTCTTAACCGACTAATCGTACTCCCCTTGACTACCACCCACCGCCTCATATACGCTACAAAAAAAAAAAAGGTATTCATTTGGCCGGTGACCACATCAGCGTTTATCAAGGTTCCCAGTTTGGTATTTCCTCCTTGGAAGTCTCATAAATGATAAACAGTGTTTCAACGTCATTGGACTCTATCACTTAATAGAATAATTGAAAAACATTGGTATAAGCAATAATTTTTCGGTGCAGTAATCCACAAACGACCAAACTTAATTACATTCATAGTAAGTAAATTCAATAGAATCGATATTGAGTTTCTTCTGATCAAACTCAATTGCATTCTTAATGAGTAAATTCAATAGGATCGATATTGAGTTTCTTATGACCAAACTCAATTGCATACCTAATGAGTAAATTCAAAAGAATACATATGGCATTTCTAATGATCAAACTCAATTTCATTCTTATCAGCCATTTCCAAAGAATATATATTGAGATCTTAATGACCAAACTCAATTACATTCCTAATGAGTAAATTCAAAAGAATCGGAATGAGTTTCTTATTACCAAACTCAATTGCATTCCTAATTAGTAAGTTCAATAGAATCGATATTGAGATTCTAATGACCAAAATCAATTGCATTACTAATGAGTAAATTCAATTGAATCGATATTGAGTTCTTAATGATCAAACTCAATTGCATTCCTAATGAGTAAGTTCAATAGAATCGATATTTACTTTCTTATGATAAAAGTCTATCGCATCCCTAATGAGTAGATTTATTAAAATTGATATTAAGTTTCTAATTATCAAACTCAATTGCATTCCTAGTGAATAAGGTCAATAAAATCGATATTGAGTTCCTTATGATCAGTCTCAATTGCATTCCTAATGGGTAAATTCAATAGAATCAAAATTGAGTTTCTATTGATCAAACTCATTAGACATTGAGTTTATATTGAGTTTCAACTGACTCTATACAAACACAATAGAAAGTCAATTGAAACTCATTGAACATTTTTGTAAGGGTCTAGCGGAAAAATCTCCCCGCTAAACCTAGCGGAAAAATTTCCCCGCTACGGGACGGAATTATTTTCACATGCCTGATTGTCAACGCAAATATTTCTCGCAGTCGGCAACTTAGAAATTAAATTTGGCAGGTGTCCTTTTTAGTGCCGTTGAAATACTGAAATGCATAACTGTTTTGTTTTATTTTGGGGTGACGGTCGAAAGTAAGCCAGGAGACGAAGTTTCGTAAAGGACGAATAATGTCATATCTTGGGCAGTTCTTTCAGAGGCCATAGAGCAGCATGGGTATATAAAAATGGCGTGTCTTGCGACTCAGGAAACCAGGAGCAATGTAGTTGTGCGGTGTGACAGTTAGGTTAACGCGTGGAACACAATTTAGATTATCGAGTGTGTTTGCGCGCGCCAACTCGTAGCACTTGGAGCGAAAGCACGCGATTCTGAACCCAGGCATGATTCCTAAGTTTAACCCCCTGCCGCTGCCCGTTTTGGTTTGGACGGCCAATGTGCCTGCTTGCGGATAGCGTAATCATAATTGCCCGATGCGCGTTAAACACGCAAGTCAGCTACCGCACAAGCTAAATTCTACAACTACAGTGAAAACATCAGACGCCGTATCGACACATTCCAACATGCGTCTGTTGCAATTCTCGAACAATTATTTTGATTTTGAGTTTGACATTGAGAAGGAAAGAAACACCCGGAATGAAACACCTGCTAATTCAATGCGGCATATTTGTAATTAACTCTCAAGCCACGATGCGTTAAAGAGGTATTTCAACAAAATTTGAAGTATACCCGTCAGGTGGAGAAATATGCTGAACATGGTCCACAACATCCGTAAATGACAATCGCACGTTTGTATTATGAGCCTGATGGCTCTATTTTTTGTTCTAAGCGTTCACTTTGGCAAGCGCTCAGAGAGCAGCCAGCGGAGAGCACGTCACATCCGGCGCAATCGTGACGTACGTAGATTGTCTCAGGACTATCAAAGCCAACACCTCCTAGACAGTTTTCAAAGCCTACGCGTCACGTACGTCACGCACTGGAGGCCTGCACGGGCGCTGACTGGATGAGAGTGCCACGTCAGCGTTCGCGTGGGACTCCTTTCCTATCATAGTTTCACGCGAAGGCTGACGCGGCACTTGAATCCAGTCAGCGCCCGTGCAGGCCTCCGGGACTGGACGTCATATCACGTGACGCGAAGGCTTGAAAGTTGTGTAGGAGAGGTTGGCAAAGCTGCGGCAAGGCTGACGTTGTCAGGATGCCCTAACCGTTCCAGCCACCGTAGAGGTGGCTGCGCACGCCAGCGATCGGGCCACCGCAACTATAACCCCAAAGCTGCTTTTGTACGAATTTTGAGTGACGGCTAAATCTTCTATAATCTTGTAGAGGGAGAATAGTGACGTCTGGGACACACAAAAGAAAGTCTCGGTGCGTCTTGTGCTGGCCGGAGTGCTGTCGGGATGACGTCAGGATCAAAGCATGTCTAGTTCTAGGCGAGACAGTCATCGTCACTACCTGTCAAGGTTCGTAGTCGGGCATTACAAACGAGACTTTAGTGACATCCACCAGGTTCTCTTTGGTAATCATTTAATTCCTTTTAAAATTCCCTTTTTGTCTTTTTTAACAAGATATTGGTGTGTCCGGTGTGATATACTGCTCCTTTGGACACGTATATATATATAAACAAATAAGCGCCAAACTTCGATATAGTATCCCTTTAATGCACTCGACCACCACGCCCCCGGCGTTGCAAGGGCAGTCCTGAAACATTTTAGAGTTCATAAGCAAGTTATGCTAAACTGATTTGTAGGAATCAGAATGGATGAGAACAGATTACACCGTTTCATTTCTGTATGATTTGTGCATGTTGGTAGTTCGTGGTCTTCTCTTTGTATCATTTGGCAGTTTTCACGCTGTGTCAGGTATTTGTTTCGAGGTCTGCTCATACGGACATTCGCTCCCTCGATCACCTCTGCCGCTCGTCCCTGAGCGGCCTGCCGATTCTTCCCGCGAATAAAAGAGCGTTCGTGAGAGGGAAAAGTTCTTCCGTCTGCCTGGGTGGGTAGTAGGAGCGCTGCATACGAATAAAACTTAAAGGGCGCCTAGAAAACAACAACAAAAAACTGTTTTCTTAGACAGTTTGGATGGAACACGCGTGTAAAACAATTAATTGAACGCGAAAAAAATAATTTAAGAGCCATATTGATGGCGAAAAACTTTAGTTGACATTTTGCGTGCCAAGTCCATGACGTCACAGAATGGTCATTCGCTCAACGAGATGGTAATTCGCTCTCTCCCCTCAACCTGAAGGCGAAGCCAATCCACCTCTCGTGCCTGAAACGCCGAGAGAAAAAACAAGTGGAAGTGATTACCGACTGAATCGCATTTCGAGCCTTCAATATTGCCCTAAATTTGTTTTTCGCGTAAATTTAATTTTTTGTCACACGTGTCCCAACCAAACTTCGTAAAGAAACTTTTTTTTTTTTAGTCGCTCTTTAAGAGTGGTTTCCTACCTACCGCGCTTTTGCTCGAGAGGTGATATCTCAAACAATTTCCCGCCTAATCGTTATTTTTTTTATGTCCTTTGAAGTGCGCGCACTCCGATGTGACTGAGCTCGAGCGCGTAGCCTTGGCTAATACCAACGTTACTAAAACACTCAGTTGGGAAACTCGCCGTCGAAACCTGGGCCGCTGGCGTCCACCGAGACCGAGCTAAATGCGACAACAGCGCCACTCTTTATCGTTTGTCTGTACTGTGGTCACCTTGAGCTTTTTGAAAGCCTGTTTTTGCGTAAAAACAAACGAAAAAAAAACTCTTTTTGTATGAAATTTATTGGAGTTTAGTACCAAATGATCGGTGCGTGATGTTTTTATTATCTTTAGTTCGCAAGGTTTTGCGGAACACTTAATATTGTTTTTATTCAACCATGCCTCAGCGGGCCTTTCAGGTAGCGCGACCCTACCTAGGTGCATTTTAACTTCGGTGGTTGAACGCGGCGCGTCCGCTGGGGAGACAGGGTGGCACCCTGACCCTCTACCGCTGTATCTGTTCTTAAAGCCAAAATAGAAGTCACGTGCAGTTCCTCGGGTGGCCGCTGCGGGAGAAATGGTGGCGTTGTGTTGGTCATTAGCTCGGTGCTCGGAGACAGATTGGGGCCTTTTTTTTTAAAGCTGTTTCTATGGGAGTTTCCCAACTGAGTGTTTTAGTAATGTTGGCTAATACTTAGGCGCCATTTTAGCACACGAGTCACCCACTGAGTGTGCCAGCGAGCCCACTCGTTGCAACAAACGACGTCTTTCCCCTTAGGCAGACCGACTTGTATGGGCACCCTGAAGATTTAACTGAATGGATGGATGGATGAATCCGGCTGAGCCTTTTGATCGGGCGGTAGCTTACGCCACCTAGCCATTTTGTTTTACTATTTAGGCTTAGAATATTTACATGTGAAAACTATATTCACTCCGCGCTGAAAAGGGAGTTAAGCTATAAAACCCCCTTGCCATCAGTTAATAAGAAAATACCTAGTTTTCCCTCGGTTTCTGCCACCACCTCAGTACCGATACGCCCGCCTCTCGCGGCGGCGTTACGCGTACTCATCGGGAAGTAGCCTCGGCAGCCGCAGCTCGACTGCAGTGGTAAAGCAGTAGGTGTTGCAAGGTCAACATGCCTGCTTGGGATACCACATCGGCGGAAGCGCGGGAGCAGCGGGAGCAGTGGCGGAGCTCTACCGGTCTCCCTACGCTGGCTCAAAAGTGGCCGTGTGCGGCGCTGTTCGGCTGGGCGATTGGTGGCGGCTCCTAGCGGCGCAGGGTGCCCATAGCAGCCTATAGTGTGACTGCGAAAGCCAAAGCTGCGGTGAATGCGTCGAACGCTGCAAAAATCAAGGCGTTTCTACCGCTTCACGACGTTTATCTGCTTTAAAGTAAGTAGCCTGATTTCTTGGTTTCTTTATAGAGACTTTTAAACAGTTGCTGGTCTTTCACGCAAATCACGGGCACCCAATCCCTAGAAAGTGTAGCGCGCCGTGTTGCAAATAAAGAATAACGAGAGACCTCGATCGCCGGTAGCAGAAGGTGACGTCAAAAGAGAACCTTTGGGATATCTGTGACGGAACAATTCACGGAAAGGCAGCCACAAAGCTAGCCGGTTGCTGCCAAGACCCATAGCCGTTGTATGGCCGCTATCAACGACTCAGTAAACATTGGACACGTTATGCAAATGAGAGCACCATGTTTTTTTTTGTTTTTTTTGTTTAAAAAATAACAATTGTTTTAGATTTAATGATGGGCAACACATTTATAGAAAAAAAACCGTAATATGTGGAAGGGTTTGAAATAGTTAGCCTTGCATTATAAAGAACAGAAACACAAAAGCTGCTGCATTCAGACGGAAGAATAAAAACATTACGATAATGAAGCTTTCTCGCCATAGGCTCATGCCGTTTAGAAACACTATAAAATGTCAGATATCTTGGTGTAATTCTTAAAGATGCGATGTAGCAATTTTAACTTCGAAGAATTGGCAGTTTTAAAATTTTACATCGTTTATTTTACCGAAAGGAATAGAGAAAACCCCCTTTTTCTCTTGAAAAATTTCGGTCCCGTTACGTAATAGCTAAAAAAAAATAACGGGAAGATTTTGATTTGCAGCCGCGAGGTTGCGACCATGGGAACTACGGCGTAACGCGCAGTGGGTATAACGTAATAAGGTGGCAAGACGTGCCGTTATGTGCTCAGTCTAATGCTATATTGGGTAAAAAATTGTCGTTTTAATATGAGGAAATCCGTCAAGAACCTCGTATCATCGACAAGGTTGTACTATATTCGGTTCTAGTTGTGCCATCTGCCCGAGGTGAAAAAAAAGAAAGGCGTTCACAATTTCCTGTAATGCTGAATTAGAGCGCAGCTCTTGAGGAGGAGGAGGAGTGGAGGGTACGTAGAGGAGGGTATTTTCCCCCTCTTCTTCTCTTCTTCCACGCCCTCCTTTTTTGTGACGTCACTCGTGACCTTCGTCACCCTCGTGACGTCACACGTGAAGTCACGTGTGCCGTCATTATGAGAAACGTCTCATTATGCAACGTGCGGTTTCGGCGACGGCGACGCTCAAGCCGGAAACAAGCGCTTAGAAGGGCACTGACACCCTAGGGGTCCTATTTTTTTATTTTCTAAAACGATGCAAATTGTAGTCATAGACAGGTAAAAAAAAAAAACCACATCGCAAAAAAAGATTTTTCCACGCGCGCGCGCGCCTTTTTATATTTGGCGTTTCTCTCTCCCGCTCTTCGCCTCCTCGCTTCTTTTGATTTCTGACGTCAAAAATCAGGAAATTTAGAAGCTTTGTAGGCGACATTTCTATGACATTTATCAACGGCAATCGTAAAACATGTTTTTTAACGCAATTGCGAGCGCACTACGGCCCTCTTTTTTTGAAATACTAAAAATCGGAGTCCGGTGTGATGTCGCCTTCTGGAACTGTAACCTCCATCGGAAAACATGTCGCCTGGGAAGGCGGCACCGCTCGCACAGAATAAAACCGGTTTTCTCGGTCCACCGGCGCCCTTATCTGCCGCTCCTTTTCTCCTCGCTTCGGGTCGCAGTAACAACAGCACGGCGTCGTAAAAGGAAGTCAACTTTCAGGACTCCGAAATATTTGACGTCAACGCACCGGCGTGGATCGCGCGGGAACTTTAAATTCGGCACTTGGAAATTGTTTTTTTTTTACTTCGCAAATACTGAATCTCCAAGTTTCACATTTTGAAGGTAATGTCGAGGCATCGTTTTCAATTGTTTCGGATAATAATAATAAAAAATTGATGACTTTGATGTGTCAGTGCCCCTTTAAGAGCTGCGCTGTAAAAGTATTCCTCCCCTGAGCCTTAGCCCGTTGTGCTTCCACGTCAGTCGAAATTCCTTACGGAAAAGCAGGCTTTTTGCTCCCCCCTCTCCACATCGCTCAGAACAACTTTGAAGGTCGTCAAGCGAATAACGAGCAGAGGCCGCGCGCGCCGGAGGCTCTGAAAGAGAAACCGAACTGAACAGGATCCTCCCTCTCCCCATTGCGCGTCACTGCGCACGTGCCTCGGAAGAAAGTGAAAGAGTGTAGAGTGGTTTGGAGGCGCACAAAAGCCAACTGTTTGACTCTACTTTTTCCAAATAACTAACGCGCGTAGTCAAAATTTGTTTTTAGATCTTTTAATCCAGACGGGACAGGGTGAATAACTACCACTATCATTTTACCGAAGTCCACACATCGTTGCACGGCTCCTTTAACAAATGCATATGGTGGTACGAAGCAGGCTAAATGGCAAATAGAAAGATATAGATTGTAGGTATAACTTTCAAACAGAAAAATACATTCCCCTCGTTTGTGCGCTGTTTTATTTCTAACTTTTTTTGTTGTCGATATAATTACTTTTTCTTGGTACGGGGTAACCGCAGTGTTTCTCATAATCATCCTGTCTATGTATCACAAAAAACAAAAATCTTCTTGTAACACAATTTGAGGTATGATAGCCACACAGCCCTCTAGCATAAAAGAAATTTGAACAGTTTAAATAATAATTTGCCTCAGCTTTTGTCGCTGCAGTTAAAAAGCGGGCTTCGTATGCTGTTTTCTATCCTGATGTCTGGACGGTGCCGCGCTCGAGGACGACCTAGGGTAATCCGATGCTTAACCACGCCTTAATTGCTTAAAGTCTTCAGTTGTTTTTAATAACTTGAAGACCGTTGTGCCAGGCGTCAGAATATCCGAAGTAAAGAAGAACCACGAAAAACGCTCTTCTTTAGATCGCGCCACCCGTCGAAGTTGGTATCTACGGCCACTGTTTCTATATTGGAACATTTGAAGATCACTGCCGCAATCGTGTCTGCGGTTCTGTCACTGATGGCGATTGCAAAGTCGGACCGTTTTACCCAGCACCTTCCTCGGCGACTTCTTCGTTAGGGACCCCCGGCTCCGTAGTCCTCACGCAGTGCCTCTCACTACACCCCCAAACAAAGACCATGAATTCACGCTTCTGGTTTCCCTCGCCACAAAGATTAAAGAGCGGTCCCGACGTCCTGAACCTCAATTTGTGAACGCGTCCAAATTAGAGGCGCAATTGCCCCTCCATGGAGTTTTACTGCGCTCGTGTGAGTAGCCCAATCTCTCCAACGTTTTTGAATGCCATTTCAACAATCTGGGTTCTCACCTGAATTGGGAGGCGCGCAATGCTTAAAAACTGTTGCGTACCGTGCTGCAAATCGAGTGCTGCGAGAGACACCGATCTGCACTACCACAAGCTGCCCTCCAAAGAAAGCCTTCGGGATGTTAGGGAATATCTCACGGCAACACAGAGGCAAAGGAAGCTTTGGTAACCGGGATCTAGGTCCCAGGACTGTTGTGTGCTCCCTTCACTTTAAAAGAGAATACTACAAGGTAGAAATTATGATGTTTAAACTCTGAGTCTTGGAAGGAAACTTGAAGACCAAGTAGAAGGTTGTGGACAGACAGCGTCCCAAACTCAGCTCCACAATTGATGATTAATACTCACCAACTCGACTGCACTTCGACCATTTTTTTCGCCAAATTAGGAATTAAACGAAAAGTCCTGCGACAGACTGCGCGACGCCAACATAATTTTCCTCGTATCCATCTTACACACAACCAACGTTTTTGGTGAAGCGCACAACATTTAGTTTTTTTTGTTTAAAAGTGTACAAGAGTAGATCCAGTACGTGACTAAATTGAGACTCACTGACTAAAAAAACACACACACACAGACACACGCACACACACACAAAACAAAAACATAATCCACCAGGCAAGAAAATACAACCAAGAAATACGGCCGTGGTCCAAGCGTTTAGCAGGTAGAGCCGGGCGGGTGAGCAGCTTACGTAGCTAGGTTTACGTAGCTAGGAGACTACCTTTAAAACGGAGACCCCATGTACGAGTTCCTGCTTTTTGTGGTGCACCACCGCCGCCAACGCCGTGATGTCCCCTGTACAGGCATCGCCTGCTGTCGAATCTGTATCCGCATTCGAATCTGTATGCAGACTGTCTTTTGTATACACTCTAAGAAAAAATGGAGGAAAAAAGTAGCAACGGCGCGTCTTCCTCCCTTCTACTGACGCGCCCCCAAGCGGACACGAGAAAAGGGGAGGAACGAAACGTTTTTCTCCTTCTCCAGGCAGACGGGAGAAAGCTTTCGCCCTCCCGACTCATCTTCTTTCGGTTTCGTTTTTCGAGCAGGTCGCGCACGTTGTTTAATAAATAGCTGTTGAGTTCATTGAGCTTCAGCGGCAGTAAAGGCCGCCTGTAATTCCGTTTTCTAGTCTAAACGTGCAGAACATTTCGGTTGCATTGACGCTTTTATCACTAATTTTATCAAACGAGCAAACGAAGCCGCTAGAAACAGCGAAGTTGCGGAGCAGTGCCAGCAGTGCCACGTACACTGGGGGATGGCCGTCTCCGGATCTCCGGATTGCGGGACTCGCGCGCGCGGCGAACAGACGGAACTACAGTCGCTACAGTAGCGAAACCACGCGGAACTGTGTCGACGTTTTCGACGTTATGGAAACCGCAGGAACTGCGTCCAAGACAGGCAGGTTTTGCTGCCGGCTGCCTGGGTGCCTTCCGCGCTGAGTTCGGTTCTGTTTTCCGATGCCGAGTGCAACCGGCGTTCAACGTGGTTCTGTATTTGTGCGTGTCAGCAACATAGCTGCAACATCGTGATGGAAGTGTTGTGGGTTGTGAACAGAAGACTGGAATTATCGCCGATGTGACCGTGTGTTCGCGTATCAGTGGTGTAACAACAAGATGAGATCGTAAACTGTCGGGCATTGATGCCGTTGGTCGGGCCGTGATGAGGGGGCGGGGTGTCGCAGGTTGACATTCCGCTTTACATTAAAAAGTTTAATACCACTTGAGGGATTACGTGCAATCGATCAACGTGCGGATAGTCATGTTGGAACGCTGGTCTGAACAGTAGAAGCTCCTATCGCTATCGTACAATGGCCAATATGACTGTTGGAATTGTCTCGTCCCCGAGAGCGATTGCGCTCTGGGGCAAGGACTGAACAGTACGAAATCGTGACGGAAAGTACGTATATTTACAGTATGGAATTTCGGCATTAAAAACAATAGAAGGTAAAATCGAAAAAAAAAAAGCTGCCCTTTATTTTGCTGTTTAAATATACTACGGTTCCTGGAGAAACTGCCTTCCAAGTGGCGCGCTGGGATGAGCGCTAGACGTTTTTGGGCTCGCCACGGCGTAGCTCCGTACACTGAACACCTGCCGCAAGTCGCGGCTTTGACTGCATTCAAGTTGATCGAAAAGCGATTTCTCAGCATGTGAAGCATCACTTCCAGCTGAGTGAATATCCGCTCTACAGAGATTAATTCAAGACGGCAATTGCAGCTTTGCGCGAACAGCACAAATAGAAAAACCAATAGAAATACAGGCTACGACGTGCCGTGTGGGGAAACAAACTCATGGCTTCGAACCGCATTAGGGCGGCTCGATTTATAGGCTTTCAAATAATTACGGCTTGATCGAGCGTTTACTTTTAATAAGAGATTCATCCCATGAGCCATTTAAAATACTTTCAGAGGTATGACATTGCTGGGAAAAAATCAACATGCTGGGAATATTTTTTATTGCTTAGGGGGTCACCGAAAAGTTCCGTACGTTCAAAACGACCAGTATAAAAGACGGAAACGCAGAGTACGGGTGTAGTGTTCGGGTTAGTGTGGTGTTCCGTTGTATTGATATTTGTGTGTGTGCCGTGTATGTGCTCAATGTATGTTCACCTAGTGTTTGTAATCAGTGTAATGTGTGTGCATAGTAGAGGACCCCAAGCGCAGGAGAGCGGCTCTGAAGCGCAGTAGTGGCCTGAAAAAGATTAATTATTTTTTGTAGAACATGAATTGGGCGGTACGAAGCGCCACCTAGCCTAGCTGCTTGCAATTACTCTGCTTGACCCCGCCATCTGGTGGCTAGCGATTTAAGCTTTCACGCTACGCGATAAACAGCGGCTTCGAGTTTGTTCTTTCGAGAGCGGCTTTTGGTTTCGCGGTTTGAGTTTGCCCTTCTCTGTGATGTGCGGTTGACGAAGGAATTGTGACTCGAGGAACACCAAAGGTAAGACTCAAAGTGCACGAAGTAACTGGGTATCGGTTGTCTCCGTTTAACATCGCAGTGCTGTCGACGAGAAGACTGAGTAACTGCTTTCGAAACGCAAGTTTCTGTACCTGTGGGAGGAATCTGGCTTCGGAAATAAACACAGTTTGCGGAAAGCTCGTGTGACGCTTTTATTTGCTGCTGCTCTCGTCCCGTACAAGAGACGTAGCGTCCTGGTTAAGCCTTATTGGGCTCGATTTGCTCGATTCGGGGCCGCCATATTGAGATGCAAGCGACAGAGGAACGTTGCTCCCCTGCTTCAGGGACGAACGTTTCTCCCTTTCTAAAGGAACATAGGTTACAAGACCGTTCCTCCCTTAAGGGAGGACTATCCATACCCTTTTTTCTAAGAGTGTATGATCTGTGACCCCGACTTTACGCTCGCACCAGTCAGCAGCGTGGCGGCTTTGCAGGCCGCAACGCATGCTAGTTCGATATATTGAATTCAATTTTGGTTGTCCCATCCAGGCAGCGCCGTGCGCACCCACCATTTTTTTCCAGAGAACAATTGTAGCGCGTCATGCGCTCTGCCGGAAACGGTTGCGCAACATTTTCTCGATTCCGCGTCAAGCAGACGTGCGTCAGAGGATTTAAAAAGTCTGCAAGGGCCTGTCTGCTCGTCAGCCGGTTAGCGGCAAAAATGTAACCGCCCTTCACTACATGTACAAGTACCTAATCAAGTTTGTCGACTGCTGAATGTGTGATAGCTCTGTGGTTTATTTATGAAGTGGTACCTCGTGTTACCTGAAGGTTAAGCCGAATATAAGTGGATTTTGTGGAAAACTTTCTGAAAAGGTGGACACGAGTACGCGCGCTGGCCGGTTTTCGCGACTCACGTGCGACATATATTTAAGCTTAATGCTATGTTCACGCTACGGGCGCAAGGTGCACATCTTCATACGCCGATGACGAGCGTCATCGGCGTACACACGCAAAGCTAAGGCCAACAAGGGTAACACGTTCGGTTAATCCAGGATTGCCTGTGGTCTGAACGAAATCGTCTGCGTCTTGCGCTTACGTTGGCGTGTTTTATTAAAGATCGCCGCGTTGCGTCCGTAATGTTAACATAGTATTAAAAAACGCTTTTTGTTACTCGTGGCACAAATCTTAGATAAGGTAAAACCAAATCAGTCCGTGTTTGGCAGATTATTCAATGTTTCGTCGTCTAAAGGCAAAACAAGGCTCGTTGAAATTTCCTTCTCAGTGCGAAGGAAGACGACGAAGTTCAAGAGTAAAACCGCCGAGGAAGAGGTGTGCAGAATGCGGGTGGCACACTGACAACATGTTTGGGCACTCCTCGGGCAGTGTTTGTCACTGCCTAAAAATTGCGTACTTTGGCTCTAAGAAAATTGGTATGCGACCTGCTTCTGCCAGTCATCAATGCACGGCCGATTGACTCAAGGCAATCCACTGCGATTCAAAAGACGTTGCCATGTTAAGAATTACTTCGTCCTTTAGGCTTGAGGCTTGTTCACACATTTGCAACCAAGTAAGACTGGCTTAGACGAGACCGGTTTTTAAGCCTCTTGCGAAGGCTTAGGACATGCTCCGCAGCAGCGCATCTGGTCCTACGCCGTGGCAAGAGGCTTAAAAACCGGTCTTGTCTTACTGGGTCGCACCCGGTTTCAAGTGTGGAAACGGGCCTCTTAGGATGGTTCACACACTTGCGTGAGTCAGACCGAGAGCGACTGCAACGGTTTGCGACGTCAATCCTTTTACGGGTTGCTAAGGCTCCAACAAAACGGGGTGAAAACCGGTTTTGTTTGAGCCGACACAGCTGTTGAAATAGGAGCCCGTACGTCGCAAGCTTTTGCAGTTGCAGTTGGTCGGACTCGACGCAAGCGCATGAATCTCCCTTTAGGAAAGGCCAGAATCGAAAGCCGATCTTAAAAATAGGGCGAGATCCTTTCTCATACTTAGTGATACTTGGTGATATAAATGTAAATATTTCGGCAAAACTCCGCCTGGTTAGGTAAGTAATAGAGAAGGGTACTTGATAGACTCTAACCGATTTCTTCAATGTGCCTGACGTTTCGAAGCCGGCTGTAGAAGGCGATGCGCCGCACACAAAAACAGGACAAAATAATACTAAGAGAAAGAAGAAGAAAACAACGACAGATTTCTAGCTTTGGGCACACACAGTTACCCACGAAAAAGGAGCCAAGCCGGCTTCAAAGCGTTGGGCACATTGAAGAAATTGGATAGTCATAGCGAAACCTCCCGGCACCATCCATTGCTGACAAACGTTAGCGCCTGGACATATTAGGCCAAAGCGAGCACCGTCCCTTGGGGGCGGGGGGTTCATCGCCGTGTTCGCACGCCGTCGCTACTCTGCCGGTCACTTAACACGAAAGATTAAGAAAAACTCGTAGAAAAGTGCGCTTTACTTTCTGGTGCGGTTAAATTTCATCGGCTGACCTGCAAACGGAAAGAGTTAGATGTGACTTGTAATTTTCGAGGCGGAGCGAGCTTTTGGAGGAACCTGATCTTTGGCCGACCCGTATTCGAGTCAAAGCTGAAAAAGAAAGCAAACATGGCGGTCGGTGCCGAGCGGCTAACCGGTTCGCACAGGCGGTACGTGTTGGTCGTACGGGTGGATGGCGCGGTGCAGATTCCTCAATAGTTGCGACTAGTGCAAGCACTGCATTTAAACATGATGACTGGGGATAAGTTGTCTTTTACCACGTAAACATATTTACGAAATACTTCAAGATCATTCGCTTGTCTTTTCAAGTTCGCTCTCCTTCCTCGGTATTGCAAGCATAGTCACCCGAGTGAGCCAAATCCGACGAAGTTTTTCCAGTGATATTAATAAATGGGAGTATATCTTCACACTGTGCGTACTTCATGTAATTCGCCGTGAAACGCTTAATATTTCCGGAGCAGATGAAAAGGTTCGGCGAAATCCCCGGGAGTCAATACACCGGAGTCTCCGCACGTCAAACTTGACTTGTGAACTAGCGGAATGCGTAATATCTCAATATTTTATAAAAACAAAATTGGAAACTTCAATTAAACATATACAAAAAAAAAAGCAAAAAAAAAAAAAAAAATGACAGACGTGTTTAAGAACATTTCAACATTTTGTTTGTCTTAAGCGTTTCCACATAGATCTTGAATTTTTTTTTCTCTTTTTTCTATTGTTTTCTACCTTGCTTGAGTCTTGCTGATCTCCTTGGTGAGGCGGATTCGTTGGGTTCAGAATTGCGATTCGAGATGTCGAGATATTTTGTCGAGCTTGAGGATGAAGTGGTTCTGCGAATTTTGGACCTTTTAGTAATTGTCGAAAAAATTCGACTTCAACAGTGTTGCCCGACTTGTACACAAAAGTGTTAATTTGTGTTAAACAATAAATTAGATATTATACTTTTCAAATGTTAGGTTATAACTGCCGATATTTACACAATATTTAAAAAAATACATTACGTGTTTAACGATCTAGTTTCCCGAACTTAGCGGTAAAGGTTCAAGAACTCGAACCTCGGCAGGATCGCGACATCCCTTGTTATATCGTGTGCAGTGTTGGCAAGCACTTTAAGTACATTGTACTTAAAGTACTACTTCAAGTAGGTTTATGAAACTTGTAATTTACTTGAAATACATTCACTGAGTATGTACTTGTACTTAACTTGAAGTATTTTTTCTGTCACCTTCCGAGGAAAGTACAATTCCCAACTTAAAAGTACATTCCCCAAATTTGGTTTTGTTAAATTTTTATCAGAAAATGGTGCTTTGTCAACTCCGAAAAAATACTGGGAGGGATATTCTTCTCTGGCAAGAAACGAGAGCAGACGACGCATTGCTCCGTTTGTTCTGGGGGCGATATCCCGTACCTTTTTGAGCTCTCGCTACTTCTCGGTGGGTCAGCTCTAGAGAGGAGGTTTAAAATATTAGGAAAGCAAAATTAATCATAATGTAGCACCTGAGACTGTGGTGTGGAAAAATTAAATTTTCCAGTCGAAGTAAAAGACGACAGAGGAGAACGTCACAATATTTTGAGACATTCTCTTTTGTCTTTTTCTTCTGTTTGAAGGTTCCTTAATTTTTTCGCACCCCTAATCTTGGGTTTCACATTATGATTAATTATCACCAGCTCGCTTGCACACTCACTGTTTTTTGTTTTCTTTTTCATTAAGGAGAGGACACTCCTCTATGACAAGATTTCTTGCGGAAGTTAGGGGGCTGACGTCAGGCTATCTCCTAGTACATTTAACCCCCTTAGTGCAACAATCCAGTGCAAGGGGCGCGAAATTCAGAAGAGGGACTTCTGAATTTGGCTCCATTCCTGAAAATAACTATTTGTGGCAACTTGACTTTATCAAATATTCGCCGCTATTTTTAAAAATAGGGCATGCACCCTAGTACCCGTGGGGAATGCATACCAGTTAACAAATCATTGTATAGGGAAATGAAAGGGCACCATGAAAGATTGTGCTAAAATACTTGTACTTTACTTTGAAGGTGCATTGTATTTATAGTACTTTACTTCATGTGCGTTGCATCCAGTGTACTTAATACTTCGCCTAAAGTACATCACGTCTCATTTACTTTGTACTTAACTTGAAGTACCTTCTAGGTGTTCTTTACTCAACATTGCCGCGTACACTACAGGAAGAAAAAGGTTCGGTAATCGCTGTGAAGGATCAACGACGGATTCAAGTAAAATTAAAGCAAACCGAAACAGCGAGCCAGGCTCCATATTTTAGGTATCGCATGAGATATGGTCTTCAAGACTCTGCAGAGGGTCACAAATTTAGAGCGTCCACGAAATTGGTTTGTCAATATTACTCACGTACTAACTTGATTGCTGGTGGATTGAGGGCTTGCGTCGTTTGTTGTACCTCTTAAGATAGCGTGAACTAACATATTCTAATAAATACTTTATTCACTCGTTGTTTACGTCATAATTAGGATTCTGTGTTTTCGGTATTTACCGCTAAACCCTGAAAAGTGACCACCAAACTGATGTTATTTAAATCGGGGAAAATCGAAAAACTCCTTATTGAAGCTATCCTGGAACAAGAAAAACCCAAGCTTTTCGGAAAATAAGTTAGTTTTCTGCAGTTTTCGTTTGCGTTCACACGGAACGCTACCCGCACTGAGGCGTCCGTAATAAGGTCCCTTAAAACGGAGATAACACTGCTTATACAAAATACAAAAGACAGTCTGTACAGAAATTCGAACGCGAGAATTACCCCGAGTTTCGTGCTTTGAATGCCGCATGGAAACGAGTTCAAGGAGTAAACTTGGCATGCGGTATTTGAACCACTGATATTGCGACGACTCATGTTTGCAGGCTGTCTTTTGTATGACGTATGAACAGTGTGACCCCGGGTTTTGTCCGCAAAGCTGCTGGTTACTTCAGACATAAACACTTCCTATCTGGTTTCCTCTTGTTATTGGTACAAGTATCCGGGTAACGTGCGCTTGTTCCCTGGGGCAAAGTTACTAGAAGCGCTTCGTGTTTTACGTACGGAGCGAACTCATCTCGCCAAAGTTTTGCGCCCGAGCCGAAAAAATTCCGGCTCCCACTTAATAGTCGACGGGAGCGCCACGTGTGGCTGGCAGTCCCTTGAGATCGCCGCGGGCGCCTCCGGTTTAATCACCTCCGCGTTTCATCCTGATGCATGCTCTAGGACTGCAGCTGCTACCTTGACCCGCCGTAGTTCTGAAATTTTCGCATCACTTATCGAACGAGCTCCCATTTTCATCGCGGAAACTCCCCAATACCATTGCCCATTTGTATTTGTAAACCGTCAGGTCATTCCTACTGTTATGGAGCGTTTACACAGGAAGGGGATCCGCAAACGCGAAGCGGATCCGCGCATTCTCAACCGCAAAGCGGCTAGGATCGAGTGGTTGGAGCGCGTTTTTGCCAACCGCTTTCACGAACCGCAAAGTGGCAACCAATCACAACGCGACGCTGACGTGACGCCAGTGACTTTCGAAACAAAATGGCACCTGTCGCTGTGAGGCGTCCAAGGCGCTGTAGTGCTAGCGTTACAGCAAACAAATCAACGAAGACACGTGATGTTCACGTCCGTCACTTGAATACGCCGCGAAACGAATTGACTCGTAACATTAACGGGCTTCGCACCGGTGATTTTGTTCGGGTAAGAGTTTGTTTATTATTCCAGGTGCCACAGCCCGAAGCTCGCTGCCTTGTTAGTCTCTCCCGTAGAACGTCGGAACCCGCCCCTGATCGACCAAAATGTCAGCTTTTCTACCCACTAAGATAATCGCGTGAACTATTGAAAGTTTTCGACACCGTGCATGACCACCGCGAAGGCCGATAGAGACGTCGCGAGCCTGATTGCGTAGCCAACGCACCACCGCGGACCGGGCAAGGTACCCGCGCTTGCTCGACCTGTAGCGTTTACTACTAACAAAAGAAATAAAGGGAACAAACTCAAGGAATCAAATGTACGCACCAGACGATGCAGAGGTATTCCCCACGACGTTTATTTGAGCATAACGTCAAACGAACAGTCGGCTTTAATCGATGTGCAAGTGACGAGAGGAGAGTCCGCCACCAACGAAGCAACGACCGGCTAGCACCGAACATATTCCCCCGCACCACAGGCTACCAGTGCCGCTCACAACTCCGAAAATGATAAGAACGAACAAGGGGAAAGACTGGCCCTTTTTTTCCGAAATCAAGGTCAGCTATTCATGCGGATACACTTCGAAGAAAAGGTCGGGGGCATCCTGTTCCGAGTCAGCAAGGCGCCCCTAGCTGGGCTTTGCTAGTGAGTGAAGAGGAGGGAATCACAGGCGAGTTTCGCGGGGCCATGCCTCTTTTTTCGCTGCCTGAAGGGGGGATGCGTGCGAGAATCCCTAAGAAAAACTTTTAGTGTCAAAATAGCAAATTTTAGCTTTGGTTCGTGGATTTAAGTGGATTTTGACTTGTAAAACAAGCTTGCCAAACGCAAGTCTCAAAAGATCACGCGTGATCGCCGAGAAACCGCCAACCGCCTCTTGGTCTGTCTGAACGGGGTCGTTCGCGAACCGCATCCGCAACCGCTTCGCGAATGCGGATCCCCTTCCAGTGTGAATGCGCCATTAAAATGGAGATCACACACATGGTAACTCGCCAAGAGGAGCTGGCCTGTACGTGGTATAAACATTTTTTTCGTGGCGGCCACCATGTTAAATTTTGACGTGGCTGAGTATGGGGAAAATGACAAATCACTTTATTTTCCGAGTGGAAGGCGCAAGAATTCAAGGAGTTGGTGATAATGCACTTTTGTCAAGTGGGATCCTGGCTTACCCTGTGGGAAAATTTTGATGATGGAAAGATGACGGAAAAGGCTCATACAAGCGTAACCGTAATATGGGACATCCTATACAAGCGAATCGGCGGATCCAGTATAGTGGATTAGAGCGGAACGATAGAGGTAGGCGGAACCATACAAGCGTGTCGTATTATGGGACATCCTATACCAGCGTAGTGGAATATGGCGGAACATGTGGAACCATACACGCATAACGTAATATGGGACAACCTATATCAGCCAAAAGGCGATACCAGCACGGTGGAGCCATATGGCTCCAACATGCTGGTTTCGCCTTTTCACTGTTGTACAGGGCGATTTAGTTTTAAGCTTTACATATATGTTTAGAAAGGTCGTGAAAGCTAAATCAATGCGGTTTGTCCAGGCGAGTTATACGGCCAGGCGTACGTAGTGTAGGGACCTAACCGTAAGGATCAGTCAGATAATTAAATACAATTTGTTAATTAACTTTTTAATTAGTGAAAAGGAAAATATGGTTTCAATTAGAAACTTGCTGAGTCATTGAAAACCACAAAATCAACTCTTTTTAGAAGGATATAATGCAGGGGTAGCCTTTTACGCGTTCTGTAAAAACGCTTTATTTGGACGAGTTTCTAGGTTTCAGTTCCTTATCCTGTTCCCCCTTAGACAAGCAACTCACGTGCACAGACCGCGTAAATGTAGCTTTTACGGCTTTTTTAAAAATATCTGAAAAACATACAAATAAACACTCTCTAGAATGTCCCCGAATACGATACGATTGTATGGTTCCGTTCCCGCTTGCATTGTTCAAGAAAGACTTGTGGACATCCAGCGTTTCATTGGAATGCTGGATGTCAGCGAGTCTCTACATCAGTGAGTGGTTTCAAACAAGCATGATGTTTGCACACCAGAAAGCTCTTATCCGAGGCTCACCAGGAGCACTAAGAGCAGAGGCAAAATGTCGTGACGTGGTAAAATTGGTTGCAGGTATTTATTTTTAGAAGACCTGCATGCAGCAAAGCTTAACTTTGCTCAAAAGAAGATAATTAAAAATTCAATACTGAACAATGGTGTCCCTTGAGCTGTCAGGCCAAACTCCCACTCTTGCCACTCAGGAGTTCCTAACTTGTGCGTAGAGGATCAGCACAACCCAGATTTGTGCTGCAAGCGCACCTACAATATAAAAGTTGAATAAACATGAGATGAAATATGAGACGTTTACAATTCTCTGTAATGTGAAATTAGAGCACAGATCTTGAACAGGAGGATGGGAGGGTATGACTCCCCACCCCCTAACCCTCCTACTCTTCTGCTCCCTCCCATTTAGCGGGAAATTTCCCTGAATTTAACGGGAAAATTTGCCCACTAAATTTAGCGGGTTAAGTTTTCCACTAAATTTAGCACAGAAATTGATGTCACATGACCTCAACACAAATGCAGTTTTCCTGCTAAAAGTAGCGGGGAAAATGTTGTCGCACGACCGTGTCATGTAATCCATAAAAAATTCAGTTTCTCAGCTAGACTTAGCGGAAATATTAACGTCACATGACCGCAACATTAATTCAATTTCCTGCCAAGTTTAGTTGGGCGGTTACGCCGACAGCGACGCCGCAAAGCGCGGAAACGGGTGCTAAGAGCTGCGCTAAAAAAACTAAATGCATCAGGTGAAATAAAGTGAAAATTAGAGAGATAAGAAAAAGAAAAGAGAATCTAAGATCAGGTTCTCAGATCCTTCCTTTTGTCCGTTCTCAAATGTTTTGATTTCAAGAAATGTTTATATCTTAATTCATACCCAAAGAACCCCTCCCAGTTTCAGCATGAATGCAATAAATCAATGCAGACTAGACCTTGTAAACTATAATGCACATGAAAATGAATGTTCGCCACATAGTCATGTATGAGTCAGTGGCTCAGATCTCTAAATACATTTGTATTGAGAAACATTCTTGAATAAAACTTCTGGGCTTTGAATTCGACAGTTTGTGCTTCCATAAGGAACACTGTATGGCACTGATCTTTTTTGCGACACATCAGAAACAGCACAGCAGTGTCATCCTTGCCTACCTAACAAGAATTTGTATTTTTTTTTTTAGCATGGCATGTGCTATTCTAATGCTTATACAGCCTCCTTTAACAAAATTTCCTTTGTAGAGCTTTCTATTGGTTCTTATTTAACTCGCACGACAGATTCGGTACCTTGAATTCTCACTCGGCATCAACAGTTTTATATATTAATGTAATAGGGAAAGACAAGATGTATGGTCTTGAGTGCGGCTCAACAAGCACAGATGTTGAGAAAAGTACTGAAGAAAACTCAAACGTCAAAATAAAAATAAGCTGGAATGTGGATACATTTAAGGACACGGTCATAAATACAGTAGCAGATTCAATGTGAATACCATACCTCGGCATTCTCACTCATGAGTGCGATCACTCACGATCACTCACGCTCACCATCAGATTTGAGGTGATCGTGAGTGAGGCCGCGAGTCTCGAAAAATTGTGATTGTGAGTTTGAGTGTGATCGTGAGGTACGTGAACTTATGAGTGTGAGTGTGAGCGTGAGTCCTGACAACTGATGAGCGTGAGTCTGATCGCGAGTGTGATCGCGAGTTCTGAGAACTAATGAGTGTGAGTGCCAGTGTGAGCCCTGCGAACTCATGAACGTGAGTTTGACCGTGAGTGTGATTGTTAGTTCTTAAAACTCTTGAGTGTGAGTGTGAGCTTGAGCGCTAAGTGAAGTACTCATGAGTGTGAGTTTTGAGGTCTCTTGAGTGTGATTGTGAGTTTCGAGGCTCATGAGCATGAGCCTGAATCAAGACGTGAGTCTTTGGGTGGATATGAGTCCGGTGATCGCATTAGTCTGCGTGATGGCGTGAGCCTGAGGACCATGGTCAGGATGAGTCGCGGTGAGCGCTGGTATATTCTTAGCTGGGTTGGTCACGTGAGCTCCCGGGCCGTCTAAGTGGGCGAGGAGACTCTCGCTTCGCAAGTACTGCGTGGGGTTCGGGCCTTCAGAGTTGGTTTGGGTGTCACTCGCCTGCTCCTTCGCCATGTGAACGCGCCGGTTCCTGTGGAGGGCGGAGGAGGGGGGGGGGGGTGCTTGTTCTTGCAGGCTCCTCCTTGCCAGCGCCCTCCGCAATGTCTCAACCAGCTGTAGAGGGCAGAGCGGGTATGAGGAAGGGGAGGGGGGGGGGGGGGGTCGCTTTCGTCTCTCCTCGGCGTTCGCTCTTCGCTTCACGGCAAACTGCGAGACGCCAACGGACTGACGGCGCCTCGAGGCGGCGCGGTAACGTCGGAGTTGGGGAAGCGCTCCAAACGGCTAGCGCTCCTCTCTCTGTGGCATAGAAAGGCTCGTGTGTATTTCGGTTCCTGTTGTCAAGTTGGTGTCAGTAAGCACAGAATTTTATGATTGCGTCAACTATAACGTTCGCACAGCTGCAATAAAATTAAATGACTCGCATGATCCTCATCAGCACCCGGAATTTCATTTCTCCGCGCACCTCAACGTACCTTTCGCAATGAGTCATCACTCAGGAAGTGCGACAAAGGCGGTGTCATGATCGATCGAAGCTTCGAGTGAGGTCTTTCACATTGTGCGATATCGTGCTTTTACGTGTTGTTTGGGGCAAGATGGCGCAAGTGCAGGACAGCCAGCCGGCAATGGCCAGGCGGCGCCACGAGAGTGCTGCATTCGGCGCCACAAGCGGAGGGGTCTCTCTTAATGGGTCGGCCAGTGGCTAGTCTGCCCGTCGGGCCGTGGCGAGCGGCGGCGAACCCGATTTCAGCAGTCCCCGTGTGCACGTGCGCGCCATGTCCCTTTTTATTTTATGCGGTTTTTTAAGACCATCGGGAGCCTTGATAGGTCCAAGTGTTGAGAGCATAATCTGAAGCTGTCATTTGGACACCTGTTTGAACTGTCTTCGTGCGCTTGCGGCGTCGCTCTATAATAATCGCCGCCCGATCGGTCTGCGATTCGCTCGTCTCCCAGGAAGTGACACAACGCAACGAGAAGGCAGCGAATAGGTTTACTGTACTTCCCGGTCGCCCGTCTTCGAGAGCCGGCAGTCCGGACCCGCCGACCCTAGTTGTCGCCCGTCGTTCATAGCTGGCAGTCGGAGTCCGTGTCCACGCCTGCGGATCGTCCTTCCCACGCACTGCGTACGCTAGCTGTTCCGGGCTATCACAGCTAGAGTTTCGCTGCAGAACCACTCCTGGACCGTCATGGACTAGGCCGATAAGGCCAGGCTCGCCGTTTCCGCCGGTCCTGATCCGAAACTCGCTGGTGGAACGCTCCTGGGACCGACATGGGCCGGACTAGGGTGCCTTCATGTGCGCTTTGCTTAGGGTAGAGACATCTGGCCATTTTGTCTCACACTTTTATTCTTATTTTTTGTTCAGAAGCGCGTGAAAGAACGTGTCCCTGCACGCGCTCGTGGCGCTGACTGTGCTATGGCGACATTTTGTTTTCGTCGATTTCTTTGTATTTTACCCGTGAGAGCGTGCTGTCGGCATCGGGTACTACAAAGGGTGGCATCACCCTAAACAGAAGGACATTGAGGCACCAGCCAGAACGGCTCTATCGTTCCTGCCCGGCCCCAGCCTCGTGCAGCACGCTCTTCCTCTTTCCTCGCCGGCTGGCCCCCGCTCGCGCCTCGCTCGACCGTCCTCTTCTTCTCCCGGCGCCCCCACGACACTAGAATAAAATGTGGGTAATTAGAACCAAACTCTCCGTGCTAGAGAACAGTGCACAAGTCTGGCGACAGGATATGAAAAGGATATTTACGCTTCGCATGAGCTTTTCCCAGAAAAAAAGTGAGCATCCTGTTTTCCGCACGCCGTCACATTTGTTACCAGACTCAGCATTAAATTTGGTAGCCGAAACAAACAAAAATTTGTTCTACGAAAATCCACTATTTAAAAACTTGCATGCTTAAAAGGTTTTGGTTGCAACCGCGCGTGCCAAACGGCGCGCGCGGTCGCAACCAAATGCACGCCTACAACTACGAGTGCCGGGAACAGGTCGAAGGGCATCTCGCTTGAAAACCTGATCGCCTGATTCTCGACGTCAAAGCGAAGCTACAATCGGCCCAATTTTTCCTACTGTATTTCTCTAAATGGTTGTCTCAGAGACTCGTAACAAAACTAGTATAAATACGTTATTTAGCAAAAGGAGTCTGTCAGACCACTTCCCAAGCCTGCACATCTATTTTCGTTCACTTCAACAATTAATGTAAAATTCACTTACTTGATGCATCGCACTCCAGTAATCCACCTTGTCGCCGTGTCGCTTCCCAAGGTCTTAAAGGGAAGCGGTAAAGTCTGACGCTTGGGTCACCTGCACGACCGTGGCAGTCTTTCACGCAGCAGTAGCGGCGTTTATTTTTGGGGAAAACTCTAGGCTTAGGGCAGATGTCACAGGAACCCGGAAAGGTCATAGAGACGTGAAGTTGAGACTTAATTTTATGAAAAAAACAGTTCCAAAAAGGCTCACGCCGATCCAAAATGCCACGTTCACACGTGGTTTCTAAATGCGCCCGCCCACAGTCCTCGCGACCCAGGCTGCCCAGGCCGTCCTGGACTATCCAAGTTGTTTTATTTTTTAGTCGCTAGATGGCGCAACGTGTCGTGCCAACTTCCAAGCTGCATTGGTGGTTGCCTATGGGCACACTTAGCAAACTGTGGAAGCTACGACTCAGTGGGCCAATTAGAGCGTCGCATAGAGACAGGTGGCATCTAGAATGGACGCCTGTGAGACGCTGCCATGTGTCTTACTCCAATAAATCTACTGGCTCATCGGGATTCGCAGAATTCGCCGTGTGCCGTGTGCCTTCGCTGACGGAGGCACGCAGTGGCCGCAACATCGCGCCGCCTGCCCCACGGCCACGGCCGGGTTGCCGGCGCGCCGGCTGGACGCGACTCCGAGGCGCCAATTGCCCGGGCTTCTCGGGCTTCGTGCGTGACGCTGTGCTCCCCTTGGCCGTCGTTTATTCATGTTTCTTTTTTACGTTGTTATGGTCTAATGCATAGGTTCTCAGAGTGAGGCAAGAATTTCTTGTAAAACAAAAATAATATATCTGACAACCAACTTTTTACAATTCAATTCTGAAACACTTCTTATCGTTGGAAGGCATACGACACATATCGCGATGATTCAAGCCCGTAATGAATTTTTACAATGGTGTAGCGGACGGCAAGATTGATCAGCGGTTCGTTGAAGTGCGCTACTGCGTTGAATGAACACTTGTTAACCGAGCGACAGAGAATCTGTCTCAAACCGATGGTTACAGAAAGGCCGCGAATTTGATAATTATGCAACATAAATTATAATATATCTTGTGAATTTGCAACTAAATGTCCGGAGAAACCGTTTGTCATCATTTCCGCGAGTTATGAAAAAAAAAAAAAAAAACTACTCAACTTCAATTTCCCGAATGTGCTGCTAATTTCCGGGAACTTAATGCGCGAAATAAGGCTAAATATTGCATTTAAAAAAACCGCCAAGTTCGATTTTGATATGGGCGGACATTGTGCCCGGGAAGACACCTTCGATATTTTATTTTACAATTAGAATAGGATTCAGGCAATGTTGACAAAGTCATAACCTGTAGTGACGCTTGTGTGCCGAACAAATCACTTAATACCCCGCCAGTATTCGTACCCGTGGCGACACCTCGAAAAGGCGAGGAGACCGATTTTCCGTGACGTTCAAGCGTACCATCAGAGAGGCTCGTAAAGGCCGGTTCACACATCTGCCTTCCGAGCTACAGGAAAGACAGAAACGACACGAACGACATGACACCGGGACAACCGTGACACATGATTGCTTCACAAAGCTGCTCATTGCATTATCTGCCACGCTCTGTAATACGAACATAATCGTCCCCTTTGTCATGTCGTTCGTGTTGTTTTTGTCGTTTCTGTCGCTCGAAACGCAGATTTGTGAACCGGGCTTGGGATAATAGACCAACCTCATCGCCAGTTTCGCAATGCCTCCTCTGTCGCAATGAATTGCGGGACCTGTGATCTTTCCGCACGAGGGTAAACGCCCCGGTAGTGCACAAGACGAGCCGTCTCGTGCACTAC
The DNA here is from genome assembly GCF_016920785.2 of Ixodes scapularis. NCBI lineage: Eukaryota > Metazoa > Arthropoda > Arachnida > Ixodida > Ixodidae > Ixodes > Ixodes scapularis. Next base: position 89,145,018 of record NW_024609880.1, read on the forward strand.
CGCTGCCTCCTGTGAAGTACAACTATGGCTGCGTCACGCACGCTCTTGACGGTTGGTGAGATCGGTCTATTGGTCAAAGCCAACGTTGGTCAAAGCGAACGGCGAGCTCTCGTTTTCTTTCTTTGTCGGAGGGTGTTTACAGATATTGCGTTTTCCTGGTTGATAACAATAAACTATTGATATGTTGGGCCTGAAATATTCGCTACAGTACACATGGATGAGCACTATATAAATAGGATTACGCTTCCAGCGAGAGCTCGCGCACGTAGAAGCAGTCAGCTGCCCTATGGCAAAGAAGACGACGTAGGCGATTGAGGAGTTTCAGCGACGATGTCACCGCCCTGGCGGCCGGTCGCCGAAAGAGAAAGAGGGGGATAGGTTAGCTGGGCGTTGGCTTTGCGTAAATGCGTTGGCCACGAACGTAGGCTTATAAACTTCAGCAGCAAGAATATTACGCGGCTCTAGTGTTCCGGTGCGAGCAACAGAGCTGACACGATCTGTTACGACTAGCTACGACCACCCGCCGCAGCGATGCAGACGTCGAAGGAGCGCAACCGCAGTCAGTCGCCGTCGCCCGACGCAGATCGTTTGGCATTCAGGGCTTTCCGCCCAGGATTCTTCGCTTGTACTTGGAACCGAGTTTTATTTCCTGTGCTTGTGTATGTGCTCAGTGGTTGGATATGGACCTCATAGAGCAGTTCTTCAGACTCAACAGCGACTCAAAGTTGACGGCGGAGGTGCTTGCAGCAACGCTTTCGTTTGGTGCACGGGTGTGACGACTACACGGGTAAAATTTGAGATAGCTGCTAGCATGGCGGGCCATAGTCGCTTTATGTTGACACGATTTTAAGTTTAAGTACTCCGTGCAAAGGCGAATCTATCGCGTTGTTGTTTTTATCACGCACGACCGACTACTGAGCAAATGCTTCTGTACCGATCACGGAGTGAATGTCTTCGGCCTTACATTGCGGAACGCCCAATAAAAAGTCATGTTCGTTAGGCGAGAAAACTTCCCTTTCGAGGGTCCTTCTTTGATTGATTGATAATTTCTCCCGTATCTAGGTGCCTTAATCAACACGATCGATTAAGTTTGCTTCCCTAGTTAGGACATTTTGCTGCCACACGCGGCACTAATGCTTGGCACGATGTATGCCACTGGTGGTATTGTGAACTGGTTTACTTCCAAAGCTAAAAGTGTAACAGGTGGGACCATTCAGTTTGCTAAAAATGTGATGATATGGGAATTTCGTCTACAGCATAAGCTTTTCAGATCTAGAATGGGTGTGCTGGTGGCTACAGCCTCAAGGTTTTTAATGGACCAAATGGGTGATTACACGGCGATAATGCGGTGGAAAACTGCCCATTGACTCGGTGAGTTTTGATTGTGACCATTGGTGTGCTGTTGGCAAATTAGGTAATGGCACACCTTTTCCCTGACCATCTGGCTTTAAGGAACATCGTGTCTAGATGTGCTTAAATATGTTTATTTCAAGGTTCAGTTGACCCCTCTGCATCATTACAGGAAGGCAGTCTCAAGCCGCAACAAACAGTGGTGAATATACAATGCATAATAACAGGCAGTGTCGAGTCGTTTAGTCCGCAGAAGCCAATTTGAACCTAAAAATGATTTTTTTTTAGATAGTTTTCATTTGGTGTATACTCCGCAGGGCCTGGTTTCCGCGACCAGGGCATAGTCTACCAAGCTGGTGCGTTGTGTCTTCATGCTTTTTTTCCTGGGTGGCATTTTCTTCGCAAGCTCTTCGGCGAATGCTATTGAGCCTGAAGAACTGCTCTTGAGGCCCATATCCAGCCACTGAGCACAGGCACAAGCACAGAAAATAACACTTGGTTCCAAGTACAAACGAAGCACCTGGGCGGAAAGCCGTGAATGTCAAAAGAGCAGCGTCGGGTGACGGCGACTGACTGCGATGCACCCCTTCGACGCCTGCATCGCTGTGGTGTGTGGTCGTAGCTAGTCGTAGCGAGATGATCTTCACTTCAAGCAAGAAATGTTGCCATACCCTAGTCATGATATGGGTGCAAGTGTTCGACGACGTGGGCTCTCTCACGTTGGTGCAGTTGTCATCAAGAAAGGTACATATCAACAATGTTTGGAGTTTGAGGCTGAAACTATGACGCATACTTTATCTAAACCTAAATTTATCGGTCTGCGGCAACAGACATTTTCGTTGACGTTGCTTAGATGATGTAACCATTCAGGCCTCGCATTAAATGGTGTTGCGAACTCTTCGGTTTTGTATGAAAACCTATTTTTGCCCTAATACAATACATTTTCAAAAGGACACGTGCCTTCTGCTGATACATATCTTTCAATTTACAATGCAGAGGCAAAAGAAAATTAACTGTGTACATCTACCACTTAGCATAAGCACCTTTTGCCATTCATTCTTGAGCACACTCAAATATCAGCTTAGGTTGCTCTTGTTTCAGAAGCTTTGCCCTCTTTTGTAAAAAGAAAAAAAAAGTTAAAAAAAGCTTTACCTTTGTTCTCTTTCTGGCATTTAATACAGACTTGTTTATTTTGCAGATCGCACACAGCAGATATCACCGTGGTACATACAACTCGAACGGCCGATGAGAGTATTGCTATTACAATAAAGCTTTCCACGAGAGCCAAAAGAGGCTTGGGGGGGGGGGGGGGGGGTGCACAAGCACATCGAAATGAGATTGGCGCTTCCGGGGCTTGTTTACATTATGCATAAAAACAGGACGATCGGCGACCAGCTGATCGCAATATAACACCAAGGATACCGATGTTTCCATACATAGAACGCAGGATAGAGACCTCAGTCGTCCCTTGTATGCTGCAGTTGTCATACTTTCCATCCAACCGCTTTTTAGCACAATTAACTAGAACAACCGAAGAGTTCGCAACACCGTTTAATGCGAGGCCTGAATGGTTACTTCATCTAAGCAACGTCAACGAAAATGTTTGTAGCCGCAGACCGATAAGTTTAGTTTTAGATAAAGTACGCGTCATAGTTTCAACGCGCTAACATTGTTGATGTGCACCTTTCTTTGGACCCAAGTACATTCGGTTCAACTTGATGACAGCTGCACAAGCGTGAGAGCTCACGTCGAACACTTGCACACATATCTTGACTATGGCAAGATTGCTTGCCTTCGACTGGCTTGAACACTTCATTTGTAGCATCACGGTAGGTCTTGGTTGAAGCGATGATCGTCTCGCACACGTAAACAAACAGAACAGCACGCTTTGTTTAATTTATACGCTACCGATCTACGGGCGCCGCAAATCTATCCCCCTCTTTTCCGCCATGTTGGATCGATCGGAGTGCCCCCTATATTCGCTCAAACGCCTTATGCTCCGACTCTATAACAATGCAAATAGGGAGTTTTAGAATAACGTACGCAATTTTAGCGCACGCTAGCGCTATATTTAGCGCTTGTATTAGCGCACGCGACGCGAGAGTGTTTTAAAATAGCGTTTCTCCGTCGCGACGCAAAAGCCCAAGCATCTCGCGCTTGCGACGCCACCAAGATACAGTCACAATTTTTATTTCACACACGAAATTAATGCTGTAACTTAAGAAAAAAAAAGTGTTTTGGTCCAGAGTATTATTTTAGATTTGTTTAAACGTGAGAATGCGACGCGAGCGATTGACCGGTCGTGTCCGCCTGCGTCGCCTCGGCAAGAGAGGCGTCGTGTACTGACCTTCGCACATCGTACCTTCGCCGAGAAATGTTCGCGCGTCACAAGCATCAAGCTGTCGGTGATCGTTGGCAAACCGAGTACAATGTCGTCCCGTAATGAAAACCGCAGTCGCGAGGAAGCCGCCGACGTCGCACTCACGACGTCTCCAAAGCAGCTGCTGACATAATCCTGGAAGCCGCCATTTTTTTTCAACTCCGCTCGTCTTGGCTTTAGCCAACTTTTCATCACGAATCCTCCTTGGAGAAGCGCAAAGACTTTTTGCGTACGCACGCTATTTCCGAGAAATAGCGCACCCTAAAATTGCGCACGCAAAGCGCAAAATCCGGTTTGCGTTCGGAGCATGCGCAGTGGCGACGACGCTATTCTTTGCGTACGCAAAGCTTTAGCGTGCGCTATTCTAAAACTTTCTAATACCTCGTTCATTGGACTTTTAAAGACTACCGAAACCGACAGATTAACCTCTACGTCACTACCTATTTCGGAACACTTGCAAAACGTTAGTTTTGGAATTTCGCGTGCATTACTGGTACAAAATAAGCCTCACATGACGCTACAAAAAATGAGCGGTATACCGTATACTAAGCCACCACTGCGTCGAGAAAAACTCCTTTTAGAAAAAGTTTGGAATGATTCAGCATCTCGCGAGCGTCAAGTGTGCACGCGGCCAAAAGCACGACAGAAGGCAACAATTACGTCCGACCGTCTGGCTGCCGAGCTCCGAGCCTCAGTTTCCCCCCCCCCCCCCCCCCCCCTATAGGGCACGCTCCTTTCGTAAACCAATATCCGCTAGACAGGCCGAGCTCGCGGCCAAACGGTCATACGTGTGCAAAAGGCCGCCGCGCCGCACGCACCACTCCAGCAACGCAAGCGACGTAAGCGCACAGCCAACACCACGCACAGCACACTGCACTGCATGCGTACAAAGAGTGAGGAGCATTTGCGCTTGCGCCACCTGCGCCCTGTCCGAAGCAAACACCGTAGTGCGCTGCGAACACGCGAAGAACGCATGACGTCAAGGAGCCAACGCCGCGTCGATGAAAGAGAGAGAAAGAGAAATGTCGTTAGACGAACGAGTAAAACAAAACGAACAAAAAAAGTGTCGACGAAATGTAGTAATATGGTGGCTGAGTAATAAGCTCTGTCGAGCATCGAATGTCGAAGAAACGATTTTCGGATGACACATCGATGAAACAAATGTTGAAGAAACGATCTGCCGATGAAACATCGCAGTGTCGATGAAACAATCTGTCTATGAAACCTTGTTCGATGAACTGATTGCCCATTATAAAACTGCGTGTCAAGAATGACGCGGCTTGCCACATGAAAAGTGGCGCGCCCTACATGATCGAGAGCGCGACAAAGAACCACATGGGGACGGCCGCAAACTTCCAAACCACTCCAAACCAAACCAAGCAAAGTCATGCCAAAGTCAAACCAATCCAAACAAAATCAATTCAAGGACGGCTGCATGTATCAAGATAATGAATGCTGACAGTATTTTATAAAGGCCGAGATGACTGAAAAACAATGCCAGCCGATGATTCTCCTTAAATCGCAGCCTACTCCGGCAAGCACGGTCAATCAACAAAATCAGAAGCAACTCAAGTGAGGAGAAAACTCGGCCACCGCGGCCTCTGTTCATAGAATAGCGTACGACTGACAGACACCACTGTCAACAGGGATTATGGTGAGATTTCAAACCGTCGTCACGTGCACCCACCCTACCTAATATAACCGTTCTCCTCCCCCCCCCCCCCCCCCCATACACACACAAAAAAAAATATGGGTCGATGCCCATATATTTACTATATATACATTCTGCATAAACTTCCGTAGAAGTACCTGTGATTGGCACAAAAAAAAAGAAACGGAGGTGATATATCTAGTAATTGTTTATCTGTGTACAAATGAGCGAGGTATGCACAGCGAGGCGATGTTCTAATCACTGCGACATTGTCTGTGTAACCTGTCGGAAGGCGCGTTTCTGTTTTCCCACCGCCCTTGTCAGCAGGCGAAAGTTAAACGCACCCACTTTAGTCAGCTTGCATTTAGTTTCTTTCGTAATTCATCCAGGTTTACGAAATTTGGTAGAAATGTGCGGAGCATAAACATTAACATAGTACATTTCTTTCAAATTTGGATTAGTGGCTCAGAAGTTTCCCCGCCGCACGACTCACGCGAAGACAAACCAAAGGCTTGAGAGAAACAAAAGAAAAGCACAAAGAAAGCAACCGGCAAGCATGATGACCTGTGAGTGTGAGGGCCTGTGAGTGTGATGAGCGTGAAGACCTGTGTGAGGACCGTGAGGACCTGTGTGAGTGTGAGGACCGCAAGGACCTGCGACTGTGAGGACCGTGAGGAGCTGTGAGTGTGAGGACCTGTGAGTGTGATGAGCATGATGACCTGTAACAGTGAGGACCGTGAGGAGCTGAGAGTGTGAGTGCCGTGAGGACCGTGATGACCTGTGAGCATGAGGACCGTGAGGATCTGTGAGTGTGATGACCTGTGAGTGTGAGGACCGTGAGGAACTGTGAGTGTGATGACCTGTGAGTCTGATGATTCGTGATGACCTGTGAGCGTGATGACCGTGATGATCTGTGAGTGTGACGACCGTGATGATGACGGCGAGTGAGTTTTGGTTTTGCGTTGAGCCGTGAGGGTGAGTCCGGGTGATGATCCTATTTTGAATAAATCATGATCGTGAGTGGGCGTGAGTTCTGATTGAGAAAAAAATAGTGATCGTGAGTTTGAGTGAGGACAGCTTAAAATGCCGACCTATGGTGAATACGTGTTAGACGCACACTCAAAGAAACCTGTTGCATCTATATTCATTCAAATTACTTCGCGGAACCCAGCGCTGCAGTCTCGGGTGCGAGTTCGCTGAATGAGTCCACTGAAAATGAGTGCAGACGGAAAAAGCAGTTTGATCTGCGAAAATGAGCATTACATAGGCAAGTGACATGGCATTATTACGGTTACAGTGCCGGATGTTTCAAACTGCCAGTCGCATCATTCTGCGAGTTCCATCCGTATATTACAGGGTTTGGCTCTCTCGAATGCTTGGCGAGAAAAATTATGAACTGGAAATGTCTAGCGTAGTTCTAGAAAAACTACTTCCAGAATCCTAACTCAGCATCGTAAAGAATATAAAAAGTTTCTAGAGAGAAGGTTAGTGCAGGAGTTGAATAAACTAAATACTTAGTTTTGCGAAACCATCTTGCCGTAGTAAACGTATAAAGTTCCCCTAGGTAGAGCTAGTCATTACGGATGATTGTGCCCATTGCATACCATAAAAATTTAATTTGCGACCTACAATATTTACAGACTCAACCAACTCTGAATAAGTGGAACACTTGGCACTAAAGATTGGTCTCACCATGACTGTCTGCAAACATCCACATTATAATTTCCATAAACCTACGCATTTCAAGAAAATATTTGGAGCGAGCTGTTTAAACTACCATAACACTTTTTAACACTAATAGAAAGCCTGTAGTGGGCCACAACATCAGCAGTTTTTACTTCATTATGAAGGGCAGTAACAAGTATGTGAACCTTAAAACTAGGCCTGCACTGAATTGCTTTCTTAAGTTGAACGTGCTATGCTCGGTTCAATATATTATCTTTGCAGAGCTGACAATGTGCAAGTTCCCATTTTTTTCTATTTCAAATCTCCCGACTGCTGGGTGGGGTAGGTACATAAGATTGATGACACCAACGTAACACAATGATTATTTTAAGAATTTGTTTGGGTATAGCACTAGCGAAGCCATCTGCGGGAAGTTATTTCTGTGACTCCGTCGAACCCACATCCGTGGGCTTTAAGTTCACATGTGAATCATGTCTGCAGACGCCTTTTTGTAATTGGAACTCCATCCAACCCGAGATTTGAATGTTTTTTGCATTTTAGGCTTAGCAGTGCTTTTGCTGTTTCACTTCAAGAATAGGTAAGAATGCTTATTTCGAGTAGCATACCTAACACTTGGTGGCATGAGCATTCCCTTGTCGTGATGCTAATCGAAAGTCACAAGCAGGGAGATACTGTGATGCTCTTGTTGCTGGGATTACCTCCCCCATGGTCCTGGCCGGACCACAGAAGAAGATTGAGTCCAAGCTTGTGGCCACTAGGATCCCCAGATCTTGAGGCAACCAAGTAGCTGGAAATAAAAACAAATCACAATCAAGTACTTGGCAGAGCTACATTAGAATGGCTAGCATATTCTTTCGTGATCAGCACATAGATCCTTTTGCTTTTATACTTTGTACTTGTACCTATGAAAAAACTGCTCCTTCACAGCCACAGTCATAGACACACCCCAGGACAAGGCCACACAGGCCTTGAAATGATGGGTACTGAATTAAGGCGAATGATCAAATGCATTCATTTAACCCTCTTTCACCCCAACCTGGGAGATTTCTGTCAAATATTCACATTTAACTCTAAAGACTATAAAAAAAAACTACTATTGCAATGCAGAGCCGTATAGTGGGAGAGTTTAGCCAGTGGGTGTGGTGACAAAGGTGGCGGAAAGGAGGGAAGGGAGGAGAGCGCCGAAGGAGGGAGAGAGAAGGCAGCAAAAAGGAGAAGACCGCTATTTTGACGCCACGCTGTTGGCGCGGAGCACTGTTGAGGCTATGTGTCGTCTGCTACTGGCTTAATTCATTTTTGCCTTTATAAAACTTTGCGTTTAAACATGGAGAAACTTCTTTCTTTAGGTTTTTAAGCCACCGAGGAATAACACTATATTATTTTATTGTCAGAGCCTGCCAAATAAAAGCAAAGGGCAGGTGTCTGGATAGAGTTTAGTTGGCGCACCAAGAGGCTAACCAATAAAAATGGGTACCACTCTGCGCAAAATGCCTAAAAAGCGTGCATCTCTACTTGACACTAACAGCGGCATACACTATCTATTTTACTGACTAAAGGGTACTAGATCATTATTTTCAGCTAACTAGTCAAACTAGATATTCTTGCCGACTTGCTTTTTAGGAAAATTTTTAAATTTACAAGAACTATTAAGACAACGGCTAAAAAAAAGCAATGGCAAAACCAACAATCGAATTCGCCTGCTCTCCAGTAGCACGACATCTATAGAAGGCAGACCTGCAGAATGAGCAAGCAGTCTAAAAAAGAGTATGTCCCATGTATAATTTGTTTCCATGCTGCAAAGCAAGTGCTGGAAAGAGGTTTCACGACATTAACAAAATTTCTTGCAATCAGTTGAGAACAAGTTAGAGCAGTGAACTTGTCCTTGCCCTTGGCATAACGTCTTAGTGTTGCCCATGGAAACTCAAATAAATTTGTAAATAAAAACAAAAAAGACTAACCTTTATAAAAAAATCTAACTTTCGCAAAGAAAAGTTATCTTGAACAAAATATGCGGGATACGGTTGTACAGCATCCATTTCTGTGCTGAACCAATTTTGAGGCAAATCTGCGACAATGAAAAGAAAACGCCCGAGTACATTAGGGAAAGACAGAAAGGATGCATACCTACAACAAAAGAATTTAGAACGACCACGGGCAGGAACCTCTGGTGAGGCTCTCGGAGTGACTCCCTGCAATGGGCCTGCGCAGACCAGAGAACAAGATCGGTCAGAGCTTGCAGCCATAAGGTGCTTCATACCATGAAGTTCCAGAAGTAGCTGCAATTGAAAGCAAAGTGCATTTCATTTCTCTGCAGAATGGAGAGTTTAATAGCTAGTATGCATTCATAAGGTGATACAGTCACGAATGCAGATTTTTCAATGCAGCACTATATCACCAAATTGTTAACCGTGCCGGGCAACACTAAAAGCCGAGAGCATTGTTCCAAACTATCTCAGTTTAAAGTTAACCACGGCAGAAGCTGCAAGCCATGTGACCTTCAAGTTGGACGCCATGGTACGTCGAGCTTATAATCATGTGTCACACTGTTTTTGCTGCGATGGCTTGTAGTGTCAAAAGTGGTCCAGCTTAAAGAGATGCAAAGTATAGACGTTTGTGAGTGGGGCCCTGACCTAGTCTTGGGCTACATTGCGAGGAAGGACATTTCAAACGGGATGTTTGCTGCCTGTATCCACACAACCAGCTTGTGGACAGCGATTGCTCGAGCCGAGTACATGTCCTCGACAGTGCCATTATTTGACAAGCTGTTTTATGAATGTTAAACATGACTGACTTACAGAGAGACTGCATCTCAACGACTAATGACTTGGGATACCTAACTGAATACTAATATATTATCTGAATGCAAAACAAATTACCTGGCAGGCATTAAATTTATCAACAAGGTGGGTCGACTCCGCATTAAGTTGGAGTCGATGCGTCAGGCACGTAGCCAGGATTTTGTTTCAGGGGGGGCCCACTCATAACAAAATGCTGTATGAGGGGGAGGGGGGAGAGGAGGACCCATGCAAAATGGAAGATATCGGGGGGGGGGGGGCGGGGCCATATAAGCCTCCCCCTGGCTACGTGCCTGCAATGCGTAATAGGACAATACAAACAAAGATATGCCTTACAATTCCTCTTGCACCCCCGAAATGATGTGTTTTTGAAGGTAAGATACACAATGTTCTTGATTCAGAAAGTGCCTCAGCTGTACAAATGCACATGCAGTAAGGGCACTCGCCAAGCCTATTCTCCTCAGCTCTGTGCAGGTTAAGCTAAGTTAGAGTATAGAGGTACACGCTCACTGACAGCATGAGGAAGGCAGGGAGAAGTCTCCGTTGTTCCACCACCAGCCCGTCTGCTACCTTCGATGACGTTTCAGCGCCTCATGAGCCTGGAGCGAGCACATCTGTCCAAAGTGGGGTGAAAAGCACAAGCACGTGCTGGAGGACGCCCAGCCATTCTCTTTTTGTCATCGGCTATTCTACGTATTTTAGTATGACATATTTTTAAATGAGAAAAAGTATTGCAAATATGCAGTCCAACTTTGACCATAATACAGAAGTCTGATAAAGATAACAGTTGCCATTCACCATTTTCCAAATAAGTGGTCCCATGTATTGGAACATCCACACATGTGGTGCGTGAGTGGGTTCAGGACTGAGACGCTAGAAAACGAAGCGCTCACAAGGCTTGTCTGGTCCTTCCAACCATGCGGGTACATTCATCGCAAATCCCCGATTTTTAGACAAAATGATTTAGAATGAGCAAATCTTGTCTACGCCCGAGGTAGAACATTGAATTGTGATTCCCCCATATTGTGCCAACCATCCTTCAACCTGCGGTACCACCTGCAAATGAACTATGTTGCGCTGCGGCACGCGTCCATGCTGCCTGCTTCAGGGAAAACCACTGCTCGTGTTGAAGACGACATCCCACAGTGTACAGGCAACAATGTTTAACGAACTAAAACAAAATTGATATCATTCAATAGACACAGATAGGCTCACAAAGTGTCGACACCATGATTGTTGTTGTTGGTTTTACTCTTGCATACAAACAAAAGTGACTTCCTCTTTCCTCCGATGTACAGTAAAACCCCCTTATCTTCGTGGCCCCTATTTCTTCTCGAATAGGTCACAGAGCACATAATCGCAGCCACTGAATTCTGCAAAATTAAAGGCCGCGAAAATTAAAGGTTCGCCAACATTAAAGAGTTTACTGTTCTTCCGTGTGTCACATAATGTTAACATTTCAAGGAGGCTGAAGGTATTGGTTTAAGAAAAAATTGACCTATAAAAAAATGCCCTTCTCCAGGTTAGGCACGCGAGGTTCTTTTGCAGTACCTATAAGGCGGCAAGTTTGTTTCGGCAGAGCTTTTGGTTAGACGGAGTCACAAAAGTAGCTATACTTGGAGTCAACTATTTTGTGCTGCATTATAAAGCTAGAGTAAATTCCACTGTGCTTCTGCACAGCACTGTTTGTTGCGAGAGCATATGTGGTTTAGTGTTGCATCCCATTTGCATGATCTAGAGAAACTAGCGCTAGCAGAGTTGTAGCACTCAAAAAAAAAACAAAAAAAAACACAGCCGACTGTGGAAACATTGAGAGATGCACACATGCGAACTGTGCATTTCTTAAAAGTGGATTCGAGCAAAGGTAAAGGCAATATGTATACTTACGGCGGCCATACTTGCCTTTCCCAAGCATGACCACTTTTCCCTCGGTAGCACCATCCAGTAAGCAACAGCAACACGCCCATGAGACGCCGCCGACTCATGGATTAATTGACGACAAGCCTGAGGTCTTGGAAGGATATCCGGAACACTGCTTTAGGCCAGATGTGGTATCTGGAGGGGGCAGGGACTAAAAGTAAAAATTAACAAATTTATCTGAAGCGCTACATTCCTATAGCATAATCTCTAGGAGAGCAGTATCTTTTTTTTTGAGGTCAGTGATGCATTTTAATTAAACACAAATGGTTGGTTTATATGATGAACCAGCAGCCCCTATTTTCCTTAAGTGTAACGGAGTGCATAACGTTACGTCCGACGGAACCCGAAATAAAAATTAAAGTTACGCCCAACGTAACTGTCAAGCATTCGAGTTGCGTCCGACGTAAACCAAAATAAAAATTAAAGTTACCGTATTTACTCGAAAATAGGCCGAACCCTATTTACTGGGTCCATAGAGAATAAAAAAAAATAATTCAAATATAGGTCGACTTTTTTTTTATTTTTAAGAACAGGGGAAATTTTGGGCAAAAGAAAGAAACAAACCTTTATTTACATCACTCTCAGCTAAATCACGGGGCGATGCCAAAAACTTCATTACCGTCAGAACTTCTGGACATGTCATCGTCGTCCGAAGCTTCTTCAGCTGGGTAGACATCCTCGCGTATTCGCAGAAATACTTCGCTGACACCGTTGTAAAATGACGACAGGAAACGAAAGAAGGTGCGAAGCGACGGAAGACAAACTACAAAGACGCAAGCAAAGCCGCCGTGTCGCCACGAGCAACACGCGAGCCGAGCCGCCTCAAGCAACTAACAAAAGTAACTTTATTTTATTTTTTCTTTTTTTTTGTGCGCGTTTGCAAGGATGGAGGGTAAAGTGCGTGGCGCATCGCGTTCCTCTCCTTCCCCGTTGCCCAGCAAGGGGAACGCTAGAGGCGCGATGTCGAAATCCGACGCCCGAGGAGCGGCACGGGCCACCGCGGGCGGCGAGCCATTTCGGTTACCAAAAGCTTTTTGAAACAAGCGGCGCGGCTCTACGGCAACGCCGGCTCGGTGACTCGATAGCTTCATGCCTCCGGTAGGGTCGCAAAATTTGGTCGCGAATGCAGGTGTCGAAATTCTTTAGTCACAATTTCCGAAAAAAAGAAAAAAAAAAGGTCGACTTATATTCGAATAAACACGGCCGCGCGACGATACACACATTATGAAAGCGATTGGTGCGAGCGACCAAGGCGATGAGCGACGTTTTCTAGAAGCCCAAGAACCGAGCGGCGCAAGCAGCGGGAGTGAGAAATCTTCGTCGCTCGGCGCCGGCACTCGTAGCTTCTCGCAGTCGCTCGTCTCGTTGATCGCTATATTGCTTACATGCCGTTCAAAAAGGCGCTCTAAGTGCTTAACATTGCATTGGGACCAGCCTCGCATCCAACCGTAACCAGTCTTGACTTTTTTTAAAGCCGCACAGGTAGAAGTTAACATCGTACATACATCGTTTTCAAGCATGGCTCCTCGTTCATTGCTCGATTTACTCCTCGTTCATTGCTCGATTTACATTTGCGGTAAATGACAAACCGCAATGAAGCACAATTATTCTAGTTCAAAATTGTCACGAACACTTGGCACGCATGCTTACACTGTAGCGCACCAAACGTAATTTAAAAGTAGAACGAAAACGGGACGAGGTTCGCTTACCGTTTCACGGAGACAGACGCCTTCGGATCCCAGGCCTAAAGAACTCGGAAGTCGCCGGCGGTCCGGAGATCGGACGAGGGGAGCCGACCGCGCTGACCCAGGCCGACCACACCTGGTTGAACTATGAGAGGCACCGTCGAGTTTAGAACCAGAGACGCAGTAGAAACGGACCGCAAAACATCTGTCCCGTAACCGTAAACGAGCCAACGAACCACATCGCGCTATCTTCGCCATTGTTCGCCATCTCCGCGACGACCGGAAGTGGAAGCCGCGAAGTTAGAAAAGCCGCGGCAGCGGAAGCACCGAAGCCACTGGGCGGAAGCCTTAAGTTTCGGTTTCGGTTTTCTCCAACGCCGGCTACGGTCGCTACGGTTGCGGGCTGGTGAGTTTGTGGCTGGTTGCGAGGACGCGAGGGGCCACGAAAAGACGCCGAGTTTGCCGAGTACGAGCAACGGGCCGTTTGCCGCTGTCGACCGGCGATGCGGTATCCGCGGCTTGGTGTTACGATCGGTTTCTTGCCGTGCACGTTAACTCAAAGCTCGAAGTTCCGCAGTTCCGTTCCGGCACCAGCCGCACCACGTTTTCCGGTGCATCGCACGTGGAGTCCTTTCGACGCATTCAGTGAAAGTAAAGATCGTGTCCGCTGTCTTCGGTGCTGTGGAAGAAGTTGCGAGACGGAAGAAGCATCAAAACCAAGGCGTTTAGGACTCCAGGCCGGGCCGCCGGTTCACTCTGAACGTGAGGCGACGTGTGTGCGCACGCTTTGAGGAAGCCTCCGCGTTTCGCCGCTCCAGACCTCGCCGATCGCGACCGGACCAACCGGACCCCGAGTCCGAGAGACTCTTGCGCAGCCAGGAACGGCACCGAAGTAGGAGCTGCTCGTTCTGCGCTACCATGCAGTGCTCTACAGTGCTCGGAGCTCTCGGTGTCATTCGTGCTTGCACTGAAGCCATTGTGACCCCTTCGGACGCGCAAGTCGTACTTCGCAAAGGTTTGGACGGGGCCGCCCTCACCGAGCAGCTCCGCTATATTCCGCTTACTTATGATCGCAACAAAAGCTTGCGTTTGTTCCCGGGAAAAAAAATTGCGGGACCGCTCTCCGCGCCGCCGACGAGGTTGGCCGCCGCCATGTTCTCAGCTGTTCACTCGCTCCCGCAGCGAGCGCCTTGCGATTATCCTTCCCGTTCCAAAATGCGATGCGCTTTGCGCATTAGGCCGTTTACATGATCATATATTGAATGCGGCAACTGGATTCAATGCGACTAAGTCGCATTCATGTAAACGCGGCTTATGTTCTTTTTCGACATACATGGTGTATGTACGATACCGGTGGTGAACGATGGACGTTTTTGTTGGAAGATGGCGGTCGTCTTTCTGCATGTATGATTTAGTTTTAACGGTGGTCCTGTGGTGTAAGCGTTTTGTTGGAAAGAAGGCGGTCGCCTACGTCATCGGACGCAAAATCATACTAGCCACACGGAATCATATCGGCAAGCAAACTGGCTGCCAGTATAGACAGACCCGGAGCCATAGCGGTGCCGGTATCTCCAGTTATGCAGAACGCCAAACATACATGGGTAAATTACTTTCAAAATGTAATTTAATTACAATTACAATTACTTAGCTCCCAAAGTAGTTTAACTACAATTACAATTACTACTGCGCGAAAGTAGTTCATTACAATTACAAATTACTTTTTAAAAGTAATGCAATTACTTTACAATTACTTATTTGTGAGAGTTACCCACCTTGGGCCATATAACTGTAAACGAGTTATATGGAAGCTGTATGAATGTCACGCATTGTACTTTCTTTTATGAAGTTTGTTAAATGGATTATAGAACTTAATATTTTGGAGTAATGAACTCCTGCGTTCTTATATTTGCGTTCTTATATTTTCAAAAAATAAAAGAATAAATGCCGACAAAATTCACAGGTGCGAGGTGAATCTCCTTAGAGCTTAAGCAAATGGTATCCAAGTAAAACCAACAAAAATAAACTTAAAAAATAATACAAGGAAACAAATATGCGGCAGTACTGGCATCATAAAACTCACGTAAAAATGGCTAGTAAGAGAAACTTGTAAACGACATCAAACATTTAAAGAATACGACAACTTACGAAAACATTTCAGCCACGATGATTCGCTACCGCTCCCTGTCTGTGGACTTGTAACATGTCGGATGTGGGTAACCGTAGCACGCGAACTGTGGTCGCTTCCACAAGACTAGTGTCACAATAGCAGCAACTTTATTGCCAGAGATTCTGAGTTAATTCAGTGCACGGTAACACCCAAAAAGCTCCTGAGATAGATAATAAATTTAGGATCGTCATGTAGCTAATCGTAAGGATAGCAATGATTGTATCGATGTTATGCGTCTCAAAAAGAAGACCAATTTGAATCTAGCATGGCAAGAACAACCTCGAAAAGTTGATGATACACTGTAAACGACTTTATTTTCGCGAGTTTCGCGAATCGCCTACAATTCGCAAAAAATAAGTCCCGCGAGCAATTCCGGTAAAATGTAAACACACTGGAATCTATATTGCGACCCCACCGCGTTACGAAAATTAGAATCCGAGAATTATTCTAAAACTGCGGCCTCTTGGACGCCTCGATTTCATGAGTTACTTGAGCGTGTTTGAGTTGGAAGATATAGACGAGCCATTAATATTTTATTTATAACTGTAAGTATTATTGAAAGTGACAAAAAGTTGCCTACCTGCAAATGTTTCCGGAAATTGGAGCTCGCCTTTCGGTTTGTTGAATTTATTTTCAGAGACGGTGCGGAGAGTTTGCACCTCACGATTATATTTTTTAGATTGCTGCTAATCTGTTAAAAGAATTTTTTGTAACAAGGCCGTGGCAGCCTTTCCTTTTCCATTGTAGATAAGAATTGCTGGTTCTCAATGCAAAGCAGCACTGCGCGCCTCGGGACGGTTCCACAGGCCAGGACAAGAGGACAACTCGTGGAGGGTCACGATAGAGGTGTAAAAACAAAGTGCAAGCCAAGCCCTCTATAAAAAAAAAAAAAGCCTTTAACGAACAACAAATGTAAACACAAGCTCCCTACAGTCTAAAGCCGCGGTTTGTAAGTTTTGGAATTTCGTCCAATCAGGCTGACAAACGGCTGAAAGGGTTAGGTAGAGCGAACACTAAATAATGAAGATTTATACAAAACGGTAGACGAGGATTGGGAGAAGGAAAAGCAGTGTAGCAACAACAGTTGGAAGTAAGGCAGTGTGAGTCGTGTTAATGAGACCTGCTGCCTCTTTGCTTCTTCGCCTCGATGTTAGAGTAGCACGGTAGCACGATTTACTCTTAGTGGTACCAACATACGAGATAGAGGAGAAGGACGTGAAAATTCATAAAGAAAAGAGAATAATTTCATGCACAAAAAAGTCCCCAAACTTGACTGAAATATGTAAGCGAATATGCTAGCGGCGAAGACGCGTAAGGAGAACCTCGAACCTTCCCGCCTCGACCGGATGATATGATCGGAGCCAACCAGCTCGACTTCGACCCCCAATGCCCCTGTGTGGGAATGAGAAATAAGAAAGAACCCTAGAAACAGGAGCAACAGGAAGCAAACAAGACGAAGAGTCAGATTCGACTACGACAGAAAGGAAAACGGACTCGAATGTAGCCCTCATTTATCAAATTATTTCTCAAATTCTTCATTAAATCGTTTTACAGTCTGCAAAATCCGTCATTTCGTTCTATCCCAGCCTCTCTTTCCCATTCCTCCCTTCCCTCTTTTTGAGCAGGTTGGGATACACTCTCTCCGCTGTCGCTTTGGCTGTACTGTCGTCTCCGTGGCCAGGGAGGAAAAGTGCTGCCGCCGCAAAATCTTGCAAAAGTAATTGTAATTGTGCATGAAATTTAGAAATTACTGACGCTAGAAAGTAATTAAATTACAATTACAATTCCTTTTAGCCAAAAGTAATTATTAAAATTACAAATTACCAGGAAAAGTAATTAAATTACAGTAATTTAATTACTGTAATTAAATTACTACCCAAGTATGACGCCAAACCAAACTAGCTGCATACATAATACCAAGAAATTAAGGTGGTGTCATACCAGAATTGTAAAAGCGGCAGGTTTGTTTCTTGTACGTTTTTCCAATAGGGTAACCTCGAACCTGGCGCCCAGGTGAGGTGGACCCATTCTCCAGCCAGGAAGTTCACTGCTTGTCGTACAATGTTACCAAGCGCCTCCTGCGAAAGAGAGGGATATATTTTAAACACCTTGTTGGAAAATTGAGATGATGAAAGGATGATGGAAAAAGCCTCATACAAGCGTGCCGTAATGTAAGACATCTTATACGTGAGTTGCACGTGACGTCGTTCAATGAGCTCTCCGATGACCACCAGAGACGGGAAGGAGCTCCCCTCTTATCAGGATCCTCTTTTGTGCCTCCCACATTTGCAAACACATCGCTATTCTCCTCCCAAACGATTATAGAAGGTTAACCCGCTACTCAAAATTCTTACAAAAGCAGCTTCCTTCTCCTCCTCTTACATGGTGTTCAAAAGTATGCGACGTGATGTCAATGCATCCCATGTATACCAGCGAAAAGGCGGCTCCCGCGTAGTGGATTAAGGCGGAACCATGGAGGCGGACAGAACCATACAATCGTGCCGTATTATGGGACATCCTATACCAGCGAAAAGGCGATACCATCATTATGAAGCAATGTGCGAGCATTCACCCACATGGCTCCACCATGCTGGTATCGCCTTTTCACTGGTACACAGAGCGATTTTTTTTAAAGTTTTACATATTTGTTTAAAACTCTCGTGAAAGCTACACTTATGCGGTTCGTGCAGGTCAGTTATACGGCCAGTGGACTTAGCATAAGGGCCTAATCGTAACGGCCAGTCGGATAATTAAATAAAATTTGTTAATTAACTTTTTAATTAGTGAAAATGAACAAATGGTTTTAATTAGAAACTTGCTGAGAGTCATCGAAAACCACTAAATCAACTCTTTTTAGAAAGATATGACGCAGCGGTAGCATTTTACGCGTTCTGTAAGAAGGCTTCATTTGGACGAGTGTCTATATATAGTTTCAATTTCTTACTGGAGCGCATCTTTGCGCCCACGGTTCTGTTCCTCACGGGGTTTAGACGCGCAACATACGTGCGTCCTGCTAAAAGACACATGCCAAGGACTTTTTTTTTTAGCTTAGATGGGAAAGGAATGTTATAAAACAAATTTACAACGAAGAAAAAACATTTTAGAGCTGACGGCCCAAAACGAATTTGTATTTGGCGCCCTGTGGAGCTGCAGTGGGTCACGTGGTAGACCTTTGCGCCGTCGCGCGGCGCCGCTGCCGCCTGAAAGTCGCGCCGCCACCGCGCCACCACCGCCGCCGCCGCCGGCGCCGCCGCCGCCGCCGCCGCCGCTGCCGCACAAGTTCGTCTGCTCCGCGGCGCCGGTGCCGTCATCTGACCGGCGCACAGGTTAATCAAGTCTGCTTGCGCTTTTTCAAGAGCTTATTTACTTAAGGTTTCTTATTAATCTTCGTTTTTTGTTGGAGTTGAAACGAAGATGAATTAGTAACCCTTAGAGACCGTAGGAACCTTCCGAAAGAGCGCAAGTACCACGTGACAAATAGCGGCCAGTCACGTGACAAATAGCAGCCACTTTTGCGCGGCGCCCGCGGGCGCATACTACAAATTCGTATGGCGCCGTAATTATAGCTCTAAAAGCTTTTATCGTTGTAAATTTCGTTTTCTGATTTCCTTTTCCCAACCAGGCTGTTGAAAAAAATGTATTTTTCCTTTGCATGTTTAATTCAAAGGGTCCCTGCAATCATATTTAAGCGTCTACCTTTTTTGCGGTTTCCACGCCTCTTGGGGTTTGGGCAAGTCAGCGGGCACGGAGAGAGTAACGAAATATCAGTGCGCCATATTTTAACCGGACGACGCGGAAACCTTCTCCATCGACGAGGGCGACCCGCGGTACCGAAAGCGCGCAAAATGTGAAGTATTTGGTCCTCGGCTTACTACTAGTCAGAGCTGCTAAAAGCTTTTTTTTTTTTTTTTAGTCGAAATATAAAATATAAGTGTCGCGAACCGTTTCAATTATGTATGGAAGTAGTTTTTGTTCGGTATGTTATATCAGAAAAGGAACAAATGCAGTTTATAAAGTACGGAAACAAGAAAAGACTCGTCGACAAACCCGCCACCAAGCGGCGAAAAAAACGGCGCATACTAGAAAAGGCTAGTGGGATGAGGCTCCGGCGCATAGAATTATTATAATGTACGCTAGAGGTCCAACTGGCGCTAGTGTGTATGCGACTTCCGTGACGCAAATTGAAGCAGACAGCAACCAGTCTATTTTTGCGGTGCTCCCGTGCATTCCCATGGGAAAAAGCGCGTGCAATTTGCCTCTTTGCCGAAAAATAACACGGAACACTTTGGTTATTTGGGTCTTATCGAATAGTATGTACCTTGATTGACACTGTAAAAGTAATTTCTTTAGTTAGCGCATTATTCTTCATCAGTGAACGATGTTTAACTTCGCTTCATTTCAGTCCCAAACGTGTGTTCCGCAGCAGGTGTGTAAAAACAAGCAACGATTCGAAGCAAAATTACAATCGAAAGGAATATAGAGTGTGTTCAAGGCTCGCCAGCATTCCGGTGACGCTTATATATTGACAATATGCCAGTCCTGTCACTATATGAAAATGACCTTGTCGTACATGAGCGCATAAAAGCATTTAAAACGAAGATAATAAAGTCCGTGGGCTATGAAAGGTGTCTCTTCGTGTTGTTTTTTCTGCCGGCAGCTTTTATCGGGCACTTGCTCTCAAAGATTTCGAGCGTGCGGGTGATGTTTTAAGCGCACAACAAGCAGCTTCGCTCAGAGCTGAAAGCATAAAGCGGTACTTACTTATTTAAAATCGGAATAGATTACGTGGCCTTCAATTTATTGTGATCGTGCATGCACGTGTAGTTACTGATTCAGTGTAACTGCGTATAGTTCTTGCCGTCTTTCTTAATTTCCAGATGTTCTTCGTTCGTTTGGCACGTATATCCCCCACGCTGAAAAGCGCCGACGTCGTGTTCGCGAAGACAGTGTCCGACAGTACACATAAATACACGTACAAAGCCGTTTTAGCAACGTTTTAATGCGATGAATTTGAAAGAAAAAACGGCGCAACTGACCAATTATTTCGTCAGCCTGACTGAGAAATGTTCCAAGCTACCTAGTACGTACGAATTATTTGTGATATTTGCTCTTATGATCGAGCGCAGAGAGAAAATGCACTCACTTTTTCCCATAAAAATGCACTACCGGAGATCAGTTTTGGACTGGTTGCTGTCTGCTTCAATTTGCGTCAGCACACTAGCGCCACTTGAACCTCTAGCGTACATTATAATAACCCTATGCTCCGGCGAACAGCGAGCGTAGAAAGGTCCCGGATGTACGCGGCGGCGCTGCGGTCGTATACCGGCTCGAGGATCCGACCGGTTCTGAGCGTTCCGAAGGCTTTCGGCGCGGGCTTGGCTGGCGATTTGGTCATTTGGCGGTATAGCAGCGCGAAGTGGCTCCCGTTCTGAACTGATCTTTACACCGTGTTTGCTGTCTCTAAAGGAGTCGCTAGGGACCCCCTCACCGGGTGGTCCCATTCCACGGCCGCGCGGGGGTGTGGGGAAGAGGGGAAGCGGACGCACCCTGGCTGTCGTTGTTTTCTTTACTTTCGACGGGTGACCGCGGTCCTCTCGAGCAGGCACCCCGCGGCGAAGACGTTGTCTTTTCCGCGAAGGGGACGTTTTGTTTTGTGTGTGCGCGTGTTTTCTTGTGTGCTCCAGCGTCCCACAGGGTATACGCTGGTGACGATCGAGTTTCGGGCCAGCAGCTCTGGTGCGGCGCCACTCTGTCTGGAACCCAAGGCTGTGCCAATGTTACGGAGCTGTCAGCCGTGGCCGTTGCAAACTTGATGAACGGCCGGGTCGGCCCCCAGGTGACCATTGGAGGGCTGACGCCCCGTGAGTTCGAAAAAGTTTGAAACCATTGGTTAAGACTTCCCTGAGGGCGAGGGAGTGAGTGCCTTCAAAAGCCTAGGACGGGGCGAGGGAGGTCCATTTTGGACTGATTTGGACATCTGTAAGACCTGTTCGATCCGAATATGCCAACTTCCCCTACTTTGTACACATGTACATAGTTTGTAAAGTAAATTGGTTCGCCAAAGAACTCGCAAAGTCTCCATCGCCTTCTGAGAACTTCAACGACCATCGACCTGCCAAACTTGGCAGGACCAAAGTACCAACAACGAACGAACCAACATCTACTGGCGCAGTCGGCATGAATCGTCTTGAGAACTGCGGAGGCGACTGAAGATCACGAAGGAGACTCGAGAGCAGGCGAGAAAACGGAGCCCACGGCGGACCATCACGTGACCCCGGGAACCCGCGCCAGCACAGCCGGCGGCTAGGACCAGCGGAGTCCTGAACCTGACCCGAGGGAAGCTACGTCCCGGGAACGAGAGTCAAACTTTCCTGACGAACCGAAGCAGTTGTGCGTCCAAGCGAGCGAGATCCTGGGAGCCGAGCCAGAGGAGCCGGTGGCAAGGGCCAGCAGAGTCCTGTGCGTGTCCCAGGGCAAGTCGCTCGTCGGGGGAAATTCTGATCCTGCGGGGCTCAGTTTGTTCCCGACGGAGTCATTGAGCCGGCGGCACGGACGACCAGCAAGCAGGCTACATTGGCACGGACCCCACGCGGACCTGCAAAGTAGTAAGCTCGGTCTTGTTTCCCTTTTTGGAAGGGGAGTGGTCGTGTCGCAGTAGGCCGGGGCAGGGCGCATGATTACGAGGTTCGGGCATTCCAATCCGGACAAACGCACCGGAGGGACGATGGACGACGAAGGGACGTCGGGGGAAGGCGGGAGCACCACGACGTTAGTGAGCGAGCGCCAAAGCGAATTCAACTTCTCGAGCTTGAGATGGAGCTCGTGCGCGTTCGGTCGGCCAACCGCTGCGCCGAGGGGGGCAGACCGGCGGAGACAGGCGAACGTGGGGAGCAGGATGACCTGCGACATTTCTCTAAAGCATTGTCGGGCGTCATTCAGAATTTCCCATCCGAGGCCGAGGTGCCCGTGTGGTTCGAGGCGGTAGAGACCATATACGTGACGTATCGCGTGCCCAGGGCTATATGGGGCCAGTTGATATTCCCGCATGTGGTTGAAAAAGTTCGGTATTTGACCACGCGACTCACCGCGGCGGAGCTCAACGACTACGCTCGAGTTAAAGAGACCGTACTCGAAGAGTTGCAGCTCGCGCCCGGTGAGTACCAAAAACGATTCCTTAAAGCGCGATCCAAACCAACGCTTCTTTTTGCGCCTGTAGGTCGTGCGGCTGCGGATGTGACGCATTTTCGTGACGTCGCGCCGCTTCTTCGCTCCTTCCGGGCGCGCACGAAGAAGTTGGTTGATTTCAACTTCTTTCTCAAGCCGCACAAAAAAGCGCGGTGACGTAGCAGGCCGCGCCTGTGTCCCGGCCAATCGGTGGAGGGCAAGCTAGTTCCGGCTCCGCGTTTCTCGCCGTCTGGCTGCCCTCTCCTCCCCCCCCCTCCCCCCCCCCCCCCCCTTTTATTCTCTTCCAACATGACAACGCGATCTCTCTCCCTCTCTCTTTCTCTCGCCGGCCAGTCTGTCGCTGTTGCACTTTGCTTGTGCGCTCGTGCGCCCCCGCCCGTAGCTGGCCCGTCCAAACCAAAGCGCACGCTTCTGACTCAGAAAGCGCGCCCGGAAACAGCAAAAACGACGCGGAATGCGTCACATCCGCAGCCGCACGACCTACAGGCGCAAAAAGAAGCGTTGGTTTGGATCGCGCTTAACGCCACCAAAAGGAAGGAAGAGGCGTGGATGCCATTCGCCACGCGGCTGCGCAGCTAAGAAGCGAGGGGAATTCAGACTAAAGACGACTTAATTGACCTTCTCGTGGCTGACCAGTTGAAGGCAAGGATGTCGCCTGAGGCGCTGAGTTAATTACGTCACCCTGAAAGAGGACTCTAACTGGCACAGGGCGCCGGAGCTGAGCCGGCTGATGAGGCTCTACGAGCAGGCCGAGGATAGAGGCGCTGCGTTAAAGAGTGTTGACGCAGAGGACTCAGGGGGATTAGGCAGAGCAAAAAACGGGGGAGCCGCGGCTACGACGAAATTGACGGGAAGTCCGGCCGCCAGACTGGGTACCGGCCGGCGGAAAGAATGCTACGGGTGCGGCTCCTCGGGCCACCTAAGAGCTGACTGTCCACACGCAACGGGTGCAAACGGGAGCGGCAAAGCACCATCTAAAACCGAAAAGCTCACCGTTCGGGTCACCATGCACGGAGCTGCGCTCGCTGCCACCCAGTGGGCTCATAACGACCCGAATATCTTGTGGTGAGCGCGAGATCGGCGCCGTTTTCGACACTGGAGCGGACATAACCGTAGTGAGGGAGGCCATTGTACCCGATGAGCTCAGGACGCCTTGCAGCAAGATTTCCTTAGAATCCGCTTTCGGAGAATCTGTGGAGGCGAGCCTGGTGTTGCTGCCTTTGGCTTTCCTCAACAGGGGTTCTTCTTTTGCTGAAGTTCGCGAGACGGCGCCGATTCTCTGCGCACTGACCGACCGACTCACGTCTCGCACTGATTGCCTACTTTCCGGAGAGGCATGGGAGACGCTCCACGGAGCAACAATCGCGGAGGCACCGGTCGGAGCGGTGGCAAGTGTAGCGGCGGTGGAGGCGGCGCCGTCGGCGGTCAGCAGCCCTGCACGGGAGCCCAAGGGGAGCGTAAAACAAAGGGGAACAGTACCGAAACAGAGGTTGAGGACTGCGCCGAGACGAGTTCTTGGCCACAGACGGATGAAACTGAAACAGACGACGGGTTCGCAGAGCGGTCGAAGTTCCGCGAACAACAACTGGGGGACCCCTCCTTGCTCGAGGCTTGGGAAAACGGCCGCGTGGGCCGTGTTCAGGGGATTGGCGTGGAGTTTCAGGAAAACGATGACTATGGGGACTTATAATGCACCCCACGAAAAATGAGAGGGTGTCAAGAGGCGCAACGTCCTGATAGTCAAACAGCGCACATCGGAAGAGACGCGCACATCGTTCGCGCGGTGTTTGACGGACACCGCCGGCTCTTCTCGCCTAATGCGGGTATAGCAAAGGTGGGAGAATGCCGCGTAGCGCTAGACCCGGGGCACGTGCCGAGGCGGGCCTACCCCTACCGTATACCGGAAACGCTGGGGGGAGAGGTCGTCCTTTCGACAAACGTAGAGAAATGCCAGGTGGCTAAGCCTGAGATCAGGTACTTCGGCAACGCGGTGGGGTCCGGCAAGCACGCGCCGGACTGGGCAAAACTGGCGGCCATCGAGGGACATTCGGTCCTTACTATACTAAGCGGGAGCTGCGTAGCGCGCTGTGGCTATGCGGGTACTATACGGACTGCATAGCGAACTATGCGGAGATCGCGAAACCACTCACCGAGCTAACCGGTGGGAGGATCCCGAACCGACTGCCCTGGACAGATGCAGCTGACAGGGCCTTCGCAGCACTCAGGAGACTGCTGTGCGATGCAGTGACGCTGTACACGCCCGATTCGGAAAGGCCGTATTGGCTTTACACCGACGCCTCGGCTATCGCGGTGGGAGCATGTCTGGCGCAATTGGGAGAGGGCGGGGAAGAAAATCCGGTCGCGTTCGCAAGTTACCGCTTCTCGCCCACTCGGATGCGGTGGTCGATCGAACGAGAGGCATTCGGGGTAATCTGGAGTCTGAAAAAGTTCGATGTATGGTTATTCGGCGACTCTGTGACGGTGGTCTCCGATCACAATCCCCTGACGTATCTGACGCTGAGCGTCCCTCACGGTGCGAAGATAACGAGGTAGGCTCTAGCTCTCCAGAGGTACGACGTCAAAGTCGTGCACCGGAAGGGCGCTAGACACAAGAACTCGTTGGGAGCCCTGTGACACGGCCGGCACCCTTCCGAACTGGGGGGTAGGACGAGCGCCGAACAATGCGCGCTTGTGGGTGCAATCACGTATTTCTTTTAATTATTTTTAACGTGAGTTGCCCTCCATTTAAGCGGGAAGCAGGGAGCGCTGCTGTCAGTGTTGTATGCCGTTTGTTCCTTCGCGCCAAGTGTATTTTTTTTTTCTTTGTTGTTTTAAGCTGTGCCGGCCCATGTGTACGGACATTGTGATTGTCGCGGAAAAAACCGTGTTGGTTTTCCGCAGCTCTGTGTTGTTGTTGTTATCGTGTTTTTTTTTTTGTTTTTTTTTTGTCTTGGGGGAGGGGTAATAAAACTGTTAGCAGGTCCAAGAAGGACCAGAAACAGCCTTGGCGGGGAGGTGTTAAGCGCGATCCAAACCAACGCTTCTTTTTGCGCCTGTAGGTCGTGCGGCTGCGGATGTGACGCATTGCGTGGCGTTTTTGCTGTTTCCGGGCGCGCTTTCTGAGTCAGAACCGTGCGCTTTGGTTTGGACGGGCGAAACTTCGGGCGAGCGCGCACGCGCTCACGCAGGCACGCGCGCACAAGCAAAGTGCAACTGCGACAGACTGGCCGGCGAGACGGCGAGAAAAAGAGAGAGAGAGAGATCGCGTTGTCATGTTGGTGTGAAGTGCGCACAAACTGGGGACCTTCCCCGAAAACAACTTTGGTGAATTATCCGTGACCGGACGTTGGGACACCGTGGCTAATCTTAATCCTCAGCGCGCCCTCCGTTCCAAGGAGACGAAGGAGAGGGCTAACTTTCGGCTGTCTGGCGACGCGAGGCTTATTTTTGTCTGGCGCGTTTCCGCGCTTTTTGTGTTGCACGTGCGGATCATCTTCGACGGGTGGCGTCTCCGGGGACTGTAAAAATTGGTGACCCTGACAGGTTTAGAGGTTGGCGTCCGTCAAGGTTCCGGAAGGGGGAAAAGGCTCGAGAACGAAGAGGAGATCAAGAGCGTCCCAATCGAGGCCTGCCCCGATTGCCAGGGAGGGAACGAAACAAAGGACTGAAAGGCATCGGCCGTCAGGGCTCGGCGACTGAACCTTGTCCCGGGACGGACGTCGGCGAGCGACCTGCTGACAAGCAGCCACAGTCAGACCTCACCAGCCCGTGCCTGCTGACAAGGAGCCACAGCCAGACCTCACCGGCCCGTGCCTGCTGACGAGCAGCCACAGCCAGACCTCACCAGCCCGTGCCTGCTGACAAGGAGCCACAGGCAGACCTCACCAGCCCGTGCCGGGTGACAAGCAGCCACAGCCCGACCTCACCAGCCCGTGCCGTGTGACAAGAAGCCACGACACGAGAGAATGACGTGCAACCTGCCAGGTTCCAAGCGCCGGCCCAAGCGGGTGAGCGGACACCTTACGTCCCCAGTCGGACAATAAACGTCCTAGTTTAAATCCGAGTCTCGTGGCATTTCTTCTCCTCTCTACCCCAAAAGGGACCCCAAGGGTGGTGTAACCGCTACCTCCGGTAGCGATCATCACATTGGTGGCAGCGGTGGGATCCATTTAACTTTTGGCGGTTGGCATTGACCCGACTTGTCTGGATCCCCTTTGCCAGAGAGAGCTGGAGGAGTGCCACGGGATTTCGAGCACGTTTGGTCTGTGTGTTGGCCGGCATGGCTCTTTCCGGGAATTCTGCCGCAAGCAGTAGTGCAATGGCTCCTAGTCTGCTTGCATTAAGCAACCTAATCCCAAGTTTTGGGGGTGACGGCTCAGTTAAAGAGTTTTTGACTGTTGTGGAGCAAGTGGCTACTATGGGGCTGTGGAATGACGCCACCACGCTGTGCTTATGTAAATGTAAGATGTTGGGGGCTGCGAAAGAATTCGTATGGAATGACGCGAAGGCCAGGTCGGCTAAGACGTTCACGGAGCTCAAACAGGTTCTCCTGAGCCGTTTCGACACCGAACCGCTAACGATTCGCGTGCAGAGGTTTATGGGGGCGAGGCAGCTCCCGAGTGAAGACATGCGAACGTTCGCGACTCGCGTTCAGATACTCGCTCAGGCTACGGTGATGGATTCGGACGGCTCTCCGGACGCGAAGTCGAAAATGAGACAAGAATTGTTGCTCGAGCAGGTGCGCTCTCAGTTTGTGGCTGGGCTCCAGGATCCCGTTCGGAGGTTTGTCATGTCACGTGACCCTAAGAGTTTCGACGACGCGGTAGACTTTGCTGCTAGGGAGTAGGCGAACGAGTCGTTGAGCAACGGCATCGCGGGAATCCCTCTAGTGAGTGAGGGTGACGGAAAGGAGAAAACCGAGTTGCAGGAACTCAAAGAAAGGCTAAGTAACATCGAGAAGATGTTGATGGAACAAACGCGATTGCCGTCGTTCAACAGACGCCCAGGCAGGTCGACCGGCCCTCCAACCTGTTATGCGTGCGGCAGGGTCGGGCACATGGCTCGCAGCTGTGGAGAGCGACCCGCAGAGGATCGTTCGCAAACGTATCCAAAAAACGTATAGACGTCCCCTCTGCTAGGGAGGAAGAGGGGGCGGCAGTCGTTAGTAGTCGGAAAGGGAAAGGCGCAAAAAGGGCGAAAGACAGGGCAGGAGGGCGCGGGGAACCGGCGCCCAAGGTGGTCGCGAAGCCGGTAGCTGTCATCCGGTATTCAAGGGAGACGAGCCCCGTGATCGCGTGCAGTGTTAATGGTTTCGGCGTTAACTTGCTCGGTGACACTGGATCACGGGTGACTTTGATTCGTGAGAGCGTGCTGCAGAAGGTAACTGAGGCAAGTGAAAAATCTCCGGCCGTTGCGAACATGAGCCACGGGCCATTAGTAGGAATAACCGGGGAGGAAATTGACATCAGAGGGTGTTTCTTGATGCAGTTCGCTTTGGGGGAGCACCGATTTGATCACGCATGCTACGTGGTTGCGGACGGCCCGGCCGTTCCCGTTGACGGGATTTTGGGTCAAGACGTCCTTTCCAGTCAGCGCATCGACCTTCTCACAACGCGAAAAGTTTTGAGGGTCGATGAAAACGAGATCCCCATCTGGAATTGGCGGACTGCTCCTGCGACTGAGCATGGCGACAGTGTTGGTGCGGGGCGAGTTACTCCAGCGGGCGTTTCGGTGCGCCTTGCCAGTCCTTGCACTATACCTGCGATGTCTGAAGTCGTGTGTTGGGCCAAACTGGCCAAACCAATCACTGCGGGAGAGCTGGGCGTTGTGGAGACCGGCCCGCTATCGGTACACGAACTCGCGGGAGCATCGGCGCTGGTCCACGTAACTGAAAACCTCCGGGTACCTGTGCGGATAGCCAATTTCACGTTGGAAGAGTTGACACTGCCTACGGAACAAGAATGTAGCACTGTTTCATGGCGCGGAGCTCAGTGCTGAGGTGGAATGCGTTCGTGCAGTTCAGAAGACCGCCGAGGCATTCTCAGACGCGGAGATTGATTCCCTTTTCGACATTGCTCATGTGACCGGAGAGGAGTTGGTCGAGCTCCGGCAGGTGATAAGACGATATGCGGGCGTCTTTGCCAGGACCAATCTAGACCTAGGGCAGTGCGGGGAGATCAAGCACCGGATTAACACCGGTGACGCCACGCCTGTGTATCAGCGGGCGTACCGTATTCCGTATTCACAGAGGGAGGAGATGGATCGCCAGGTGGGAGGCATGATGGAGGCGGGCATAGTGGAGCATTCCAAGTCGCCCTGGGGGTCGCCGGCGCTCTTGGTCGAGAAGGCGGACGGATCGTTTCGATTTGTCGTCGACTACCGGAAGTTGAACAGCGTGACACGTGTGGACCCATACCCTCTGCCAAATATCCAGGAGACGCTGTCTCAGTTGGGGTCGGCCAGATATTTCTCTGTGGTAGACATGGCCTCTGGATTTTGGCAGATTGAAATGGATCCCACTGACAAAGAAAAGACAGCGTTCAACACGACTAACGGGCACTACCAGTGGACGAGGATGCCTATGGGGCTCGTAAATAGCCCCGCGGTGTGGCAGCGTACTGCGGACGTGGTGCTAGAAGGGCTGGTGGGCCAGGTCTGCCACGTGTACATGGACGACATTGTCATATACAGCGAGACCTTTGATCAGCACATGGAAGATGTCGAAAGTGTGCTTCGGCGTCTTAGGGGCGCGGGTTTAAAACTAAAGCCAAAAAAATGTCAGTTCCTGAAGGCGGAGGTGAAATACCTCGGACACATGGTGTTCGCGGCGGGAGTTCGACCGGACCCAGAGAAGGTAAGCTCCGTGCAGAGCTTTCCTCGCCCGACGAACCTGCGAGAGGTCCGGGAGTTCTTGGGCCTTATAGGGTACTACCGCCGACACATCAACCAGTTCTCTAGGGAAGCGAAACCACTCACACGCCTGACGGCCAAAAATGTAAAGTTCGAGTGGACTGACGATGCCGAGGGCGCCTTTCAAAGTTTAAAGCAGAGACTGGTCGAGGCTCCGATCCTGAGGTACCTCGACTTCCGTATTCCGTTTGTTCTCGCCACAGACGCGTCACAGTACGCCCTTGGGGCGGTTCTGTCCCAGAGACACAGTGGGCACGAGCACCCGGTGGCATTCGCAAGTCGCCAGCTGAACAAGGCCGAGCAGTCGTACAGCGCGACTGAAAAAGAATGTTTAGCATTGGTATGGGCGGTCCGGCATTTTCGATGCTACTTGTATGGTCGCGATTTTAAGATCACCACGGATTGCCGCCCTCTAACCTCGTGGGACCCGAGAAAAATCCGGCATAGGTATTTAATAAGAAATACCCTTAGTTGCTTGATTAGGGGTAAGTTTGAGCATTTTTTACTTTTTTTTGCAGTATTAGTTTGCAGGTTTAGTAAAAATGGACGTCCACCCACATGGACAGAGGGACTTTACACTTCAAATCAGCAAAATTAATACATTTTTATTCAACATTTTATGAGTTAATTTTTGCAAGTTAGGTTTCGGGCGTAAGAATAACAAATCTGGAGTGATTCCGGCAAACAAATGATGCTCATTTCTTGGTATGAAATTCAAAGAAGCAGTGCCAGTCAGTTTCAATGCAGAGGAAGATATCACAGGACGTGCAGCGGTGAGGAGTTTTCTTTTGAGCGGCCAGGGTACCTGCTTCTTGCAGCATTCTTGATATCGCCTTTCTTTGCCATGTGAGGTGCCTGCCCCACACTGACTAGCAAGCTTGGCAGCGGCTTGACTCTCTTGCGCGGAACGTGTGGCACCGGCACACCCTGTCTAAAATGGCATTCGCCTGACTTGTTGTTAGTCCAGAAAAATTGAACACAATCAATCAAACCAATTGTTTTCACTTCACGAATGTTTGACATTGATGGTGAGCAAAACATGGTCATCGTGAAATTCATGTCACAACTTTTGGGTCCCAGTGTCCACCCACGTGGACACACAGTTTGACAAGCGACTACCGCAACCCATACTAATACTGTTGTCAATATTAAGCATTATAAACCATCTGTGAACTTTCAAAAACAGTAGAAATATAAATTAACACAGCCTTCGTTTCTGTAAATCACGCGAACTGATTACATATGTTGGCGTCACCCGTAGAACGTGCGAGCGCTCTAGGTCGCCATTGGGAATAGCGAGCAATCAGTTGTTTTCAGTGCTGTTTGCTCAACACTGCTCCAGATGGCAGCACAGACTATGTCCATGACGGTGGACAGGAGTTCTTTCTTGTGTGCGGCGCCGTTTGTTTTCAACAATTCAAAACCCCATGTCCACACTGGTGGACGCAGGGTCTCAGGAGGTTAAAATGGCTAATGAACATGCGAGACCCGAGTTCTCGGCTGGCGAGGTGGAACCTGCAGCTTCAGGAATACAACTTCGAGGTAGAGCACAAAGCGGGAAAAGCGCACACTAATGCAGACGCCCTGAGCCGTAGAACTCCCGAGCGTGACCCTCCGGCCCACGTTAAGTTGGTAACATCTTACGTCCCAACCATAAGCGAAGAGAGGCTAAGGGAGGAACAACAAAATGATCCCTCTCTTGAGGCCTTGCTCAGGCGACTTCCCTCGGAGCCAGCACTCCAATCGGAGTACAAAATGAATGACCAGGGCTTGCTTTGCAAGATTTCCCAAGAGCGAGAGGGCAGTCGCCGAGGGTGCCTCTCGGAGAGATTCGTTGTGCCAGCATGTATGGTGCCTGACGTATTGAAGGCATTTCACAATGCCCCGTACGCAGGTCACTTTGGAGAAAAGAAAACACGACAAAAGATCGAAAAGTCATTCTTCTGGAGTGACATGAGGAAGGAAATTAAGCACTATTGCGCATGCTGCGAATCCTGCCAACTCCGGAAGACCTCGAAACAGAGAAAGAGGGCGCCTCTGCAGGTGTTCGTTGAGGTGACTCGGCCGTTTGAGAGAACGGCAATGGATATTGTGGGACCGTTGCCCTGTACGGCCGATGGTCACCGATACATCCTCATGTTCGTCGACCACCTCACGAGATTCGCCGAGGCCCTCCCTTTGTTTGATCAGAAAGCGGAGACGGTGGCGAGGGCTTCTGTTGAAAAGATCGTGCTAAAGCATGGGGTACCGCACCAGCTTCTGACTGATCAAGGCAGTAACTTTGTGTCGGGATTAATGACAGAGGTCTGCAAGCTTCTTGGGGTAGAGAGGCTTCGGACAACCCCCTACCATCCCGAAGCTAACGGAGCAGTCGAGAGGCTGAACTAGACCGTAAAGGGGTTGCTTTCACATCTGGTCGCAAAGGACCAAAAAGACTGGGACGTTTGGCTTCCCTATGTAATGTTTGCGTACAATACCGCTACACACGAGAGTACCAACGAGACTCCATTCTACCTTGTGTATGGCAGAGACCCGGATCTCCCGCAGGAGCTGTTGACGCGCCCTCAGCTTCCTTACTACGGCACACTCGAGAACTACAGGGAGGAGCTTGAACTTCGTCTGCGGGTGTCTCATGAGCTGGCTCGCGAGGTCTCCTCCATGGCAGCAGAGAGTCGGAAGGGGCAATATGACAAGCGCTCGGCAGCTGCCGATTTCGAGGTTGGAGAAAGAGTTTACCTTCGCGTGGAGCAAACCGGTCAGGGCCTGTCCCGAAAACTTGCCCCAAAGTGGAAAGGTCCTTATCGGGTGGTGGAACAGTTGAGCTCAGTTGTCTACCGTTTGAGGTGTAGTAACGGGGGAAGGGGTACATTCACCGTTCACGCCAACAGGCTAAAGAGAATGATGTATGAGGGCCCGTACCCTCAGGCCGACGGAGAAGCGCCCGCGGCCGACCGGCCAAGAACAAGGCAGCTAGATTTTCAGCGGGAACAGCCAACATTACCCGACGAGAGCCCTCCGCGTTCATCAGACCGGGAGTTTTTTGAGGCCGTCGAGGAGTTCGAGCGTGAGCTGCGGCGAGCGCATTTGTCTCAGGAGCAGGGAAGTCCGACGGCGAATCAGACGGAAGGAGCTCCAGAGTCTTTGGAGCAGCCACAGGGTCACGCAGTCGCGATCGATCCGAATGTTTGGGAACTGAGTTATACTCCACAATAGAGAAGTACATGGAGGGTGTCTATGCCCGTTTGCACATATTCTTCAAGATTCATTACTCGGATGCAGGCATGATAGTTTTATAGAGCATGTTTGTATGTTTAGAGCGTATTTCTTTCTTTTAATGCACCTGACCAAACGTGTTCCTTTTCTTTGGATTCTGAGTCAGACTGGGGACTTTGTGTGTCTCCGCTCTTACAAAAGAAGGGGAAAAACCAGCGAAGCGACGTGCAGTGATGTGGTTTTTTTTTTGTTGTTGATGTTGTCACCTGAACAAAAGCTTAACTACACTGTTTAAAAAAAAAAAAAAGTGGTGGCGATTGTGAAGTGCGCACAAACTGGGGACCTTCCCCGAGAACAACTTTGGTGGATTATCCGTGACCGGACGCGGGGACACCGTGGCTAATCTTAATCCTCAGCGCGCCCTCCGTTCCAAGGAGATGAGGTATGGGGTCAAGGAGAGGGCTAACTTTCGGCTGTCTGGCGACGCGAGGCTTATTTTTGTCTGGCGCGTTTCCGCGCTTTTTGTGTTGCACGTGCGGATCATCTTCGACGGGTGGCGTCTCCGGGGACTGTAAAAATTGGTGACCCTGACAGGTTTAGAGGTTGGCGTCCGTCAAGGTTCCGGAAGGGGGAAAAGGCTCGAGAACGAGGAGGAGATGAAGAGCGTCACGGAGGTTCCGGAAGGGGAAAAAGGCTCGAGAACGAAGAGGAGATCAAGAGCGTCTCAATCGAGGCCTGCCCCGATTGCCAGGGAGGGAACGAAACAAAGGACTGAAAGGCATCGGCCGTCAGGGCTCGGCGACTGAAGTTTGTCCCGGGACGGACGTCGGCGAGCGACCTGCTGACAAGCAGCCACAGTCAGACCTCACCAGCCCGTGCCTGCTGACAAGGAGCCACAGCCAGACCTCACCGGCCCGTGCCTGCTGACAAGCAGCCACAGCCAGACCTCACCAGCCCGTGCCTGCTGACAAGGAGCCACAGGCAGACCTCACCAGTCCATGCCTGCTGACAAGCAGCCACAGCCAGACCTCACCAGCCCGTGCCTGCTGACAAGCAGCCACAGCCAGACCTCACCAGCCCGTGCCTGCTGACAAGCAGCCACAGCCAGACCTCACCGGCCCGTGCCTGCTGACAAGCAGCCACAGCCAGACCTCACCAGCCCGTGCCTGCTGACAAGCAGCCACAGTCAGACCTCACCAGCCCGTGCCTGCTGACAAGGAGCCACAGCCAGACCTCACCGGCCCGTGCCTGCTGACAAGCAGCCACAGCCAGACCTCACCAGCCCGTGCCTGCTGACAAGGAGCCACAGGCAGACCTCACCAGCCCGTGCCTGCTGACAAGCAGCCACAGCCAGACCTCACCGGCCCGTGCCTGCTGACAAGCAGCCACAGCCAGACCTCACCAGCCCGTGCCTGCTGACAAGCAGCCACAGTCAGACCTCACCAGCCCGTGCCTGCTGACAAGGAGCCACAGCCAGACCTCACCGGCCCGTGCCTGCTGACAAGCAGCCACAGCCAGACCTCACCAGCCCGTGCCTGCTGACAAGGAGCCACAGGCAGACCTCACCAGCCCGTGCCGGGTGACAAGCAGCCACAGCCCGACCTCACCAGCCCGTGCCGTGTGACAAGAGGCCACGACACAAGAGAATGACGTGCAACCTGCCAGGTTCCAAGCGCCGGCCCAAGCGGGTGAGCGGACACCTTACGTCCCCAGTCGGACAATAAACGTCCTAATTTAAATTCGAGTCTCGTGGCATTTCTTCTCCTCTCTACCCCAAAAGGGACCCCAAGGGTGGTGTAACCGCTACCTCCGGTAGCGATCATCACATTGGAAGAGAATAAAAGGGGGGGAGGAGAGGGCAGCCAGACGGCGAGAAACGCGGAGCCGGAACTAGCTTGCCCTCCACCGATTGGCCGGGACACAGGAGCGTCCTACTACGTCACCGCGCGTTTTTGTGCGCGTTGAGAAAGAAGTTGAAATCAACCAACTTTCTTGTGCGCGCCCGGAATGAGTGAAGAAGCGGCGCGACGTCACGAAAATACGTCACATCCGCAGCCGCACGACCTACAGGCGCAAAAAGAAGCGTTGGTTTGGATCGCGCTTAAAGGAGTCGCTAGGGACCCCCTCACCGGGTGGTCCTCATTCCACGGCCGCGCGGGGGTGTGGGGAAGAAGGGAAGCGGACGCACCCTGGCTGTCGTTGTTTTCTTTACTTACGACGGGTGACCGCAGTCCTCTCGGGCAGGCCCCCCGCGGCGAAGACGTTGTCTTTTCCGCGAAGGGGACGTTTTGTTTTGTGTGTGCGCGTGTTTTCTTGTGTGCTCCAGCGTCCCACAGGGTATTCGCTGGCGACGATCGAGTTTCGGGCCAGCAGCTCTGGTGCGGCGCCACTCTGTCTGGAACCCAAGGCTGTGCCAATGTTACGGAGCTGTCAGCCGTGGCCGTTGCAAACTTGATGAACGGCCGGGTCGACCCCAGGTGACCATTGGAGGGCTGACGCCCCGTGACTTCGAAAAAGTTTGAAACCATTGGTTAAGACTTCCCTGAGGGCGAGGGAGTGAGTGCCTTCAAAAGCCTCAGACGGGGCGAGGGAGGTCCATTTTGGACTGATTTGGACATCTGTATAAGACCTGTTCGATCCGAATATGCCAACTTCCCCTACTTTGTACACATGTACATAGTTTGTAAAATAAATTGGTTCGCCAAAGAACTCGCAAAGTCTCCATCGCCTCCTGAGAACTTCAACGACCATCGACCTACCAAACTTGGCAGGACCAAAGTACCAACAACGAACGAACCAACATCTACTGTGTCGTTTGTGGCCAATGAAGTGTTATGCCAAATTAGTCCTTAATCGCGCAGCAAATGCAATGCGAGCCGCCCTGGCCGCCCGCTTCATACAGCCTATCCAACACGTGCTTTAGTGGCACCCTCTCGAGCCGTCGACACGGAGTGCGGCAGCCGTGAGCGCTCGATGAGCTCACTACTCCTCCTCTAGTTTACGGCCACTCAAGCCAGGACCTACGATGTCATGAAGGAGGTTATCTTTTGCTTGTATTTGTAATTCTAATTTGCCTATAACTTTTAAAATAAAGCAACATTTGAGAAAAGAAAAGTTTCTTTAGTCCCTACGTTCAGTGCGCTCAGGTTCGGTGCAAATTAGAAACCTTTCAAAAAGTTGTTGCAGGTCCCCTTTAAGAAACCGGATTTTGCTGTCGATTTAAAGAGCTTGGCCGCTATTTGGGACACCCGATATGTCTCGCGACGAAAATGTGGTGCCCAATCTTTTCTTTCTTCAGAAAGGGGGTGGGGTGTATTTACAATTCTATGTCATGCTCTTTGGAATATGCAACGACCTGGCATCCCTTGAGCGTATGATGGGCTCCTTACTCCATAGCTTGCGTTGGACAACTTGTCTTTGTTATCTCGACGACGCTGTCGTCTTCTAGTCCAGTTTTTCCGAACACATATCGCGACAAAAAACTGTCCGAAAATGTTTTTGCGATGCAGAGGCCAGATTCACGAAGAGCTTCTTATAAAGACTTTGACGAGCGTGCTGGGACAGATGTAACAGTAAGAAAGCACAAAACAAACAGAGGGACAAAAACAGACATGTACAAGCTTTTTCATGTCTGTTTTTGTCCCTCTGTTTGTTTTGTGCTTTCTTACTGTTACAGCTTCTTATAGTTTACGACAACTTATCTAAGAAGTTCGAAAGTTAAGAGCATCGTAAGAAGAGGAGAAATCGGCACTCACGAACGCGTTCTTAAGTGAGAGGAGGAAAGCGACATTCTCGTACAGAAAAAAAAAGTGAAAGCCGTTTGCAACTCCCTGTAACACCGAATTAGAGCGCAGCTCTTGAGGAGGAGGGAAGGGTACTGGGGCGGGGGGTGAAGTGACCTGGGGGGGGGGGTCACGTGACCTTGGGGGGTCACGTGACGATGCCGATGATGTTATCAGTGACGTCACTGATGACGTCATCAGTGACGATGACGATGCGGACTCCGATGACGTCATCAGCAATGATGACGATGACGATACGGATGTCGGTGACGTCATCAGTGACGTCACTGATGACGTCACCGGCATCCGCATTGTCATCGTTATCATCACGGATGACGTCATCAGTGACGTCACCGGCATCCGCATCGTCATCGTCATCATCCCGGATGACGTCGTCAGTGACGTCACCGGCATCCGCATCGTCATCATCACGAATGACATCATCAGTGATGATGACGATGCCGATGCCGGTGAGGTCATCAGTGACGTCACTGATGATGACGATGACGATGCGGATGCCGGTGACGTCATCAGTGACGATAACGTCATCGGGGAGGTCACGTGACCTCGGGGGGGTCACGTGACCTCGGGGGGGGGGGGTCACGTGACCTCGGGGGGTCACGTGACTTCGGGTGTCACGTGACCTCGGGGGTCACGTGACCTTAGGATGACCTTGGGGGGTCGCGTGACCTTGAGGTGACCTTGGTTACGCCGACGCCGACGCCGACGCCGCTCAAGCCGGGAACGGGCCCCTAAGAGCTGCGCTCTACAACTAGAACTTACCGGTGCTGTTGCTATGGCGACGGCGTCTTGGGCAGCACGAACAACCAATCGGAGAGCTCGGCATGGCTCGGAGCAGTTCGGAGCATGTGGATTTTTAAAACAGACACAGGCGGCCTTTCTGCCATCGCTTGTCTGGGTTTCGTGTCCGTGCAGTGATATGCCTACGCTAACACGATTTAAACGCGGCTAAATGCCGAGGCCGGAAAAACCGCCTTCGTTGACTGCAAGGAACTCGATCGCTACGAAATCAACACAGCTGTCATCGTTGCTAAAAGACGGCCAGTACCAGTCGTTTGCAAAGCGACGTAGATGGGAACAAATCGCCGCGGCGTTTTTCACGGCCTCGGAGATGCAGGAATGAACCGACGTTAGAGAATATATGTTTCAACTACGAGAGTGTCAGCAAGAGCCACGTAAATGCCTGTTCACACTCGGAGCGGACGCGCGCGTTTGATCGAAGTGCTGGATTCGCAATGTTTGACCGCAACTTTGTAAGCGCTTCGGGCCCGATCTTTTGCGATTGCAACGATTGCAACTCGATACTGACGTGACTCTCGGCAAAGAAAGTTTGGACCGGCATCATGTAGCTCCCACGGGCTGTTATAGCTCGACAATGACGTACCGTCGTGCCAGATTAAAAATGGCATACTAATGGGGAATTGTAGTAGACCGTTCCCGCAGCCTACTAAGCACCCGGATAGCGCTCCGTAATCCGCCACAAGACAACACCACCTGGACAGGCCTCCACACGCGTCATCATAGTCAGATTGATCGAGGCGAGAGATTGGGCACGAGTGCTGCGTCACTGTTCGGCTGCGGCTCGTGGCCAATCAGCGCGTCGAGGGTCGGGCTCGGGTCCAATAGCCGACCGAGCGCGATCCGACTGTGATGACGTTTCATAGAGGAAGAGGAAACCATGCGGAGGCCTTCTGTCTAGGTGGTGTTGCACAAGACCTTGAACTATGCAGAGAAGGCTGGCGGCGCGCATGCGCAGAGCGGCGTTTTCTTCGGGGATACCGTAGCGGAGGAGAAAAATGATCTACTACAACTCCCTATTAACAATGTGTACATACCGTGTTGCAAAGGTAATCCATACGGCGTTTATTTGGGCTCTATATCACACAGAACAAGGAAATAGAATCGATGGAGTCTCTTTTCGACGACAGCGTTCGTCACCTCGGAAAACAAGGAGAAGACAAGAGGAAGATATTGACCTCTTTTCTAAAATTTAGTTCAGCGATTAAACTATTGATACCGGAAAGGTCCGGAAGGGTCGGACGTGCATATTTCATTCAGCAAGACAGCCGGTTCTTGGCAGACGGTCGTGGCGAGGGATCGTCGGTGCAACGCTTCGTCAGTGCAGGTCGGAGTGCCTGCTAAGCATATATACTGCCGAGCTCGCTTGGTTCATGGGATCGTTGCCGTTGTAACAATTTCTAGGTGTTTGTGCATCTATATGTTCATGTTCGTCGTGGTCGGTTTCAAGTACCTCTCTTTTTTCTTGCTGCTTGAAGTCGGGACGCGCGAGAAGAGCGCGTAGAAAAATAAAAGTTCGTTGATCGTCGCGACCAAGTAATTGAGTGACGCTGCTGGCCATGTTGATTTGATAGTAAAAAGTGCGTAAGACAGCTCCGAAGCTGTCGTAGGATTCCAACGTAACCTGCGCAAAAGTTACGATAACTTCGTTCCGTGAATACGAATTTGTTCTTACGTGTTGTCGTATACGCACATTTTTGGCACAAGATCGCTTCGTGAATCTTGCCTCAGGTCTTTAACTCAGCTAAAACTCAACCAAAATAAAGATCCTCGGACATTTCGTAAACCGTCATGGAATATCACCGGATCCTAAAAAAACTACGCGCTGTTTCTGACTTTTCCCGTCCAACGGATCTTGCGTTCATTCCTTTTCATATTTCGCCGTTTTATTCGTGAATTTGTCGTAATACCTGTACCGTTAGACTATATCGTCTCAAGAAAGATCGCACCTTTATATAATTTATACAAAAGGAAAATGATTTGTAGACCCTCAAGGCTGCACTCATTACCAAGCCAGTCTTGGATCATTTTGACTCTGCACTCTCTGTCGAAAAATCGTGACAGACGAGAACATGTCGCAAATGACAGTCGCGCTTTGCCCAAAGCGGAAATAAATTGTGGCGGTAGCAAAAAAAGAATGCCATGCCGTAATTTGAGATATCAGCAAGTTTAAACCTTATATTCCTGGTCGTCCGCTTAAGTGTGCAACCGATCACCACGCTTTGCTCATGGCTATCAAACTTGAAATATTCTTCTGGATGCTTGTCCAGAGGTGGTAGTATTGACATTACTGCAGTGAAATTACTGTAATTAATTTACTTTTTTTTCTGTGATAAGTGGTGTAATATATTACTTTCACTTAGTAATTTCGAGGAAATAACTCATGAGTTTCGTAATTACTTTTTTCTGAGACACACCTGAGAACAAAATTTCTGGCGCGGGTGTCGAGAGCGAGACAAACACACAAAGACGGGGTCGAAAGGCGGAGCAGATTAAGACAACAATTTGAGTGAAGAACTAGCTGGGAGGCCAGGGTTCACGAAACTTTATTCATGACGTATTCACAGCGAAAAGTAAAAGGGGACTCTTTTAAGCTACAATGTGGAGGGCATGTCACTCACTACGAAGGTCAACATATATTAAAACCTGTGACGAGAAGTCAGGAGCTAATCTTAAATTGCATACCAAAGGTTCAGAACTTCTCGTGAGTTGCCTTATCCTCCGTAGGTAAAGATGATTTTCGTATGTTTCATTCACCCCCAAACTGACAGAGCGGTGGAAGCTGCACGCTCGTTGAAGCAGTCGTGCGTCGATCGTTCGCCACTTGTTCACGCAGCCGCCAATACCCAAGCACAGAGAGCGAAGTCAGAAGATGAAAGAAAGACAGTTGACTAGTCCGACGAGCGCGTAGCTACCACCGCACTATCAGCTCAGGGGTGAACGGTATATAGTCGGAAACGACCAAAAGCGACCAAAGTAGGCTCACCTTTGGATTAAAAGTGCCCTTAGGAGGTTTCTGAGATAATCTGCGATCTCTAAGCATCCTAGAATCCATAAATCATTACGATGCGCGGCCAATTTCGGTATTAAAAAAAAAAAAAAAAAAACAGTCAGAGATAGAAATTATCTTCTGCGATGGGGGGAGCATTGTGCCGGCAGCCAGGACGGGATGAGATCAATAAAAACGCGACACTTCCTTGAGATTGCAAACGCTGTTACTACAAAATCGGTATGCTTTTGTATATGATACAAGCGAGTAAAGAGCAGTCGAAATATGGTACTTTCTTTGCGGAGAGGTAACATAATAGTGCAATAATCGTCTCAAAAACAGCAAACTATTTCCTTTTGTCTTCCGCGGGAGCGATGTGTCCCGTCGTCAGCTCTCGAGTGCTCGACTGTTCGCTACGCTAAAACTACATTTAGACGTTCGGTCCACTGACGTCGAGCTGGCGATACCAACATTTACGAGCGGCTTGAGAGCTGTTGGATATAACGACTCAATAACTAATGTGCGTATCAAAGACTAGCAAAAAAAACAACAAAAAACTGAGGTTTTGCAGCAGAGCCAAGAAAACCGTGAATGTCTTACTGTATACGTTTAGTGCGTACGTTAGCTATTTTAATAAGTTTTATTGGTTGACTGTCAAGCCGCTCTTGAAATTTGGTATTGTCGGTTCGACGTCTATCGACTGAACGTCGAATCGTAGTTTTGGGGTGTCAGACATGGGACTAGGGGTATATTTATCCCTATACACCGCCTATGTTTTGGAGTGCACCCGTCCACAAGCAGTGGCTTTGGCATAAGAAGTTGCATCGAGCGGCCTAGACGTTGAATGAAACTTCCACTGTGTGCGAATAACATTTTGAACCAGTATGCGTACTTGGAAATTACATGCACGTCAGAAACGGCGAAGAAATACACGTTCAGCGTGGGAAACTAATGCTTTCGGCCGAGGCAGTTACTACGATTCTTCCGAACCCTCCCAGCTATCTGACGAAGAAAGCACCGACACGCACACGCGCCGATACGCATGCGATCGTAGTAGCGCGCGAGAAAGCTTCAGGAGGAGTCGAACGGAGAACCATCTCCCAATTAAGACATGCACCGACTGAGCAAGCCGGCGCTGTGAGCCACTCTCCTATTCGCGACTCCAGCAAAACGGACGCCGCCAAGCGGGAAAACCGGGAACCAGCCGGTCCAGGTCGCTCCGCGCCCCTCCGCGTCTCTGGTGACTTTCGCGGACACGTGTTGTCGGCGCGATGGCGATCAGTGTAATTTGACGAATGTCCGAAAATTTCTCAAGTTCGCCTGAGTGTTCATTAGTGTGGTGAAGCCTCAGTAGATTGTTTCCTTCCATCACGTGTTTAAAAGCCCGTTTACTCCACAACACACGGTCGCGCGCTTTCGATTTTTTGGATGGGGAGAAATCACGGAAAAACGTTTTGATTTCTTGTCTGTCTCAAATCACATTCAAAGTGACGACTACTTGATAACTGATAAGGGGTTTCTTTATAAGGATGTAGAACAGTGGACTGGGGACGGCAGACGAGGCATTTCACTGGAGGGAACATCAATGTTTCAGTTAAGTGCATGGGAAGGTTCGATAGCTGCTTTTCTTGAGTTTGGTTGTGTTCGATTAGCTTCAAGTTTGAGCCACCCACGCCAGTCGGTGCGTTGGCTATTCATCTTGGCTGCTTTTCGCCGAAAACGCCTCTGGACCACTCTGAAGGAGTTGGGCTGATTTCGCAATTACTTGCTTCAGGAAAACCTGCTCGCTGCAAATGATGAATGAGGGAAATTATCTGCTTTCAAAAGGTGGGGGACGCTTCTCGCAACGTTTGAAGCTGTCACGGCATTTTGATCTATCGCGCCTCCAATATTTATATTATACCCCCGTCGAAGCCAGCAGCATTATATGTCTACATTGCTCAAGTTGACCGGCCACAAAAAAAAAAAAAAAAATACTTATTTTCTTCGTTTAGGATTCGAAGCAAAGTTCAATGCAGAGAGGTTCTGCGTGAACTCCGATGAAGACTCTCTTCAGTTTGTCTCCGTGCTGCCGGCTAGAACCATTTGGCTAAGTTTAAGTAGTGTCTCTCTGTCTGTCAAATAGACTTTTATTCGGCAGTTCACCTAATATCTAGTCAACTAAGCTCATATTTCAACCCGAAGAATATACTAATATCGCTTTAGTGGGACATATAGTACGTAATATAATACATAACCCGCTCGTCAAAAGGACTTCTGGATTGCTACTAAAACCTGAATTGAAATACGAGTATCAGCTGCTTAGTGGGGTGCCGGCGAGTTAACATGCTCCTTGGCTCAAGAAGCGCTTGCTTAATGTTCGTAATTTTCCTGCAGCCTGTGTTGTTGACCGAGCAGACGACTGGAGCTCTTTCTTAAACGCGGATACGCACAAAAGCTCGATTTCGCGGACAGAGAAGTCTAGAGGTCGAGGCATGCGAGTTAGCTGGATATTACTCTCGGTGGAAGAATTCTGTAGTCATTGCCTATTTCCTTAGATGATCAAAACTGATTAGTGTATTACCGTCTCTCCGGAGCCCATAGTTTCGGTTTTGGACGAAATCTCCGAAACGAAAGTTTGACATGTAAATAACAAAAAACACCGGGAAAACAAAACCATGCTTTTCAAGTTTATGTTCACCGGCTACACTTAACCGTCTCAGATCAAATACCTATAAAATTGGGCAATAAACAAAAGAAAATCTGTTAAATTGAACGCGAAACCTGTTCAGGCGGCCCGGCCGAGCCGACGCGACCTGGACTCAGCCGCCATGTTTGTTTGGTGGTGGCGCCCCCTATAGGTCGCTGGAGTCGCGAATTGTAGGCCACCCTACACTGTTAGCAAGTC
Source organism: Ixodes scapularis (assembly GCF_016920785.2). Taxonomy (NCBI): domain Eukaryota; kingdom Metazoa; phylum Arthropoda; class Arachnida; order Ixodida; family Ixodidae; genus Ixodes; species Ixodes scapularis. The sequence goes on from NW_024609880.1 coordinate 89,188,436, forward strand.
CCGTGTATTTGGTGAATATTTGGGGTGAAAAACACGCTATTTACACAAATTACCATAAATTTACACGATGAGTAACGGATAATTCGTTCAGAAATCATGCGAGGTTGTAAAAAACGTGTTTTGGTTCGGTCATACACGCATAACCGTGTAGCCGACCTCGATAACACGCATCGCCCCCGGCGACGACCGCGGCATTGCCGGCTATCGAAGCACCGGAATGCTTGGGGACACACTTAGAAAGGACCGTCGAGACAAATGCCGCGGAAAGAAACATGTCTCGGAGACAGATATGCATCAAAAGCAATTGCGCCATGTCGCAGGACGTTGGCGAAACCCGCCCTTACCGAGCTCGCCGCCATCTTCTGGTCGATGGCAATGCGGTTTCCCTCATGTCGCCCATGTTTGAATTTAGTTTAGGGGTCCTGATAACAGTTTCTTAGACACCACAAATAAAGTCATGAGTCTAATTATTCGTTCCAAACAGTTAAAATGGACATAAAAAGCGTGTCCTCGATGTGAACACGTGACATTGCAGTTGGTTTCGTTTTTGCTTCAACCTTCAACTGCAAGCGATTTGGCCACGGCGCAAGCGCAACGCCGATGTAGGCTGGAAGCAAGCGCCGGTTGGCTTTCGTTGTTTTTGTTTGACCGGAGAAAATCTGGCAAGTACGCATGGCGCCGCTACTGTTTTGGTTTGACAGGACGCGAGAAGCTTCGCATAGAGCTTCGGAGTTTGCGAGCACATAGTGAAGACGTGACCGGAGAAGTGCCCCTGTGATGTTCCTGGAAGACGGAAAGTAGCATTCGTAATTGTCGTGTGTGCTTTGAAAGCGAAGTGATTCACAGGGTCCACGAGTTCGCAACCACAAGCCAAGGTTCACGACAGCGCGGCGTTGACTTCGGCGATCTCGTTCTGCTTGGTGCAACCCGGCGATGCGAAAAAGAGCTGAAACATTCGTCGTGTGTGATGCGGTGCTTTGTGTTCCGGGTCTGTTTGAACCACGCTTTTAACACGGAGCGCAAATTGTTTTGGTGGAGGTTCAACGGGTACAGTCCTGTCGTCGTCAGCTGATCTGGTCCAGCTGGTCCGGGAGGACGCAGCGAGCGTTTTTAAAAGTAAATCTTCCTTCGTTCCGTTTCAAACTGTGGAAGTATCCCGACACATACCGTGAGTAAGAAGCAGCGGGCGTTTTCGACAAAATTACGTTGTTTTAATTGAATAATGTACTCCGGATTGTTGTCTTAAATCTGCCGTTTTTTATGCTTCGTGTTGGACTGCGTTTGCATGGTGACGCACACCGCTCGAGTAGATGATTCGGTCCTGCAACGAGTTTGTTGCGCCAATCATGCGGCGTGAATAAATTAGGGCAAGGTTTCCTACCTGCCCACAGATGCATGTACTGAGACCATTTTTTATGTTGTGAACCTAGTGCTCTTTATTTATTTTAGAAGACGCGTTGGTGCATTTATTATGGTACAATCACTTGAGAGTCGAGAAATTGGAGAGCGAGCCAGCTTTCTCAACTTTGTGTCCTTCTCTCTGGCACTGCCCTGTTTCAGTTTCAGTAGGCATATCTACCAGCAGGTACAAACTGCTCTAAAGCAGGTAAAAAACGGGAAGCTTAGGACGGTGCGGACTCCGTGTTTCGCGCTTTTCGCAAGGTGACAGGGTAAATGCTTTTGTGAGATACGCGGAATATGCAAGCGATTTTCTTATGCCCGTCGTTTGCGTCTCTCCAGCAAAACGAATAAGATGATCTGCTACAAAGGCGCAATCACAAGCCAAGATTTAAGATAGCAGTCGTTTGCTTCGGTGATCCGTGTAGCTGCATTTTACCCTGCTCTCTGCAACACCGTGTCATGACGAAGAGCTGGAACGGTCACGGTTTGTGCTGGCCTCCCGGTTGACAGAAACCCGCGTCGCCCACATCGGCACCGAGTGCGCTTGGGCTGTTGATGCTCAAGCCTTTCATCCGCGGCTTGTCGCCAGCTCATCCTGCTGCTCAACGGTGAGGAAGCAACGAGAGTAACCTCGGAAGTGAATGTAAATCCTCGTACATTCAGTTATCCGGTGTCAAAGTGTGGAAGATGTCCAACGTGTACTGAGGGCGGGAACTACGAGCGTTTTGCCCTGCTTTTATAACCGAAACCAGACCAACGAAATAACTGCCTTGCGTACTCTAAAATGACGGAAGCAATAAGTTTCAACAGGTCGAGTACGTCACCGGGGATGTAGGCGAGACGGTGCACACTGTTTAAACGCTTGCAGTATCCACGAGTGGTACCAGGAAAGCGACGTCAACAGAGAAGGAGCTCGCGATTCAGCATAATGCACTGCTACGGGCCCGTGTATCTTCAAAGTTCGGGGTGGTGGCAGTATTAAAAAAAGACGCATCAGCGCCCCACACCAGTGTTCACGAATAACACCGGTCGCAAACTCCCAAGCCCCACCGCTCTTCTCGACACCGACACGACATACGACAACCAACTGCATCAAAACGCCCCAAAAGTGAAGGCGTCTGCTCCCGTACTACAACTGCTGCAACTAGCGGAAGTGAAGTGTTGGGCGGATGTCCGGATGCCCTTTACAAAAATATATAAAAAATGCTTTGCGCAAGGATCATTTTCATTTATTATTGTATACGTAATGACAAAATCCCAATAATTTGTTTTCCTATGTGATTCAAGCAGGGACTCAAACCGAAAAATATAACGTTTCGGTTACGGTTACGGTTACCGCTTCCTGTTGATAACGGTTTCGTTTCGGTTTTTTACGGTTTTAATTTTTACGGTTTCGGTTACCGGTTACACGTTCATAAAAACCGGTTTATTTCGGTTTTTCCAATAATTTGTCTAATTGAAATGCTAGACAGCCATTTTAGAAAAAACTGTTTAAAGTAGTCTCAGATATCCAATAACGTGAAGTACAAGAAACCTAGAAACGTCTTAATACCTCTAATTGGTCAGAAGTTGCACACGTTCCTAGCTCCAACTCTTGTTCACTACATCTACTTACATTATTTAGTTTGATGCCCGAGCATACATGTTACTTCTAGCACTCGGGGATCATCGCGTTCTATATAATAAAAATTAAAATAAACACCGCTACTCTGTTGTTTGGCACCATTTATAAACAATTACCCTAAGAAAGTTCCCACTTGATGCTGGAAGAACCATTCGCACTTTCTCGTCGCTACAGTTGATTTCAACCTCATACATCCAGGCGAGTCTTCGCCTGCATCCACTAGTAAAATACTGCTAAGTGGAATGAAGTAATAAAATTGAGAGCTGGGCTGGGCGGGCCGTGAGGAAAGAAGCCTTCGTGCAGCGAATGGAAAGTCCGCCGTAGTCGGGCGGCCCGTGAAAACTACTTGCCTCACTAAACACTGCCCAGTCGACTTTAGGTGCCTGCTGGGTCGAGTGGACTGGCGGTGTAGGCCCCGTCTCTTTTGACTTGTAGGCAGTGCTACCCAGGTCCGACTGAGAGTATTCGACGACGCTTTGTTTGTCTGTAGTGTGTTCCTTTGTGTATGTGTGGTTTTCCTCCTTGCCATCGTACGTGTCGAAAGAGCCGTCATCGGCGTGGGGCTCAATGACTGTCGGTCCTGCTGAGCCACTCCAGGATTCGCTCGGTGGCGGTGGTTGTCGAGTCGGGATCCATTGGGTCGTTTTCTTCGATCCAAGATCAAGCTCGGGCACGGTCGGCCGAGACGCTGCAGCCTCGCAAAGAGCATGGGCGAGAATGTCCTCGACAGGAAAAACGCACAGGAGCGTCGAGGAGACGACTGTGCCGTCGATGACGGCACTGGTGGGTTTCGAAGACTCAGCGTAGCTGCCGGACTCACGATTAGGGGGCCTCTTCGACTTGGTGTCTGGGCGGTAGCTGGTGTGCGCGGGAGCACGAGGCGTGTGGCGTCCGCGTCGAGGCTGGTTGGGTAGCTGGTCGGGGAGCTCTCTGAAAACCTCAGACTCGAATCCTCGACGTCTGGGATAGGACTGCCGTCCTACAGTTCCCTCTCGCGACGACGTGGAAGAGTTCCAGTCTATCGAAAATGAGGTGCTGGTGTTCGGGGAGCATGTCATCCCAGTAGACCCGATGGCGGGGGAGATGCCTGATCTCATGGACATCTCTCGTGGAGAAACTTATGGTGTCCTGGGCGAGGTCGCTCAGAATGTCGTAGGCATGACGGACCCTCGCTCCGGCATGGGTGTTGGGGGCTCTATCAGAGGTAGTTGGATTGCGCTGGTGGCTCTGGTAGAAATGATTCTCGTAGAAGCCATACCTCCGGCGGTGGCAGGGGGAGGCCTCCGGCGATGCTGGAAGCGATCTCTCGGCGCGTCTGTGGATGTTCGAGCTCACTGTGTCGACGTTCGAATAGCTCGCGTTCACAGTTTTGCGAGAGAGACTGTTGATACTGCTGGCCGTGTGGGGCGAGATTGGCCAGGCCATCGACGATTGGAAGCAGGGCAGCTCCCAAGGTTCAGGCGAAAAAGGCAGAAATTGCAATAATGTCTGTTGGAAGAGGGTGGCGCGTTGGCGCGTTTGACGAGGAGGCATCCTTCTCCTTGGCTTTTTCTTTTGTCATGTTGAGAAGCTGAGAGGCGGGGCAGTGCCGGCGACGGTAAAGCCCCTCTATCCTGGGAAAAGTGGCGCCGTTCATTGTTGTTAAATGCTCGAGGCACGTGCGACGCGCTACTTCTGGGAAATTCATGCCGTCTGAAATAGCTAAGTTTTGCGCTGTGCCGCCATGATCTTCCCAGGGGCTGCACGTGGCACGTGCCTTGTGCATCGACGAACATTGCGCTACTTTTGAAACATGAAGGGGCTTTAGGCGGCGGGTGCCAGTCGGTTTGAAGAAGGGTCTCGGCGCGGGAAGGAAAAGAAAAAAACTCGGACACCCTTCTGACGTTTCCTCGCTCCTTCCACCACTCTCAGCCCGAGCATATATATATATATATTGTATATATAATACAAAACGCCAATGTCAAACCCCTGACTTTTTTTTTCTTTCTGTGTTGTTTCAAAATCGTCACTCGCGACACGTTTCACACTAAATGAACAACATAAACATTATTAATGAACAGCAGGGCCCATTAAAGCCCCTTTATGTTTCAAAAGTAGCGCAAAGTGCGTCGATGCACGAGGCACGTGCAACGTGCATCCCTCGGGAAGGTCATGGCGGCACAGCGCAGCACTGAGCTAGATTTCGGACGCCATGTTCTTTCCAGAAGTGGCGCGCTGAACGTGTCTCGCGCGTTTCCACAACAATGAAGGCGCCACTTTTCCCAGGATACAGGGGCTTTAGGGCCCGTTTGCTCGAAGCGCTAACCGCGGCTAAAGTTAGCCGCAGTACCTAGGAGAGGGATTCTGAGATCATGGGACAGGGATCGGTAAGGATGCGGGAAAACATGGCGGTGCCCCGCAAAGTGAGCGCCGCTCGCTTCGGAACTAATATGTCGTTGTAGCTGCAATATCGCGCGCGTTAGTCAGTAACTAATGGTGCAGGAGGCTTTCGCTTTGCCTTACCTCACTTAAATCGCAAAGCATGAGCAATGACCTCGCCGCATTTTTTAGATAGTATTTCGATTCTGGCCATTCTTAAGCCTAAATGAACACGATAATTGTCGGCATGCATGGAAACGTCTTTGGAAAGTGGATTGCCTTGACTCAATCGGCCTTGTATTGATAGCACACAAATTTCCCAAGCACCGAGGTGCATGCTACGAGTGTAGTGGCAGGCATTGCGCGTGCTGGCGTATGCAGTAGTAATATACCCGTTGCTCTGGGCAGGGAGCGCGAGCGCGTCCGGAAGACTTACGCAAGACGCGACTAAGTTTTGCTGGCTGCATCATCCGTGTGGCACTGTAACGTTCGATTTTGCACGTGCCACGTTCGAATACAAGCCGCTGTCAGCATCTGTAGATGTGCGGTAACAAAACGACTAAAAAAAGTTTTTAAAAAAAGAGCAGAATTATGCTGCTTGCGGCCGCAGCGCTCCATTAAACATTCCTTTCATATTTGCTTTCTTTCACAGCTTCCGCGAGCACGTATATTTCACTTTACGTGATAGTGAAGCCGAAGCTACTCGGAAAAGCGCGTCATCCTGAACGATGCTCGCACTGCACGAGCGCGCGTGCTTGGCAGGGACGCGGAAAGCTCGCAGCTCGCTCTTGTAGCCTCTGCTACGCTGGAACTTAGAATGGAACTGAGTAGAAAAAACTCTAGTGGGGAAGCGTATTGATGCATGTTCGAAACGCGAGCCAAATATTCCATTTTGCTCGCCTGCAGCGCTGCTCAAAACTTGTGAGCTACGGGCCTATCGTTCTAAAGGAAAAAGTCTAAAACAAATTTTGCCTTGCACGCGCGTTCGTCCAAGTCTTATAATGATTATTTACTTCGAATCTTTTATAAGAGGAAGGACAGCGAGCACGGACCATAGAATTACACTTCCAGCGTTCTTCTCGATGCTTGAGTAATTTAGAAAAAGGTCTGTTGGGGCGGGACGCTGGTCTTCTTTTGTGTACTACTAATATCCGGTCGATTGAGTCAAGGCAATCCGCTTTCCAAAGACGTTGCCATGCCGACAATTATCGCGTTCATTTAGGCTTAGAAAGGCAAGAATCGAAAGACTATGCAACAAATGCCGCGAAGTCATTGCTCGTGCTTTGCGATTTAAGCGAGGTAAGGCAAAGCGAAAGCCTCCTGCACCATTCGTTGCTGACTAACGCGCCCGATAGTGCAGCTACAACGACATATTAGTTACAAAGCGAGCGGCGCTCACGCACCGGGGCGCCGCCATGCTTCCCGGCATCCCAGCCCCCAGTCACGTGATTTCAAACTCCCTCTCCTAGGTACTGCTGCTAACTTTAGCCGCGGTTAGCGCTTCGAGCAAACGGGCCCAGGTTTTCTTTTCCGCCAGCTCTGCATGATGGCCAATTTACCTCGTTTCTTTATACTGGCTACTGCATGTCAGGAACATCGGTGGTTTTGATAGAACCGAGTTGGATAGACATCTGAGAATTCGAAGTTATTAGTTAATACACTGAAAGCGACACGTACTGAATACATGTAGCGATGTAGGAGTGTGGCAGATTTAGAAATATATAATTTTTTAATTATAAGCTTGACCACTAATTCAATCTGAGTATTCTTAATCCTAAAGTCAGATTGAATGGAAATATGTAACCAGATGCACCACTCGCTGACAGTAACTCTGTCGAATGGCCACAACAATTTAAGATCCCTCCTCCTGGTCATACTTCAGAAAAACTAATAGTTTATTTTTCGGTTAATATTGGTTAAAACCGGTTACCGGTGAATAATTTACGGTTCCGGTTACGGTTACGGTTTTTATAAATATCAAATAACGGTTTTGTTCCGGTTACGGTTACAGAAAAAATTTCGTTCCTAAACGGTTTTCGGTTTCGGTTACGGTTGCGGTTTGAGTCCCTGGATTCAAGCTAGTCGCACTGCTCACAACATTGGTCAAGCAAGAAAATAACAAAAATTTGAACTTTTTCATGACCGGTTTAAGATTTATTGTTAACATATCGTTATTTATTGCAACAGACTAACATTATAGATTTTGCCTCCATACTTTTTAAATGCAAACGTTCTAACACACGGCTGTCCATTGCGCCGTGTTTTGTGTATTCTTCTGTAAATCTGTAATGGTCAGCGACCAAAGAGCTCACCCGCACATGTCAGGCTTATATGCGCCGCGGGGAGAAATGGATATTGAGTAGGAAGTGTCGGGCGTAGTGTCGGTTGTTGTGTTTGTGTAAATGTCGGTGCTGTGTTGCTGTATGCTGTGTTGCCTGCGTTGTATGTAGGGTTGCTGTGTAGTCGTGGTCGTTCGCAGTGTTAAGGGACTCGTCTTTTTTTTTAAAACATGCTGCTAGAAATCTCGATAGGTGGCGCAAGTTACCGCCCGATTCTAAATAGTTTGCTCAAGTTACTTATCCATGTGAGTCCGGCATTCGATTTTTTTTTTTGTCTAGCGGTTTGTTGAAGCTACCGACGCCGCCGACCCGGCCGACCGCCGACAACGCACGTACGTACCTTTGCAAGTAGCTACGTCCGCCGCTTGGAGACTTTACTGTGTATAAAGGGGTATCCACACGAAGGAGAAATCCGCCACGTTCCTCCGCGGATCGTGCATCACGTGAGACATACGTCATCCCTTTTCGACGCCTCGTGGCGCGTTCTCCTCCGTGGCGGAGGCGCGGAGGCTTTGTGCTGACAGAACAAAAGCTCCGCGAGTCCACGCGGCGGAGCCGGGGACGTAGTTTCTCGGGATGTTGACGTCACGACATCCGTCCGCGGAGCTCTCCTTCGTGTGGATACCCCTTAAAAGACATCGAACGAGAACTAACGCGCCCTGTGTGCTTTCAATTCGGCTGAAAGGCGCGCGGCTGGCTGGGCTCGTCTCTCGCCTGTTCTCGGCCGCTGGCCGCCATGTTTCATAAAAAACACGCTCGAAACGGTTTTGCGGAAGGCAGACACGGTGTAGCGTGTTAAGTTTACACAGCACCTCATGTGTAGACAAAAAACACAGATGGCCTCGTGTAAAACGAACACGTTTCGACGTGCCCGCTATGGGACAACGGTTTACACGTCTGGGCGTGTTATTTTTGCTAACAGTGGTTATGGTAAGTTATGGGTTAAGAAGGTAGCGGCAAATGCCCATCAAGGGGATTCATATATCCCTCTGTCACCTCCGCATTCAATAGCGTCCCATCGTTTCCGTGACGTCGTGGCCAACGCGGGTGAGGGTTTCGCCTTCCTGTGAATCCTGTGCTTTATCTTTCGACTTTGACTTTGCGTTCTTTAAGCCACGAGAGTGAGATTAGAGTTTTCCCCTTCCGATGGAAACAAATACGACTTACGGGGGGGGGGGGGGGGGGGGGTTTGGGGGGTTAGGTTCCCTCTCCGATGATTACAAAGGCCGTTTTCAGGGGCTCGGTTCCCTCTCCGATGCATACAAAGGTCGCTTTCTTAAAAAGTAGAGGTCGGAGACAACTTGGCATCACTCTGTAGCCATTATCTATCCAATGGCGCGGAACAAGGGGTGTTTCTAGGGAACTCTTCTTTCGACTGCGGAGGGATTTGAAACGTGCGCATCACGCTTATGGGAGGAGGTTCTCCTACCCTCTTGACTTGTAACCGACTACAGTTGAATCGTAGACCGGGCTGTATGGGCAGCGAGCCGCGCGCGTGCGAAGTATCCCTCCGCGATTCCACCGGTAGGAGGCGCGAGGATCGTTTATTTGCCATTTACTCACAATGGTCCTGGTTTCGGAACATGTTCGAATCCTCCCACGCCAGAAATAAAATCGGTGTATTGCGATCTGGGATTGCTTTTTCAATATGGAACTCGGCCTCGGATCGTCATGATTTAGGATTTTCTAGGATGCTTGGAACCAGCATAGTGAGTTATTGGCTTATTTAGGCTACATCAGAAAGCTCACTGGACACCTTTAAGTCGGAGAAAAGCAAACGCGCAGATGTAGTCGCTGGTTCGTTGGGGAAGGAGGGCGCCCGCCACCCATTTTGATCTCTGGTGGCGTTTCTCCCCAGAAAACATCCGTTAACCCTGCGTGGCAACGCGCGATAATTAGCGTTTTCCTGTTGTTAGGGAACAATACTCCTCAAGAAGGATGTCCGAGAATGTGTCGACCAGTGCTGTTGGGAGAAAACGATACGACTGCGTCCGAATCAGAAGAAAGAAGTTTTAGGCATTTCCTCAACCTTGTGAAAAATAAATTCGGGAACGATGGATTCGTTTTCCACAGCCCTCATAAGGGGCAGTTTTAGAACATGTCACAACAGTCGTTACGACTTCATGTAAAAACGAGCTGCCATGGCGCAACCAACCGAAGTGGAGGACTTCTCCAAAATGGGCAGTACGCAATCACATCAGGCATTAACCGATCAACTTCACCTTTGCATAAACAGCGAAACCGGTGAGCTGTCTTTTTTAGTCATATTCTACTTATGTTTAACACTCCCGTCGTCCCGGGCAGGAATTACTGTCTAAAGGAATTTCAAAGTAATTTTAAAGTAATTTCGAAGTCATTTCATTACTTTTCCAAAATAATTTTAATGCAATGTAATTTTTTTGTCTACAATAATTTGCAATGTAATTTATTTACTTTTGAATACACCTAATGAAAATAATTAGTAATCTTAGTTAATTTCTTTTGAAAAGTAATTTTGCCGTTTCTGGCTCTGATGATTTTTGTTTGCTGTTGCTTTTGTTGATTTTCTTGAGCAGAGGGAGAACAGGAAATCCTTTATATTTGTTCCATGTTGTTCCTTTGAAGATTTTGAGAAATAAATTATCTGCTAAGCTTAAGACAGTGTGTGTATGTGTGTGTGTGTGTGTGTTTGTTTGTGTGTTCGCTTGACTGTATGTGTGTGTGTATGTGTGTGTGTCAATTGCTCAATTTCGCTTTGTCTCGGCTTGAAGTATGGATATCCTAGCAAATTTGAGATATTCCGTCGTCTTACACAAAAAAAAGAAAAAAGCAGAAACCGGACTACATTTCACGCAGCTTCAATACTGCTGATTGAAGAAAAAGCTTATTTTTATTATATTATCCACTTGCCTCAAACTAATCGACATTGAAGTTATGCGACAATGCGTGGCGGAGGTGCTTTAATGATGAAATAGGCATATCCTATAGTATGCAAATGTTGAAGATTCTTGTTCTTTTTTCTGACGCAACACGAGAGAGAAAATTTTATTGGTGAAAATCATTGAAGCCCGCAAAACGTTTTTTTGCCCAACCGAAAACATTGTTTAATTGTACAACCTCTTTACATTGTGGGTAGTGATAGACGTTTAAATATACCTAATCTCTAACGACTGGCATTTTGTCCGAAGTTCAGGTTGAACGCTTTGCCACTGTCGTATTTTATTGCACATCGTTGTTTTTCCAGCTTTTATTCCTTTACCGCGTACTGTTAAGGCCCAGAGGGCGGGCAAATGGCATACCGGCTTCGGGCTGTGTTTTCTTCGTATTATGTCTTAAAAAGAAGAGCTAAAATGTCTTTTAATAAAAAAATAAATAAATAAAACGAGTTAGAGGTGAATTTAGGCGTTTCTTTATCCCGTGAATCTATATATCACGTACAGTTTTGCCGAAGATGTAATTAAACGCGAGAAAACACGGGCAACCTCCGACCTGACTTCGTACTAGGATATTTCGGCCGCCAAGCGCGTGTGGCTCGTGTGGGCAGCACGTGCAATTGCAAGCTTGCGAGGTGCATTCCCCCGCACTGACACCAGTCGTGGCGTATTTTTCTGACCGTATTAAAAATAGTAAGAGTACGCGTGCATAGCTTTGATTGGCGCTGAAGAAGTGCGAGATCGGAGATTTCGAAAACTCAGGATATGACATCACGCTCCGGGAAGGAGGGGCTTCAGCGGTACTTTGAAAATGATTTTCTGCAGCCTCTGTGCACCAAACTGAAAAATAATTTCGATATTTATGATGCTGGAGGTCAAATTTGAAGATGATTTAAGGGTTTTTCCTCAAATACAAAACCGCTTCAGTTCTCCTTTAATGAGTCATGATATTTGTTAGTAGCGTTAGAAATCCCAGTTTGTCCCAACCGCGCGTCTTTGCTGATACCCCTTTCATACATGGCTTGCACGTGAGGACATATCACATTCTAGTGGTGGCCATTCCTAGTTGTTCGTACCAAGTAAAACAAACTAAATGGTGAGCATTGTAAGCCCCAGACGACACGCGCTCTGTATAAAGGCATCCACAATGGCCGTCAGTGTGATTTCAACGTAAGTCATATATAGCTGCAGTGACCTGAGGATATTTGGGGTCACCGGCGGGATCCTGGTTTGGTTGGTGGTGGCTGTTGGCGAATTCCATGAAGTTTAGGTCCGACAGCCTCTGTGATTGGCCCGGAGGTTTATGTCCTCGCAGAATATACTAATTTTTATATTAGAAGAAAATAAAGGTGGAGAGCCGTTGATGCTGCTAACTTCGGCTGACGTTGGAAAGCCTTTTTCTCGTGTCTTCAAGAGGGTCGTGTAGAGCGATGGTGTTACGGACCATCGCAATATGTCTACCGTGAATCCAGCTCGGCTTCGTCGTGGTAGAGACATAACAGTGCTCGATTTTGCAACGTGAGGCTTTACAGGTCTGCTCCCAGTCGTCATCCTTTATTTTAGCCATCATATAATTGTAGTACAGTTAACACAACCACTTAATTATAGACTTGAACTGGTGATAGCATGACAAAGGAAATATACTTCTAAAATACTGGTATACTGGTAAACACAAAGAAACATTTACGACTAAATGAAGATGTCGCTTTCTAGTATTTGTCTCCTTCTATACAGTCCTTTTTCCATACGTCAGATGTTGTGGTGGGGCAGTTTTGTGTGTAGACATTCATACATTCCTGGGGAACAGGAAGAGGGGCTCCTCCTTCTCCTGCTGAATACAATTCGCAACCTGGGAAACAAACACAAAAAAGGTGATACATTAAAACGTCTAGTTGGAACAACTTATTAAAACATTTGTCGGTGCAATAATAGTTAACTCCGATTAGAACTTCAAAGACCCTACCAATTCTTCGCTCGCAGTAACAATTAGTGTTCGTATATTTCTTTTAAAGTTATTGGCACTGCGGAAGAAAAGTATCCTTGGTGGTCTGCAGCAAGCAGTTACTGCATATTATAATTCAGGTACTAAAGGGCATCACTTTAGTGGCAACAACTGATGGTGGGTATTGGGTAAGGAGACAGGTGACGCTGTTTAAAAATCGCCAGAACCCCATTTTACGTAAAATGGAAAAAAAAAATGTAGGACGGAGTCTGTTAGGTTCAGAAAGTTTGTCAAAAAAATTCATTGAAACGTTCAGGAACTGCCACTGTCACTGCATCCATGGCATACATGTTTCACTGACTTTCTCGAGTCTTGTGGTCTGTTGCCTCTAACCGAAATACTTTTACAAAGTCATAGTTGCGCGAAGCGATTTCTGTAGTGCTTTTGCTTCCCATTGGGATGGCCTGTTTCTCCATTTATGACAGCTGAGATTATTTTTACACTCTTACGGCAATTCTGGAATGCTCCTGTTTCATGTAGACAAATGTATATATTACCGTAGAATGGTCCCCATTGTCTGGCATGTATAGCCCACACAAATAATTGCCTTCTGTGCGTTGTCATCTTTGTCACGGGTGGAACAAGTTCGGAAAATGCGCCGTAGCTCTTCATTTAATACCAAAATCACTTGGTACTTTTTGCGTGGGTGATAAGCGGCCGAAGAATATCTAAAAAATCGAATGAGGGACAATTCGAAGAGCACGTGTTGCAAGACTTGTTTTTATCGCACCGGAACGCAAGGAGGAGCACGCCACAAAACAGGCAACTTAAAGAGCGCGCAAAAAACGCACGGTGACGACATGGCCAAGAGCACGTTGTGATTGCTTGGTTGAGATCGGGGGGGAAAAAAAGCTAGCGGGCGCATTGGAGCCTTAAACGAACGCACGAGGTGAGCAAAGAGCAGAAAACCTCTCGCGCCGTACAGGCAGTCAGTTTCCCCTTTGCCGCCGTTACGGAATCAACGCTTCCTATTTATTTTTTAGAGTCATAAGCTTGCCATATTATGCATGTATTTTATGGTTTTTAATTGAATGTAAACGTTTCACTTAAGTGTAAAAGTTGAAAAGTTTACATTCATGTTCATATTGTCAAATGCTATGACACATACCTAAATAAAGTTTATTGGGAAATAAAGGATAAAATGGCCGCATCCCCACGTGGTGAATGACGTTGATTGAGGCGAAGGTCTGGTGGTGCTTATGATACTGATTTCATTGTTCATAGGTAGTGCTGATGGTGCTGATTTTTTTTTTTTCATTGCTCATAGGTAGTGCTGAGTTCCGGGTTGCGTTTCGACTTCATTATTACTGCTTTATGATCGGTGAAATGCAGAGCCAGTGGTTCTTCTAACGGATCAGCTTGGATCCGCTAGAAGCCGTGGGAACGCATGTCCACCGCTTAAGTCAACAAACGGTCCATGTCAGAAAGAGATTGTGTGGTATGGAACGTGGTTATATACGCATTTGAGCATTTGACCGCAGCGCCCTCTCGTCTATAAAAGTTGAGCCAATGCGTGCGAAGTTTAACGCGATTATATACGCATTTGACCGCAGCGCCCTCTCCTGTATAGACGTTGAGCGGCTACATGCAACGTTTCATCCATGACAGAAACCCCAGCTCTTGAGTTACTACCATATCTCAGGGGGGGTTCCCGTTTCGACCCATTCCCAATACAACCTTCTCGTTTGTACCTTTCCGTTTCGACCCGGCTCAAAACGACCTTCTCGTTTCATCCTTTCCCATTTCGCCCTTTCCCGAAACAACCTTCCCGCTTCGGCCATTGTTCGGTTCGTTTGTATTGTTCGTTAACAGTCGATTAGGCTCAAGTGTCCAGTGTCCGTTCTCCTTGCTCACATCACTTTTTCCTCTCGCGAAACTACCTCGGAGACATGGCACCGTAAGATAAACGCTGTGTCAGGGAGGGCTCACTCGAACATTTACAACTTCATCGACCTGCAAACGGGATGAGGCCTTGACAAGGATATCGCTGCAGCAGCTTGCAAATGGTGGTGCCGTGCGGGCCAGGTGACCGCCGCGAACTATCACAATGGACCTTTTCCGAGAAGCGTTCTGCGCACGCGCGAGCGCCCGATGCCAAGCGGCGGAAGTCGGAACGAAAAATCAAGGAAATTCGGAAGGAGGCTGTATATCAGCGAGTAGAACACGTAATTGCAGCATCTATATAATTGTGTTACACAAAAAAAGAACGTCGACGGAAAGAAAAACACGACGTTTGGGTGGACGCCATGGATGCCCCTCTTTAAAGTTGCGTTGGGCAGGCGCAGCTGCTCCGAGTGCGAAGAAACTGGTAGCGTAGCTCCCATTATCGATTGGTAGCGCAGGTAGGTCACTTCCTCGATTTTTAGTTCGTGCAGCCACCGCCTGGTGCCGTCGGTATGTGGAAAAGGTCCATTGGAGTGTCGCCTTTCTGATGGCGCAATTTTCCTGCTCGACTCCCTCATCCAAGACGATAGATTTTTGTGGTTTATGACTTCTGCTTGTGTACGCGACGTTTTTTGTTTGAAGTTGTGAGAAAATAAAGTCGCAATCATATGCCCGTCAGCCTGTCTGAATTATCACTTTTAAAAATATCCCGTTCACTATAAGGAAGTTTTAGAATAACGTACGCAAGCGTTTTGGGTAACATAAAAATAGCGTCGCGATAAAAAAAACTTAGGCAACGCTAATTTTTGCTTACTCAAAGTGCTTGCCTGCGTTACTCTAAGACCTTATTGGCGAGTTTTCGTAGACCGCGTTTCCCCTTTCGCTAAGCCCTCCGCAACGAAGAATCCGCTACTGCGACTGCGCGCCGATGGCCTTAACTGTAGAGTTCTGGGTATCGTAGCGGGTTGCGTAGGAGCGCCGCGTGACGTCGAAAAGAGTCTACGAAAGCTCCCTGTTATTGTACAGAGCGCGAAACCGTTAGCGCGAACAAACGATTGTTGGTTTAAGCTGTTTGTCTAAAATAAAATCAGAAGACTGCCATCAATATTATTAGTGTGTTTGAAAGTACTCATCTGGGTCACTGACGTAAGCGGTAAAATGTGCTACCTTCTAATACCATGTCAAAGTAAAATTCAAAAAATCGCCAACATCGTGTTTGAGTTAGCGTTGTTCCGCAGTGTACATAGTCCATTTCGTAGTTGGGTGATTTCAGATAAGATCGACCAAAGGATGGCTAGTCGACATTTTCAAATCAACTGATGTTTTTATATGTTATTGTCTAGTGTCTGGTATGAACGAATCCAAACTTAGTTTTGAGTAGAAAAAATTCTTGGGGACAGGAAAAATCGTAAGGCATGAGGTGGTGGACAGTTGCATTAACGCGCACTGATGGAGGGGGCCCGTTTGAGAGTGAATAACTAAAGCGATAACATTAGGAGAACTCTAATACGTTTTAGGCGCAAACTATGGGTATAGCTTGCTTGTAATATAAAGTAATCATATTTATTTAAAATTTATTTATTTTCTAAAAATTGACAAACATGCCTGCTCGAACCACAAATGGCAAAATTTGGAGGTCTGTATCTCATGAAATAATTTAATCATTATGATATGATTTGCAGATATTATTCTACTAATATATAGCTAATATTTAAAAAATAACTAAAGTATCTGTGTGATAAAATAGTTAGGATATATTTAGTCAAACATGGAAAAACAATCAAACAAAGAAAAATTCCGATGCGAATAAAAAAAAAACACCACCCTCGATTTTTTTAAAATTTAGGTAACCTGTTATACTCTAATTCGGCATTCATTTCCATTAAAAACATTTTGCATCATTTTATTGAGAAAGAAGATACAACTCCCCAAAGTAGGGTCCTTTTTCAAAGCCTACACTTAGCAGTGTTTTATACAAGAACTGACTCTGAGTTCCAGTTTCATGAAACCAACACACATCTTTTATATATTTTTATTCAGATGAGGCCAATGATAACTAAAGAAATCGTTCACACACTTAAATTAAGGAGAAACTACTGTGTACAAAGAGGTATCATATTACGGACTAGTGATCCGAGAAAATATCATGCAGCCATCGGCCACTAGGAACTTTGTTTACTTGATTCTCCTGCGACACTATATGCTATTCCCTCTTCCGCTCTACCTTCATCTCTCTCTCCCTCTCTCTCATATATATCCCTGATATATATCCAGAACAAAAGCATGTTCAAGCATTCCCTTTCTGCGTGGTAGTGTTCTGTGGCTAGCAAAAATCATTTCCTCGCTAAGCTCACGATTATGGCAAAATAGTTGCCGGAAACCGCAGACGACACTCGTCGCTAGTTCTGGCAAAACGGCCGATACAATCTTTTTTTTCGCATTTCCCCGCTCGCTGTCAAGGACAAGGGGGTTCGCTTCAACCAGCAAAACATGGCCGCCGACGCCTGTTTACTGAGCAGTCACGCCTGTCGCCATCTCACTCGCTGGCGTCACGGGCGATAATATCAGGCACAAAGGGGCACACCAACCGGCAGCATTATCCCCAAATACTCGAGCCTCGCGTAAATACATAGAGTGTAAACGCTGTCGCCATGTTATCGTAGTAAGACCGCCCCCCCCCTCCCCCAACGGGGGACTGCAGTATGCGACGGCGTACTAACACAACGGCGACGATATCGACATCGCGGGCTCCGAATTTTCCCATAGTTCTACTCCACGGGCATTTCTCGAAACGCTTGATATTGTGTACGCCCGCCTGGAAGGATTTCAGGCGCGTAGTTAAGATAAGGCGGTTCTCCGCGGCAAAAGAAAGCAATTTCACAAAAGCTTAAAAGCGGCGGCGACGCGTGTGCGGTGAACGCTTGTAGTTTTGGTGTAGACAGGGTGTGTGTGTTCTCGTTGTTGACACCAGCCGGCGATAAGGCACTGCAGGCGGTAGCTCAGTACAGCAAGGGCTAATCCGAGTGACCATCAACGTAACCCCACCGCCAGCCCCTCGCGAACCGGTCGCCGACATGGCTCAGGCTGTGTCATGAACCACGTGGTAGAAGCTCGGGTGCTTTCATATCAGCGCGTGGAGGGACGACAGTGCGATTCCTGAAAGTCTTTTTCGAAGGCCGTTGACCACAATTTTTTGTCTGGAGACTTTCCCTCTTTCTTCCTTTGACGTGGATCAAGCTTTGCCGACAGCCTCAGTTGTGACCTCTCCTTTCAAATGTACGTTTGCAGTGAATGAGCTCCTCAGCCTCGGACTTGTCACTTGTGCACCCAGTAGTTCTTTCACTTGGCAATTATATGCCATCAGTTGGGGTTTAATTTCTATTATTTATGTATACATTATGAAGACGTCCTGGAGCTCCGAACGAGTGTTTTGTGCAGATTACTTTTGCAAACACAAAAAGACTATACCAAAGCAGCGGAATTTTCGAAGTGTTGGCGAGTTGGACCTAAACTCGTTGAAGCAAATTCTTCCGCCTGACTGTTCCACCAAAGTGAGTGCGACGGACTACCTGTGCTACCATTGCTTCATGCACATCACTAAGGAGATCTCGATGCGAAGCTCAGAGCAGTGCCCTGACATATTT
Source organism: Ixodes scapularis (assembly GCF_016920785.2). NCBI lineage: Eukaryota > Metazoa > Arthropoda > Arachnida > Ixodida > Ixodidae > Ixodes > Ixodes scapularis. Next base: position 89,206,600 of record NW_024609880.1, read on the forward strand.
GTGCCAGCTGAAGAAGCAATTGAAGATCTAAATCGCAGCATACTACCTACAGATGTGTCGCCGCTGAGACAACCAAGCGTCGTAAGAAGTCGGGACAGGCCTGCCTATGTCAAGAGAAAGCAGACAGAACTGGAGCAGGTTGCTGTCAAGAATATACGCTCAAGGCTACGTATTGCGTACGACAGGGACGCACCATCGGGGTCGTCCGAACCAACATGCTCCACATGCACCGAGTGGGTGGACAACTTTCGGCAGGCCTTTGAAACCGCCACCTCTCTCCGGGAACGTTGTCAACTGCTTACACTCCTGCCGTCAACACTGACGAAGAATGAGGTTCAAAAGATGATTCCACAGGCCTCAATGTACCTGATCAGTAAATCCCGAAAACTCAAGGAAAAGCATGGCGTGTGGTATGAGCCGGATCCTTACACGAGGTGCAAGGTGAGCCCTGAGAAGCTGTCTGCTGCCCTAAAGTACTTCACGAAAGACGAGCTACAATGTTCGCGCCAAAGTCCCAACCAGAAGGGCGTCATCTCTGTCATGCTCAACGGAGAGAAAACGTTCGTGCCAAAGCGCTTCATGACACGCTCAATACGAGAGGCCTTCCGTATATACAAAGACAAGCATCCCGATTCCGGCGTTGGGCTAACGAAATTTTATTCGTTGCGCCCTAGATGGGTCCAATGTATTCCACACCAGGAAGTGTTCGTTTGTGTGCGCTGCGCCAATTATTATCTTTGTATTGCCGCTCTAGAGAACGTTACAGGCTCAACATTCAACACTGGTGAAATGAACTCGGCATTTCTGTGCGACCCAGCAACAGAACTGTGCCTTCAAGGAGACTGTGACCACTGCCCAAAAGGCCAGTTTCTTACACTCCAGGAACTTGATATCCCAGAGGATGAAGAGATTGTGCTTGCAACATGGGAGTCCGGCGACCTTGTGAAAAAAACTTTGGAACCTGAGACTTTCCTAAAAGTCATCCAAGTGACGGTTGGAAGTTGGGTACTTCACAACCATATCCGGCAAACGCAAGGTAAAGCGATCTACGATGAAAAACAGTGCATGCAACGCGGGAGCATTGTCTTTCATTTTGACTTTGCTGAAAACTGGACCATCGTGCTTCCTGACGGAGTGCAAGCATATCACTGGAAAAAAAAAAAAAACAAGTTTCGATATTTACATGTGTAGTGACGACAAGAAAATCTACAAACAGCTTTGCCATCATCAGTGAGGACCTGTGTCACGACGCCGCTCACGCTTGCTTGGCTCTAGAAAAAGTGAAGGAGTGGGTTGAAGACAACGTTGCGGTATACTCGTACGTGACGTACGTAAGTGACGGCGCCGCCAGTCATTTCAAGAATCGCTACCAGCTTCACCAATTTGCAAAGGACGATTGCCCACAAGCCCAGTGGTTATTTTCTGCATCTGGACATGGGAAAAATGCATGTGACGGAGTTGGCGGACTCGTGAAGCACCAGGCCACGCTGAACAACCTTAGAGAACGTTCAGTAAGCGCAATTCAGACGGCCAGGACAATGGTGAGCGTTCTATCAAAGAAACTGAAAGGCGTGCATCTTATATATCTGGACGAAAATGAGGTTGTTCGGTATCGTGAACAAAAAAAGGAAGAGTGGCTGACGGTGCGCGCCTTCCCTGGCATTCAGTCTTGGCACGAGTGGCGGCTCAGCAAGTCATCAACAGAAGGGACCTGTGACGTATATGTAGCACGGACAGTCGGATCTGCTTGGAAGCAACTTTATTAAATGGGTACAGCGAGGAAAACCTTAGCGTAAAGTGCCGAATTTGATTTCCCAAGGACTGCTCATTTTGAATGCAGGGACATCTTATTTATCACATTTTTCTTCACGGGCTATTTAACCTACTGTTTTTGTTGGTGGTTACTAATAATTTTTATCTGATCACTATAAAAAAAATCCCAAAATGTTATCCTCGAGCAGGATAAAACATATCGGCTTGCCACGATTCATTCATACACCGAGAGCATCGAAGCTGCTCCAGTTAGGCACTATGGCATCCGTCACCTGAAATTGTTTGTAATCGTAAATACACAGCCAACCTAAATATCTTACTGTTATATCTTTGTTTTTGTGTGTGGAAGTAAAGTTATTTATTTTACTCTAGATGTAAAATATACTTTAAGGCACAACTTCACACTGCATCATCTTTTCTCAAATCATTAGTCTCTAATATGATACCACTTTGTACGCTTATGTAAAATGCTGTATATAGTTTCTCCTCCCTTTTACTGTGTGACCGATCGCTCTTTTTATCAATGACCTCATCTGAATAAATGTATATAAAAGATTTGTGCAAGTTTCATGAAACTGGAACTCAGAGTCACTTCTTGTGTAGGACACTGCTAAGTGTCCTACACAAGCTTTGAAAAAGGACCCTACTTTGGGGAGTTGTTTCTTCTTTCACAGTGCAATGATGCAACATGTTTTTAATAGAAATGAATGCCGAAATAGAGTGTAACAAGGTACCCAAATTTAAAAAAAATCGAAGCTGGTGTTTTTTTTTTATTCGCATTGGAATTTTTCTTTGTTTGACTTTTTTCCCCATGTTTGCCTAAATATATTGTAACTATTGTGTCACTCAGATACCTTATTTATTTTTTAAATAATAGCCATATATTAGTAAAATAATGTCTGCAAGTTATGTAATAATGATTAAATTATTTCATGAGATACAGATTTCCAAATTTTGCCATTTGTCGTTCGAGCAGGCATGTTTGGCAATTTTTAGAAAACTAAATAAATTTTTAATAAATATTATTACTTTATATTACAAGCAAATTGTACCCATAGTTTTTTTGTAAAAAGATTTAAAATTCTCCTAATTTTATTGTTTTAATTATTCACTTTCAAACTTGCCCCCTCCATCAGTGCGCGTTATTGCAACTGTCCACCTCTCCCTGCCTTACGATTTTTCTTGTCTCCAAATTTTTTTCTGGTCAAAACTTAGTGTGGATTCGTTTATACCAGACACTAGACAATGTCATATAAAAACATCAGTTGATTTAAAAATGTCGACCAGCCACCCTTTAGTCGATCTTATCTGAAATCACCCAGTTACATATTTTGGGGATCATCTTGAAAGAAACATTTTAAGTGGTTCAAGTAGAAATATATTTCGTTGGAGCTTGTCTGAAAGTATTGCATATTTTAAGAATACGTTTACAAGCAAAATATTTAACAACATAACTGAATTGCTCGACTGTAACTTTGCATTAATTGCATTAACATGATTTCGGGACACATTCTTAAGCAGAAAAACTGCGCAAACCAGGATTAGAACGATGGACACTTTTCGCGGAGAGGTTGAGATGTGCGGGCTTTATACCAACGGGTTCAAACAGGACGAATTCAAACGTAAAATATGTCTTGGCTACGGGTTCAAATATGAAGGGCGATTCGGGAACGGGTTGAAACGGGACAGGTTCAAACGGGAAGGTCGTTTCGGGAATGGGTCGAAAGGGGACGGGTTCAAACTGGAAGGTCGTTTCGGGAATGGGTCAAAACGGGAGGGGTTCAAACGTGAACGGGTTGTTTCGGGGTATACCCCATCTCAGAGCCCCCTACTCGTCCCGCAGTCGTGGCCGAGTGGTTAAGGCGATAGACTAGAATTCCATTGGGGTCTCCCCGCACAGGTTGGAATCCTGTCGACTGCGCAAACGTTTTTTCTTTTCATGTGGGCACGGACGCCGGCCGGACGGACGGACGGACGGACGGTCGGACAAGGGTAGACCCTAAGGAGCTTCGCCCCTAATATTGTTATCTCTTGTCTTGCCAATGCTTAGCCATTCTAAAGGAAAAAAAAAAGCGACATGCTACTGCAGTTTATCGGCCAATTAAAAAAACATTGTCTTTACTCTAAATGTGTTTTTGTCACAAGTCCAATAGGAATAATGATATTCACGAAAGCCTAGAGACGAAAAAAAGGACCTTTCTGTTCGCAACTTTTCAGATATGCTTTACAAGCTTACAAGTGCATCAAAAACAACATAATATTGTTATCGTGGTCCTTGTCTGAGCCTGTGTGGGTAAACGTGATGTTATTTCTTCGTTTAGTGTAAACTTACGTTGTTATTTGTATTATTTGTTTTTACGAAACAGCCGATCAGCATATTAGCAGTGTCAGCCTTTTCATGCATGCTTATTAGTTAATGAATAGCCGGTAATGAGTAAAACGTATACTTGGAACGTCCCATCAATATTTGTTGAATGTCAAACAAAGATATAAAAAATATTTTATATAATCCAGGGACGCATCCTGACTTCGCGGTTTTCAAACTGTTGTCACAGACGACCCAATATTTATGTTAATAAAGGCGTGAGCCAAATACTACTGGTCTAAAATTCCGCGGAAACATTACGTTCGTCTGTTGGTACATAATAATGAAATGGTAGAAGAACGCTAAAAATACTGAGGACAAAAAGAAGAGTTGCAGGGACAAAAGGGCAATGTGGGGGTGCATCTTTTTGTTTTTCTTTAGGCGTTTTCTTTTTAGTTTTTTGCTCACTATCACTATGTTTGCAGCGACGTTAAATTGATTTTTCTGAAGCGGGCGTTGGCATACATTCGAGTGTTTGAGTAATGCAAATGTGAAATCAATTATTATAAAAAGTAGGAAACAAAAAAATTGACCTTTCGAAAGAAAAAAAAGAAAAAAAAAACGAGGCAAAATGTTTAACAAAAATTTTCACGGATATTTCTTTGGATTTATCCGAAAATACTGGGGTGGTTCTCTGCCTTTTTTAATCGTTAGCCGGTTAATCGTAAGCCATACTATTTGAACTCGTGGTGACAGAAATATATTGATAGAAATTAGTTAATTAAAAAGTACGCTTTCCTTTTATCGTTCCCATAAAGAACGCATTTTGTAGAAGTTAATTTTGAAAACGGAATTAAAACTGAGTAGTCGGTGGCTTTTTTAGGGCCGCATCAAACTACCCGCGATCGTTTGCCTTCGCCTTTTCTCTTTGGAGAATCTGGGCTGTCTAGACGAAGGAGGTCTATGGCGAAAGTCCAGGTGATAATTACAAGATAAACGTATAGTTTTTGTAAAATTTCTCGGCACGTCTATGCCAACGAAAAAATATTTGTTTGTAAGACTTATATCCGCCAGATTAGCCTGAATCATAAGATATTTCGCGTTTCACTTTCAATATATTTGTCACTCCTGCCTTTTAAACAAACATTACGCACTTGCAGGACATGGAAGGGGTTACCTGGAGAATGAACGAAAGCTTCTGTAGTGTTTTAAATACGTTTAGGTAAAAAGTATATTTTTTGAAAATGAAGGATACCATGAAAGGTAGTAAACTTTTCCTTACCTGTCCCATCTTCTTCATGCGTTGCGCGCAGAACAGCACACGTCTTGTCTGAGTTGATGTACAAAAATTTATACAATGGCGGCTGAGGACCTAAATACGAAAAAAAAAAAAAGATTGTTAAATAGTGCATAAAACTAATAACTTTAAGTGGAAGTTAATCCGAAGAAACGAGTAAAATGTATTTAGTTGCTTGGGGTTACTTGAACCCAGAGGAGTGTATACAACGAACCAACATAAATCGTAAACTGTTTATCACACACATCGTTTAGATCTTTAAATTGTGTCTACGCGGAATGCTGCGACGCATGTGCGTATATTTTCTTTTAGTCTTTCTATATACCTCTTGCAGCGGAAGGCTATAGAGTAAAGACAAACATTTATTTGTCCTCCTCCCTCCCTCCCCCCAAAAAAAAAACAACAAAAACAACAAAACTGATGCGCTTAAAAACTAACGACCACTTCGCGCTTTCCACTTTTCCCTCGCTTCTTCCTCTCCCCCTTCTACCCTGTCCAGCGTTGCGTGTTTCCTCCTCCCCATGGCGAGGAGGATCTTCTGCCTTGCAGAATCTCGAGTCTGGTCGTCGGTCTTTAAGACGGACGGTTGGGCACTGTAATACGTCACGCCAATTCACTGCGTTTTGCCTCAGTGAAATTTTGAGTCAAATTGTTACTGAAAAACACTTATATTATCTTTCGCTTTTAACGTCGATACTCCGCTTGCTGAAAGTACCTTCTCTATAAAGGCAGAAATATCCAAACTTCATTATAAAACTTTGCCACTGAAAAATAAAATGAATTGATCGACGCAGTGTCTGTGGTAAAGGAGCGTCAAGAAATAAAGGCAAAGTGCTCTAAAAGTGATCTTCACTGGGGCCTTAGTCTTACCACCTCTTTTGCAGTAGCATTTTGTAATGCTGAGGACGAAAAAATCTTCCATGGTTAGCCTAGTGGGTGAAACGTACACCGCTTGACACTGTTAACAAGGTTTACTGTTATAATCGTCAGTTAATAAATGGGTGCATGCGAGGACTTGAGTATTTGCAAAAGACAGAATATAAACTCGGTCCAGTTAATTGAAGTTCTATTCCTTGGCAGCACGAAGAACTCAGGGCATTACGTTTCCTGAACAACTTTTTACCGCTCCTTATCCAAACAGATTGCACCATTAGGCGATAAGACCGCCGAACAATGAATCAGGAAGCGACAAGCGCGAACAAAATAGGATACGGCCAGGGTTTTTTATGCCGCCATTCACGTGAATGCCCAAAAAGAACAAAAAAACGAAAGAGAAACACATATCGTAAATGTTTTCATTATAAAATTTGATGATTCATTGCCAACTATTCTTTTGTTTCAGCTGAAGTCGAGACACAGCTGATACTACGTACCTGACTTCTCATCTTGCAATCCTATTTCGGCAGGTCCAGGCGACCCTACACCTTCCATTGCCGTTCTTGCTTCAGCAACCACGTCGGGTTTCACTGTTGAGCAACGACGACCCAAACTTGCAGAAGCTTTTTTTTGCAATCTCAAGAGAACCGCCCTCAACCGCGATAAATAACGACACGCCGGACTCTACACAATAGGAAACGAGGTATTGTCGCAACTACGGCTCCCAAGGGCCAGTTCTGCTATTTGTTGTACCCAATCATCTACGAAACAACAGTTAATTTGTCCTTCACGACGATCCTACGGCCATACTTCGTTTCATCTTACGTCCAGGCGCAGCCGACGCAACGAGCTAATCGGACCAATCAAAAAGCGTCAAAAACGCAAGTCACTGAACCTTTTTCGTTTATGAATCGCTCAGCGATGATGGAACACGTACAGAGACTTGATGAACACCACGATGGTACGCTTTCGACGCTGTCTGATTGCTCCGATCAGTTCGTAGTGCCAGCTCCGTCTGGACTTGAGTTAAAAAGGTCCTTGAATTCAAACAACCAGTAGCAGTTGTACTGTATACAGTTAAAAAATGACGTGTCTTGAGTTTTTTTCGATCTCATTAGTAGGGGAGTCGTAATAGCAAATTAAACGTTCGACGTAGATGCGTAGAACCGCCGGTTGCGGCGCGCCGAGGGTAGGAAAGCGTGAGGACGCAGAGAAAAACTAGCCAATGCGACGTCACCAGCCGGGTACCCTTGCTCGCCACTAAGCTGGTTGGCGACGATGAGGTCACGACGCGTTGGACAGATAATAGGCGGCAGAAAGAATCGTCGCACGCCCGCCGGCAATCGCTGCACTAATTTTTCACAATAAATGCGTTTTAGGGTTACTTTTGGCGGACATAAGTGCGATAACTGAATTGACGTGACAAAAAGCTATAAAAGTTAGTTCCTAACCACATTTTTTTAAAGAAATTTAGCTTTCTTTTAAACTGAAACGAAATTAAATCCAATTTCGAACCCTTTCATACGAAAAAGAAAATACAACTCGTTTTGTTGCGGAAGATAAATATAATTGAGAAAGCCTGATTTGTTTACTGATGCGACATTAGCCCTTGCTTCTTGAGGTAACACTAAGGCTCTTTTTTAATGATTTTGATAACTTTCTGTTTGGCCTATTAAAAGTGAGGAAACGTTATGATTTTTTTATGAATACTTACTACTTGGAAAGGTGAAGAAAAGCGCATTGTCCTCAGTGTGTGATCCGGAGGTGAATGGATGAACCGTTGCGTGGAAGCTGTACCTAGAATTTTGGAATAAGATATCAATGTCGCGTTTTCCATTTTAGAAGTACTAATAATATTTTACGCTTACATTTTTTCTGAGCCGGTAAAGCGGTGGCTGAGAAGAACCTGATACGTTCCGTTACGAAGTCCCGACGTAACTTTCACGGATACGCATTCAATTTGAGCCTGTGGTGTATATGTGTGACTCAACATGTAGTACGTGTAACGGCTACACAGGAGCTGCAAATAAATATGATTAACTTACTAACACGTAAATATATTCTCACGCACACAATCACGCAGCATGCTCACCAACTTGCTTTTTCACGCAGAACATCTATATGAAAGAGCCTACTGAATATCTGAGGGAAGTATGCGTGCGTGAAATATGACTGCTCCAAACCAAATAACACTTTTGCACCGTCAATATACACGGTGTCCCAGAGACATTCCCCGTCTGCGTCTATATTTCCGAATCTTTTAATGACCACTGTGGGCTTCAAATAATTTGGCCATTGTTATAGGCAATCTTTTTTCATCGATAGAGCGTAGATTTAATGTCGCCAATAAGACAACACCTTCGGTCAGTAGTTATACGCAGGTCGTAAGCGTTCTTCGAGTACCTTCTAGATTGCGCTGGTGTGTGTTCTCTCGACGTAAGCGGTGACATGCATATGTTTAACCCCTGCGCATTTTAGAAACTGGTAGCATTGCTATGTTTGTGTTTGCAACATGAAAAAAGAAAAACAGAAAAGTAAATGCCCATTTGTTCAATCTGAACACAAATCCATAAGGCTTAGGGGCATGACTGTAGAGGAGGGAGCAGTTTATTAAAGAAGAGTTTAATAAATTCTGAGAAAGACCACAGTTTCCTTCCAATCATTTTTATAGCCAAGACAAAGACAATAATCGAAAGCAGAAGCGTCCTTAAGGCGCCCCTTTAAACAAAATATTATTTTAGAAACGCGCAAACGGCAATAGCTGGTATCGCATGCTCCCACCTAAAAAAGGAAATTGTTGTGTATATGTTTATACAGCCGGAAGTTAGACTACCTTAGGGGGCATCTGGTTTCTCAGCTGTAGATAAGCAATTTAGCCAGTGCGGTACAACCGCGAACCTAAGGTCTTGAACGTGCATCACAAAATAGTGTTACACGACAGCACACCGGTACGATGCTCATCCAGATCGAAACGGGCAGGGGTGGGAATTGAACTTAGGATGCTGGGTGCTGCAGCCTGAGCTTTCGCTTCATGTGCTCCGAGCCGGTGTGCGCTAGCCTCTCGGCCACCGATCCCCACTGCTCCCACCTAAAGCAACACAAATTCTAGTTCTTTCTAATCATGTTTCCCAGTAATTCCCGGTGGTTACAACATATAGGCCAGAATGCGGTTTCTTACAAGAACTTTTAATAGTTACTTACCTCAGTTGCATGTTGGTGTTCAAAATTGTTTGGATCATCCTCGTAAGGCGTTTTTTGGGCGCTCACAGTGGTCGAAAGCCCAAATTGCTGGCTGGTTGCCACGAGGAAGGTTGCTAGTGCAATCAAAAAGAGAGACATTTTATGTTTCGAACGTAATTCGTATATCGCCTAAAATATCGCCCTTTTTGTACGTTCTTAGAAACATTGACTACGTAGATGTAACGTAAAAAAAAGAACGTTTGAGAGTTTTTATTGGTAAGTGAGCTATTGTCTTCTGCCGAACGTCAGTCAAATTCCCGTCAAAGGATTAATAAACAAAGTATTATAAAAAAGGCCTCGAATGAACAGATGGAAACATTCTTGTTCCAGGGTACCGAACGCTCCCACATCATCGCATTCTTTCAAGTTAATTATGAAGAATACTGTGGCCAAATGTGATAATCCGCTGCATTTCGGCGGCACATGGAACGAAAGCGCAGGCTGCACACTCCATCGTCGCGATTTGAAATATCACTTTGTTGTTTACGACGCGTATTGGCTTTTGCACCCGCGTGCGTTTTCGTAATCGCTACTGCATAACGCGCCTTAAAAATACTGAGTTAGCAGGTGCACTGCACTCTTTCTTTTTGCTTTCTACCAAGAAACCCATTTCGGTCTCCGCATCTGCATGTTTTGATTAAATTGTGCGTCGTGCATTCGTGTGTTGTGAAATTATAGGGAGTTTTAGAATAACGCACGCAATTTTAGCGCACGCTAGCGCTAAGTTTAGCACTTGCGTTAGGGCACGACGTAAGAGTGTTTTAGAATAGCGTTTCTCAGACGCGAAGCAAAAGCCCGAGCATCTCGCACTTGCAACGCCTCCAGAATACAGTCACCATTTTTATTTCACACACGAAATGCTGTAACTTGAGAAAACGCAAGTTCTTTTTTCTTTTTGTTCAGAGTAACATTTTAGATTTGTTTAAACATGAGGATATGACGCAAGCGGTTGACCGGTCATGTCCGCTTGCGTCGCCTCGACAAGAGAGGTCTCGTGTATACTGACCTTCGCCGAGGAATGTTCGCGCGTCTAAAACACCAAATTTCCGGTGATCGTTGCCCACCTTACTGGGTTTTCCAAACCGAGTGGAACGTCGTCCCTTATTGGCACTTGAAGTCGCGAGGATGTCGCCGATGGGGGGCTCACGACGCCGCCAAAGAGGCCGCAGCCATGATCCCGGCAGCCGCCATTTTTTAACTGTGCTCGTCTTGGCTTTAACCAACTTCTTATCAGGAATCCTCATTGGAGGAGCGCAAAGACTCTTTGCGTATACGCACGCAATTTCCGAACATTAGAAACGTTAACATAGCGCACACAAAGCGCAAAACGTGGTTAGCGTTCGGCGCAGGTGCAGTGGCGATGATGAAATTCTTTGCGTACGCAAAGCTTTAGCCTGCGCTATTCTGAAACTCCCTTATCGTTCTGCGCCGATGCGCGTTAAAAATATCAACTTGGAAGTCCATAAGCGCTGGCTAAATTTCTCATCTGCTGCCAAACGCCTGCGGTCATGCCACGAGGACAGAAAAAACCTGCCGCTATGTAAGCCTCCAACGACCACTTCGATTTTCGCCAGCATGCTTTCAATGTGGATTAAAGTTAACCCGGCCAATTATATCTAAAACCGATTTCACTCTTAGTTTAGACGGATCTGACATAGCCTATCCTCCCATTTGTTTAACGATGAATATAAACGGTACCAATATGTTCGTCGATATTTTAATTGTTTCAAATCAAGGCGGATTTCAGGGATGTGGGGTAGGGTGAGGCCCCCACCCCCTCCCTTCCTTCCCCCTAGATCCCCCCAAGGGCCACTCTTAGAGCCCAGCGCTTAGGCGCTCGTTCCCGGGCTTCGCGGAATAGCCGTCGGCGTAACCGCGCGCGTTGCATGATGGGACGCCACAGACTTATGCACCGATTCAATTTCTCGCTAAATTTAACGAACAAACTGAATTGATAAACTTGGATTGAGCGCGTTGGTAATAAATTCAAAAATCTAGGAAAGAGTAGAGGACGGACATGACAAACATCTTTCGTGATGTTTGTCCTGTACGTCCTCTTCGTCTGACTCGTATATTTTTAGACTGAATTGGTGTGTAGGTCTGTGACGTTCCATAATGCAATACTGCACATTTAGTTTCCCCGCTAAATTTAGTGATAAAACTGACGTCACATGACCTCAGCAACAATTCAGCTTCCTCGCTAAATTTAGCGGGGAAATGAATTGGTGTTAAGGTTACGTGGCGTCAAGTTTCCACCTAAATTTAGCGAAGCAACTGTGGGAGGAGAGGGGGGGGGGGGGCTACGGAGGGGGAGGGGAGCAGAAGAAGCGGAGGGGAGGGGAGTGTACGGAGGAGGAGGAGGAGGGACATAGCCCCTCCTCCTTCTCCTTTACAAAAGCTGCGCTCTAATTTCGTATTACAGCGATTTGTAAACGTCTCATTTTTCTTTTTTTAGAAAGCCACACACACCCCAGCCTTTTTTTCGTATGAAATGTCTAGTTTTTGGCGAAGTTTTAAATATGAGGATGATTAGTAAGTTTTTGTCTCCTGTGCTGTAACTTTTTTTATTCAGTGATGGATTCGAAAGGGGCTACAGTCTATTGAAAATGATGAATACTTTCGTAGGTGTTTGTTGCTTTTCAATATAGTACGTACCGGCGGCGATGCGCCTTCCCTATCGGTGCATTACTCTCGGCATGCCGTCGCAGGCGATTGAGTGCCGTTGTTGACGACTCTAACGCAGCGCTAGAGAGACTGGAGTTCCAAATGTTTTGCCTATTTCACCTTACAGCCCACGGATCTTTGACTATCAGACTTTTAGGCTGTTTTCCTCAAATAAAGGAATATTCGAAGAGTACACGGCTTTCGTCCAATGACGAGTTTGCCGATGCAGTGCGCCGTTGGTGTTTTTAACTGTCTCTCTCAATCGTCTACGACTTCATGCGGACGGTAGTGCACCGATATCAAAAGTGCATCGCCGCCCGTGGGTCTCTATTAATCAGTCACGTTTGGGAAAGAGGAGAATCCAGACATCAATTAGAATATAGCATCTCGCTATTCTATCGCTGAAAAACAAACTTATATCATAGGAGGCAAAACGTATTGATCACCCCTGGTATTAGGCTGACATAACCGATGGGGTAAAGCTTCGCCGATACTGCCCCCACCCTCCCTCTGCTTCAAATTCCTAAGGACCCCTCATGTCAATTTTAAATGCTCACTTTGTTATTGTTTATTTAAAAAAAAATCAATCTTTTCCAAAAAGAAAAGAAAAAATCTCTTAATCCTTTTTTTTAAATATAAAAACAATTAAAGATCACTATATTTTTTTGGAGACACGCGCAGTTAAGCGATCAGCGGCAACATAGACAACTGATATCACGTCTTCACCGTGAGTGTAGTTCATCAAATTTATTTGATTAAGTTGAAAGAAGTTTGATCAATTATTTTGATGTTGGCATGACCGAGCATTCTGTGACATAGTTTCCTAAGGACTGTGGATTCTTTTTGGTAGGGGTAAAGATCTTCCCTATTTCCGGGGACAAAGAAACCCCTCGAGATTTATGCATTCAGTTAAAGATTATATTAGGGTTTGACAGAGTCATCGGTCAGAAACCATTACCCACTAAGTTCGGCTTTGCGCGTTGGATGTTGCCAAACCTTATATTTGAATTTATTGAAATTATAAAGTCTGCCTCAGTGGGCGTCTGGTGTCTCAGCTGTAGATATACAATTTAGCCAGTGCGGAACATGAAAATATAACTGTTATCATTATTTCAACACGACTTTGAAGGAAGAAGAAAGATAAAGGATGAAGTGGGCTAGTTGGTTCAATATGTTGAACCATCTAGCCGACCTCTATAGTTTAGCACTTATATTTAAAATTTTCAGCAGTTTCTTTGAAATACGGAGTCCCTAAACTATTTGCTCAAAACAGGAGTGAAATTTTTGTGTAGGGGTATGAAGAGGTGAATAACTGGTTCCAATAAACCTTTATAGTGTTTAGGCGATTTCTTCAAAACATGGATAACTTCGGTGGTAGCTCTAGAGGAGCACGCATGACGGAAGGATATTTCGAGTTTTGTGTTTGATTCCCTGACGCAATTTACTTTATGACACGTTCCTACAAAGTAAAAGCAACCTTTCTCTCATGATTCCTCCCCTAAGGTAAAGGGCAGGACGACAATATGGTGTCTTGGAATGTTTAGACGTTTCTTATTGTAATTACGGTATTGCTATTACCTGAAGAGTATCGCAGCCATTGTCTAGCAAGCGCTTGCGTCGCTTAAAACTTACGCGATACCGAATGTATTTCCCGGTAGCTGAACACAACCGCGGAAGTAAGTTTTTGCTATTCCAGTAGCTATAGCGTCTTGGAAGGCAGTTTTGGAAGGTAGGTTCTAGAAAATATCTCCTTGGAGCCGACGTCGTGGGGCAGAGTCCCTATAACAAAGACAAGCTAGTTCATAATGAGTGAAGGTTAGTTGCCGTTTTTATCTAAATAATGTTATGCGTTACTCAATGTTATGCCATCACAAGCTAGTTCAAGTGACTGTAAACGGTTAAAAAGTGTTCAAATACCTTAAATTTAAGTTTTGTTTAATATCGACATGCAATTTTGCCATATTTAGTTGATACAATAATATGAAAACTACAATACAGGCTTAGCATATTTTTTATATGCGCAAAAGGAATTTAAAAATGATCATTTTGATGCATTTTGCGCCGTTTTATATGAAAAAGGCTATTTGTAAAAAATATGTGGATGCTTCTTTAAAATGTTCTTATTTGACGTGTACCCAACTTTTCTTTTTTTTTTTTTGCAAAGAAAATCGGTACTGTAATTTTTAATATTTTGTTTAATGTCGTATACCGTTCATAAAATAAGAAGAAAAAAGTATTACTATGTGCATGATTCAATGTAAAATTCACGGTGGTGCAAATTATCATAGCGAAAGGCTGGGCAACCTCCGCGCCTCAAAATTCGAAATTTTATACCTCCGGATAAACATTAGCTGCGGCATTCGCATATAGGTGAATGCTTCTCCAAAAGCGCATTACTTTAACATATATTTTTAGATAACACAAAAAATATGTCCCGGCCGGGCCATCATTGCACGATCTGACGTGTAACCGCCCAGGGAAAAAACTCGTGTCCCCGCTCAGGTGGATTCCACAATCATCAATATTGTTTATAGGAGCGAATAAATAATTCATGGCCCATTTCTGGCGGACGCACAAGCGCCAAGTGTGCAATCAGGTGAGTGCGGCGGCGAGCTGGTAGAGGCCCACTACGCTGAAGCCAAAACAACTAGAAAACACATCGGAGCGGGATTATGTTCACACGCCTGGTTGTCATCGCAAATATTTCTTGCAGCCGGAAACTTAGAAACTGAGATCAGCGGATATTAGTTTTAGTGCAATTAAATTACTGTAAAGGATAACTATTTGTTTGATTAGGGTTGACAGCAAAAATGGAAACCAGGAGATGAAGTTTCGTAAGGGACGAATGTCATATATGGTGCAGTTCTTTTAGAGGCCGAAGAACAGCCTTGCAATGAAAATGGAGTACTTTGCGGCAATTCATACGAACAGCTATGTTGTTGTACGGTGCGGCAGCCTGAAACGCCAAACGCAATTTAGATTACCGAGTGCATAAGCGCGCCGCAACTCGGAGCACGTGGAGCGAAAGCGCGCGATACTGAACTCACGCATAATTCCCAAGTCTGCTCTCCTCAGTTTTGGAAAAAATACTCGATAGAAGTATTTAAGTTAAGTTACTAAATACCTGCTTCATAAAGTATTTAAAATACTACTCAACTAAGTTCCGCTCTAAAGTATCTTGAGTAGAGTACAAATACTTAGAAATGTAATTCAATTACTTTTGAAGATACTTCCGCATTGCGTAATTTGTATCGACGTCAGTGACAACGACAATTATACAGCTGCGCAAATATGGTTTACCAAAAAGGTTTATTAGCAGGCAACAACACAAAACGGGGGAAAAAGTATCGTACTATTTTATGCAGTCCAACTATAAGGAGCAAAATATTGTCACGAATGGCAAATGATGAGGCGGCGAATAACTGAAGAAACTAAAGGTTTAATGATGCGAACTTGTGCCCAATACAAGATAGAGAAAGGCTAGCGTGGCAGGGGTCGGATGTCGGCGAAACAGCAGGATCGAGCGCTAGGGCGAGACTGACTCCAGACCGCCACTCGGAGCACCTTTTGTACCCGCGTGTGTTTCTGGAACATTCAGCGTAGAAAGTTCGGCACGCAGAACATTCTTAAGTCGATCAGACGACAAAGTTTTAGAACTTACGAGAATGTCAAGTTGAAAGAACAAATAAAAGAGAAGTCTGCCCCCTGGAATCGAACCTGGAGCCTCCGCGCGAGAGCCAAGCGCGAGAGCCAAGCGCGGTAACCATTGGGCCACGCGCTTGCCGGGAAACTTGCGTGGCAATATAAATGATAGATGATGTTACAAAATGTTTATGGGACAACAAGAAAGAGGTCGCTTTAGTTATTGGGGAGGAGATCAGACCTTGGCGCCCCAAGCGGTTAACTTTAGAACTAGATGGATGGGGACAACACATACAATGGCTCAGCGCTCGGCTAGCTTCACCGAACGCGGCGTCAGCGTTCGGCTGGAGTTCATGTTCTCCGGTGAGGGGGAGGAGGGGCTCTTTTGCTGCCACTCCGGCGTGCATGAACAATGCAGCATGCACGGTGCCCAGCCCAGCACAAAAGCCCAAGTGGGTCAACCTCCCATCCTCTGACGACTGCTTTCGGGAGAGATCCGGCACTTAGCGTCACTTAACTAATTGGTGGTATTTTTTCATTACACTTTGCCCCGCGCACAATGGACTTCTTCCAAAACCGACGCGCCCCATTGCGGCGAAATACCACGCAGTGCACTCTGGGAACTAGTTGGCCACTCAGTTTCGGTTTCGACTGAGCAGCTTCATCTCATGCTATCACGCTGCGACCGAACGCGGTGCTTGAGTTTTCGATTATCTGACTTTTCACGAACGTACAATACACTCATTCTCGAGCGATACAAAACGAAGACCGGGGCACTTTCCTTGGTTCCCGATACACCGGATATTGTGCGTGCGTATGCGAACGTAGTAAGTCGTGGCTTAGTCACCTCACCCGACGAGTGCATCTTTGAGCTCAATGTCAGCAATCCCGTCTAGTACCAGTGAACTACAACTGAAATTTGTTCGTCTGCAGCCTTACACGTATTTTGTTTGCCAAACATCCGCTTCTTATTACTTCATTGGGTGAAAAGCAAGCCGCATCCTCACACGGTATCAAAGTTGAGCCCAGCGTTTACGCATGAACTTTTAAGGAAACGCAATAAATTTAACCTCACTACTGCACACAAATTACTATGGTGTCTTCCTCGTGTCATCATATATCTCCCACTCAAATTTTATGGTGATAGAAGATTAACTTTCCGCAAACGCCGAGATCGGCTAGCTACGACGGAGGCCCTAACAAGCGTCCCCTACTCCTCGCTAAGCCTTTTTGGACGAGCTTTTACTAACGCCCGAGATCTGCGCCGGGAACGGTGTGTCTGAAATTATCTCGGCATACTCAGGCAGGAAGAAAGCAAACACATAACAAATATTATGGCCATTAGCAACCGTCAAAGGCGCTTTGAATTCGTTCGAGCACTTCTGTGAAGAATGTCGCACCGTGCGCCGGACGGGCATGAACCCCAATGCGGTGCGCATAGGGGTTCATGTCCGTCTGACGCACTTCCGGCGAACGGTGCGACATGCTTCACACAAGAGCTCGACTTTTGCATTCTTAAAACGGTCTGTATGCGTGAATTTGCCTATATGATTGTAGGATAACTTTATGCGCATACGCGATGTTGAATATTAGTGGAATGCAAGCGGGTGGGGACTTCACTTCGTGCAGTACTGCGGGTCAGTACAGATAAGAGATAAGAAGTGTGATAAAATTCAGCTTTTTAATGGCGCCTCCGAGTTTTACCTCGCATACTCAGGCACATTAAGAAAAACAGTAATTGCAAAAAGTGACATTTTGCCTATGAACGCACGAAACAAACAAACTTCTTGATCAACAACACTAATGTAAAGGCGTGAGCTCGATGCATGCATACTTATTGTTTGCTACAGCTTGTTGATTTGTACACAAGCAAGATCCTCGAGCTTCGCAGCGTCGAGACTCCCAGCACTGGCTCGTCCACATACCTCGATTGGAACGCTAACAGGAAGGCTCAAGTACTAAAATACAACAATCATGTGTTAAGACAAGCTATACGTCTCGGGCTTGTGCTAAAGCTTCGAGGTCTGACCATTTAGGTTAGTTTAGAGACCACGAATGACGCTCTCGGGACCAGAAAACAATCTCTGGTCGACGTGTCGATCGAAACCGAAACCATGCCACCCTCCTCCCTGGCCAACTAGTTCCCAGAGTGCAACGCGCGCCGTGTCGCATGCAGGGCTTTATGGAAATAGTCTATTGAAAAAAGATGACATAAACATGCCCAAAAGGCCTGTGGGCATGCGCACAGGCCTTGTGTTGGGTAAACACCAAGGTGTGGGGGTGACAAACGGGTCAGAGCGCCTCGCCAATATTGACATCGCTGAATATCACGTCCTACAGCGTATTTTAGACGCAATCCACATTTCCTATATGGGGAATTCACTATAAACGAACTTGGGATACGGATATGAGTGAATGGATAACAAAGAGAACCCACATAATATCCGCGACAGTGGTCGCACTTCTTCAAGTAGGTTGCGTTCAGAAAGGCACTCAGCGCTCGTTTCCTGTCCTGTTCTCTGCTTATCAATGTTTGCAAGACAGTGTTCGCGAGTGCAGTAAGTGCCGGACTGACGACATAAAGAAAAGAAATAAGAAGAAAACCCTTGGCTTTTTTGCCTAGCGGGGTTAAATATACAAAAAACAAAACAGAAATGTATTTTTTTTCTGAGTATGCACATTTTTTTTATTCTCTTCTATTTGTTATTTTCATGATACTCAAGTCTGCATTTTTTGTCATAGGTCGTTTCCCAGTCTGTGTTGCTCCTCAGGGTGGCATCTTTACTTCCGAAAAACCATACCTTTTGTTTGCGAATTTTTTTGAGGGAAACTCAATGGAAACAGAAGGCGCCTTTTGGGAAGGTGAGGGTAGAACCTTCATTGTACGAACTTTGGGCTGAACTATGAGTCACAATCGGCAAAAAAGCGATGCTTTCACGAGCTCAATCAAAGTCACCGTAGCTAATCGGAGCTAGTAACAAAATTTAGTTGCTCGAAAGAATGTTTACGTTTGCTCGTGCTACGCCCACGCAACTTCACATCGAAAAATTCGGAAAATGAAAGAATGTCAAAAATGTATTTAAGATAATGAGTACAAGTAATTAAAATAGAGTATTCAATAGTCTCGATCAAAGGTATTTGCAAGATACCAAGATACTTCAAGAGGTATTTGAAACACAGTATCTTGACTAGAGTATTTGAGATAGGCGCAAGTCTGGTTGTCCTGCCGCTGCGCGTTTTGATTTGAATAGGCATCGTGCCGGCTTGCGGAAGCGTAACCACAATTGCCCGATGCATGTTTAAGGCCCCAGTCAACTGTTGTACTGCACAAGCTAAATTGTACAACTACAGTGAAAACGCAGGACGCCGTAGCAACTCATTCCAGCATTTGTCTCTTTAAATTTTCGTAGAGCTTTTTTTTACTTTAAACTTGACATTGAGAAGGAGTGACAATACAACAAACGAAATCGAACGCCTGAGTATGCATCCCGGAATATTTTGTAAATAACTTTCAAGCTGCGAAGCGTGAATGCACCCAGCCACCGCACCTCCGGCGGTGGAAGAACTCCGCAATGGAAGATTTTACTGTTTCTAAGCAAGTTATTCCACAGCAGGGGATCTGAAACACCTGGCTCGCGAATCGCATGCGGCCCGCAGGCCCAGCTGGCTACGACTCCGGGTTTCCATATCTCGAGTGCTAGAAATGGCATACGCCCTAGCGATCTCATCTCGCCGATTCAATTTCTGTCGAAACGTAGCTGTGCTCTTTTAACGTATCCACATAGTTCATACTTATTCGTGTTCATTTGCCCTTTGTTTTGCCTTATTTTTTGCTTCCCAGATCTTTCTAATTCAAGCGTAATTAAGCTATTCGTTGAAGGATGGATCTCGGCGGCGCGAACTCTCGATCAACAAAAGCAACTGCCAAAGTTAATGCTCCAAGCTCAAGCTTCTCGCCTGAAAAAAAGAAAAAGAAAACAAAAAAAAAAAAAAAATAGAAAAAAGTATATATTACCATTAAAGGAGTCACGAAACGATTTTCCTGCTTTCGCTAAATATTACTTAGAGTCCCTCCCTAACGTTAATAACTGAACAATTTTGCCTTAAAATTTCTTTTTAGGCAAAAAAAACAACAACAAAAAAAGCAGAAATTTGAGCATCGTTTATTCCCTCAATTGGGGGCCAAAACAAGCGGCCACGTGACCTGGTGCCAGGGATGGGCAGTATTTCAAATACAAGTATTTGAAATACGTATTTTAAATACTTTGTGTATTTTGCATTTGTATTTAATTACAAATTGGGTAATGCATTTGAAGTGTGTATTTAAATACTAAAACGTGGATGTTTCAATACAATTGTAATTAAATACAATTTTGTGGGCGAAAATACATCCCTCAAATTTATTGTCACTGTCCAGAGCAGGAAGCAAACCACGTTCTGCACCGAATGCAGTGTCTCTCAATCAAGCACAAGCGTTTAGTGACTTTGTGATTACGATGTTAGTCCAAAGCAAGAATAGTGACGAAATCGACGTTCGCTGGCAGACTGGCTAAATAAGTGCCTGTGACAACGTGTGATGCTTTCCAGCCTGATTTCCATCCCTATTTTTGCCTGGAACATTCTAAATGCGCTGGTCGTCCAGATGTTCGTAACTGCTGCGAGTTGCAACAATAAAAAATTCCCTAGCTAGTGCTGCGCGTTTTGGTCGTCTCGGATCTTTGTTGGTCTATACCAAAATGTAATGGACAAAAAAAAAAAAAAAAAAAGCTGCTTGAAGCTCTTTACTTTTTTCACCTATTACGTCCAAGCTGATTACATTTTTTTTGTGATTATATTTCTATTTCGTTACTAGGGCCTCGCACACTAACTCCCGAGTGCGCGATGCAAAATTAAAATGAGATACCCAGAAAACCGTTGCAGGTGCTCTGAAGTCGCTGACGCAAATTTTCAGGAATGTATTTGAAAAAGTATTTGGAGGAGACCAAATACATTTGGTTGTATTTGTATCTTGTACTTAAATGCTTTTTTTTGGAAATGTAATTAGATTTGTAATTAAATACATTTTTGACGAAGTATTTTGTATTTGTATTTCGATACATATTTGCATGTATTTTGCCCATCCCTGCCTGGTGCCTATCCTATGCCGCCAACGTTAATCATACCCACGCGCCTTCGGTGGCGCCACACTGAGCATGACGGATTAAACGTCATTCTCAGTATCACAACTCAGGTTTAAGCTTAATATCCTTTCAGTCTCGTCATTCGCCGAGGTCTCTTCGCAGATCGCAATGATTGGCGCTCCGAGTGTTCTGCGGAAAAGTAGACGTATGGGCATTTTTAACAGTTGTATCTGTCGGTGACTGCGAATACTGCTGTTTCGAGTTTGTTTTAACCCTTCACGGCCGGCACCAGCCGGTACGCCGGCCTCGCCTAGCCGAATGTTTCACATTTTTATTTGCATTTTCTGCGCTTTATAATTCTTGTTCGTTTGATCAGTAGTTCTTTCATCTGCGTATTTGAATCATGTACGCAGACACACGCACGCAAGCGCGCACGCACGCACGCATTTCCAAATAAATGCAATGAATTTAGGGCGCCTTTTTGGTACAACATTCCTTTATTCAAATAATCATCTAATTGTTAAGAGCTCAGTGAAAAATTTATTACGTCTTTTCAATTTTCTGCTTTTCAACTAAAATAGTTATGTCTGATTCTGCCGGGCGGCTACGAAAGTGAGGTTGATTTCATAAATTTCATTTTTAATTTCTTGTACAGCGAAACGCTGAAGGAAGATGCATTCAGGCTAAGAAATAGTAAAAACATAAACGCCATGAAAAAAAAAAAGGCTTTTAAGTTTATTATTATTTTTTTTTGTTTAGCTGTGTAGCCCCAGCAGCCAGGACACCCCATCAAGGAAGGCGTTCATGTCGTCTGCGAACTTGTGCTCTAGGTTCGACCTGGCGGCCGCTCCCATTCCTGCTGCGGCGCTCATGGAGCTCCACTGTCGCTCCAGGTTCGCCTTGTGCGTGCTGATGGTGTCGCTGTTTGCCGGGTACCTTGGCCTGCTCGTGTTTGGCACCTCTCCGTTGCGGAGTGGTCATATTCTGACCTAGAAGGGGTAAATATGTTGAAAATAGATAACATAATCACTAAAATAAATTACCCGCTCAGAACGTCACACCCCAAAGCAATTCTGATGATATAAACCACTCCACTGGTGACCTCTTGTGCGCATTCCTACAATATTTTGTTGGACGCCTCAAAGTTCAGAAACGCGTAAAGAAAATTTCAGGTTAGGTTTTACACAAGATGAGGTCTGCCTCCCTTTGAGATGTGGCAACACAATTTCACGCTTTAGATGAGAAAATAAGCCAGCGAAGTACGACCGCTAACCTGGGGTCTCTGATGTGCACCACGCAGTAATGATTTCACGAACGCACGTCGCTACGATACTCATCCAGATAGAAATGGGCAGGGGCGGAGAACTGCAAGCTTCGTTGTTGGCAGAAAAAAAAAAAAAGAGCATGCGCTCCACCTCGGCGTCGGCCCTGAACTCACGAAGGGCCTTGCTCGGGATGACGTACACGCTTTATAGCCAATCACTTCTAAGTTGACGCTTATGAATAACTTTTTTTTACCTGTGTCGTATGGTGGATGTTCCTCTGGAAGTCGACCATGAATTTGCCTAAAGGCATTCTTGGCTGGCACGGAAATCTCGCGCTCAGGGAGCTGTACCAACCCTCTACGTGGTTCGTAGTTCGTATGTTGTCCTGCTCAGCCTTGTGGTTCCACAACACGATTTGTCTCTCCAACGAGAGCCATTGCTGCTCGAAGTATAGGCAGCAAAAGCATGAAACGATAAAATAAAAACGCAGTATTTGCCGTCACCGAGAGATACAATGTGCACGGAAAAATTTAGCGGATAACTTTCCTCGCTAAATGTAGCGGAAAAATTTCCTCGCTAAATCTCGCGAAAAAAATTCCCCGCTAAATGTAGCGGAAAAATTTCCCTGCTAGACCTAGCGGAAAAATTTCCCCGCAAAATCTAGCGGAAAAGTTTCCCCACTAAATCCCCTTACAAAAAAAAAAAAAAAAAGAAAGAATGAATTGAGTTTTATTTGAAAGTGTATTGTACTCACTCAATAGACCGCATTCAGTCTCAGTTGAAACTCCAATGAATTTTTCTAATGAGTCCCTATTGAACCGTACCAGGGTATTGGCCACTGAGTCTTAATTGAATTTTTAGCAATTGCATTACAATTGAATTTTGCAATAGCGTTTCAATAGAACTTTTGCTATTGAGTTTCAATAAAAATAGTGCAATTGAGTCTCATTTAAATTTTTGCAACGCGTTTCAATAGAATCTATTAAAACAGCGTTTAAACAAAATTTGCTACTAGTTGAGATTTTTTTTTGTATAATTCCTTAAAGCAAGCAACATGAAGGAAACAAATCACATGGAGGAAACGAACACAAATATCATAACTGAGCACTCTTAACCGACTAATCGTACTCCCCTTGACTACCACCCACCGCCTCATATACGCTACAAAAAAAAAAAAAAAAGGTATTCATTTGGCCGGTGACCACATCAGCGTTTATCAAGGTTCCCAGTTTGGTATTTCCTCCTTGGAAGTCTCATAAATGATAAACAGTGTTTCAACGTCATTGGACTCTATCACTTAATAGAATAATTGAAAAACATTGGTATAAGCAATAATTTTTCGGTGCAGTAATCCACAAACGACCAAACTTAATTACATTCATAGTAAGTAAATTCAATAGAATCGATATTGAGTTTCTTCTGATCAAACTCAATTGCATTCTTAATGAGTAAATTCAATAGGATCGATATTGAGTTTCTTATGACCAAACTCAATTGCATACCTAATGAGTAAATTCAAAAGAATACATATTGCATTTCTAATGATCAAACTCAATTTCATTCTTATCAGCCATTTCCAAAGAATATATATTGAGATCTTAATGACCAAACTCAATTACATTCCTAATGAGTAAATTCAAAAGAATCGGAATGAGTTTCTTATTACCAAACTCAATTGCATTCCTAATTAGTAAGTTCAATAGAATCGATATTGAGATTCTAATGACCAAAATCAATTGCATTACTAATGAGTAAATTCAATTGAATCGATATTGAGTTCTTAATGATCAAACTCAATTGCATTCCTAATGAGTAAGTTCAATAGAATCGATATTTACTTTCTTATGATAAAAGTCTATCGCATCCCTAATGAGTAGATTTATTAAAATTGATATTAAGTTTCTAATTATCAAACTCAATTGCATTCCTAGTGAATAAGGTCAATAAAATCGATATTGAGTTTCTTATGATCAGTCTCAATTGCATTCCTAATGGGTAAATTCAATAGAATCAAAATTGAGTTTCTATTGATCAAACTCATTAGACATTGAGTTTATATTGAGTTTCAACTGACTCTATACAAACACAATAGAAAGTCAATTGAAACTCATTGAACATTTTTGTAAGGGTCTAGCGGAAAAATCTCCCCGCTAAACCTAGCGGAAAAATTTCCCCGCTACGGGACGGAATTATTTTCACATGCCTGATTGTCAACGCAAATATTTCTCGCAGTCGGCAACTTAGAAATTAAATTTGGCAGGTGTCCTTTTTAGTGCCGTTGAAATACTGAAATGCATAACTGTTTTGTTTTATTTTGGGGTGACGGTCGAAAGTAAGCCAGGAGACGAAGTTTCGTAAAGGACGAATAATGTCATATCTTGGGCAGTTCTTTCAGAGGCCATAGAGCAGCATGGGTATAAAAATGGCGTGTCTTGCGACTCCGGAAACCAGGAGCAATGTAGTTGTGCGGTGTGACAGTTAGGTTAACGCGTGGAACACAATTTAGATTATCGAGTGTGTTTGCGCGCGCCAACTCGTAGCACTTGGAGCGAAAGCACGCGATTCTGAACCCAGGCATGATTCCTAAGTTTAACCTCCTGCCGCTGCCCGTTTTGGTTTGGACGGCCAATGTGCCTGCTTGCGGATAGCGTAATCATAATTGCCCGATGCGCGTTAAACACGCAAGTCAGCTACCGCACAAGCTAAATTCTACAACTACAGTGAAAACATCAGACGCCGTATCGACACATTCCAACATGCGTCTGTTGCAATTCTCGAACAATTATTTTGATTTTGAGTTTGACATTGAGAAGGAAAGAAACACCCGGAATGAAACACCTGCCAATTCAATGCGGCATATTTGTAATTAACTCTCAAGCCACGATGCGTTAAAGAGGTATTTCAACAAAATTTGAAGTATACCCGTCAGGTGGAGAAATATGCTGAACATGGTCCACAACATCCGTAAATGACAATCGCACGTTTGTATTATGAGCCTGATGGCTCTATTTTTTGTTCTAAGCGTTCACTTTGGCAAGCGCTCAGAGAGCAGCCAGCGGAGAGCACGTCACATCCGGCGCAATCGTGACGTACGTAGATTGTCTCAGGACTATCAGAGCCAACACCTCCTAGACAGTTTTCAAAGCCTACGCGTCACGTACGTCACGCACTGGAGGCCTGCACGGGCGCTGACTGGATGAGAGTGCCACGTCAGCGTTCGCGTGGGACTCCTTTCCTATCATAGTTTCACGCGAAGGCTGACGCGGCACTTGAATCCAGTCAGCGCCCGTGCAGGCCTCCGGGACTGGACGTCATATCACGTGACGCGAAGGCTTGAAAGTTGTGTAGGAGAGGTTGGCAAAGCTGCGGCAAGGCTGACGTTGTCAGGATGCCCTAACCGTTCCAGCCACCGTAGAGGTGGCTGCGCACGCCAGCGATCGGGCCACCGCAACTATAACCCCGAAGCTGCTTTTGTACGAATTTTGAGTGACGGCTAAATCTTCTATAATCTTGTAGAGGGAGAATAGCGACGTCTGGGACACACAAAAGAAAGTCTCGGTGCGTCTTGTGCTGGCCGGAGTGCTGTCGGGATGACGTCAGGATCAAAGCATGTCTAGTTCTAGGCGAGACAGTCATCGTCACTACCTGTCAAGGTTCGTAGTCGGGCATTACAAACGAGACTTTAGTGACATCCACCAGGTTCTCTTTGGTAATCATTTAATTCCTTTTAAAATTCCCTTTTTGTCTTTTTTAACAAGATATTGGTGTGTCCGGTGTGATATACTGCTCCTTTGGACACGTATATATATATAAACAAATAAGCGCCAAACTTCGATATAGTATCCCTTTAATGCACTCGACCACCACGCCCCCGGCGTTGCAAGGGCAGTCCTGAAACATTTTAGAGTTCATAAGCAAGTTATGCTAAACTGATTTGTAGGAATCAGAATGGATGAGAACAGATTACACCGTTTCATTTCTGTATGATTTGTGCATGTTGGTAGTTCGTGGTCTTCTCTTTGTATCATTTGGCAGTTTTCACGCTGTGTCAGGTATTTGTTTCGAGGTCTGCTCATACGGACATTCGCTCCCTCGATCACCTCTGCCGCTCGTCCCTGAGCGGCCTGCCGATTCTTCCCGCGAATAAAAGAGCGTTCGTGAGAGGGAAAAGTTCTTCCGTCTGCCTGGGTGGGTAGTAGGAGCGCTGCATACGAATAAAACTTAAAGGGCGCCTAGAAAACAACAACAAAAAACTGTTTTCTTAGACAGTTTGGATGGAACACGCGTGTAAAACAATTAATTGAACGCGAAAAAAATAATTTAAGAGCCATATTGATGGCGAAAAACTTTAGTTGACATTTTGCGTGCCAAGTCCATGACGTCACAGAATGGTCATTCGCTCAACGAGATGGTAATTCGCTCTCTCCCCTCAACCTGAAGGCGAAGCCAATCCACCTCTCGTGCCTGAAACGCCGAGAGAAAAAACAAGTGGAAGTGATTACCGACTGAATCGCATTTCGAGCCTTCAATATTGCCCTAAATTTGTTTTTCGCGTAAATTTAATTTTTTGTCACACGTGTCCCAACCAAACTTCGTAAAAGAAACTTTTTTTTTTTAGTCGCTCTTTAAGAGTGGTTTCCTACCTACCGCGCTTTTGCTCGAGAGGTGATATCTCAAACAATTTCCCGCCTAATCGTTATTTTTTTTATGTCCTTTGAAGTGCGCGCACTCCGATGTGACTCAGCTCGAGCGCGTAGCCTTGGCTAATACCAACGTTACTAAAACACTCAGTTGGGAAACTCGCCGTCGAAACCTGGGCCGCTGGCGTCCACCGAGACCGAGCTAAATGCGACAACAGCGCCACTCTTTATCGTTTGTCTGTACTGTGGTCACCTTGAGCTTTTTGAAAGCCTGTTTTTGCGTAAAAACAAACGAAAAAAAAAACTCTTTTTGTATGAAATTTATTGGAGTTTAGTACCAAATGATCGGTGCGTGATGTTTTTATTATCTTTAGTTCGCAAGGTTTTGCGGAACACTTAATATTGTTTTTATTCAACCATGCCTCAGCGGGCCTTTCAGGTAGCGCGACCCTACCTAGGTGCATTTTAACTTCGGTGGTTGAACGCGGCGCGTCCGCTGGGGAGACAGGGTGGCACCCTGACCCTCTACCGCTGTATCTGTTCTTAAAGCCAAAATAGAAGTCACGTGCAGTTCCTCGGGTGGCCGCTGCGGGAGAAATGGTGGCGTTGTGTTGGTCATTAGCTCGGTGCTCGGAGACAGATTGGGGCCTTTTTTTTTTAAAGCTGTTTCTATGGGAGTTTCCCAACTGAGTGTTTTAGTAATGTTGGCTAATACTTAGGCGCCATTTTAGCACACGAGTCACCCACTGAGTGTGCCAGCGAGCCCACTCGTTGCAACAAACGACGTCTTTCCCCTTAGGCAGACCGACTTGTATGGGCACCCTGAAGATTTAACTGAATGGATGGATGGATGAATCCGGCTGAGCCTTTTGATCGGGCGGTAGCTTACGCCACCTAGCCATTTTGTTTTACTATTTAGGCTTAGAATATTTACATGTGAAAACTATATTCACTCCGCGCTGAAAAGGGAGTTAAGCTATAAAACCCCCTTGCCATCAGTTAATAAGAAAATACCTAGTTTTCCCTCGGTTTCTGCCACCACCTCAGTACCGATACGCCCGCCTCTCGCGGCGGCGTTACGCGTACTCATCGGGAAGTAGCCTCGGCAGCCGCAGCTCGACTGCAGTGGTAAAGCAGTAGGTGTTGCAAGGTCAACATGCCTGCTTGGGATACCACATTGGCGGAAGCGCGGGAGCAGCGGGAGCAGTGGCGGAGCTCTACCGGTCTCCCTACGCTGGCTCAAAAGTGGCCGTGTGCGGCGCTGTTCGGCTGGGCGATTGGTAGCGGCTCCTAGCGGCGCAGGGTGCCCATAGCAGCCTATAGTGTGACTGCGAAATCCAAAGCTGCGGTGAATGCGTCGAACGCTGCAAAAATCAAGGCGTTTCTACCGCTTCACGACGTTTATCTGCTTTAAAGTAAGTAGCCTGATTTCTTGGTTTCTTTATAGAGACTTTTAAACAGTTGCTGGTCTTTCACGCAAATCACGGGCACCCAATCCCTAGAAAGTGTAGCGCGCCGTGTTGCAAATAAAGAATAACGAGAGACCTCGATCGCCGGTAGCAGAAGGTGACGTCAAAAGAGAACCTTTGGGATATCTGTGACGGAACAATTCACGGAAAGGCAGCCACAAAGCTAGCCGGTTGCTGCCAAGACCCATAGCCGTTGTATGGCCGCTATCAACGACTCAGTAAACATTGGACACGTTATGCAAATGAGAGCACCATGTTTTTTTTTTGTTTTTTTTTTGTTTAAAAAATAACAATTGTTTTAGATTTAATGATGGGCAACACATTTATAGAAAAAAAACCGTAATATGTGGAAGGGTTTGAAATAGTTAGCCTTGCATTATAAAGAACAGAAACACAAAAGCTGCTGCATTCAGACGGAAGAATAAAAACATTACGATAATGAAGCTTTCTCGCCATAGGCTCATGCCGTTTAGAAATACTATAAAATGTCAGATATCTTGGTGTAATTCTTAAAGATGCGATGTAGCAATTTTAACTTCGGAAGAATTGGCAGTTTTAAAATTTTACATCGTTTATTTTACCGAAAGGAATAGAGAAAACCCCCTTTTTCTCTTGAAAAATTTCGGTCCCGTTACGTAATAGCTAAAAAAAAAATAACGGGAAGATTTTGATTTGCAGCCGCGAGGTTGCGACCATGGGAACTACGGCGTAACGCGCAGTGGGTATAACGTAATAAGGTGGCAAGACGTGCCGTTATGTGCTCAGTCTAATGCTATATTGGGTAAAAAATTGTCGTTTTAATATGAGGAAATCCGTCAAGAACCTCGTATCATCGACAAGGTTGTACTATATTCGGTTCTAGTTGTGCCATCTGCCCGAGGTGAAAAAAAAGAAAGGCGTTCACAATTTCCTGTAATGCTGAATTAGAGCGCAGCTCTTGAGGAGGAGGAGGAGTGGAGGGTACGTAGAGGAGGGTATTTTCCCCCTCTTCTTCTCTTCTTCCACGCCCTCCTTTTTTGTGACGTCACTCGTGACCTTCGTCACCCTCGTGACGTCACACGTGAAGTCACGTGTGCCGTCATTATGAGAAACGTCTCATTATGCAACGTGCGGTTTCGGCGACGGCGACGCTCAAGCCGGAAACAAGCGCTTAGAAGGGCACTGACACCCTAGGGGTCCTATTTTTTTATTTTCTAAAACGTTGCAAATTGTAGTCATAGACACGTAAAAAAAAAAAAACCACATCGCAAAAAAAGATTTTTCCACGCGCGCGCGCGCCTTTTTATATTTGGCGTTTCTCTCTCCCGCTCTTCGCCTCCTCGCTTCTTTTGATTTCTGACGTCAAAAATCAGGAAATTTAGAAGCTTTGTAGGCGACATTTCTATGACATTTATCAACGGCAATCGTAAAACATGTTTTTTAACGCAATTGCGAACGCACTACGGCCCTCTTTTTTTGAAATACTAAAAATCGGAGTCCGGTGTGATGTCGCCTTCTGGAACTGTAACCTCCATCGGAAAACATGTCGCCTGGGAAGGCGGCACCGCTCGCACAGAATAAAACCGGTTTTCTCGGTCCACCGGCGCCCTTATCTGCCGCTCCTTTTCTCCTCGCTTCGGGTCGCAGTAACAACAGCACGGAGTCGTAAAAGGAAGTCAACTTTCAGGACTCCGAAATATTTGACGTCAACGCACCGGCGTGGATCGCGCGGGAACTTTAAATTCGGCACTTGGAAATTGTTTTTTTTTTACTTCGCAAATACTGAATCTCCAAGTTTCACATTTTGAAGGTAATGTCGAGGCATCGTTTTCAATTGTTTCGGATAATAATAATAAAAAATTGATGACTTTGATGTGTCAGTGCCCCTTTAAGAGCTGCGCTGTAAAAGTATTCCTCCCCTGAGCCTTAGCCCGTTGTGCTTCCACGTCAGTCGAAATTCCTTACGGAAAAGCAGGCTTTTTGCTCCCCCCTCTCCACATCGCTCAGAACAACTTTGAAGGTCGTCAAGCGAATAACGAGCAGAGGCCGCGCGCGCCGGAGGCTCTGAAAGAGAAACCGAACTGAACAGGATCCTCCCTCTCCCCATTGCGCGTCACTGCGCACGTGCCTCGGAAGAAAGTGTAAGAGTGTAGAGTGGTTTGGAGGCGCACAAAAGCCAACTGTTTGACTCTACTTTTTCCAAATAACTAACGCGCGTAGTCAAAATTTGTTTTTAGATCTTTTAATCCAGACGGGACAGGGTGAATAACTACCACTATCATTTTACCGAAGTCCACACATCGTTGCACGGCTCCTTTAACAAAGGCATATGGTGGTACGAAGCAGGCTAAATGGCAAATAGAAAGATATAGATTGTAGGTATAACTTTCAAACAGAAAAATACATTCCCCTCGTTTGTGCGCTGTTTTATTTCTAACTTTTTTTGTTGTCGATATAATTACTTTTTCTTGGTACGGGGTAACCGCAGTGTTT
This sequence comes from Ixodes scapularis, assembly GCF_016920785.2. Lineage (NCBI taxonomy): Eukaryota > Metazoa > Arthropoda > Arachnida > Ixodida > Ixodidae > Ixodes > Ixodes scapularis. Next base: position 89,237,363 of record NW_024609880.1, read on the forward strand.
CTCATAATCATCCTGTCTATGTATCACAAAAAACAAAAATCTTCTTGTAACACAATTTGAGGTATGATAGCCACACAGCCCTCTAGCATAAAAGAAATTTGAACAGTTTAAATAATAATTTGCCTCAGCTTTTGTCGCTGCAGTTAAAAAGCGGGCTTCGTATGCTGTTTTCTATCCTGATGTCTGGACGGTGCCGCGCTCGAGGACGACCTAGGGTAATCCGATGCTTAACCACGCCTTAATTGCTTAAAGTCTTCAGTTGTTTTTAATAACTTGAAGACCGTTGTGCCAGGCGTCAGAATATCCGAAGTAAAGAAGAACCACGAAAAACGCTCTTCTTTAGATCGCGCCACCCGTCGAAGTTGGTATCTACGGCCACTGTTTCTATATTGGAACATTTGAAGATCACTGCCGCAATCGTGTCTGCGGTTCTGTCACTGATGGCGATTGCAAAGTCGGACCGTTTTACCCAGCACCTTCCTCGGCGACTTCTTCGTTAGGGACCCCCGGCTCCGTAGTCCTCACGCAGTGCCTCTCACTACACCCCCAAACAAAGACCATGAATTCACGCTTCTGGTTTCCCTCGCCACAAAGATTAAAGAGCGGTCCCGACGTCCTGAACCTCAATTTGTGAACGCGTCCAAATTAGAGGCGCAATTGCCCCTCCATGGAGTTTTACTGCGCTCGTGTGAGTAGCCCAATCTCTCCAACGTTTTTGAATGCCATTTCAACAATCTGGGTTCTCACCTGAATTGGGAGGCGCGCAATGCTTAAAAACTGTTGCGTACCGTGCTGCAAATCGAGTGCTGCGAGAGACCCCGATCTGCACTACCACAAGCTGCCCTCCAAAGAAAGCCTTCGGGATGTTAGGGAATATCTCACGGCAACACAGAGGCAAAGGAAGCTTTGGTAACCGGGATCTAGGTCCCAGGACTGTTGTGTGCTCCCTTCACTTTAAAAGAGAATACTACAAGGTAGAAATTATGATGTTTAAACTCTGAGTCTTGGAAGGAAACTTGAAGACCAAGTAGAAGGTTGTGGACAGACAGCGTCCCAAACTCAGCTCCACAATTGATGATTAATACTCACCAACTCGACTGCACTTCGACCATTTTTTTCGCCAAATTAGGAATTAAACGAAAAGTCCTGCGACAGACTGCGCGACGCCAACATAATTTTCCTCGTATCCATCTTACACACAACCAACGTTTTTGGTGAAGCGCACAACATTTAGTTTTTTTTTGTTTAAAAGTGTACAAGAGTAGATCCAGTACGTGACTAAATTGAGACTCACTGACTAAAAAAACACACACACACAGACACACGCACACACACACAAAACAAAAACATAATCCACCAGGCAAGAAAATACAACCAAGAAATACGGCCGTGGTCCAAGCGTTTAGCAGGTAGAGCCGGGCGGGTGAGCAGCTTACGTAGCTAGGTTTACGTAGCTAGGAGACTACCTTTAAAACGGAGACCCCATGTACGAGTTCCTGCTTTTTGTGGTGCACCACCGCCGCCAACGCCGTGATGTCCCCTGTACAGGCATCGCCTGCTGTCGAATCTGTATCCGCATTCGAATCTGTATGCAGACTGTCTTTTGTATGATCTGTGACCCCGACTTTACGCTCGCACCAGTCAGCAGCGTGGCGGCTTTGCAGGCCGCAACGCATGCTAGTTCGATATATTGAATTCAATTTTGGTTGTCCCATCCAGGCAGCGCCGTGCGCACCCACCATTTTTTTCCAGAGAACAATTGTAGCGCGTCATGCGCTCTGCCGGAAACGGTTGCGCAACATTTTCTCGATTCCGCGTCAAGCAGACGTGCGTCAGAGGATTTAAAAAGTCTGCAAGGGCCTGTCTGCTCGTCAGCCGGTTAGCGGCAAAAATGTAACCGCCCTTCACTACATGTACAAGTACCTAATCAAGTTTGTCGACTGCTGAATGTGTGATAGCTCTGTGGTTTATTTATGAAGTGGTACCTCGTGTTACCTGAAGGTTAAGCCGAATATAAGTGGATTTTGTGGAAAACTTTCTGAAAAGGTGGACACGAGTACGCGCGCTGGCCGGTTTTCGCGACTCACGTGCGACATATATTTAAGCTTAATGCTATGTTCACGCTACGGGCGCAAGGTGCACATCTTCATACGCCGATGACGAGCGTCATCGGCGTACACACGCAAAGCTAAGGCCAACAAGGGTAACACGTTCGGTTAATCCAGGATTGCCTGTGGTCTGAACGAAATCGTCTGCGTCTTGCGCTTACGTTGGCGTGTTTTATTAAAGATCGCCGCGTTGCGTCCGTAATGTTAACATAGTATTAAAAAACGCTTTTTGTTACTCGTGGCACAAATCTTAGATAAGGTAAAACCAAATCAGTCCGTGTTTGGCAGATTATTCAATGTTTCGTCGTCTAAAGGCAAAACAAGGCTCGTTGAAATTTCCTTCTCAGTGCGAAGGAAGACGACGAAGTTCAAGAGTAAAACCGCCGAGGAAGAGGTGTGCAGAATGCGGGTGGCACACTGACAACATATTTGGGCACTCCTCGGGCAGTGTTTGTCACTGCCTAAAAATTTCGTACTTTGGCTCCAAGAAAATTGGTACGCGACCTGCTTCTGCCAGTCATCAATGCACGGCCGATTGACTCAAGGCAATCCACTGCGATTCAAAAGACGTTGCCATGTTAAGAATTACTTCGTCCTTTAGGCTTGAGGCTTGTTCACACACTTGCAACCAAGTAAGACTGGCTTAGACGAGACCGGTTTTTAAGCCTCTTGCGAAGGCTTAGGACATGCTCCGCAGCAGCGCATCTGGTCCCACGCCGTGGCAAGAGGCTTAAAAACCGGTCTTGTCTTACTGGGTCGCACCCGGTTTCAAGTGTGGAAACGGGCCTCTTAGGATGGCTCACATACTTGCGTGAGTCAGACCGAGAGCGACTGCAACGGTTTGCGACGTCAATCATTTTACGGGTTGCTAAGGCTCCAACAAAACGGGGTGAAAACCGGATTTGTTGTAGCCGACACAGCTGTTGCAATAGGAACCCGTACGTCGCAAGCTTTTGCAGTTGCATTTGGTCGGACTCGACGCAAGCGCGTGAATCTCCCTTTAGTAAAGGCCAGAATCGAAAGGCGATCTTAAAAATAGGGCGAGATCCTTTCTCATACTTAGTGATACTTGGTGATATAAATGTAAATATTTCGGCAAAACTCCGCCTGGTTAGGTAAGTAATAAGGAAGGATACTTGATAGACTCTAACCGATTTCTTCAATGTGCCTGACGTTTCGAAGCCGGCTGTAGAAGGCGATGCGCCGCACACAAAAACAGGACAAAATAATACTAAGAGAAAGAAGAAGAAAACTACGACAGATTTCTAGCTTTGGGCACACACAGTTACCCACGAAAAAGGAGCCAAGCCGGCTTCAAAACGTTGGGCACATTGAAGAAATTGGATAGTCATAACGAAACCTCCCGGCACCATCCATTGCTGACAAACGTTAGCGACTGGACATATTAGGCCAAAGCGAGCACCGTCCCTTGGGGGCGGGGGGTTCACCGCCGTGTTCGCTCGCCGTCGCTACCAGTGTTGCGGAGTTGCCACTCCTGAGTTGGAATGATTCCGGAATGATTCCGAATTTTCGCGACCCCGGAATGGAATGGGAATGGAATTGCGGCAGCGTTGAGGGGAATGGAATGGGAATGGAATTAGATGCCTTTTGCGCGGAATAGAATGGGAAAGAAACGGGCCCGGTTTTTTTTTTTTTTTTTTTTTTTTTTTTGCTTAGGGTCAGCGAATTTGAGCCAGTCAGCGAGCCAGTTGCTCAGAAATAAAATGAGCGGGCGGGAAACAGCTAACCCGCGTGGAGCTCTAACAGACTTATACCCAAAAAATGCAATACAAAAAAGAAGCGTCAAAGCAGAGGGGGGAGGAAGGGGGGGGGGGGGGGGATGGCGGTGGCGCCTTTCGCGCAGGCGGCGGGCTTTACTGGCGTTGCACGAGAGCGAGCGAAAAAAGAAACCAAGCAAAAGAAACAAAGGCGTGGAGAATACCAGTGTTGCGGAATGGGCACCCCCAATCCATTCCAATTCCATTCCGGGGAATTAGAGTTTTCAATAATTCCATTCCTTTCAACTCCTAGGAATGGGGACCACTGGGCTCATTCCCACTCCTGGAATGGCTGAGTCGCTCCATTCCATTCCTCCAATTCCTAAACGTTAAAAGTGTCACTTATTAGCTGTATTACGTTGCAGGGTTGGGCAGAAATATTCAGAAATGTATTTGGAAATACAAATACTGGGATAGATCAAAATAGTTGCTAAGATACTGATACTCAAGTCTCAAATATATCTGTAAAAATGTATGGTGATACTGCCGCGCGCGCAGCTGGCCAAGTAGGCAGCGCGCGCGTGGCCTAACGGTTATCGCGCTTGCTTTCCACACTGAAGGCCAGGGTTCGATTTCTGGCCGAGGAGGCACATTTTTGTTGACTCTGTAAAGTAATGTTCTGGTAAATTCGAGAACCATCTTGCTGATTCGATGTTAGAATGTTCTACGCGCCGAACCTTCTACGCCGAACGATCCAGAAACCCACGAGGGTACATAAGGGATTCCGCCAGGCGAGCGGAGTCAGTTTTCGCCCCAGCGTTCGACTCTGCTGCTACGTCGACTTCGACGCCCGCGACGCTCGGTTATTATCTTTTGTACCCTTTCATTTTTGGCACAAGTTCGCCACATTAAACGTTTATTTCTTCCTTTTTATTTCCTGTTTTTTGGTCACCACCCGTGACAATACGTATCGGAAATACATTTTAAAAAGAGGCAAAAAGTCTTTGGAAATGCGAATACAAAAATACGTTTTAGGGAGGGCAGAAATATAAATACTGATAATACAACATATTTTTAAAATTTCTTTGAGACGCCAATTAAGATGAGGCTTTAAGTTTAAAGTGGAAGTTCTTTTTTTCTTTTTGCCCCGAAATTACTTTTCCGCAGGCTTGGCACTTCGCCTTGAAGGTAGTTCCGGACGAAGAGTCCTAAATGGGTTTAAAAAACGTTCCATCAAGGATTGACCGCGGTCCCTTCCCTGGCATCCTGTCTGACTGACCAGTGATGCGAAAAGACTTCGACTTCTGAAATAAATTCCACCAAAACATCACCACTTCCCTGTCCAATAAGGGCGCCCCTATCAGCACTGATCACATGACGTCACGGTTGAATGAACTAGTAGTATTCTTGAATCTGTAGGTGTTACATTGAACATGAAACTTTACTCACGCTGCTGTATGAAAGGACAATACATACTTTCGTTGTAGCTGACCTCGTTGAAGACCATGCAGGCAGTTGCATTTGGAATTTTCGAGAAAAGTGGACCACCTGAAGCATCCTGAAGCACATGTGTTATCTTCTGTTACGGTTGAAAAATCGATACGGTGGCATCCCTGTTGTGACGGTCCCTCCCGCCGACTCTCCGCCTCCAACGCATGAATGGCAGTCTTCAAGTTTCGCCTAGCATCATTTAAACAGAGACCTCGTGGATTGCGACCTGAGATGGCCGGCACAGGTGTGAGCTCTTCGAGAAACAGCGCGCTCGAGACGAGTCAAAAGTGTACGAAGTCTGGGTCCGCACAGCGAGGCCACGTCTGGCCCCCTTCCTGGGTATCGGATCACTAGAGCAGCAGGTCACGTTCACGTCGGCTGATAACGTACCAGCCGTGAAATATTACAGACGCAGACGCATTCGGATATGTGTTGAACTTCACTGGTGAAAGGCGCCACCGCCCCCCCCCCCTCCCCTCCCCCCTCTGTTCTTTGCTTTAACGCTTGTTTTTTGTATTGCATTTTTTTTCATTTGCGCATAAGTCTGCTAGGGCCTTACGTGGGTTCGCAGTTTCCCGCTCATTTTATTTCTGAACAACCGACTCCCTGACTGGCTCGGTATAGCTGAACGTAAAAAATAAATAAATAAATAAATAAATAAAATATAAAAAACCTGACCCATTCCATTCCCGTTCCATTCCGGGCAAAAGGCATCTAATTCCATTCCCATTCCATTCCCCTTAACTTTGCCGCCATTCCATTCCAAATCCATTCCGGGGTCGCAAAAATGCGGAATGATTCCGGAATCATTCCAACTCCGGAGTGGCAACTCCGCAACACTGGAGAATACACGCGCGCACTGACTGCGATCTGAGAGCGGGGGACGACTCATAACTTGGAGAGCTCTGATAACTCGTTGACTCCCGCGCCGCCGAAAGATGATCAGTTATTGTTTTCGTATAGTTCGAGGAGCGTTGTTAGCAGGCGGCCAAACCTGCTGCCTTCCACGTTCATTCGCGCGCACTCCTTTGAAGCGCGAACTGTGGGTTTGCTTCGGCAATAAAACAAAGCAAGATTCACTTTTCTCTTCTCCTCTTGCGCTTTGCTCTGAGACTTGTTTTATTATTCAGCATTTTTACGTGTAAGTCCGCCTTTTACTTGGTCTTCGTTCCGATGCTTGTTTTCTGTGTTCTATGTTTTACATTCAAGTGGGCTGGGGTTACAAGCAAGCTAGCGGATTCCCGCTCATTTCCTTCGACTTTAGACTCTGCCTACTTTGTTTCACCTTGTGATGGAGCGCTGCGGACGCTACGAGTCACCCCAGGCAATCCAGCACCGTGAGGGGGACTACACGCACGGCGCGTTGCTGCGCCGCAGGGTCACGCGACACTCAGAAGGCACGGGATTTGTTTCGATGGCTCTCGTGCTGTCTGGTGCGGTCCATCGTAAGGTGAAGTAGATTGTCGTCACCACTCTTGTCGCGTGACCGGACTGACTAGATCTTGCAGAAAGGCTGTTTCGTGACATGGTGTCTCGTGCTGCGTGCGCCGTAGAGGTTGCACTTTGTCAGAGGATATGTTCCTGCCACTGTGCATGGAGTCGCTTCCAGGAGCGTACTAGCCGTATTGCTGTGCAGGTATTTGAAGAATACAGTATTTAATATAGCTTATTTCTGCGCCACGCACGAACTGGATATTTTTATGTTCTTATCAAACAAACACCCTGGCCGCGTATGTCCTAGAAAACAAATGCAAAAAAAGTTTGCGCAAAAAAATTAGTGGATTTACGTTTCGCTGTTTGTTGCGAGCCACATGGTCGAAAGACCGATGTTTTAAACAAGCATCGACATATCAAGGGGCTTTCTCGATGTTTGCAGTACAATGTAAGCAAACACTTTGTGCCACCAGCGCTCCGCTTTGTAAAAGCAGTGCTTTTTTTAGGCATTTTGCATTTTGTTGCATTTGTCTGTGCGCTTGATAATGCCAGCTTTATGGTGCTTATGCCAGCAACACAATGTAGCTGTCAAGAGCCAATTTTTACGTTTAGGAGTTAGAGGAATGGAATGGAACGATTCAGCCATTCCAGGAGTGGGAATGGGCCCAGTGTCCCCATTCCTAGGAGTTGAAAGGAATTGAATTATCGCGAACTTAATTCCCCGGAATGGAATTGGAATGGAATGGGGGTGCCCATTCCGCAACACTGGTCGCTACTCTGACGGTCACGTGACACGAAAGATTAAGAAAAACTCGTAGAAAAGTGCGCATTACTCTCTGGTGCGGTTAAATTTAATCGGCTGACCTGCAAACGGAAAGAGTTAGATGTGACTTGTAATTTTCGAGGCGGAGCGAAAACAAACATGGCGGTGTGTGGCGAGCGGGTAACCGGTTCGCACAGGCGGTACGTGTTGGTCGTACGGGTGGATGGCGCGGTGCGGATTCCTCAATAGTTGCGACTAGTGCAAGCGCTGCATATAAACATGATGACTGGGGATAAGTTGTCTTTTACCACGTAAACACATTTACGAAATACTTCAAGATCATCCGCTTGTCTTTTCAGGTTCGCTGTCCTTCCTCGGTATTGCAGGCTTAGTCAACCGAGTGAGCCAAGTCCGACGAAGTTTTTCGAGTGATATTAATAATTCGGAGTATATCTTCACACTGTGCGTATTTCATGTAATTCGCTGTGAAACGCTTAATATTTCCAGAGCAGATGAAAAGCTTCGGCGAAATCCCCGGGAGTCAATACACCGGAGTCTCCGCACGTCAAACTTGACTTGTGAACTAGCGGAATGCGGAATATCTCAATATTTTATAAAAACAAAATTGGAAACTTCAATTAAACATATACAAAAAAAAAAAGCAAAAAAAAAAAAATGACAGACGTGTTTAAGAACATTTCAACATTTTGTTTGTCTTGGGCGTTTCCAGATAGATCGGACTTTTTTTTGTCTTTTTTTCTATTGGTTTCTTCTTTGCTTGAGTCGTGTTAATCTCCTTGGCGGAGCGATTTCGTTGGGTTCGGAATTGCGATTCGAGATGTCGAGATATTTTGTCGAGCTTGAGGATCAAGTGGTTCTGCGAATTTTGGACCTTTTAGTAAATGTCGAAAAAATTCGACTTCAACAGTGTTGCCCGACTTGTACACAAAAGTGTTAATTTGTGTTAAACAATAAATTAGATATTATACTTTTCAAATGTTAGGTTATAACTGCCGACATTTACACAATATTTAAAAAATTACATTACGTGTTTAACGATCTAGTTTACCGAACTTAGCGGTAAAGGTTCAAGAACTCGAACCTCGGCAGGATCGCGACATCCCTTGTTATATCGTGTGCAGTGTTGGCAAGCACTTTAAGTACATTGTACTTAAAGTACTACTTCAAGTAGGTTTATGAAACTTGTAATTTACTTGAAATACATTCACTGAGTATGTACTTGTACTTAACTTGAAGTATTTTTTCTGTCACCTTCCGAGGAAAGTACAATTCCCAACTTCAAAGTACATTCCCCAAATTTGGTTTTGTTAAATTTTTATCACGAAATGGTGCTTTGTCAACTCCGAAAAAATACTGGGAGGGATATTCTTTTCTGGCAAGAAACGAGAGCAGACGACGCATTGCTCCGTTTGTTCTGGGGGCGACATCCCGTACCTTTTTGAGCTCTCGCTACTTCTCGGTGGGTCAGCTCTAGAGAGGAGGTTTAAATTATTAGGAAAGCAAAATTAATCATAATGTAGCACCTGAGACTGTGGTGTGGAAAAATTAAATTTGCCAGTCGAAGTAAAAGACGAGAGAGGAGAACGTCACAATATTTTGAGAGATTCTCTTTTGTCTTTTTCTTCTGTTTGAAGGTTCCTTAATTTTTTTTTTTCGCACCCCCGATCTTGGGTGTCACATTATGATTAATTATCACCAGCTCGCTTGCACACTTACTGTTTTTTTTGTTTTTTTTTTTTCATTAAGGAGAGGACACTCCTCTATGACAAGATTTCTTGCAAAAGTTAGGGGGCTGACGTCAGGCTATCTCCTAGTACATTTAACCCCCTTAGTGCAACAATCCAGTGCAAGGGGCGCGAAATTCAGAAGAGGGACTTCTGAATTTATCCATTCCTGAAAATAACTATTTGTGGCAACTTGACTTTATCAAATACTCGCCGCTGTTTTTAAAAATAGGGCATGCACCCTAGTACCCCTGGGGAATGCATACCAGTTAACAAATCATTGTATAGGGAGATGAAAGGGCATCATGAAAGATTGTGCTAAAATAATTGTACTTTACTTTGAAGGTGCATTGTATTTATAGTACTTTACTTCATGTGCGGTGTACTTAATACTTCGCTTAAAGTACATCACGTCTTATTTACTTTGTACTTAACTTGAAGTACCTTCTAGGTGTTCTTTACTCAACATTGCTGCGTACACTACAGGAAGAAAAAGGTTCGGTAATCGCTGTGAAGGATCAATGACGGATTCAAGTAAAATTAAAGCAAACCGAAACAGCGAGCCAGGCTCCATATTTTAGGTATCGCATGAGATATGGTCTTCAAGACTCTGCAGAGGGCCACAAATTTAGAGCGTCCGCGAAATTGGTTTGTCAATATTACTCACGTACTAACTTGATTGCTGGTGGATTGAGGGCTTGCGTCGTTTGTTGTACCCCATAAAATAGCGTGAACTAACATATTCTAATAAATACTTTATTCACTCGTTGTTTACGTCATAATTAGGATTCTGTGTTTTCGGTATTTACCGCTAAACCCTGAAAAGTGACCACCAAACCGATGTTATTTAAATCGGGGAAAATCGAAAAACTCCTTATTGAGGCTATCCTGGAACAAGAAAAACCCAAGCTTTTCGTAAAATAAGTTGGTTTTCTGCAGTTTTCGTGTGTGTTCACACGGAACGCTACCCGTACTGAGGCGCTCGTAATAAGGTCCCTTAAAACGGAGATAACACTGCTTATACACCACACAAAAGACAGTCTGTACAGAAATTCGAGCGCGAGAATTACCCCGAGTTTTGTGCTTTGAATGCCGCATGGAAACGAGTTCAAGGAGTAAACTTGGCACGCGGTATTTGAACCACTGATATTGCGACGACTCATGTTTGCAGGCTGTCTTTTTTTATGATGTATGAACGGTGTGACCCCGGGTTTTGTCCGCGAAGCTGCTGGTTACTTCAGACATAAACACTTCCTATCTGGTTTCCTCTTGTTATTGGTACAAGTATCCGGGTAACGTGCGCTTGTTCCCTGGGGCAAAGACACTAGGAGCGCTTCGTGTTTTACTTACGGAGCTTCTTATTTCGCCAAAGTTTTGCGCCCGAGCCGAAAAATTTCCGGCTCCCGCCCAATAGTCGACGGGAGCGCCACGCGTGACTGGCAGTCCCTTGAGATCGCCGCGGGCGCCTCCGGTTTTGTCACCTCCGCGTTTCATCCGGATGCATGCTCTAGGACTGCAGCTGCGACCTTGACCCGCCGTAGTTCTGAAATTTTCGCATCACTTATGGAACGAGCTCCCATTTTCCTCGCGGAAACTCCACAATACCATTGCCCATTTGTATTTGTAAACCGTCAGGTCATTCCTATTGTTATGGCGCGTTTACACAGGAAGCGGATCCGCAAACGCGAAGCGGATCCGCGCATTCTCAACCGCAAAGCGGCTAGGATCGAGCGGTTGGAGCGCGTTTTTGCCAACCGCTTTCACGAACCGCAAAGTGGCAACCAATCACAACGCGACGCTGAAGTGACGCCAGTGACTTTCGAAAGAAAATGGCACCTGTCGCTGTGAGGCGTCCAAGGCGCTGTAGTGCTAGCGTTACAGCAAACAAATCGATGTTCACGTCCGTCACTTGAATACGCCGCGAAACGAATCGACTCGTAACATTAACGGGCTTCGTACCGGTGATTTTGATCGGGTAAGAGTTTGTTTATTATTCCAGGTGCCACAGCCCGAAGCTCGTTGCTTTGTTAGTCTCTCCCAAAGAACGTCGGAACCCGCCCCTGATCGACCAAAATGTCAGCTTTTCTACCCACTAAGATAATCGCGTGAACTATTGAAAGCTTTCGACACCGTGCATGACTACCACGAAGGCCGATAGAGACGTCGCGAGCCTGAGTGCGTAGCCAACGCACCACCGCGGACCGGGCAGGGTACCCGCGCTTGCTCGACCTGTAACGTTTACTACTAACAAAACAAATAAAGGGAACAAACTCAAGGAATAAAGTGTACGCACCAGACGATGCAGAGGTACTCCCCACGGCGTTTATTTGAGCATAATGTCAAACGAACTGTCGGCTTTAATCGATGTGCGAGTGACGAGAGCAGAGTCCGCCACCAACGAAGCAACGACCCGCTAGCACCGAACACATTCCTTCGCACCACAGGCTACCAGTGCCGCTCACAACTCCGAAAATGATAAGAACGAACAAGGGGGGGGGGGGGGGGGGACTGACCCTTTTTTTCCGAAAACAAGTTCAGCTATTCATGGGGATACACTTCAAAGAAAAGGTCGGGGGCATCCTGTTCCGAGTCAGCAAGGCGCGCCTAGCTGGGCTTTGCTAGTGGGTGAAGAGGAGGGAATCACAGGCGAGTTTTGCGGGGCCATGCCTCTTTTTTCGCTGCCTGAAGTGGGGATGCGTGCGAGAATCCCGAAGAAACCTTTTTAGTGCCAGAATAACAAATTTTAGCTTTGGTTCGTGGATTAAAGTGGATTTTGACTTGTAAAACAAGCTTGCAAAACGCAAGTCTCAAAAGATCACGCGTGATCGCCGAGAAACCGCCAACCGCCTCTTGGTGTGTCTGAACGGCGTCGCTCGCGAACCGCATCCGCAACCACTTCGCGAATGCGGATCCCCTTCCAGTGCGAATGCGCCATTAAAATGGAGATCACACACATGGTAACTCGCCAAGAGGAGCTGGCCTGTACGTGGTATAAACATTTTTTTCGTGGCGGCCGCCATGTTAAATTTTGACGTGGCTGAGTATGGGGAAAATGACAAATCACTTTATTTTTCGAGTGGAAGGCGCAAGAATTCAAGGAGTTGGTCATAATGCACTTTTTCAAGTGGAATCCTGGCTTAACCTCGAACCTGGCGCCCAGGTGAGGTGGACCCATTCTCCAGCCAGGAAGTTCGCTGCTTGTCGTACAATGTTACCAAGCGCCTCTTGCGAAAGAGAGGGATATATTTTAAACACCTTGTTGGAAAATTGAGATGATGAAAGGATGATTAAAAAAGCCTCATACAAGCGCGCCGTAATGTGAGACATCTTATACGTGAGTTGCACGTAACGTCGTTCAATGAGCTCTCCGATGACCACCAGAGACGGGAAGAAAGAGCTCCCCTCTTATCAGGATCCTCTTTTGTGCCTCCGGCATTTGCAGACACATCGCTATTCTCATCCCAAACGATTATAGAAGGTTAACCCGCCACTCAAAATTCTTACAAAAGCAGCTTCCTTTTCCTCCTCTTACATGGTGTTCAAAAGTATGCGACGTGACGTCAATGCATCCCATGTATACCAGCGAAAAGGCGGCTCCAGCGTAGTGGATTAAGGCGGAACCATGGAGGCGGACAGAACCATACAAGCGTGCCGTATTATGGGACATCCTATACCAGCGAAAAGGCGATCCCATCATTATGAAGCAATGTGGGAGCATTCACCCACATGGCTCCACCATGCTGGTATCGCCTTTTCACTGGTACACAGAGCGATTCTTTTAAAGTTTTACATATTTGTTTAAAACTGTCGTGAAAGCTACACTTATGCGGTTCGTGCAGGTCAGTTATACGGCCAGTGGACGTAGCATAAGGGCCTAATCATAACGGCCAGTCGGATAATTAAATAAAATTTGTTAATAAACTTTTTAATTAGTGAAAATGAACAAATGGTTTTAATTAGAAACTTGCTGAGAGTCATCGAAAACCACTAAATCAACTCTTTTTAGAAAGATATGACGCAAGGGTAGCATTTTACGCGTTCTGTAAAAAGGCTTCATTTGGACGAGTGTCTATATATAGTTTCAATTTCTTACTGGAGCGCATCTTTGCGCCCACGGTTCTGTTCCTCACGGGGTTTAAACGCGCAACATACGTGCGCCCTGCTTCCCTCCATCCTACGAGGGAGGCTAGGGGGAGGCTTCGCACTGCGGCCACCGGGCAGTAGGATGGCGGGCGCAAAGGTGCGCTCTGATAAGAAACCGAAATCTAGAAACCTGTTTAAATTGAGCATTGTATTTTAGAACGCCGTAAAACGCTGCTCCTGTTTTATATCTTCATAAAAATAAAAGTTGATTTAGTGTTTTTCGGTGGTGCTTTGCAAGTGTCTAATTGGAACCATTGGTCTATATTTGCACTAGTTAAAAATTTGAGGAACATATACTTAAAGGGAAGCTGAAGCAATTTTGTATTTGAGGAAACCCATTTAAATCTTCATTTGACCATGCAGGATCTCGAACATCAAAATTATTTCTTAATTTGTTGAATGGAGACTGCATAAAATCATTTTCAAAGTACCGCTGAAGGCCTTTTTTTTTTCTGGAAAGTGTGTTCACAAAATAAGCTTTCGAAACCTCCGCTCTTCCGCATCTTCAGCGCCAACCAAAGCAATGCGCGCCCACGCTATTTTTAAAAAGAGCAGAAAAAGACGTCGTGACTGATGCCAGTGTGGGAGAATATACCTAGCAAGCTTACGATTGGAGGCGCGGCCCTCAAGCGACACCCGCTTGGCGGCCAAAAGATCCTCTTAAGACATCACTACTGGTCAGACGTTTTTTTGCGTTTTCTCACGTTTAGTTATAGCTTTGGAAAAAAACGAACGAGATATTCAGATTCATTGGACAAGAAATGCGCTAGAATCAAATTTGATCTAGTTTTTTGAAAGAAGTGTTGCACTCCTCTTTAATAAGCCGACTCATCATTACAATTAGCCCTTTATACCATGCCCCCTTGCCATATAATTCACCTGCACAAACAACGTAAGTGTAGCTTTTACGGATATTTTTTTTCTACAGATCTGTAAAGCATACAAAAAAAAAAAACAGCCAGCAGAATGTCCCCTAATACGATATGATTGTATGGTTCCTTCCCCGCGTGCATCGTTCGGGAGAAAATCGCGGACATCCAGCGTTCCATTGAAACGCTGGATGTCAGCGAGTCTCTTCATCAGCGAGTGGTTTTAAACAAGCATGATGTTTGCACGCCAATAACTTCTCGTTCGAGGCCCTCGAGGAGCACTAATAGTGGTGGTAGAACGACCACGGGTAGAAAACTCTGGTGAGGCTCTTGGAGTGACTCCCTGCAATGGGCCTGCGAAGACCACAGAACAAGATCCGGTTAGAGCTTGCATCCATAAGGTGCTTCATGCCATAGAGCTCCAGGAGCAGCTGCAATTGGAAGTAAAGTGAATCTTATTTCTCTGCAGAACGGCGAGTTTAATATAGCATGCATTCATTAGGTGATTCTGTCATGAATGCGCCAAATCTTCAATGCAGCACCATATCACCTAATTGTTAACCGTGCCGGACAACACAAAAAACTGGACGCATTATTCCAAATTATCTCAGCTTAAAGTTAACCACGGCAGAAGCTTCAAGCCATCCTTGCGAATTCAGTGTAGAAAGCAAGTCATGCGACCTTGTAGTTGGACGCCATGGTACGTCGAGCTTATAATCACGTGTCACACTGTTTTTGCTGCAATGGCTTGTAGTGTCAAAAGCGGTCCAGCTTAAAGATATACAAAGTATAGATATTTGTGAGTTTGGCCCTGGCTTAGTCTTCGGCTACATTTTGCGAGGTAGGACGTTCCAACCGGATGTTTGCAGCCTGTAAGCACACGACCAGCTTGTGCCTAGTCATCGTTCAAGCTGAGTACATGACGTCGACAGGTCCGTTATTTGACAAGCAACTTTATGAATGTTAAAAATGACTTTGACTTGCAGAGAGACTGCGTCTCAGCGACTAATGACTTGGGATACCTAACTGAGTACTGATATATTAATATCAGTATTCTTATGCAGGTGAGCGACGAGACAACTGACGAGAAAAGCGACAGCGATGAGGACCCGCTGTCCCTCAGTCAGCCGCGCGACGAGACATACGTTATGAGCGCGAAGGGAGCAAGCCACCAAGGCGATGAGCGACGTTCTCTCCAATTCCAAGAACTGACCGATGCAACCAGCGACAGTGAGAAATCTCCGTCGCTCGTCGCCGGCACTCGTAGCTTGTCGCCGTCGCTCGTCTCGCTGCTCGCTAAATTGCGTACATGCAGTTGAGAAAGGCGCTCTAAGTGCTTACCATTGCATTGGTACCAGTGTTGCGGAATGGGCACCCCCCATTCCATTCCAATTCCATTCCAATTCCATTCCGGGAATTAGAGTTTTCGATAATTCAATTCCTTTCAACTCCTAGGATTGGGGACACTGGGCCCATTTCCACTCCTGGAATGGCTGAATCGTTCCATTCCATTCCTCTAATTCCTAAACGAAAAAATTGGCACTTGACAGCAACATTGTGCAATGCTTACGGCATAAGCAGCATAAAGCTGACATTGTCAAACGCATAGACAATTGCAAAAAAGAAAAAAAGAAGCTAAATGCCTCAAAAAAGCACTGATCTTACTAAGCTCACAGTGCTGAATTGCCTGGGGTGACCTGAAGCGTCCGCAGCGGTCCATCGCAAGGTGAAACAAGGTATGCAGAAACTAAAGTCAAAAGAAATGAGCGGGCATCCGGTAGCTTGTTTATAACCCCAACCCACTTGAATGTAAAACATTTAACACAAAAAACAAGCCTCAGAACAAAGACCAAGTAAAAGGCGGACTTACAAGTAAAAATGCAGTATAAAAAAAACAAGCGTCGGAGCAAAGCGCAAGAGGAGAAGAGAGAAGTGATTCTCGCTTTGTTTTAATGCCGAAGCAAACCCAGATTTCACACTTCAAAAGAGTGCGCGCGAATGAACATGGAAGGCAGCAGGGTTGGCCACCTGCTAGACAACGCTCCTCGAACAACAAAAAAACAATGACTGATCATCTTTCTGCGGCGGCGTGCGAGTCAATAAGGTATCAGAGCTCTGCGAGTTATGAGTCGCCCCCCGCTCCCAGATCTCAGTTGCGCGCGCATAAATTCTCCATGCCGTCGCAAAAAAAAAGAAAAAAAAAAAAAAGAAGCACGATAAGGAGCCGTGCATGGCGGTTTCTTTCTTTGACACTTCCTTCGTTTCTTTTGCTTGGTGCTTGGTTTCTTGTTTCGCTCTTCTGTAACACCAGTAAAGCCCGTCGTCTGCGCGTCCGTGAAAGGCGCCACCGCCACCGCCACCCCTCCCCCCCCCCCCCCCCCCTCCCCCTTTGGTCTTTGCTCTGACGCTCGTTTTTTGTATTGCTAGCAGTTTCCCGCGCATTTCTTTTTCTGAGCAACTGACTCGCTGACTGGCTCCGTTTAGCTGCACGTAAGCCCCCCCCCCCCCCCCCCCCCTTAAAAAATAATAAAAAAGTAATAATAAAGAACCGGGCCCATTCCATTCCCATTCCATTCCCATTCCATTCCCATTCCATTCCGGGAAAAAGGCATCTAGTTCCATTCCCCTCATCGTTACGGCCATTCCATTCCCATTCCATTTCGGGGTCGCGAAAATGCGGAATGATTCCGGAATCATTCCAACTCCGGAGTGGCAACTCCGCAACACTGATTGGTACCAGCCTCGCTACCAACCATAACCACAATTTTTTTTTTTTTTTTGAGCGCGTCGCGCGTTTTGAGCGCGCGGCACCGCTATTCGCCGAATTCAGTCACGTGAGGAGCAGACCCCGCATGATGTGCACGAAAGCCGACGCTCCGGGGGTGAACGCGCACCTCTGGCTCCCGTAAGCTAGAGCACTATATAGCTCCTTCGGAGCAGAGTAGCGCAATCTAGAACGCCCGCCTCTCGGCGACTAGCGGCGAACACCCGGAGGTTCCAACTGCGGTCAGAAAAGCATGGAGAACGTGAGACAATCGCTGTTTCTTCAGTATTGTGGGGGTGTACGGAGTGGCAGTGGTTTTTGACATAATAATGGAACATTTTAGAATAATTTGCGCTAAGTTTCGTGCCCCGCAAGGACCTGACTTTTTAAAAAAAAATTGCTTGAGCGGCATCATGCAGCAGACGACACGGCGACGTCACACCATTCACGTGGCCCGCTCCGGCCAACCCGAAAAGCCCATCTCCGCTGCGAGCAAAAATCGTCTGCTTCAAACGCCATTGCCTTGAAAATTGCCTTCTCAAAATTTGCACACGCATCCGATATTATTAAAACTTTGATAAAGTGTTTAGTGCTTTACTAACTTCACGGCAGACTAGTTTTTAAAAGTGTGAACCCGCCGTTCATTTTTTAATCAGCCGTGTTGTTTCGATCTCCATGTATTCTCCCATAGGGCGGGCCGCCTCCTGGAACCCTGAGTACCACGTGACTCGCGCCGAGCCGCTCTGTCGGCCATGTTGTCGGCAAAACACGGGGTTCAAAGGATTGCGCTACTCTGCTCCGTAGGAGCTATACAGTGCTCTACCGTAGGCGGCAGCTGTCGGGGAGACGCCGAACGACGGCCATGTTTCTTTGCCTTATCCAGAGATGGCGCTACGGATTCACTCGACGTAAAGTCCCTTGATAAAATTCACGCTTTCAAGTACCGCCAACCATTGTTGTAGGAACGCGCGAGACACGTGCCACGAGCGAGTGCTCCGCCGCCATTCGCTTCCAAGAGCCGTTCATTTCAGTGCTGCTCCGCCATTTGCTTCCAAGGGCCGCTCGAGACACGAGCCTCGTGCACTGGCGTATTTGACGCTACTTGCAAGACAAACACAAACACATCGAGGGGCTTTAACTCGACGTAGAGTTCCTGTATATGTTACCTACGGTACAGTGAACTAGAGGGGGGGTAGTGAGTTCAGGGGCCTCCGGCGGCTGACGCATCTCACGTCGACGTCACCAGCCGGCGCCACGGTAGCGTGTGCTGTACGGCCCCGGCCCGGAAGGCAGTCAAGCTGGTCAAGCCAGCTTCGCGAGGCCAAATTGCAGCAGTGTTTTGGCCTTTGAAGAGTAAACTAACGCTCTGTGATTTAGCTCATGTTTCGTAAATGATTGCCGCTGCACACAGGAATTACCAGACCAACATGGTTAAGATTATTCAAATCAACGTCTCCCGTGGGGGAACGAATGCCGCGGACTTCAGGAGCTCTATTTCGGTTAATTACCGCTTCGTATTTTGATGCTTGTGCATTAAATGAAGGTACGTAAACGTGTAATCGATCATTGAAACTGCCGTACGGTCAAGAAGTGATGTTCGAGGCGCGGATTAAAAGGCTGCTTGGTTTAAGAGATGTATACAATCGCTCAGCGATCACTTTATGGAAAACATTAAGCAAACACGATTATCTAAACGCGGAAAGTGTGGGGGGTCTCAGACCCCCCACTGATATTAAAGGATGGTCTCGGACCCTCCTTCACAGTCCTAGCATTAGTGAAATAAGAATCATATTTTGCAATAAAATAGCTTTGTTTTCAGCGATGTATCATTTAATTGGGGATTAGCAATTTGAGGGTTGCAGGTGCAGTGTTGGTAGAGTCAGCACTGGGGTTTATTTAATGTGTATCTAGTTAACAGGGGTGGCCAAGCTGCGGCTCGCGAGCCTCATGCGGCTCTTCGCGTGTTAAAGTGCGGCTCGCGGCTCTCTCCTCTCCTCCCCCCCCCCCTTCCCCTCATCCACTCCCCCGCCTCCCTCCCGGTCACACGAGCACCTCCCAAAAAACAGAGAAATGGAAAACATTTTAAATCGAAAGACGGGTTGCGGTTTGGTAGTGTTGTGCTACTGCTACCCTACTACGTAGTTGGACCGCCTTCGACTCGGACATATTGAAAGTAGTTCGAGTTTCGTTTATTGTTCTGTATAAAAGTTTGCCCCCCTTCCCCCCCCCCCCCCCCCCCCCTCCCTGCGGCTCTTGGAAGTTTTGTGGCTTTGTTCGCGGCTCTTAGGCCGGGTCAGCCTGGCCACCCCTGAATTCTAGTCCATCTCGTCAACCCCCCCCCCCCCTCATCCCTCTTGTAGGGACCCCCCCTCAACTTAAGGGAGACTTTAAGCACTGGCAAGAACCATGTGAACGCTTCGTCACAATCATGCATGTTTATTGATACGTGCGCTCTCTTCTTTGCACGCTTTATGAACACAGATGAATGCAAGACACCTTGGCAAAACACAATTTTTTTTTAATTCGCATAAGGCAACTTTGCTTCGCTTAGCTACAGCCCATTCTCAAATGGCTCAAGAGCACACTATGCTCTTCTGTTTGTGCAACACTAGATTACTCCACAGGCTCCCTTGTAGGGCATTGTGTAAGTGGCGTTACACTATCAGAGTACTAAAGAGTTGATAAAAAAAAAAGAGGATACTAAAAAGGAGCCGTAGGTACTAGCATCGTTTCCGCTGTTCACGGCCTGTAGAAGCACTACGAGCACTTACTCACCTTGGAATGGAGCTTCTTTTTTCTACGTGCTTCTCGAGACTCATTGACACCCTTGACATAAAAATGTAGCCTAGTCAAGACATAAAACTTCAAGATACTGTCTGTAAGCACGTCAGAGTGCTGGTTGCAGCCTACACCACAGGAAAGTTGAGCTTTTCCAAGCAGCATGACATCAACTACACTGTTACTGCACAGCTTTTCCTGGCTGAAGAAAGTGGTGAACAAGTTTTCCAATTTCCTCACTATCAAAAAGAGCACACGCGATGGGTAAAGTAACCCTCCTCTGTCACAAATAACAGTGAATTCACTGTCCTGGTCTTTCTCATTTGGTGCTTGCAGAAGCAGGTGCTTGCACTCCCCACAGTCAGTGCGTGCAATAAATTTGCGCGCTACGTAACCTGCCATATAGTGAATCAAGCGATCATCACTTTTCTCTACCACAAAACCACCGTGTTCAGAAGAAATGCGATGCAGTTTCCTTTCCGCTAACGCCAGGTTACCCGACTCAATAAATTGGTCAACATCGGCCTCTGCAGTGTGAGCGTCACAAGCATCCAGCAAAGAACTGACTAGCTCATTTGTGTCAGCATTGCCTGAGCTTACTGTGTTAGCCAGATTGTAAAATGAAAGGCAATTCACGACAATCAAAAACTGTGTGGGTGTACGGTGGTCGTTGGATCCGCAAGATTGCCTTACAATGCCAAAAAAATTTTCTAGTGGATCCTGACTTAGGCGTGACGTCATCAGGTACTTAAAGCCTTGTGTGCCAAGGTACTCTAATAGTGCCAGGGTGCTAGAAAGTGTGACCCTGAGGCCATCGGCCGTTGAGACACTCAAGAATCCGCCTTCCCCGTTTGCATGCGATTCCCAGTGTGAGAGAAATTCAAGGAAGTCCTTGATGCTCTGTGCACTCTTGGAACCTGGACGCAAAGCTTGTGCTGTGTATCGGGACGTCATTGTCCTGATGAGGCAATTGACAGCTCTGAAACAAAAAAACAACAACATACTTTAGTGCACTAATAACCAGATTATAACTGTCGTAATGCATCATCAAAGTAGAAAAAAGCATGGATGGAATTTTGCAGGAAATGAGAAATTAATGCAGCTAACTTGTTAGACAGCCCTCCACGAAGGTTGTTATTGTCAGCACTATTTCTTTATGCTTCTCAGGCCATTTATCTACAAAAGAACCAGTGATGTTTTTAAGAGGCGCTTACCTGAAAAACGAAATTGTTGCGTCAATGTTGCCCCAAGAGGATTCCAAGTCATCCTTGTAGAAGTGTAGGCCGTTGATAACGCGGTTCCCAAAACGTTGGAATGCGAATGTGACCCTCATTTTCTCAAACCCATTTGGATGTAGGTGCACGGACGTCAAGCCAGGCATTGCCTTCAGAGTGAGATTGCTACAGTCGAGCTTGAAGACCTGTCTTACAGGCTGGATGGAAACCTGAAACAGTTACAACAATGCAAAGCATTTGGGTTAGCTTTTTAAAACAAAGAGTTATATTGAGCAGTCAAAAATACAAAGTGCTAGACGACAGCTTTTATAAGATTTGGTGGCACAGGTGCACTTCACCATGTTTCGACACTTACCATACCACTTGGAGTGTTCAGTGGACCTTTGAGAAGAGAGTTCCTCAGGCATTTCAATAAATGTGGGAAATCCGATAAGAAAAACCACTGCCGGGATGGATCCACAGGGTGTTCACGGCTGCACGTAATTTTGCCTTTCTTCACGCCAATCCCTAAAATATTCCACATTCGGCGGTTCCACGACGCACCATCACACGTGATGAAGTCTACGAGTAGTCCACTGGCCTCGGCAAGAATGGTAGCTTCTATAAGTATCTTAGCAAGCGCTTCAGCCTTGACGTTGCCCCTAGTAGCAAATGCACCAATAACCTGCGTCCATTTGCCAGTAAACGGCACAAACATTACAATCATGCCGTGATCACAAGGAACGTCCTCTTCTTCAGCTGTAAAATGGCCCAAGTCCACAAATCCTTCAATACGGCCAGAAGATGTTACATTCAGGTGCTCCGACAACCTCATCAACCAAAAGGCCGCCGCGTAGCTTGAAGCTGCTGATATGTCGTGTCCTTTTTTTCAGTTGGCTTAGCGCTTTGTGACTGAACCCAAAAGCTGTTTTGTATGTTTGCAGGTAGCGCTTCAGTGCGCTCTTGCTTGGCAGGGAGATAATGTTGTGGCTCCGGAGGTGCTCATATAGCTTTGCACTCTTCATCTTCATTAGGATACACTCCAAGATCCAAGCCTTTGTGTATTTGTTCCCCTTGCTGCTCTTCTTTTTCGCTGCTGAAAAGCATTGCCGCACACATTCTTGCTGTTTCGGGTTGAGAGCTGATATCTCCGCCTCAAGTACCTCTTCTGGCTTGGAGGCGTTCTCTTCTTGCATCTTGCAAAGCTGCCTTTTCAGGTTACCAACTCGTGATGACAGCCTCTTGTTTTTCTGACGTGCTAAACGCAGCTTCTGAGCTGCACTCAGCAAATTCCTACTGGTTGATCGCTTCAACCTTGAGCGTCGTGTCAGCAGGGCCTTTCTGGTGTAACGACATGACACACACACTTGTCCTGAAAAGCACAAAAAAAATTGAACAAAAATTATTGGCCATAGCTTCGGTGTTGAGCAATCCACATTGCACTGTGCCTAACTTCGAAGCAAAGTAGGCATATTTACTTCAACAAGCAGGAAAAAGACATACCTTCGGATGGTTCCTTCCCGGCACACCGTTTACTGAAGTATGTGCCCTCGTGGACGGTCACCTGTGCTTCAAGTCCATTCGTCAGGCTGCTTCTTGGCATGTCGCTAGCTGGCAATGCTCCTCTGCACAGGCGATACGAGTCAACCTTTCGAAGTAGTCGGTTTCCTTCTTCACAGCTGGCAATGCGCCCTGTGTCTACCAAGTGGCCGCAGAGATGTGCGCTGTATGCGACACCAGGCCCATCGTCGCGGGAAAGCAGCACCACCCTTTCCGACTCAATATTTTGGTTTTCACCAATTTTTAGCTTACAGTACACGATCCCAGTGTAATCAGATATGCGGTGGCTACTCCAGTATTCCGAAGGAACATCTAGCCTCGTAAAATCGTCCGGTACACACGTTTCGCTCGCTGCCCGAGGATCTAGCTCATTCGTCAGCACGCTACCACCTGTGTCAGTGATTGGGCCGCTGGCTTGTAAGTTAACGACAAAGTCAGGACTTGGGACCCTTTTTTCTTCAACAGGGCAGACGCTTGCGTTTTTCCTTTTCCTCGGGGGTCTCTGCAGCGGCACGTTCTTCGACATATAACTCGGCGTGTTCGGAAGCAAAGTTGGTACAGCATCGGGCAACAGTTCCGGTTTTCCACGCGGAATGCGAACTTCCTTCCCAGCAATAACATGCACGAAGTCTCTCATAATGCATGATGGCTCGAAGTGTAACTCGCACTCGGAACACGTGTAGTCCAATACCTTGTCCTTTCGGTGTAGGTTCCGCTCCCATTGCTTTCTTCGGTTCTCATCTTTTGGCACCGCGAAGAGTGACGGCTGCTTGCCTTTAGTCCACTGGTATCCCGTTTTGCACCCGGGGGCGAAGCAATGACGTTGAGGACGGTGTCCCGGCATTGCATCCCTCTGACGAAACCGACGGTAGCGAAGATACGCGATAGTACTCGGTTATTTCTTCGCAAGCGAAGTCAGATAGCACCGCTACACTGCAAAGAAAAGCCACAGAAGCCACTGCCGCCCAGGTCGAGCGATCCAGCTCATGCTACCGCAGCGCCGCCGCATACATCCGGGACCTGTCGACGCGCACCGTTTCAGCGCAGCGTATGGAAAGCGGCGGCTCCTGAACACACTACCCCTACTCTAGTTCACTGTACCTACGGTAGCAGAGCTATTCGCGACTCCAGCGACCTATAGGGGGCGCCACCACCAAACAAACATGGCGGCTGAGTCCAGGTCGCGTCGGCTCGGCCGGGCTGCCTGAACGGGTGGCGCATTCAATTTAACAGATGTTCTTTTCTTTAATGCCAAATTTTATAGGTATCTGAACTGAGATGGTTACGTGTAGCCGGTGCACATAAACTTGACGAGCATAGTTTTGTTTTCCCGTTGTTTTTTGCTCTTTTCATGTCAAACTTTCGTTCCGGAGATTTCATTCAAAACCGAAACTATGGGCTCCGGAGAGACGGTACGTAGTAGACTTTAATCAGTTTTGATCATCTAAGGAAAGCGGCGATGACCGCAGAATTGTTCCACCGAGAGCAATTTTCAGCTAACTCGCATGTCTCGACCATGCGAGTTATTTGTCCACGAAATCGAGCTTTTGTGCGGTGAACAACACAGGCTGCAGGAAAATTACGAAAATTGAGGGAGCGCTTCTTGAGCCGGGGAGCATTTTAACCCGCTGGCGCCCCACTACGCAGCTGATACTCTTATTTCAATTCTGGTTTTAGTAGCAATCTAGAATTCCTTTTGACGAGCGGGTTATATATTATATTACGAACTATGTCCCACTAGAGCGATATTAGTATATTCTTCGGGCTGAAATATGAACTTAGTTGACTAGCTATTAGGTGAACTGCTGAATAAAAGTATATTTGACAGACAGAGAGATACTACTTAAACTTAGCCAAATGGTTCTAGCCGGTAGAACGGAGACGAATGCGGACGAACTGAAGTGAGTCTTCATCGGAGATTCACGCAGAACCTCTCTGCATTGAACTTGACCTCAATTCCTGAGCGGAGAAAATGAGCATTTTCTGTGGCCGGTAGACCTGAGCAATGTAGACGCATATTGCTGATGGGCTTTGACGGGGGTATAATATAAATATTGGAGGCGCAATAGATCATAATGCCGTGACAGCTTCTAACTTTGCGAGACGCGTCCTCCACTTTTTGAAAGCAGATAATTTCCCTCATTAATCATATGCAGCGAGCAGGTTTTCCTGAATCAAGTAATTGCGAAATCAGCCCAACTCCTCCAGTGTGGTTCAGAGGCTTTTTCGGCGAAAAGCAGCCAAGATGAATAGCCAACGCACCGACCGGCGTGGGTGACACAAACTTGAAGCTAATCAAACACCACCAAACTCGAGAAAAGCAGCTGTCGAACCTTCCCATTCACTTGACTGCAACGTTGGTGTTCCCTCCACTGAAACACCTCGTCTGTCGTCCTCAGTCCACTGTTCTACATCCTTATAAAGAAACCACTTATCAGTCACCAAGTAGTCGTTACTTTGAATCTGATTCGAGACAGACAAGAAATCGAAACGGTTTTCCGTGATTCCTCCCCATCCAGGAAATCGAAAGCACGCGACCGTCTGTTGTGGAGTAAATGGGCTTTCAACCACGCGATGGAAGGAAACAATCTACTGAGGCTTCACCACACTAATGAACACGCAGGCAAACTTTCGAACCCTCGTCAAATTACATTGTTCGCCACCGCGCCGACAACACGTGTCCGCGAAAGCCACCAGAGACGCGGAGGGGCGCGGAGCGACCTGGACCGGCTGGTTTCCAGTTTTCCCGCTTGGTGGCGTCCGCTTTGCTGGAGTCGCGAATATAGGAACTCTAACTCGACGCAGAGCCGTCTCTGACTCGACGCTGACTGAACGCTCCGAGCGAAAAAGCGCGCTTTCATCCGCGTTTTGGGTTCCGTGGGATATTTGCTATACTCCGTTTCACCTTATGTTGTACCGCAGCGAAGGCTAGAAGCGCGAGCTCATAGTATTGGCAGCTGCCCTTAATGTACGAGAGCTTGTGCCGGCGAGATGTGCCCCAGAGCTAGGACCTCGCGCTTGTAGCCTTTCCTTCGGTACATCATAAGGTGAAATAGAGCATAGGGGTGTGCCAGTATTCGAAATTTCGAATACGAATAGAATATTTACCTTATTCGACAAGTATTCGATTCAAAAATTGCATATTCGGAAGTTCCGGAATATTCGGCCACTGCCGAATATTCTGAAAAGCAGCCAATATTCCCACAAACTGCGAATATTCGACCCAGTAACGAATAATCTGCCTACCACGCATTCCCCTATGAATATGTTTATTCATTGAGAAACGAGTATAACGCGTACGTTACCTGGCTTCACCGTTTCTATCTGTGCGATGGCAGCAAGAGAAGATGAGTTTCGGTTTCTCGTTCACCAAACCCTTTGTTTTGTGGCACTTTTATAGCAAAATGTGATGCGATTGCGCGTTCTCTAAATTGATACAATAAACTGAACTTCGAGAGTAAAATATAAATACAAAATATATCTCTAGATTGATATCTAAAATAAATGTTTGAAAATTGAAAACAGAAAATGCTAGGTGCAAGGAGAACATTGCATTGCCATCGTCAACAACTCCTGCCACTCCCGCGCAGCTGAGTATTTTCGGCACCACTTTGAAAATCAAGGGGTCGTGGCCAATGACGTCACGGACGTCAAAATAACAGCTGTGATTTTGACATCTTAGTTATTTTGACGTCAACAACACGTTTTCTTTGGATGCCTCTGACTGCATTTTGAAATGCCGGTTGCTCGGTGTGTGTGGCCGGGTGCTCGGCGGCTCGGCGGTGTCCGCGGTGGTGCGTGTTGTCGACGTTGCCGCCTGTACTCGTCGCGTCCTCAGGAACATCAAAACAAGCGTTCTCTATTTTCAAACTTCGACCGGTGCCCTCCGTCACTCCTGTTGCAAATCAAGATTACGTGTACCGGAGGCGGCAGAGCCCAGCCGCAGCAATTTTGTTCGCATTTTTCTGGAGCTGTACTTGTGTGTAATACGACGGATTATCACCCATGCATAGAACAGCTGCGAAGGCCGTACAAGCGTCCAGGGAGTATTGACTGGCATGACTGCACCCGCAGCAGGAGCGCTCGTGCCGCGTGATCCAAAGCAACTAGCTCACGCTTTTAGCACTGTCGTCGACAACATTTCTTTCTTTTAGTGTTAATCGTAAAATAAAATGTCGTAAATATCGCCAAATGCCCCAACCACTGATCTCTACTATATGCCCCTCTAGTGGAGATCAGTGGCACCAACAACAGAAAATGCTAAAAAAAGAAGAAAAAAAAAAGAAGAAAGAAAAGTAAGCCTTCATTGCGGATCGAACCCACGACCACTTGCGTAAAAGGCAGACATATTCACCGCTAAGCTACGCTGCAATTTTTTCGTCTCTCTTACCCGATTTTGACACGACACAAGCATAATTACATTACACAAACATGTTTACATTACCGCTATATACAAATGAAAATATATGAAGCCGTCATCCATTCATTAGCTGACGTTGACACACCAAAATTATTGTAACGGCACCGGGCGAACGAAATTGGAAAACACTGCTTCTGGATGTCGGCAATTGATACGCGACGAGCATAGGCGGCACGTCGACACACACCAGCGGGTACACCGACACGCACCCCTCCCGTCTAGTCAAAACCAACGTTAGTCAAAACCAAGCTTACAGTGTTCTAGAGGGTGTAGTGGCAAGAACGGCGCCCCCTTACAATGGGCGCGTGAAGACGGTCAACGTAGATGGCTTCGAGTGACGCTGGAGTTTCGAGCCCTAGGAGATTTTGTGGCAGAAGGCAGATGTGCGATGAGCAAAGAAGAGGACGAAGCTGAGGCGGTACGCTCCTCCTGAACGTACTACCGTAGTACTTTTCTTTGTGGTGTAGAGGTGGAGAGTCTTCACCGTTCCGTTGCCGTCTCGGTCATAAATGCAACGAAAAAGACGGACACACACACTGCTTCGCGCCGGGATGCAAGTCGGGCCTGGTCAACAAGGGCAGCCGGAGCACGAGCGATCGTCAGCCGTCGCTGTTTCGTGCCCTAAAGGAGGAGTCTCGCAGACTACAGTGGGGAAAAAAATATTAATCGAGAAGATAAATGCCTCACCGAGACATTAGTGGTGTGCGAGAGACGTTTTGAACCGCGCCTTATCCTTCGGGACTATGTGCACATCGTCAATGGCGAAGAAGTTAGGATTCTACGCCGCAATATATTATTACTATTTTGTAGCCTTTTTGCGTAATATGTTGCTAGATATCTGTTATGTGCTTGCTGTGTATGTCGATGAAATGTATTACCACTTTCGAGAGGTCATAAAGCAGTGAGTTGAGAATATTTTTTTTTTCATATTAGGAGTGTTTGTGTACATATTGTATTTTAATGCTTCATGTACTCCCAATCGAGGTATTTTTTCTTCATAGACTGCCTTCCACAAAAGACAATTTGCTACATGTTCGCCAGTTGTAGTGGCATCTTGGCCATTCCCAAACGCGCTCGGCCTTGCACCTTACACAACGCGGGTCCCCGCATCAGAAACACGATGACAAAAACAGTACACCAGTTTATTGTTCCTCTCACCATTAAAAAATGCAAGATTTTTTTTAGATTTATTAGTCTATTTTTCCTTGTTTTTTCAGTATCGCGTGGTT
The DNA here is from genome assembly GCF_016920785.2 of Ixodes scapularis. Lineage (NCBI taxonomy): Eukaryota > Metazoa > Arthropoda > Arachnida > Ixodida > Ixodidae > Ixodes > Ixodes scapularis. The sequence continues at coordinate 89,265,599 of NW_024609880.1, forward strand.
TCTTTCGCAGCTATTAAGCGTGCAACCCAAGTGATAGCGTTGCTGAACGACCTGTCGGTACTGGGAGGGGGGGGGGGGGGAGTTGATAGTAATCAAATGATCTCCATCAAAAACACGCGAATAATGAAAGTACAGGATATCACACACTCTACAGGCATTAGTCCAAAGGAAAACCTACAAGTTTTCACATGAGCAGTTGTTCTGCGTCGCGAAAAGCTCCAGTCGAACCACAATACAGTACACGCCAATCAGCGCAGACGACGAAGCTGACGGAGGCACGTTCATAGGGCTTAGAACAGCAGCGATACGGTGTCGTCTACGCGTAAAATCTTCACGCGGCGGCCGCCGCTCTTGCCACAACAACTCTCTGGAACACTGTACCAAGGTTATTAGATCAGCTCGGTTACGGAACTGCTCATAGACACTGCTTGCACGAGCAGTATCTCGCCGCTAATGTGCGCTAACGTCGGCTATCGGAGAAGCAGCACACGCCGCCATCTTGTCCTCGCCCACCACAATGACGTGCCCCTAGCCCACCGCAACACAGCGGAAACGTTACGCGGCGTCAGCATCGCTCACAGTGGCAGCGCACAGGATACTTTGCTGCAAACGTGTATAATTCTACTTTTTTCTTGGTTATAGATCTTTGCGAAAATCGCCTTCTGGGCGCTGCCACCTTTGTCTGCTAGGCAGTGAAACGCCTTCTCAGCATGCGCAGTTGCTATGTATACTGTTATATCAGACGCTGCACATGCGTCCACAGCTTAGTGACTCAGCATTTTTCGGCCGGGTGATAAGCGATGCAAAGGTCTATAGCAACGTTATTAGATTAGATCAGTAACTGAATTGCTCATAGAGGCTGCTTGCAGAGGCAGCACTCCCTCACTCATTGCGGTTCGCCTCACGTCGTTCGAAGCGCCACTGTTTTGGAGTCGGCTGTTGCAATGAATATAATTGGATAGGGTGTGCGGAACGCCGTGTGGTGAGGACCTGTGTAGCAATATAGTCGGGATCGTCGTCATCTGACTCCTTCATCGCAAGTTGGGCGCGCAGGTAGCCCTCAACAGGCGCTCGAGACTGGCATGCTTGAAGTCAGCACTTTATGTCGGCCCCACCAAAACCATCGTCGCGAAGGTAAATGCTAGGCCTGACGCTCTTCACCATACCATCATCATCGTCATCATCCACATTATTACCGCGCGCGCAGCTGGCGAAGTAGGCAGCGCGCGCGTGGCCTAACGATTATCGCGCTTGCCTCCCACGCGAAAAGCTAGGGTTCGAATCCTGGGAGTGACGTGTCTTTTGTTTATTCCTGCAATTTAGTGTTCTGGAGAATTCGAGAATCATGTTGCTTGTTCCAGGCCCGAATGTTCTACGCGTCGAAGTTTCTACGCCGATTATTCCAGAAGACCACTCATGTACATAAGGGGCTCCGCGTGGCGAGCCACAGTCAGTTTCGCCCCAGCGTTCGACTCTGCTGTTACGCCGACTTCGACGCCCGCGGCGCTCTCTTATTATCTTTTGTACCCTTTTATTTTTGGCACAAGTTCGCCACATTAAACGTTTATTTATTCCTGTTTATTTCTTGTTTATTGGTCACCACCCGTGACATTTTGGTGGAGGTGCGGGGTACCCGCATGCCCGTGCAGCGCTCCCCTCCGAGTTACCGCAGTGCAAGTCCGGACCCAGCCTCCCGAGGACCGAGCGAAGACCAGATCGAGACCCGATCCAGTCGCCGCACCCAAGGTCTACCCCCGGAACACTGACTTCTGCCACCCCGGACCAGGCAGCCAACGAGGCCGACGATGGCCAACCAGTCGCAAGCCCCCGCCGCAAGCCCCCGCCGCTTCTACCGTCATCTACATGCCCGTCGCACCGCGGACGGCTGCCCCCTTCCACGGTGAACTCTACGAAGACGTAGAAGACTGGCTCCTGCAGTACGACCGAGTGGCCCGCCACAACGGATGGACTGATGAGCAGCGCCTCCAGAACATCTACTTCTCACTGGAAGGAACGGCAAGGCAGTGGTATGAAAATCACGAAGTCGCTTTGACCACGTGGGAAGTTTGTAAGAACGAATTGAAGAAAACATTTGTCAGTCAACACCGACGTGAGCGCGCCGAAGACCTGCTTCGAGGGAGAAACCAGGGACCCAAGGAAAGCGTGACATCTTTCACTGAAGACGTCCTCCGCCTGTTCGCCCGCGCCGACCCGCAGGCCACAGATGAAAAGAAGCTGCGGGTACTCATGCGAGGTGTCCGGGATGACATTTTCGGCGGCCTTGTCCGTAACCCTCCGTCGACGGTGGAAAGCTTCATCTCGGAGGCAACCAACCTTGAAAGGGCGCTCCTCGCAAGGGCGAGCCATTACCAGCGGTATAATGGCGTCACCGTGATTTCACCATCTACCTGCAGCATCAGTTCCGGCAACTCTGACCCCACTGCGATCCGTGAAATGGTCAGAGACATTGTCCGCGAAGAGCTCAGGAAGTTGGTGCCGGCAGCAGAACGACCAGCTGCGCTCTCACTCACCGAGCTCGTTAAAGAAGAAGTGCAGCGTGCCATTCAACCGGAGTCTCCTGTCGACATCGCTGAACCAGAAGAACCGGTGGTAACGTACGCTTCAGTAGCGCGACGACCACCACCGGCTGCTCACCAATACACGCCGCCACCTCGACGAGACGCCCCAACGCCACACTACCTCCGACGACAAGAAGAGCGGGTCCCGTACGTCCGTCCGGAACAGCCCGCACCCAGAAAAACAGACGTGTGGAGGACGCCCGATCGACGCCCCCTGTGCATCCACTGTGGGGAAGCAGACCACACCTACCGCCGATGCCCGTACCGACGACTCGGGTTGCGCGAGTTCCACCCGAACGACCCGCGGCCACGTTATGGTGAACGCCCTCGGGAAATCGACGAGTACCTGCGACGACCTCAGTCCCCTGAGCCAGCGTCCCGCCGAGAGTTCCGGTCACCGTCGCCACGACGTCCAGCCTCGCCGATGTACCGACCCCGACGTGAAAGCCTGTCGCCCCTCGCTCCACGCCGGAGAAACTAGGCGCGGCAACCCCTGGAGGTGGAGTTACCGAAGACGGCCGACGTAAAGAGCCTCCAAGAACGCCGGAGCGCACCCACTCTCTCGGCGCTACGCATCACAACGACGCCCCTGCATCGGTGTCCAACAACCTACACATCATTATGGACGGCCACGACGCATCGGCACTCGTGGACACCGGAACAGACTACTCAGTCTTGAGTGGGAGGCTCTCTCGCCGCCTGCGAAAAGTGACAACGCCGTGGGAAGGCCCTCAAATACGAACCGCCGGTGGGCACCTCATCACACCAGTCGGGCGATGCACCGCTCGCGTCGAGATCCACCGTGAGACGTGCCCTGTGAAGTTCGTCGTTCTGCAAGACTGTTCCAGGGACGTTATCCTCGGAATGGACTTCCTCTGCGAGTATGGCGCCGTCATCAACCTCGGAGCAAACCGGTTAACGCTACGAAAACCTGTTTCACCACCGGGGAAACCCATAGCGACGTCGTCTGCGGTCCGAGTCCTCGCAAGCCACGTGAACTTACCGCCGCGGTCCAGTGTTTTCGTACCCGTCGGGATCACCGAAGCCTTCTGCGGCGAAGTTCTGCTCGAAGGAAGCCTCCAGTTGCTTCTTGGAAGAGGAATAGGCGTCGCAAGAGGAGTTGCTAAACTTCAGGATGGCCGCACTGTGGTCCTCGTGACGAACTTCCGAAATGAAGCGCAACACCTCACAAAAGGTACAGCCGTGGGCCAGGTCGAGGAACGCCGAAACTCCGCCGCTATCGCCGCCATTACTGACGAATCCTCGCCACCTCAGCAAGACAGTACGTCGCCAGCGCAGTTCGACATTGACCCTAAGCTTCTGGGCCTGAAACGACGACAGCTCAGTGACCTCCTTACCGAATACCGCGACTGCTTCGCCACGTCGTCAAAGGTGCGCCAAACCACCGTTGCGAAGCACCGCATCGTTACCGAGGACGACGCGCGGCCTGTGCATCGGTCACCGTACAGAGTCTCCGCTAAAGAAAAAGAAGTGATCCAGGAGCAAGTTCAAGAGATGCTGAACGACGACATAATCCAACCTTCAAGCAGTCTCTGGGCCTCTCCAGTCGTACTGGTTAAGAAGAAGGACGGAACACTTAGGTTCTGCGTGGACTACCGGCAACTGAACGCGGTGACGAAGAAAGACGTCTATCCACTCCCCCGCATCGACGACACGTTAGACCGGCTGCGCCACTCCCGATACTTTTCATCGATGGACCTGAAGAGCGGCTACTGGCAGATCGAAGTCGACGAACGGGACCGAGAGAAGACAGCTTTCGTCACGCCGGATGGACTGTACGAGTTCAAGGTGATGCCCTTCGGACTGTGCACGGCGCCAGCAACTTTCCAGCGTGTCATGGACACCGTACTGGCAGGACTGAAGTGGCAGAGCTGTCTCGTCTACCTCGACGACGTCGTAGTGTTTTCCAGCGACTTCGACGAGAACCTGCGACGACTAAAAGCTGTTCTCCAAGCCATACGAACCGCCGGTCTCACCCTGAAGCCGTCAAAGTGTCGGTTCGCCTATGACGAGCTGAAGTTCCTAGGTCACGTGGTGAGTAACGAAGGCGTTCGCCCCGACCCAGAGAAGACTCGCGCCGTCACAGCATTTCCAGCGCCGACGGACAAGAAGGCCGTGCGAAGGTTCCTTGGGCTATGTGCCTACTATCGGCGCTTCGTTCGAGACTTCGCAAGGATTTCCGCACCGCTCACAAGCCTCACGAAGGACGCCGAGAAGTTCGAATGGGCCGAGGAGCAGCAGCAGGCATTTGACGAGCTGAAGCGACGACTTCAGGCGCCTCCTGTTCTTGGACATTTCGACCAGGATGCGGAAACCGAGATTCACACGGACGCAAGTAACGCAGGACTTGGCGCGGTACTGGTTCAAGTACAAGAGGGCACCGAGCAAGTCATCGCCTACGCAAGTCGGACATTGTCCATGGCGGAGCGAAATTACTCCACGACTGAAAAAGAATGCCTTGCGGTCGTCTGGGCGATCACGAAGTTTCGTCCGTACTTATACGGAAGCCCGTTCCGCGTAGTCACGGACCACCATTCGCTCTGCTGGCTGGCGAACATCAAGGACCCGTCAGGACGCCTTGCGGGATGGAGTCTCCGACTACAAGAGTTCAACATGACCGTAGTCTACAAGTCGGGCCGCAACCACAGCGACGCCGACTGCCTGTCCAGAGCTCCCGTCGAAACACCCTCCGACAGCAGCGACGACGATGACGACGAGTGTTTCCTGGGCGCAGTGAACAGCGACGACATGGCCCGACGTCAACGAGACGATCCTGAGCTGCGTGCACTAATAGAGCACCTGGAAGGGCGTGGGAGTGCCATACCACGCGTTTTTTCACGAGCCCTGCCGACCTTCGCCATTAGACAAGGAGTTCTCTACAAAGAGAACTTCGGCAACAACAACTCCACGTGGCTGCTGGTGATCCCGACCGACCTTCGAGAGGAGATCTTCCAAGCCTGCCACGACGACCCGACGTCCGGACACCTTGGTTACAGCCGGACACTGGCCCGTATTCGTGAAAAGTATTACTGGCCCAAGCTCCCCAAAACCGTCCACCTATACACACGAGCATGCCATAAATGCCAGCGACGAAAGAAACCTGCAACGAGGCCGGCCGGACTCTTGCAGTCAATTCCTCCGCCAACGGCACCTTTCCAGCAGATCGGAATGGATCTACTTGGCCCTTTTCCGCCGTCGACGTCTGGAAATCGCTGGATCATCGTTGCCACAGATTATCTCACGCGGTACGCCGAAACGAAAGCCCTTCCTTTCGGAACTGCTGTGGAAGTTGCCAAGTTTTTCATTGAATCCATTGTCCTGCGGCACGGCGCTCCCGAAGTCCTGATCTCAGACCGTGGATCCTCGTTCATGGCCCAGCTAACACAAGAAGTCCTTCGTCTCAGCCACACCAGCCATCGTCGCACCACGGCGTACCACCCTCAGACCAACGGGCTGACGGAAAGACTCAATAAGACCATCGCCGACATGATTTCCATGTACGTCGACGTGGAGCACAAGACATAGGACGAGGTGTTGCCGTATGTCACCTTTGCCTACAACACGGCCGTAGAAGAAACCACCGGAGTGACACCCTTTCAACTGGTGCATGGGCGCAAGGTAACGACAATGCTGGACGCTATGTTACCCCACGAACCGGCTGTCGACGCAAGCGACGACACCCAGGTGGTTGCCCAAAGGGCAGAAGAAGTACGTCAGCTCGCCAGACTCCGGATTCAAGCCCAACAACGTATCGACACTGGCCGCTACAACCTTCGTCGTCGGGACGTCCACTTCCAGCCCGGAGACAGGGTGTGGGTGTGCACACCGATTCGCCGCCGCGGTCTCAGCGAGAAACTCCTGAAACGTTACTTCGGACCCTACAAAGTGCTTCGTCGACTCGGGGACCTGAACTACGAGGTGATGCCCGACGGAACAAGAACATCATCACGCCGCCCACCACGACCGGAAGTCGTCCACGTCGTGTGACTGAAGCCGTACTACGCTAGATAGGACTGTGGACCTTATATGTTCCAAAGGACTCTTTAGTTTACGTTATTTTTATTTGTTTTGTTCTTGGGTTGCATCGGGTCGATGCACTTTTTGAAGGGGGGAGTAATGCCGCGCGCGCAGCTGGCCAAGTAGGCAGCGCGCGCGTGGCCTAACGATTATCGCGCTTGCCTCCCACGCGAAAAGCTAGGGTTCGAATCCTGGGAGTGACGTGTCTTTTGTTTATTCCTGCAATTTAGTGTTCTGGAGAATTCGAGAATCATGTTGCTTGTTCCAGGCCCGAATGTTCTACGCGTCGAAGTTTCTACGCCGATTATTCCAGAAGACCACTCATGTACAGTCGGGGACAAAGGTCCCCAGGACGCGCGAGCTGCGACTGAAACGCATTGTTCTGCCATCTGCCGGCGGGTCGCCTGGTTTCGAGATCACACAAAAGCGCATGCGCGTCCTACTGTGCCTGCAAGCATCTGTGTTTTTCCGCTTTTCTGCGGCGCAGGCGCCTAACTCGGAATCGGGCGTGTGGTACCGCATCGGAGATAGCGCTTGCTGCTGACAAGCGTCTGCTACACATTCCGAAACTGGAGATACCGCCTGCGGCACTGCGCCGCATTTTGCCGTGTCAGCGAATCTTGCTTTATAACCAGCTGAGCTTATCGCTCAGTTGAGCGGCCGTGACTCCTTGCTTCATAGGTGCCATGTCAGTAAGCGCTATCTCCGAGGCCCGGTACCATGCGCCCGATTCCGAGTTAGGCGCCGCGACGCAGAAAAGCGGGAAAAAACAGGCTTGCAGGCACATTAGGACGCGCATGCGCTTTTGTGTGGTCTCGAAACCAGGCGACCCGCAGGGCAGATGGCAGAGCGATGCCTTTCAGTCGCAGCTCGCGCGTCCTGGGGACTTTTGTCCCCGACTGTACATAAGGGGGCTCCGCGTGGCGAGCCACAGTCAGTTTCGCCCCAGCGTTCGACTCTGTTGTTACGCCGACTTCGACGCCCGCGACGGTCTCTTATTATCTTTTGTACCCTTTTATTTTTGGCACAAGTTTGCCACATTAAACGTTTATTTATTCCTGTTTATTTCTCGTTTATTGGTCACCAGCCGTGACAATATGACTTCGTACAATACCGTATCATCATCGTTAGAAGCGGCGCCGCTGGCCTTCGAGGCATGGGCGATTTGCCTTTCTGCGGCGCAATGCCTCTCCTGAGCTAAAATAAATAAATATATATTTGGGTAATTCCATCTTATATCGTGCAGGCAAAAAAAAAGTTTAATTTCGCCGAAAAAAAGTATATGTTATGGCGTCTTCTCTAAAAACACAATTGCCACAAAAAGCAAGTTCGTGGAATGTTTTGTTTTACACTTATGAAACTTAAAAGATGCCACGGCAAAATGCAGTTTCACATCCGTCGTGGGTTGTATGTTTCACTCAATCTCCCGCCATGTATTTTCACTCTACATTATGTTAACTCTTTGTAACCACTCTGTGAGTACAGTGGAAAGGCTCTAATGCCATAAAAAATTTTAGGCGTTTTGCTTATTTTCCTTTAAAATGTCAAAAAAGCCCCTTCGATTAATTGTTGATGAATTTTGACAATTAGATAGGTGTGATCTACTTGGGTCACATCGACGTGTTCGCTATGCATGGTGAACACGCAGACAATGCACGGCAATATCTCCCCCTTAAAAAAACTTCACGTTTTCACGGGCCCAGCCGCGTAGGTGGCTGGCGCGTCCGTGTTGATCTTCTGAGAAGAGGAGGGCTGCGCTCCGTGCCTTGGTTTGGCTGGCGAGCTTGAAGTTCCTGCCTCCGGTGTTGCAGGACCGTTCTGATTGTCTTGAATCGTGTTTGGAAAGTCGTCACTGGGAATTGGAAATGGTGAACCGTTTTGCTGACTGATACCGCGGGAAGGGGCGAACTTTTTCGATATTTTTGCGCCCTTTGGGCTATCGTCTCGATTCGGAGATATTCCCTCTTCCTCCCTGGGTAAATGTATCAGCTGTTCAATGTAGATATATCCGCCGTTCGTGCGAAGCTCATATGTTGGGTTTCCTACGACTCGGACGACGACTGCTTAGGATCACTTCTTGCCGTTCCTATACACGAACTCAACTCTCCTACGTCACGCCGCGGTGGTGGCGCGTCAGTCGCACTTGCGGTCTGGGGCGGTGGGCAGAAGTCGCCGTGCGAGACTTGCATTCTTGTGTTCTTTTCGGAAAAACCAGACAAAAAACCTGCGTTCTCATCAAAATGCTGCGGCGGGGACTGTACCAGAAGGGTCTGGAGAGGTTTGAAGATCAGTTTTCATGTGTTTCTTCCCGCTCCGTTCGTCCGAGTACGTGGATAGTAGCCATGAAAAGGGTAAACCAGACGCTGTCGAACTATGATTGCTTGTGCAGGCAACACTTTGTGGTCGGCAGACGTATTTGGTTTGTTCCAACATGAACGAGAGAAAACCGCCAAGTTGTCCGGGCCAGCCGCGGGTTCACTGCGTCTTCAAATTCACACGGCCGCATGATCGTTCGAACTTGTGTCTGCTCCTTCGAGCCTGCTTTTTGTCGTCTGCTCGTTCAAACAAAACCGGTCCGGAGACCAAACTTTACACCCGATGATTGCAATAAGAAGTAATTGTAGGCCTCAAAAGACTTATGTAGGCTCGGTGTAAAGAGTAAATACAAGATGTTGATCATTGGTACCAGTAGCCATCACCAACTTGTTACGCTTGGTCTTTTCCCGCTTCCGAATTTCAGTATCGACGTCGATCATCGTCGCTACCTTCTACACTTTTGCAGCACGAGCGACGTCATGACCGAAAATATATCCCATCATGGTTTCGGCGTCCATTCTGCCCCGTCCACGTGAAATGAATCGCCGCAAGTCACATTATTCACGCAAAGTTTTGCCTCGTTAATTTTGCTGAAGCCGCTCAAGTAGTCAGACATTGTTAGGAGGACGTAGAATCAACAATTCCAACGCGTAAAAGAGCACGGGGACTGCCACCGACGCCGAAAACAACGCAATTCAATGGTTTGTTTATCGGCGACGGCGGGCTTCTTGCCCACCGTCCACTGCGCATGCGCGGCGCCGGTGGCATCCGCTCGGGGCGCTCCGGTTTGTTTGTAAACATGAGTTGGTGTATAGTCTGTTACGCACGTTATGTCGAAGACATACCCTGACAAGATGATTGCCCATCGCTGCATTCTTGCTGCAACCGTGCCTAAGATTCCCTTAACGGGATTGAAAATCGATACCAGGGGCTTGTGGTTCGTCCACAGCGTGAAGTGGCCTCCAAACAAATACTGGTGAAATTTATTTACGCCGCCAACTAGACTCAGCGCTTCTTTGTCAATCTGAGAGTAGTTTCGCTCACCTTTAGAGAGCGTTCTTGACATGAAGGCGATCCGCTTCCGTTGCTTGTCGGGTAATACGTGTTGAAGCACTGCACCAATGCCATCTCTCGATGTGTCACAGTGCAGTTCGCGGGGAAGTTAAGGTTCATTGTGCACTTGCAGACTCTTCTTGGTGAGTTGCTTCTTCACTTCGTTGAAGGCTCTCTGGTATGATCTCGACCATTCTCACCTTTTATCTTTTCACAGCAGTTCATTTGGCGGATGTCGGATGTCGGCAGTGTTGCTGATGAGCCTTTTGTAGTAGTTCAGCAGTCCCAGAATTGCTGTGTTCTTTTTTGTCTTTGGGCGTCTTCGCTTGTAGGCTGGCATCCACCTTTTTGAAATTTGAGTGGATCCCTTGTTTGTCTAGGATATGTCGTAGGCACTCGATGAAGTCCTGCATGAAGCAGCAATTTTCTTTTTGTCAGCGAAGGCCACTTTCCTTCTGTTTTTGCAGTACGATGTCCAGGTTCCGAAGGTGATGATGATCGTTCTTGCCACATACCACGATGTCATCCTGAAATGCACCTGTGTACCGCAAGTTCCCAACGAGTTCTTCGATGACGCGTTGCAAGATAGCTGATGCTGGGGTTATTCCAAATGACACTCTGTTCACCTAGTAGAGCCCTTTGTGTGTGTTGATCACAGTGAGATTTATCGACTCTTCTGGTAAGGGGATCTGGAAGTACGCTTGTTTGGAATCCAGCTTGGTGAACTTTTCCCCATGGGCAATCTTCACAAAGAGGTCTTCAGTCTTCGGTAGTGGATATTTATCCGGCTTCAAGGCTGGGTTGAGTGTATTCTTGTAATCCCCGCTTATGCGAACTTGTCCACTTTCCTTCATCATTGCAACCATTGGCGTCGCCCACTCACTTCTCATCACAGGAGTGATTATGTGTTCTTTCTTAAGACGATCCAGCTCCCCTTCCATATTTTGCCGGAGGGCGTATGGAACTGACCTTGGTCTAAGAAACTTTGGTTGAGTACCATCATTCACGTAGAGTTTCACGGCGTGGTACTTCAGTTCTCCCGGACCTTCAAAGACGGAACTGTGTTTCTGTAGCCCATTCGCGAGAGTTAAGGTTTCTGCACGCACGTTGTGCACTTCCTTCAAGTTCATGTGAAAATCCTGAAGCCATGCCCGTCCCAGTATGGGAGGTCCCCCATTCTTCACCCCTCGAATTTCATCACGCTTGACTGGCCCGTTGTACCGCATCTCCACTTGAACCATTCCCTCTGGAACGATCGGCTTACCAGGGTACGTCTTTAGCGCTATTTTCAAAGTTTTCAATTGGATGTCTGGAAGAATTTCTTGAAACGTCTCCAGGTTGATCACAGCCACGAGTGAGCCTGTGTCAATCTCAATCTGAAGAAGTTTGTTGCAAATATTCACAGTTACTGTGATGGGTTTCGGATAGCTTGAGTCGATGAAATAAAACGCAATTTTTTCTCCCGAGTTCCGTGTAGTGACATGATTGGTCAAGTTTGGCTTGTCCTTTCTTTTTGAGTCTTGTGTATCTCGTTTCCTGTCACGGCAGACCATTTAAAAGTGTCCTGTTGTTCCGCATATTTTACTTGTCTTGTTCCTTGCAAGGCAGTTTTCAGGGTCGTGATTGCTTTTGCCGCAACGGTGACATGGGGTCCTGCTTTTGCGAGATTTTCCTTGTCCCTCGCTTGCTTTTCTCGGAAGTGACGTCTTGTATTTCCGCCCTTGCGCCGAGCGATTGCTGTCTCGTTGGGTCTTAGTCTCGCTCCTTATTTCCTTCGCATCTTTCATGGCTACCTCCATCGAAGTGGCAAGATCCACCGCTGTCTTGAATGTCGGATGTTTTTTTTTTTCTTTTCGGTGAACGGAAAAGGAACTGAGGCTTCCAGACGACGGGCACGATCGCCAGGATGAGTGGGGACACTGCGGCAAGTGGGTGGCGGCGGCAGGAGGAGCAGCTAATTGGATGTCGCCAGACAACAGCGGGTGAGTCCCTTTCCCGTTTTCTCCGAGGTTCACCATGACCAGAGAGAGCGTTGGCTCGCGGACGTGCGGCAGGGTTTGCGAGCTTTTTGGAACGCGCAGGTCTGGAGAAACAGATTCGGGTATAGGCTAGGTATAGCAAACCTTTTTTTTTTCTTTTTCTGTTCGCGCTTGGGGTCGGTTGCCTGCGGCAACAGTTCATTTTTTTTTTTGCTTGCTATAAATACTGGTCATGGTGGAATCTGGAACGTGCGGGTTTGGGTCTCACCGGACTGTGTTTTTTTTTGTTGGTTTTCTCTGTCGCCCAACAGGTTATTTTTTTCGCGAGGGGTGTAGCTGCTTTGTTGTTGTTGTTGTTTTTGTATGCTACGCGTCTGTCAAGGAAAGGGAGACATATGTTGCACGAACAGCAAATGTACTTGCAACATTCTTGGTGGGGAGGTTTTAAGTAACGCAGGATTTTGTTAAAAATAAGTAAGATTTGTTTTAGAAAAGTCTATCGTTCTAGAATTGCCTCGGCATCGTTTTTCTTAGCTTTCTTTGTGAGTGTCGGCGTTTTGGAGGGAGCATTTGCGTGGGCAGAGCGGCCGGGAGGTGGGAGCGGCTCCCCCGCGGTCGTTAAGAAACGTGTCGGGTTTCGGGAGTTTGCTCGGACAGATCCCTTCTTGCAGCTGGTTGTGGCTTTTAGCCGAATGTGCCGGTATATAGAGGGTTTTGCCGCTTCATGTAAAATTGTCGCTTTTTGCCCGATGCAATAACTTAGCGGTTGGCGCCAGTCAGACTGGGAAGTGCAGAGAACAACTCCACAAGGAATTTAGGTTTGGCGGTTGGAGCGCCAGGATGACAGCTCGCCGACCATTGGATAACAGTGTACCACGTGGGAGTGGTGGAATTCGAAGTGATTGGTTCGTCTCTGGAGAAAAAGGAGGCCCCTAGGAGTCTAGAAAAGGGCTGCCGAGAGGATTCTGGGGGTTCGGCTTTTGAGATCAAACAGATTCGGCTCTTGAGACTGGGGGACTAAAGTATAGGTCTTAATTTTGGGAGTTCTGTAAATTATTGTTGACTTGTCGTCGTTTTGTTTTGAAAATAAACGTGGCCACACTGGCCACCGTAAACCAACCACGTCGTAACGTGTCCAGCGGGATCGAACAACTTTTAGTATTTTTTTATTATCAACTTCCCGGGGGACTAGCATAGGGCGAACGTCATCATCGGTCGTCACCATCCTGACCGGCCCCCTCTGCCCTCCCCTCGAAAGTTGACTGTCAGCGTCGGTTCAGCCAGCAGTTTTTCGAGAATATTTCCGTCCTTAATGCTGTCAATGAGCTTGTCTCGAAGTCGGTCGTTGAGGGAACCACCGAAGTTGCATTGCAGTGAAAGCTGTTTGAGGGCAGCTGCGTAGTCTGCGATGGTTTTAGATCCCAGCTGCTTGCGGTGATGGAATTTGTAGCGTTCAACCGTTTCATTGGGCGTCCGGTAGATGTGGTTCTGCACCATTTTAACGATCTTTGCGTACGTCTTGGTACTTGGTTTGGCAGGTGCCGCCAAGTTTCGTATTAGTGTGTACATTTCTCGTCCGACGATAAAGAGAAGAACATCGGCTCGCTTTGATTCCGAATTGTCTTTCGCAGAGAAGAACACTTCAATCATTTCGATGTACGAAGACCATGATTCCGATTTCTGATCGAACTCTTCAAATTTCCCGATGCGAGGCATTTTTTAGGTTTGAGAGGGGCCTTCACTCACGCTACCTCCGTCTCCTTTGTTCCGATGCCTCTCAGTTTTTCATATCCGTCTTTGTTGCGTGTTTCCCATCCTCGTCTCCATTCTGGTGTAGTAGTAATTAGGGGTAATGCAGGATATATTTATTTAACTGTTAGGTTACAATAGGTTGAAAAGCGTATTGTTCGGTCTGCGACGCTGCCCAGTATGTTCTTTTCCAGGCGTCACATTCTTCTCTGTGGCTCGCTCTCCCCCGCCGGCGTCTCCGGTCATATCAGCCCAGCTGCGCTGCCTGGGCCAAGGTCGTGTTCGCTACGCGTGGCAAACATGCACACAACATAGGCAGATCAGAAGATGGAGAGTTGTAAAAGCGCGCCGTCATCTAACCTAACTTCCAAACATTAAGCTAAAAAAATTGACTGGCTAGAACCAACATACCTCATAGAAATTTGACCAGGTATGCCGAACGTTCATTTTTGGGAGAAAAGGACGGGCAGGTGTAATACACCTCCAAACATAGCTTTATTCGTAACCACATTAGCCTGTGGTTACTGTTAAAGCAACTGGTTTGTAATCACCCTCTTTATGTGAAGCAATGTAGCGTCGGTTCATTTCTTTTTGCACGGCTGTCTTGAAATGCCTTTACCGTGACTTTGCCTCTACCTGTTTCGGCTATGTTAATTGATATTTGGTTTATCATTTTTTACGTGCATAGCTTGAAGGCTAACATCCGAACTGTTTGAACCACCGTAACTGTTTCCTAATACCCGTCAACAACCGCAACATTGAATGTGCTGTTTGTAACGTTTTCACAACAATTGTACCATATAGACCGAAAATAAACAGTTGCCTGCTTGAACTAACTCTTGTGTGACTATATCACCTGTGATGATCATCCAGTGGTGCGCACGTCACAATAAAGCGAAGGCGCCACGCAAGCGGACTCAAGAAACCAGTAAACAAAATGCCATGGGGGCCGCCGTTTTAAAAACCAAAACAGTATAAACGAAACATAAAAAGTGGCTAGTTGCCCCATGGGCAATGAGAGGGCGCTTTCACGAGTTTGTTGACCTATATTTTCTTGACACTCATGTTTAGTTATAATTCCATGGCTAAAACCTACACGGCCTTGCTTGCACCGTCACTTTTCTTCGTTTGCTTTTTAATTTTTGGTGGGGGTGGTTGATTTTTCACCGCTCTTCAGGTGTAAACATTCGCAGAAGTAGTGTCATGGAACTTTCCACGAATGCGTTATTAGGGCTGTGTTCCAAAATTTACTCGATCCGACTCCGGAGTAAAGGTTTTGCACCGTGGCGTTTCAAAACTTACTCGCGCTTACTCGATGGCGTCAGAACTAGCGTTCGCAAAAGCAGGTTGTTTACTCCGGAGTAATTACTCACGCTTTTCTGAATCGGTGGGTTACGTCAGATCAAATGGAGTAAATACGTCACGTGATCTGTTCGCCGTCTGCTTGTCGTCTGCTTTCTGCGTCCACAGCCGTCAAAGCTTGTTTGTTCCGTTGAGTTTGGTGGCAGACGTTCTAAATGACAGAGAATAAGGTGCAGCCATTTCTGTGTGGTTATTGTGATTTGCGGTTTTCAACGCACGTGCCACATCCTGACCGTGCACCTTCTGCGGGAAGGTATACCTGTTATTATTATCAGGATGCGAGCTTAAACAGAGGCTACTCCGCATCTTCATCCTTGGCGATGGAGGGATCTCGTATTCTTACGTTCAACGTAAGTTGCATACCACTGTAGCGTAGCGAAAGCTCGCTCCGCTGTACCGCTACACTGTGTGGAAGCAATTTCCTCAAAACGTAATTGGCGCAAATTACGATTCGTGGAACACATGCCTTTGGGGCACTTGTACTAGACCTACAGCTCCGATTGTGCTGGTTAATAAAAAGTGAAAGCCGTTTACAACTTCCTGTAACGCCGAATTGGAGCGCAGCTCTTGAGGAGGAGGAGTGGAGGGTATATTCCTCCTCCTCCCTCGTTATCATGCCTGCTAGTCCTCCTCCCCTCCTGCTCCCCCTCCCTCTCCTTTACCACGTGACTTCAGGGGGAGGGGAGGGGGTAGTCACGTGACCCTTCCGAGGCCACGTGACCCCCCGCTGAAGTCATGTGACCCCCTCCCCCCGAAGTCACGTGACCCCCCCGCACCATACTGAACAATGAGGGGAGGAGGAGGAGGGCAGAAGGTCGGGGGGGGTCACGTGACCTCGAGGGGACGGGATCACATGACCTTGGGCGGGCCGTCACGTGACTTCGGCGGGGGGAGGGGACTCACCCCCCGGGGTCACGTGACCTTGGCGGGGGAGGAGGGGGGAGGAGGAGGAGCGGAGGGGGAGGAGCAGGGGGAGGAAGAGGAGGGGGAGGAGGAGGAGGGGAGGAGGAGGGGGAGGAGGGGGAGGGGCGCGGTTACGCCGACGCCGACGGCGACGGCGACGCCGACGGCGACGCCAACGGCGACGCCAACGGCGACGCCGACGCCACTCAGGCTGGAAACGGGCCCCTAAGAGCTGCGCTCTAAAACAAATTTCGGATGTCTAACTGAAAGGAGTGGTAAGTTTGATCTGAATAGTCCAAAAGAAAGGTGAGCAAAAGGAGCTGGTGCAGCCAGCCCAGAAAACACCGCGTCGTCACTGTCAACAAGAAAACATTGAAGCGGCTAGTAGTATCGTCTCTTCGAAAATGAGTGCTTTCTTCATGGTAAAAAGAAATAGTCTGCTATTTTCCGCCATCGCCACTATGTTTCTTTTTGCCGTAGCCCAAGACAAAGCCAATCCGCGTAGTATCCAGGTGATAATCCCGGCCGTTCCAAAATCGAGTCGCGGATCGTTTACTCGCGATGTCACGCGATATTGCTGCGGGCGCAGCTGACCAAGGAGGCAGCGCGCTCGAGGCCAGACGGTTATCGCGCGTACCTTCCACGCAGAAAGCCAGGGTTCGATTCCTGGCCGCGGGGACGCCTTTTTTTTTTTTTGGCATCTAACGTAATGTTCTTATTCTGATTCCATGGCGCGCCTCCGAGCGGCCACTCCTCAGGTAGCGAACGACTGGATGCCATAGAAAAACTGTACTTTTATATCCATAACAACCACCATAAAAGACGGTGCTTCGTAGTAGCGCGTTACATGGTGATCCCAAATCGAACGAGTCCAAAACAAAAAAGAAGAAAAACACACACGGCACAGACTGATGCCAACGCGATGCGGCTAACCCTAGTAAGTCCAAACTCAACTAGATCGCAGTAACAGCACACTCCCCGTCTGGTATCACGAGATACCACTATGACTCTATAACGCAACGTTTACAAACTGGAAACGCACTGAAGTTTTGGATCAGTCTTCCTTTGAGATGAGGACAGTCTCAGTGACTGGCCGTCGGAAAGTTTTTGGTTCTCCTCTGGTTGCCGTCTTGATCTCGACTTTCCGTACTTTTCCGTCTGCACTCGGGAAAGTGTTCACAATCACACCCATAGGCCACTCGTTGCGGTGAACCTGTTTGTCCCTTAGGAGCACAATGTCAACTTCCCTGAGGTCTCGACGGCTATCCTGGCACTTGCGACGGCTCTGAAGCGTTGTCAGGCACTCACGTCGCCAACGGTGCCAAAAGGAGTCTGCCAACCACTGCGCTTGACGCCACTGACTTCTGTAGAGATCCTTGACGTTGAACTCGCCGGGTGGTAACGTGTCTCCACCAACCTTCTGGGTAAGGAGTGTAGACGGAGACAAGATGTCCCAGCATTCCGGATCCATCGAAACCGGAACAGGAGGTCTAGCATTTATGATTGCTGAAACTTCTGCCAAAAATGTCACCAGAACTTCATGGCTGAGACGGCTCGGTCTGTGCTCTAACAACATGGAATCCAAAATACGACGCGCGATTCCGATCATCCGCTCCCAAGCTCCTCCAAAGTGGGAAGAATGAGGAGGGTTGAACACCCAACTGCAATTTTGGCTTGAAACGAATGCTTGCACTTTTTCGTTGTCGAGACCACTAGTCCTCAGGTTGAGCTCTGAACATGCTGCGACGAAATTGCTTCCACAGTCGGATGGCACTGTTTCGCAGGTCCTCTGAGTGCGAAAAATCTCCTGAGAGCGTTAATAAAACTTGAAGCATCCATGGACTCTATGACTTCAATATGGACCGCCCGAATGCTCATGCACGTAAACAGCACAGCCCAGCGTTTGCTGCTGGCTTCTCCACCTCTAGTTCGACGTGCAGTCACGTTCCATGGTCCAAAAACGTCGACCCCCACATATGTGAATGCAGGTTCTCTACTGAGTCGATCAACTGGCAGGTCTGCCATCTTCTGGTTCAGCTGTCTTCCTCGCAGTCTGCAGCACATGACGCACCCGTGTATGTACGACGCTATGCAGCGTTTTGCTCCGATGATCCAGAAACCTGCGGGTCTGATTGCTCCCTCAGTAGTGTGTCGACCTTGGTGCTTGATCTGCTCATGGTAGTACCTTACAAGCAGCAAGGCGACGTGGTGTTTACCAGGTATGATTAGAGGTCTCCGCTCCTCTTGACTCAGCTGTGCGCTGTTGAGGCGACCACGGATTCTCAGCAAGCCCTTGTCATCAATACAAGGATCCAGTTTCCAAAGTGGACTTGATTTCTGGACCCCTTTCCCCTGTGACAAACACTCGAGCTCATTTGCATATGCTTCTAGTTGGACGGAGCGAATGACGAGATTCTTTGCAAGAGACAAATGCTCGACAGATAGCTGTCCTGTTTGAAGGCAGCCACGTGGCAGGTCAGCTTCGTCGGCACGAGAAGGGCACCGAAAGTTGCCAGCAGCACGTATGAGGTATGCCACTGCACGCATCAGTCTAGGCCAGCTTGAAAAACGACTGAAACGATTAGTCCCGAGTCCATTTGTGGTCACACTGGTGGCTGAGACGCTTGCTTCGGGCCGGATTTCGGCATCAGTGTTTGGGTTTATCATCTCAAACTCGTTCTGTAAGACGCATGAAGACTCTCCTTGACGATTTAAGAACTCTGGACCAGTCAGCCAAGCCGTCTCCTGTAGCCGGGCTGCGGGCACGAATCTTGTAGCAAGATCTGCAGGATTTGCATCGGTCCGAACGTAATGCCATTGTTCTGGTTGTGTAGATTTCCTGATGCGTTCGACCCTGTTGCCGTCATACACGTAAAATCTTCTTGTTTGGTTGTGTATGTAGCCCAAAACCACCTTGCTGTCGGTGTTGAAATGCACCACATCTAGTTGTGTGTCTATTTCTTTCTGAATGAGGTCTGCCAGCTCCACAGCCAGTACCGCACCGCACAGTTCGAGCCTTGGAATGGTGTGCTGTGGACGTGGTGCTAGCTTAGCTTTGCCCATTATAAAGCCGACATGACACGCACCATCCGAGTCTGTGGTTCTCAGATACGCCACAGCTGCTACAGCCTTGGTCGAGGCGCCTGAGAAGATGTGCACTTCCTTCTGCTGAGCCGTGCTAAGTGAAACGGCCGCATAAGTGCGAGGCACTTCTAGCTGCTCGAAAGCCTGAAGGGAATCCTTCCAGTTCTCCCAGTCTTTCCTCTTGTTTTCAGAAAGTGGAGAATTCCACTCGCAGGTTTCTGTGACGAGTTCTCGTAGGAGAGACTTCCCTTGTATGGTAACTGGAGCCACGAATCCAAATGGGTCGTACACGCTGTTCACCATTGACAAGACACCACGCCGGGTGAATGGTGTGTCCTGAACTGGAACCCTGAAGGTGAAGACGTCCTTCTGTACGTCCCAGCAAATTCCAAGACTGCGTTGGATCGGTGGAATGTCGTGACTCAGGTCGAGTTCCCTTAGATCTTTTGTGTAGTCCTCCTTGGGGAAAGCTTCCACCCCTCTGCTGTTGTTTGATACTATCTTGTGAAGCCTTAGGTTACAAACTGCCAACATTTGTTGCGTGCGTTTCAGCAGGTCGATGACACCATCTGCCGTAGGGAGAGACTTCAACCCGTCGTCTACGTAGAAGTCTTTTTCGACGAACTCCCTGGCGTCTTTGCTGAATTCTTCCTCTCCTTCCTGTGCTGTCTTTCGGAGTCCGTATGTAGCCACTGCTGGTGATGGACTGTTACCAAAGACATGCACTCTCATCCGGTATTCCACCACTTTGTCTTGGATGTCATTGTTGCGAAACCACAAGAACCTCGGGTAGTTTCGGTGGTCCTCTCGTACCAGGAAGCAGTAGAACATCTGCTGAATGTCCACTGTGACAGCGAAGAGGTCTTTCCTAAAACGAATCGGGACGCCCAGCAGGCTGTTGGTCAAGTGTGGTCCTGTGAGAAGAACATCGTTCAGAGAAGTTCCCTTGAACTGAGCACTTGAGTCGAACACGACCCTGGTTTCGCCTGGTTTGCGTGGGTGATACACACCAAAGATTGGAAGATACCAGCATTCTTCTTCTTCTCTTAGCGGTGGGGCTTCTTCTGCGTGGCCATTCCTGAACATCTTGTCCATGAATGTCGCAAAATGCTCCTTCATCTCTGGTCTCTTCTGCAGTGTGCGTCGCAGTGATGCGAGACGAGACTGTGCAAGCTCCATATTATTAGGAAGCCGAGGTCTTGGCACGCGGAAAGGAAGAGGGGCTACCCAACTGCATGACTCATCTTTGAAGACTTCATGGTTCATGATGTTTAGGAATTTTCTGTCCTCCACCGATGGAGCTGGTTGGTCATCGTCCTTCGTTGTCTGGAACAACGTGTCTGTCGTTTCTTTGACAGAGTAGTCTTTGATGGGTACACCTTGGGTAGGTGGTACGTGCTGAGTTGGATTGACGGGACCAGTGAATTTCTCCTTGACGAGAAAATGGTTGCGGCATGGTTCAAGAAGGGAGGATCGTCCATTTTCGAGCACATTTGTCTTGAAGTTGGTGACACAGTCCGGCTTGCGTGTGCGACCTAGGCAGACGTCTCCTATGATCACCCATCCTAGGTCTAGTCGTTGAGCGAAGGGCGCATCAGGAGGCCCATTGCAATGCTGACGCACCTTGTGGACTCTCAGGATGTCTCTTCCCAGTAGAAGCAGAATCTGAGCTTCCGCATCCAATGGAGGTATGAGGCTCTCTATAGCCTTTAGATGTGGGTGATAACGTGCAGCGTCTGGTGTCGGAATCTCGTTCCTGTTGTTGATCATCTGATTGCATTCAATCAGGGTTTGGAGAGGTAGTTTCACGCTGCCATTAATATTTGCAACCAGAAACCCAGAGGCTCGCCTTCCTGTCGTTTCTGCTGTTCCAGCACATGTCTTGAGGGTATATGGCGAACTCTCTCCCTGGACATCAAAGAGGTTGAAGAATTCTGTCCTTGCCAGTGACCTATTGTTTTGGTCGTCCAAGATGGCATACATTCTCACAGCCTTTTGAGGTGTGCTTGAGTGACACACACTCACCAAACAAATCTTGGAACAGGACCTTTCACCGTAGCCTTCCCCACACACCTCGGTGCACTTGGAAGATACGTCAGGTGATAGTCCGTGATGAATGCTGTCGTCTTCGGAATCCTGTCTGAGGCTCGAAGACAAAGGTTTGGAACTGTCCGGGTGAAGCGCTGTGGTATGTTCAGTGCTGTCACAGTCGTCACACTTGATCACAATTTTACAGTCCCTTGCGAGGTGGTTTGTAGAGGAGCAACACAAGAGGCAGATCCCAAATTGTTTTAGCAGGGACTAGCGTTCTTGCAGTGGTTTCTCTCTGAACACACGGCACTTTCGTAGAGGGTGAGGTTTCTTGTGAAGCGGGCACTGTCTGTTAGGGTCCTCCATCCTCTCGGCCGTGGCTGGCGAATAATGGTCGACGGCTTCTTGAGTAACGTCGGTCGCATGGACTGAAACGGGCGTGTTTCTGAAGCCTTCTCTTGCCGTGACCTTCTCATTCTTTAGGAACCTCGGAAAGGTACTTCCGGTTGTGCCAAAAGCAAAGCTTGGGTCGTTCCGCATCCTGGCCTGGTCTCGGACAAACTTCGAGAAGAACGAGAAAGGGGGAAAAGAGACGTGATGATCTTCTTTGTACCTTGAGCCTTTCGAGATCCACATCTCTTGGAGACGGTGTGGCAACTTCTCCGCGATGGGGTTCACCCTTCTTGCCGTATCCAAATAGCTGAGTCCTGTTAAGTGTCGATTAGCTTTTGCGGCTTCAAGTTCCAGAAGCAGATCTCCCAGTTCCCGTAGTTTCTGAGTGTCTTTGTCGGAGAATTTAGGAAAGCTTCCGATCCTCTTGAAGAGCGCATCTTCTATTACTTCGGGTCGCCCGTAGCAGTCCTCCAGTCTTTCCCAGACTATCTCTAAACCCGCCGCGGGGTTGTCGACATGTACTGAACGCAGCCTCTTTGCATAGACCAGGGGTGGCCAAGCTGCGGCTCGCGAGCCTCATGCGGCTCTTCGCGTGTTAAAGTGCGGCTCGCGGCTCTCTCCTCTCCTCCCCCCCCTTCCCCTCATCCACTCCCCCGCCTCCCTCCCGGTCACACGAGCACCTCCCAAAAAACAGAGAAATGGAAAACATTTTAAATCGAAAGACGGGTTGCGGTTTGGTAGTGTTGTGCTACTGCTACCTTACTACGTAGTTGGACCGCCTTCGACTCGGACATATTGAAAGTAGTTCGAGTTTCGTTTATTGTTCTGTATAAAAGTTTGCCCCCCTTCCCCCCCCCCCCCTCCCTGCGGCTCTTGGAAGTTTTGTGGCTTTGTTCGCGGCTCTTAGGCCGGGTCAGCCTGGCCACCCCTGGCATAGACCGAAGACTCACGGCCCAGCCAGTTCACGAGAAGATCTAACTCTTCATTTGCCGTAACTTCCAGAGTTTGCACCATACTTTTGAATGTGGCTTTCCATACTCTGTAATTCTCGGGGTGGTCATCAAACTTGACGAGTCCTGTGCTGACCAAATCTCGACGGACCAGGTGTTTCAGCACACCACTCAATTCTGGAGCAACCTGCTCTGCAGGCCGCTCATTTGAGCCATTGTGGACGGCAGCCTGGTTGTGCACACAGTCTACAGTGCGCTGAGCACGGACTTCTGATACATCTGAGATGGTTCGGTTAGAGCGATGCTCCCCGCCGTGCTGTTCTGCCGCCGCTTGCAGGATTTCTGTTTGAACTTCCATAGCAGCCGCTTCCCTTTCCAGCTGTAGGATCTGCAACTCGGCGTCTAGTTGTGCTTTTCTGCGCTCGTTAGCCGCAGCCGCACTCTTCTCCTTTTCTTCGAGCCTTGCTCTTTCGAGTTTCATGGCCACTTCCGTTCTGGTGAAAGAAGCACGAGTGCGCGCCGCTGCAGCCTCGGCACGTGTCCTCGTTGCAGCCGTGCTTGTCGTGGTCGCAATCGAGTGTTCCGAACGTGCCGATCCTCCAGAACGTCTCTTGCCGTGAAGTCGTGGCCCGGCAGACTTCGACGAGTGCTCCGAGTTAGCGTGTTCCGAATCCCGAGACTTCGTGGCGCGATCGGCCGTCTTTCCGGTGTCCACCAAGGCTTTCTGAACCGCGCGAGCTCTGTCGCGATCCGCTGTCTTCTAAAGGGCTAGCTCTAGCTGACTTTGTTCCGCGTTGATCCCCGACAAGTAGGCCACGTAGAGTTCCGACAGCGCTTGGTAACGACCGTACTCTTTTCGGATACGGCCCGTCGCCGCGTGTTGCGTTTCGGCGTTTGTAGCCTGTTCAACTTCCCGAAGATCGTTTGCGATGCGCTCCCAGACGCAATCGAGCTTTTGACGTTGCCAGTCCCGGTTCGCTTCGTAGTTAAGCAAGGCCTTCTGCGACAAAGTTTTTTTTCTTCGTGGTCTCGAGTCTTGTGGCGGTTGATCCTTTATGGCGTTCTCACTCACGTAACCAGCCGCCGAGTCCCCGTCCGAAGGGTCCATCTCGTCCAAGCTTGCGTAGCGGTGTCCCGCGTTCGGGTTTGAGCTGAACCAAGGTGGCGAGGCCTAACGTTCCGACGCGCTCACTTGGCGTTCACCGTCTTTTACTATTCTGATTCCATGGCGCGCCTCCGAGCGGCCACTCCTCAGGTAGCGAACGACTGGATGTCATTGAAAAACTGTACTTTTATATCCATAACAACCACCGTAAAAGACGGTGCTTCGTAGTAGCGCGTTACATGGTGATCCCAGATCGAACGAGTCCAAAACAAAAAAGAAGAAAAACACACACGGCACAGACTGATGCCAACGCGATGCGGCTAACCCTATAGTAAGTCCAAACTCAACTAGATTGCACTAACAGCACAGTTCTGGTAAATTCGAGAACCGTACTGCTTGTTCGAGGTCAGAATGTTCTACACGCCGAACCTTCTACGCCGATGATTCCACAAGCCCACGCGTGTACATAAGGGGCTCCGCGTGGCGAGCCGCAGTCAGTCTCGCCCCAACGCTCGATCTTGCGGTTTCGCCGGCATGGACGCCCGCGACGCTCTGCTGTTTTCTTCTGTTCCCTTTTTATTTTGCGCACAAGTTCGCCCCCTTAAACGTTTAGTTTCCTCAGTTATCATTGCCTCCTCAATTGCCATTCGTGACATTTCGGTGGAGGTGCGGGGTACGCATGTCCGTTTAGCGCACCCCTAGGAGGGCCCGCAGTGCAAGTCCGACCGCAAGCCCCCGAGGACTCGACGAAGAGAGGACCGAGACCCGATCAAGTCGCCGCAACCTCGGCCTACCCCCGAAACTTAGACCACTGCCAGACAGGACAATGAAGCTATCGAAGCCGACGATGAACACCACGTGGCAGCCAGACGGAACGCCACCGACGTCCATTGTCTACGTGCTTACCCTACCAAGGACGCCACCAAATTTCAGTGGCAATCTTCATAAAGATGTGAACGACTGGTTAGGCCAGTACGAACGCGTCGCACGGTTCAACGGATGGGGTCGTGAGCAGAGCCTCCGAAATGTTTACTTCGCTCTGGAAGGCACTCCACGCACCTGGTTCGAGAACCACGCAGCGTCGATTTCGTCTTGGCAAGACTTCCAGGCGGAACTTCAACGCACGTTTGCCAGCCAGCAGCGACGTCAGCGGGCCGAAGAACTTCATCAAGCAAGAAGCCAAAGGCCAAACGAGAGCGTCACAAGTTTCGTCGAGGACGTTTTACGCCTCAAGAACCGCGCCGAGCCAAACGCTCCTGAAGAGAAGAAGCTGCGGTTCCTTATGCGAGGAGTGAAAGAAACCATCTTCGGAGGCCTTGTGCGGAACCCGCCTATCACCGCCCAAGACTTCATCACCGAGGCAACAAACATCGAACGTGCCCCTCAAGCACGCGCCTCCCACTATCAGAGACTTTCTGGCTTCGCTGCCCTCTCGCCGTACAGCAGCAACACCCCGGACATACACGAGATCATTCAGGACGTCGTACGGGGGGAAATCAAAAAGCTCCTGCCTGCTACCCACCAGCCGGCTTCAGTTTCAATAGCCGAGGTTGTCCGCGAGGAGGTACAGCGGGCATTCCAACCTGAGGCTCCTGCCAGCGTAGCAACACCCGACGAGCCCTCTTTTACCTACGCCGCGGTAGCTCGGAGACCGGCGCCAGCTGCCCAGCAGTATTCAACGCCACCTCGACGTGTCCTACCAGAGCCACAGGCTTTCCGACCTCGGGAAGGCCAACCCCAGTTCGTCCGCACTCAACAACTGGCGCCAAGGAAGACGGATGTGTGGCGCACGGCCGATCGACGACCGCTGTGTTGTCAATGTGGCGAGGCCGATCACGTCTTCTGGAGGTGCCCGTACCGACAAATGGGCCTGCGAGGCTTTGCGCCGAGCGACCCGCGACCCCGCCTTGGGGAGTGACCAACGGACATCGAGGAGTACTTCCGACGACCTCTGTCCACGGTGCCCACTCCACCTCGAGGTTCCCGTTCGCCTTCGCCTCGACGTGCGCTTTCGCCCTTCCGTCGCTCTCGTCGGGACAGCCTGTCACCCCTATCTCGTCGGGAAAACTAAGTGCGGCAACGCCTGGAGGTGGCGTTGCCGAAGATGACCGAAGCAAAGAACCTCCAAGAACGACGGAGCGCTCCCACTCTCCCGACGCCCCGCATAAAACGACGCGCCTGTGTCGGTGTCCAATAACCTAAGCGTTATTATCGACGACCACGACGAATCGGGACTCGTGGACACCGGAGCAGACTACTCAGCCTTGAGGGGGAGGCTCTCTCGCCGCCCTCGAAAAGTGACGACGCCGTGGGAAGGGCCGCAAATACGAACTGCTGGAGGACACCTTAATACGCCTGTCGGGCGGTGCACTGCTCGAGTCGAAATCCACGGTTAGACGTGCCCTGTCAAGTTCGTCGTTCTGCAAGACTGTTCGAGGGACGTTATCATCGGAATGAACTTTCTCTGCGACTATGGCGCAGTCATCGACTTCGGAGCAAACCGGTTGAGGCTATGAAAACCTGCTCCACCACCGGAGGAACCAAAGCGATGTCATCCGCGGTACGAGTTCTCGCAAACCACGTAAACTTACCGCCGCGGTCGAGTGCTTTCGTACCCGTCGGGGTCGATGAGTCTTTCTGCGGCGACGTCCTCCTCGAAGGAGAGCCTCCAGTTGCTTTTAGGAAAAGGGATCGGCATCACAAGAGGCGTCGCGGAGCTCCAAGACGGACACACCGTCGCTCTCGTAACGTACTTCCGACAGGAGGCCCAGCACTTTACGAAAGGCACCGCCGTGGGTTACGCTGGGGAACTCTCGGACTCAGCCGCAATCGCCGGAATATCAGACCTCTCTTCGTGGCCACCCAAGACAACGCCGCCTTCGCAGTTTGACACCAACCGTGCCCTGCCTACCCCACAACGACGACAACTCAGTAACCTTCTCGCCGAGTTCAATGAGTGCCTCTCCACGTCGTCAAAGGTGCGCCAAACGACCGTTGCGAAACACCGAACTGTCACTGAAGACAACGCGCTTCCTGTCCATCGGTCGCCGTACCGTGTCTCTGTCAAAAAGAGAGAAGTCATCCAGAAGCAGGTCCAAGAAATGCTCGATGACGACATTGTCCAGCCCTCAAGCAGTCCATGGGCTTAACCCGTAGTCCTGGTGAAAAAGAAAGACGGGACTCTTCGGTTCTGCGTGGACTATCGCCGACTAAACGCCGTAACGAAAAAGGACGTCTACCCGCTGCCACGCATCGACGACACTGTGGACCGGCTGCGCCATGCCCGATACTTTTCGTCGATAAACCTGAAGAGTGGGTACTGGCACATCGAGGTCGACGAACGGGATCGTGAGAAGACTGCCTTCGTCACACCGGACGGACTGTACGAATTTAAAGTGATGCCGTTCGGGCTGTGCACAGCACCTGCGGCGTTCTAGCGCGTAATGGACACCGTTGTTTCCGACTTGAAATGGCAAAGCTGCCTCGTCTATCTCGACGACGTCGTGGTATTCGCAAGCGACATCGACGAGCACCTGATACGTTTGCAAGCCGTGCTACAGGCTATCCAGAATGCCGGACTGACACTGAAGCCGTCAAAATTTTGGTTCGCTTACGGCGAGCTCAAATTCCTGGGCCATGTCGTCAGTGCTCAAGGTGTAAATCTTGACCCTGCAAAGACATCCGCTGTCGCCGAATTTCCGAAGCCATCGGACAAGAAAGCCGTGCGAAGATTTCTTGGGCTGTGCGTTTACTACAGACGTTTCGTTCACGATTTTGCCAAGATTTCTGCACCGCTCACGCATCTGACGAAGGACGACGTGAACTTCCCGTGGGGGGAGGAGCAAGAACAAGCGTTCAACGAACTGAAGGAAAGACTCCAGTCGCCCCCTATCCTCGGACACTTCGATACATCAGCGGAAACGGAAGTTCACTCAGACGCCAGCAACACCGGGCTAGGCGCGGTGCTCGTCCAAGGACAAGACGGAGCAAAGAGGGTGATTGCTTACGCAAGCCGGGCACTGTCCAAGGCAGAGAAAATTTACTCAACAGCCGACAAGGAATGTCTCGCTGTCGCCTGGCCGCTAATGAAGTTCCGCCTGTGCCTGTACGGGATCCCGTTCCGCGTAGTCACGGACCACCGCGCTCCGCTCTCTGTTGGCTCGCCAACCTCAAGGACCCGTCAGGACGCCTTGCTCGCTGGAGCGTTCGACTGCAAGAATTCGACGTGACCATTGTGCACAAGTCTGGCCGCAAGCATAATGACGCCGATTGTTTGTCTTGGGCCCCAGTCGCAGCTCCTTCCGACAGCACAGACGACGACGATGACGCCCGTTTTCTCGGAGCAATTACAGATACCGACATGGGAGCACTTCAACGAGACGACCCCGAACTTCGCGCCGTGATCGACCACCTCGAAGGTCAAGGAAGTTCCGTTCCGCGATTCTTGACCCGAGACTTGTCAAGCTTCGTTCTGCGGCGAGGCGTGCTCTTCAAGAACTTCAGAACCAGCAACCCTGCCTGGCTGCTGGTTGTTCCTGCCAGCCTGCGAGAAGAAATCATTCAAGCATGCCACGACGACCCGACGGCTGGACACCTTGGCTACAGCAGGACGCTCGTTTGGATTCGTGAGAAGTGCTATTGGCCGAGACTCCCGAAAACCGTCCATTTGTATACACGGTCGTGCCATGAGTGCCAACGACGTAAGAACCCTCCGACGAAGCCAGCAGGACGCTTGCAGCCGATATCTGCCGCTACTACGCCCTTCCAGCAGATCGGAATGGATTTACTTGGGCCATTCCCAACATTGACGCAAGGAAACCGTTGGATTATCGTCGCGACCGATTATATTACACGATACGCCGAGACGAAAGCTCTTCCGTCGCGAACAGCGGTGGAAGTCGCCAGGTTTTTCGTCGAACCTATTTTCCTTCGACATGGCGCCCCCGAAGTCTTGATAACCGACCGAGGGTCATCGTCCTAGGCTCAGCTCACGCAAGATATCCTTCGGCTCAGCCACACCAGCCATCGTCGGACCACCGCGTACCATCCGCAGACCAACGGCCTAACGGAGCGGCTCAACAAGACGATCGCCAACATGATCTCCATGTACGTCGACGTGAAGCGCGAGGCGTGGGACGAGGTGTTACCGTACGTCACGTTTGCGTACAACACAGCGGCTCAAGAAACCACGGGAATGACACCGTTCTAACTGGTACATGGCCGGACGGTTACCACGATGCTCGACGTCATGCTGCCTCACGTGTCGGCCGACGATGGGAACGACGACGCTCAACTGCTCTCGCAACGCGCGGAAGAAGCTCGCCAACTGGCTAGAATCAAGATTCATGAGCAACAGCGAGTCGATGTACGCCGGTATAACCTTCGCCACTTTCACCACTTTCACCACTTCACCACTTCGCCACTTCGTTCACTTTCAACCCGGAGACCGGGTATGGGTGTGGACACCGATACGGCGCCGCGGTCTCAGCGAGAAGCTTCTTAAACGCTATTTCGGACCCAACAAAATCATCCGACGCCTCGGCGATCTGAACTACGAAGTTCTACCCGACGGAACGTGTCCATCTGCAAGACGCCAGCCACGACCCGAAGTGGTGCACGTCGTCCGGCTCAAGCCGTATTACGAACGATAGAACCTTAGACTCTCGTTAAGGAGTGAACTGCGAACTGTGGCTCGCGACTCTGCTATCTTTTTGCTGTGAATCCGTGCTTTTGTTTTGTGCGACATCGGTATGATGCACTTTTTTAAATTGGAAGGAAGGGGGGGGGGGATAATGCCGCGAGCGCAGCTGACCAAGCAGGCAGCGCGCGCTCGTGGCCTAACAGTTATCGATCGTACATTCCACGCACAAAGTCAGGATTCGATTCCTGGCCGCGGCCTTTTTGTTAGCATCTAACGTAATGTTCTGGTAAATTCGAGAGAACCGTGTTGGCTTATTCGAGGTCAGAATGTTCTACGCGCCGACCCTTCTACGCCGATGATTCCACAAGCACACGTAACGAGCCGCAGTCATGTCTCGCCCAAGCGCTCGATCCTGCTGTTTTGCTGACATCGACGCCGCGACGCTCTACTGTTTTCTTCTTTTCTCTTTTTGTTTTGGGCACAAGTTCGCCCCATTAAACGTTTAGTTTCTTCAGGTATCATTGCCTCATCAATTGTCATTCGTGACTATATTAACCGCTGACGTAAGAGACAGGTTACTCGGGTAAGATTTGGAACACAGCCTAGGTAAAGCAATTGCTGATCGATATTCAAATTTTGGAAATGTAGGTTTATTTGTTTATTATTTTTTTTACAAATACTGCTGATCCCTTCTGAGGGATCGTAGCAGGGTGGAAAAAGGAAAAACGAAGCCATAAAAGTACAAAGGAGTTCCATCAATCAGAACACAAGTTGGAAACACACGCTCTGACAGAATCTTGAATATTAGTTTCGTAAGGAAACCCGTTCCATTCTGCAATCGTTCGAAGAAATAAATACCAAAAAAAAAAAAAAAACTTTGAAATTAGTTATACGCAGTTGATAAAATTTAATGGTAAGCGGGTTTCTTTCTTGGGTGGCATACCCATTAGAAAGAGTTATATATTCAACTACGTTGAATATATAACTTTCTGAATATATAGACAAACCCGAGCTTTTTGGCAAGCTTTGAATTGGAAGCTTTTCTATATGTATTCAAAAATGATATACGAATATATAAAAGGGACGCAAAAAGAAAACAGCTTGTTTGTGTTCCCTTTGCCCGGAAGGAAAACGGAAACAAACCGTCGTGGTGACGCTGCAACTCAGATAAAGCACCAGATGGTAAAAAACTTTCGAAAGCTTCTTGGAGATTGACACCCTCAAGTAGACCCAGCAGATCCGAGCGTGTGAGGTATGACATTTCAGCGGAAGCGTCAACCTGAAGGTAATTGCTTGTTTACTTCCTGCGCATAAAAAGACAAGCATTTATGTTCTTGCCTTTTTTTCCCCAGAAACGTATACACCAACGAAATTTGAGTATGATCAATGCACCACTTATAAAGACCTTCGTAAAAAGTTTCATGGTACTTAGTTCACTGGCCTATTTCTAGCCCTTTTTAAGCCCGAATGGTATTCAAGAACACCACGCATTAACCCATTAGCTATAGGGATATTTGGTATGAATTAATGGAAAATGAAAATGGTGCTTGGAACAATCTAATTTATTTGCGCCAGTCATTAAACAAAACCCATAAAGTCTAGATAATTTTTGCGGGATAGAAAGAAAACATAAGCAAGCACCTTAAATAAAGATCTTGATGTGAGACCTCTACTCGAAGAAGACGGGTGTATTCCCGGTTGTACAATTGGGAAGGTAAACGTTGAAGATATGCTCCGTGTTGCAATATCGTTCAAAGTTTTCCAGGCAGAGCAGGGGCGGTTCTTCGGAAGCAGTCGTATTCGCCATCCAGAGGTCACAGTGATTTTCTAATAAAAAAAATAGAAGGTGGTGAACACGGTTAACAAAAAGCATATTGAAGCCTAAAGCAATCAAATGCGTTTCTCTCTGCGGTGCAATACAATGAGTCTGTAACATTCACGAAGCAGGACGTTCCACTTATTTGCAGAGATAAAGTAAGCTTAAATTGATCTAAACAAGTGGGCACATGTTGACAATCATTTCATCCCAAAAAAGCAAAACCCTATCGGTTGAAAATTGTACTACCAACTTTATTCGACTCTTTTAAAAACCAATGTTTCATGTGCCTGTAATTAGGTAACATATATTTCTGTTTTCTTACACGTTTTCATTTTATCTCGTTCTATTATTTATGCATGTCTGGAAGTCGAAATCTCTGACCTATTAACCACAAGCAGTACTATCATCGATGTTAATTTCCAACCTAATTAACAGGGAATGCATTTGCAAGCTTTTAATACATGTTTTGCGCGCTGTATTTTAACATGTTTTAGGGGCGAAGCTCCTTATGGTCTAGCCTTGTCCGTCCGTCCGTCAGTGCGGCGTCCGTGCCCACATAAAAAGAAAAATATGTTTCCGCAGCCGACAGGATTCGAACCTGTGCGGGGAGACCCCAATGGATTTCTAGTCCATCGCCTTTACCACTTGGCCACGACAGCGGGACGAGTAGGGGGCTTTGAGATGTGGTAGTAACTCAAGAGCTGGGGTTTCTGTCATGGATGAAACGTTGCATGTAGCCGCTTAACGTCTATACAGGAGAGGGCGCTGCGGTCAAATGCGTATATAATCGCGTTAAACTTTGCATGCATTGGCTCCACGTTTATAGACGAGAGGGCGCTGCGGTCAAATGCTCAAATGCGTATCTAACCACGTTCCATACCACACATTCTCTTTCTGACATGGACCCTTGACTTAAGCGGTGGAGATACGTTTCCATGGCTTCTAGCGGATCCAAGCTGATTACGCTAGAAGAACCACTGGCTCTGCAATTCACCGACCATAAAGCAGTAATAATGAAGTAGAAACGCAATCCGGAACTCAGCACTACCTATGAGCAATAAAAAAAAAAGATCAGCACCAGCAGCATTATACCTATGAACAATAAAATCAGTATCATAAGCACCACCAGAGCTTCGCCCCAGTCAACATAATTCATCACGTGGAGATGCGGTCATTTGTTTTACTATTTCGTTGTGTGTTTACTTTCCACTTTTTTTAGTTCATTCCCAAAATAGCTGTTTTTTTGCTGATGTCCTGGTGACCCCGGTATAGATACCTGCTTGTCGACGGCAACATTTTGAATATAAATAAATAAATAAATAACTTTATTAATAAATACAGTTTATGCCCAAGTGTTGTGTCTTTTTCAATAGCAGTAATGACCTAAATTGTTAATGATTCAAACTGCTGATCTTTTATCCCCTCTGCACCCAACGTCGAGTCGTTAGTCAATAAAAGAAGAGAGAAATGGAAGTGGAAGAGATTCACGCTTGAGAAACAAATATAACTCAATAAACACTTGAGAGCTTACCTCCTTGACTTGGAACTGATATTCGAAGAACGGTGCAGTTCACATAGTTGGAATACATCACATAATTGTCAGTTGCTGGGTCAACTGTGGAAAAAATTCAATCTATTCTTAAAAGCCATAAACAACATTTATATTTGAGAGTGCGGAATTGTATAACAAGTAAAAGGAAGAATAAACTAGAACCATTGTTTCTTGTTTGCTGTATAAAGTTAGTATTCCCAAATAAATCAGTTCTGCTATGCAGTTGTATGTGTCTACGTAAAAATTGGGGTGTTTTCTAAATTGATATTATGGATCTTTTTTAATGCGAAAGCCTAATGTCTCATGAAGGGAGCCGCGCCAAACGGCACCTTAAATCCTTTCTCCAAGTGAAGCCCGCTCCCAGCTATGAACCCACGCGAAAGGCTAGATAACGGCACCCGAATTTCCCGATCCCAAAGGAGCGGAGCAAAGCTGAATGATTTTCAACTTCGGTTCCATTGGCTGGCGCGCGTCGACGAGCCTCCGATTGGCCGCTGCGCGTCAGTTTCAACGACCGCTCACCCCTTGGCGCTGCGTGTCCTTCAGCGCGCCGTTAACATGGAGCGTCCAAGGTCAGCGCACCCAGATATGCGCGCGCGCCGACCGGCAATGAAAAGTACGCAGCAGACGAAATAAGGGAGCGGGCGAGCGGCTTTGCATCCTTTCGCATTCACAACTATTGAGAAGTCCTTAGGTGTACCTCGAGCCTTTTTTAAAAATTAGTTCGATATTTGATGCGACTCGATATATAGTTCAGATCAATATTTAAGGCTAAGGTATATCTTAATGATGAAGAGTATATACGTAGTTCTCATGGACATCACAGTCGGGGATTATGGGATATGTCAGCGCCATTACCAGGTACAGACGTAGTCTCGGTCTCGGGATCGGCGCCGGCAACGCTGGCCGCTGCTGCGTTGGCTGCGTCGCTACAGCGTTCGCGGCAACGCAGCGAACGCTGTAGCGACGCTGCGTTGCCGCGAACGTCTTGCAGCGACCGCCGCTATACGCAATCCGCAATCCCCTACAGCCTCCGCTATATGTAGCATAGCGGAACACAATTTCAAGTTTTAGTAGAACTTTTGCAACCCGTTACAGGGTACATTCTTATGAGAGATTCCGCAACGCCACTGGTGGCCTTTTCAGGCAGTAAGGCTTGCGTAAAATTAAGATTTGTAAGCAATACTTTCTAATTATTTTATTAACGTCGGTATCTGTATAAAATATTATTTAAAAAAAAATAAAAAGCTAATCTTCGTCTATTTTTTAATCAAATAAGTATTATGTGTGTAATTGGCAACAACCGACGGGCAAGCAGTCCAAGTTGATCGGATACGAGTCACGCTCAAAAGCCAACGTGAGAGAGCTTCAAAAATAAATGTTACTACCACCATGGATCTCATCAATGATTCCACGCAAGCGTGAAGCTGCCATAATTTTAGTCCCCAGAAGGTAGCCATCAGCCAGCGCTTGCATAGAGCGAGCAGGCTAGCGCCATTTTGTGCTGCGCACGCGCAGAGCTTAGTAATGTTGTCACTCGTGCAAAAAACTCAAATTACATTGATGCATTTCGAAAACGATGGCTTAGCCAAACTGACTGGTGAGATCGGTCTACTAAAACAAGGTTTACTAAATTTAGGGTGGGAGTATGAATATGTTTAGCTGCTAAGTGTGTTAATACTTACGCGGAGTCCTTGCAAAGAACATGTCATTTGGGGCAAGGGGTAGTATGCCGAGATACTCCAAAACCATGGTTTCATTGCGTGCGAGCCAACTGCACAAGAAAGGCATGTTTAATATTTGTAAAAAGAAGTAAATACTTCTCGGAGTATGATAGTATGATAGTAATAACGATTACCTATTCCCACTTCTGTAGCTGTACTGTAATGTGTAGTTCCACGGTATTATCTCTTTCATAACCTTGAAGTTTTCACACTGTAGAGGGTTGCCTAAGAAAGGATCTGTCAGATTATACGTGCGCCACTTGACCCATTGCGTAGCGTTCATTTCGACCACCTGCGAAGAGTGTAACAATACACATTATTACGTCGTGCATCGTGTTCTTAAAGTAAATTTGCATTTCAAATGCTCATCAACTTATCGATTGCACTATGTATTTAAATTGGCACATGAATATTTTAGTATATTTAATAATAGTTTGTTTAAAATATGGATATTAAATCTTATATAAAAGGACAAAATGTTATAGATGACGAGACCCGAGTGAAGCCAAATATACGTTCGATTTACCAAACATAATCCGGCACGTCAGCAACTTAACCCCATGCTGCCGGAAAGAAAATGATAATATTGCTATTTTTTAAGTTAAAAACGTGCTTTTAGTGCAAGGCTTGAAAAATATTAGCCATTGAAGAAGATGAGCCATCTGCGGGAGGTTCTTATTTCAAAGTCTCTGCGTTCACGTTCCTTGCATTGAAAAGCACGGCAACAAAACCGAAGCCCGCACATGATCTCGCCACACCGCCGTGTCCTTCCGCCTGATAAAGTCTGCCTACTATGCGCACTGTCACCTTGGCAACGAAGCGTTACTGGATAAATGGACACGCGAACGCAGACGCTGAAGTGAGCAATAGCGGACGCCATTTGGTGAGCATCGAACGCTAAAGTGAATGACGCTAGCCAAAGCAGGACGCGCTGGTGCGGGGCGCTGCTGGGAGCAGGAAGCGGTCGCCTGCCGAAGCCTTGGCGGTTCAGTTGAAGCTTGGTGCAACCTCGGGCTTGAGTGTATAGTTAATTCGTCAATATCCAAGTCCAGGAGTTACCGCGAATAATGCGGTCTGTTTGGGAGCCTAGCTTGTAACTCCCAAGAGGCTTCGTCGAAGTTTAGCAGACGATTTTCGGGAAACGCAAGGCGTAGGCCTTTGCTGGCTTGAGACGTATGTGTTCGCGAGTACATCTATCCGGGGGACGCTTCGTTGCCATGGTAACGGTGGCCATAACAGGCGGACATTATCATGAGGAAGGAGACGGAGCTGTGGCGAGATGAAGTTCGTGGTTCGGGTCTTCTGCCTTGCGTTCCAATAGGCGGAACGTGTAAAAGATAATATTGAAATAAAAATTTAACGCAGATAGGTTATTTTTTTTTCCAGCGTCTAATATTTTTGCCGACTAGTGGACTAAATGCATGTTATTATTTTTTATTTATTTTTTGCCACTTTGCGGCCAGTTTATTTTTTTCTTTTTCTGGAACATGGGCTTAAAATATGAAACCGCCGATATTTTTATAATTAAGTACCTTAATACTGCGGCGCAGCGCGTAATCTGCCCTGAAATAAAGGGCTGTCCTTTGTATGGACGTTCCTTTGGTGTTTGCGTGCTTCGAAGCGCGTCGGTAGTATTAAAACATTTGAAGAATATGAAGGAGTTTACTACTAAGGCGAGACGTCACAGACCTATACGTCATGTGAGGTAGACGTGCTATCAATTGCATTTAGCTTAACGGTCATTCATAAAATGAAGAATACCAATACAGGCGCCAGATTTCACATATGACGAAGCTCGAAGAGCATCAACTGCACTTCCTAGCCTTCTTTATCTATTTCTTTAGTGTCGTAGCGATTTTAAAAGGACCCGGATATCTCCTTTATAAAATGTTTGACTGTTAATCAAAATGCTTGTAAGCTTCTTTCTATTTTGTATAAGTACTAATGATGTAATTTGGAATGCAGAGGTTATGAATCTCGGCGTCAGCTTTATTATGTATCTGTTTGTGTATATATTTTTTGTATAGCCATGCTTCAGAGAAAATAGCCAAATTAGAAAGGGCGAACGCATTTGGATATAACCAGTCGAATGCGAACACACCGTAATCCACAATATTATCGAGATGATGAACTCATCTGCAAGCGATTGTGTGGAAGAATGTTATAATTCATCACGATATTAGTTTTTGCCTTACGTCTATTGATTGTATAAAAAAGAAGGTATTTATACATAGTCTGTTCAGGTGACAGGTTAGTGATTCTTAGAAGTTGATTTACTGTATGTTTTAGTCATGCTTTTATGAGAGCCGTATCACTGACATTATTCACAATTTTATGGCGATTGATAAATACTACGACTAGAGGAGCAGCGTATCCCAACAAACGTTTTTCTGGGCGATCTTTACTGTTTCAAACATACTGGTTTAAGTTATCTAAACGTACGAATTCAAATTTTTTTTTTAACAGCTCCTCTTTTATTACAAATTGCAATATTTTTACAAAGTATGAGTTTTCTCGACTAAGTATCAGTTATATTAATAAAAGACAAACATTTAGGATTACAAATCTGAACGCCAGACAACGCGAGCCGGACTGTGTAAGCGCTACAGTTGACATGGCACGTCTGGTGCCATCTTCACACCGAGTGAAGGCCGCCAAACATTCCGTTTGTTTGCTTGTTTGTTTGTTTGATTGGGTCTCGTCTCGCCTTATGGAAACGACCTAAATGACGTTAAAAAATCTACGTATGTGGGAACCGTGACTTAAGGCCCGTTCACATCGTTGCGTTTTCTTAGGACCGAGCTTTTGTGATCTCTTTCGACGAAAGAACACACTGGTACGTCAGCGCCATCTCTGAGGTGACCCTGGAACTTGATGTCACGAAAGCGGGAGTTCTGCAGTATTTGCAGCGAAGTCAAATGTAAGTAGTACCTATAAGAAATAATCGTTTATAACAATGTAAAAAAATATTCTGGCTAAAAAAATGTACAAAAATGCCATGTCTTCCACGACTACCCTATTGATGGCGTAGTGTGTTCTCTAGTCCTAAGAGATTTTAAGAGGTTTAAGGCACACTGTCATAAGCAGGTGCAAGTGCGTGAACCACCCTTCAGTTTTCCGTTTCTTAGAACGCGTCTTCGTTTTTGGCCCTTGTTGCAGCGACGCGATGTATGTCAGTACGGATTGAGGAGCAGGAGGGACGAACTTCAGATAATGTCCTCTTACTACGCTCGGGCAACAAATGCGCCGGCATGCCGCACTATATAATTTTTATTTTATTTCATCTTACAAAATTTTTATTCCTGGTTTTATAATAAACTGTTTTAACGTGAATGACCATGTGTGAAGCTTGTCTGCCAGTGAAGTCACTGGTGCAAGCAGACGTGCCAGACGTCCGGAAGCTCCTCAATGAGCAACGCCTTCCAGCTACATTAGGATGATATTCAACGAATATCAATAAAATCTATCTGCGACGAAGCGGAGGTCTGCGTTGGAGTAAGTTGTTCATAAGATATGACAACGTTCAATACAAACCATAAAACCGATATTTTTCCTATACCAACCTTAACATAATTTGAGTATGTAAATTGTGATGGTGAGAAAATAATTGTGCTAAATAGGACTTCGTCTGTCCCAATAAATTGGTAATGCCAAGTAACAAAAGCATTCTTGTGTAAACTTTAATATTTCGGTAACTTCTAGAGTAGCGATAATTTTTTTTTGTAATTTATATGTTAAACAATGCGCATTACTAAAGCACTAATGTTTATATTTGTTCTCTAGGAGTACGCGTTTCTTAACTTCCTTCTCACGTTTTTCTACAGTCGATAAATTACAAAAAGTTACTCGGGATTGCATGAAAAATCAAACAAACTGTTGGTTGTAACTTTGTAATTACAAAGATGCACTTACTTTCATTGCGTCATTTTTTGACGGATCTTTGGGGAAAGCCGTGGTCATACTGTCATGAAATCTCCCTCGAGGCGCAGTAGTACTTGTTTTGCCATAGCTTCCCAATCGAGGCCTAGTAGTAGTTGTTTTGCCGTAGGTTCTCACAAGAACTCCACACACAAAAAAGGCCAAGCTTAAAGCAAGCTTCATGTTGTGCCTAAAGAGCAAACAAATGAGAGCATCTTCAACGTTTTGGGGGTTTGAGTATTTATACGATGTGTGATACCAGCCCTCTTCTTCGTGAGCCAATCAACAGTTCGAGGGCCAACAAAAGAATCACCTAAAAGTGTGCAACTGGAAGCTTCTTGTGGAGGAGGAGTGAAACAGGGCGTAGACAAAAAGCACGCAAAAAAAAAACAAAAAAAAACAGATGGCCGTTGTTACTCATGGTAGGCTTCCAGCCTGCAGAAGCAAGCTATTTGGCAACATCTGGTAGTGGCATAACTCGTGCTTTTTCCGTTCACGCAGAGGTCTGCAGCGCACAAGAAAGACGAAACAAAGCCACACTTGGCGGCGCAAAATGTACGAGCCAGAACAATAAAATATGAGTGAACTCTTGTCGCTCTGGGGTTAGTTATCTTTAGGGCTCAAGGGGTTAAAGTTGATTCTTTAGGCTGGGGTAAGAGTGCACATACGTCATACAAAAGAGAGTCTGCAAAAACAGGAGTCACCGCATTATCCCTTGATTGAATGCCGCGCGCCAAGTTTTTCTTTGAACTCACTGCCATGCGGCATTCAAAGCACGGGTCTCGCGGTGATTCGCGTTAGAATCTATATGCAGACTGTTCTTTATATGATGTTTAAACACTGTGACACCGGCAACGAAGAAGGAGGATTTTGGGAAGTGACACTGGTGTGCGCCGACGCCGTTTTCTAAGTAAATAAAACTGTTTATTTATTTTTGTCACAGCAATGGGCTTCGTCTCACAGCCTACCTCTATAATGTGACCCGAGTGCCGGACGTGCGTTATTCCTAGATTAAACGCTAAATCTATATTTAGTTTGTAATTCAAATAAACATACACAACATTGAGACAGTTACTGCTTCCAGTAGGGTAAGTGCGTTGACCTGCAAGTGATACAGGGATGCCTCGTTAATATGGACACCTCCGTTCCTCCAGAAAAGCGTTCATAATAACGGCAAAGAATGCAAGAGTCCACTAAGGTCGTTTCCACAGAGTCTATATAGCGAGGTATACCTAGGGTCCTTTGTTATCGGGTAAAACCGGATATTTCCTGATATTTACGCACCGTATATGTTTCTCGAAAATAGGGTTAAGCCCAAATTTTCCCCGAATTCAGGAATTAAATTGCAGCAAAGAGTTAGTAGCGACACATGCTCTGACTTTACACCACGGAAACAATCCTAGATTCTTTTGGATTCAATGATCTCCAGTTACATAAAATCAGACAATCAACAGTGGTCTTTATGACCTTTGTTGAGTATCCCTCGGCCTTCTTCTTTTTTCTGTTTCCAGAAGCGCAAAAAAAAGGAAGGGCGAGAAACTGCTCATTTCAAATGTGCGTAAGCGGTAATGCTGAGGAACGTTCTCTCAACTTAGATACTGTGTCCGAAAATTGTACAGGTCTAGAATGGAGACAGAGATATGCTGCACATGCAAAATATTATGTAAGCAACAATGATTTACGAAATATTTTACATTCTATGTGAGCTGTTACTATGTTTCAATGCTATCTTGTGTGTAGTACTTTATTAGCAATATATTTGTATTAAAAACGACCACCTCTTAATTATGCTGCCATGTTTCTAAATCTAACCTGGAAAAGCAGATCTTCATAAACAATATAAACTTTTATGAAGATCGGCCAACTTTCAAAGCCGATTTTTACACCTCGACTTTAAAAATTATAAAACCCGAAAACGAAGGAGCCTAGTGGATGCCCATATTAATCGGATCCGTGTCAACTAGACATTACTGTATATTGTCACGAATTCTAAACACAAGCAAAAACACATTGGGGTTTAAATAGAAATAGAGGGTTCGCTGTTTTCGGTACGTACTGATAAACCCGAAAACCTCATTCCCGAACAAGTTTGATAAGAATCGAGAAAGGAAATTCGGATTGTAGTTGTGCCCGTATAAAACAAAACAATAACAGGCTTTACATTTTGGTCAGCATTTTCATTTTTTATCAAGCCCTCACTAAACTGTTCGCGAGGTTGTTTATCGCGGTCAGTTCAGTTGCGTTCGGCAAACGACACGTTACTGCTATGCTTCACACTTACTGACATCGTGTGTTCATTTCTCGCCATTCTTAAGTGGTTATCCTATAATGCTAAACGAATTCCCGTAATATACATGGTGGCCTCGAAAACAATTGCAGGAATTTTTCATAGTAAAATCAAACTAAGCACAGCCGAACGCTCATTCTCCACTTGAAGGTAGCGCTAAATGTCCAAGCAAATCCCACATTTTCCGCGTAAACCGGTATTTTATTAAAAAGTTGAAATTTACTTTTTAAAAGTGTAAATGGGAAAATGTTGGCCAACGGACCTCTCGAATACATGGAGCTCTATGACGTCAGAAACCGAAAATTGACGACACTGCATGGGACCCATTCTCCAATTTGGAATTTGCAGAAAAATCACTTTTGAATCAAATATTGGTTTGAGCTGAAACTTTGGAATCTGGTTTGAACCTCTAGCGCTACCTTTCAGCGGAGAATGAGCGTTCGGCCATGCATAATTTATTGCTGCGAAAGAAAAAAAAATCTCCATATATATGTTTTCTTTTTGGGGGGGGGGGGGGGGGGGCGGCGCTTTGTAGAACATTTAATAAATCTGCCTCGGTGACGAGTTTTTTTCTTTTGATTTTCCGATATGTTTCGTCTTTAGACGTTGGGTTGAACTTCCCTGTCGGTGGCTTTTTAATTAAAGCAGTACCAGTCACCGCAGCAGGCCGAGGAGACGAATATAATTTTCGTTTAGAGATATTATATGCCTCGTTTCAGTGTAAGTTCCACCGCAGCCGACGCTACGATTTAATGAAACCTATCAAGGATATTCAAAAGAGTATCGTCATTACGCTCGTTGTCGTCGTAGGATTGCAACCACCGGTTAAACCATTCGCGCAGAGGAGAAAGCGCAGGATCGCGCTGCATTCACTTTGAGTGATTTCTTGAGTCGGTGACGGCGAACGCGCGAACACGCTCACGCCGTGACGATGCATTTTTGGGGCTGTTTGATTGCCTCCACGAATCGAAGTGTTAACTGCGGCCAGACTTAAGTGAAATGCATTATCAGTATGATTTCCCGTCTTTGGGTTTTATTTTCACCACAGATTCAGTGTTTTTTTTTCTTAGACACGCATCGGTCGCTGCAAGACGTTAGAGTTTACCAGGGCTTACGTTAAAAAAAAATAAAGGAATTACAGCTACAATTACTTGAGGCTAAATTCTAATTAATTATAATTAAAATTTCCCCGTCTATAAAAGTAAGGGGCCGTTACCACAAGAAGTAAGACGTTGCCTTTCGTGTCGTTACTTCCATACTTGCTGTCCTCAACCAAGATATACGAGGGAGAGGGTTATTTGAGCGTTCTTTGTTGGCGCCCGTCCTAAGTATTGTGCTTGTAGAGGAGCGTTACTCTACATCACGTTTTTCATTTACCATATTTACAGTACGGTTTACGTCATTCGGAACATCTGGTCTTCGCTGCTCGCGATCGTGGTTGCAGACTCCTCGTGATCGCGCTTCTTTCTTCTCTGCTTTTCGTAAGCGGGCACTACAAGTACTCCCCCCCCCCCCCCCCCCCCCCCCTTAGTGAGGAGGCGGAGGTGACGTGCTCTTACATTTTTGAGAAAGCCATTGTCGTGAGGTTTCAGAGGTTTTGTTCCGACTGTACCTTTATGCAATGTCTGCCTGGAACTGATATTGTCGAGGTCTTCGAAACGGTGTTACATCTTGTACACAAAAATCGGTGTCAAGGTGGGCAGCCTTAACTCTGTCTGAAGAGACGACTTTGTCGTTACCTTTTGCTAGAAGTGTCATAGTTTTGCCACAGCGTCTTAGAACCTGAAACGGTGCATCGTACGTGGGCTGTAGGGTTTT
Source organism: Ixodes scapularis (assembly GCF_016920785.2). Lineage (NCBI taxonomy): Eukaryota > Metazoa > Arthropoda > Arachnida > Ixodida > Ixodidae > Ixodes > Ixodes scapularis. Next base: position 89,307,900 of record NW_024609880.1, read on the forward strand.
CTTGACTCTGCCATTTCTGAGAAAGACGTGTGTACAAAGCAGAATATCAGCCGGAATGGACGTGTAACGTGTCGGCGGTACCCTTGCGTAGGTAAGGTCGGAGGTCCTGCATGGGGATACGAAGTTGTTTCACGTAGTTTCCGGCACTCTCGATTTTGGTGTCACGTGATTGGCTGAAGAAATCAATTGCCCTTAAAACATTGAACGACCACAAGTTCAGGAACACCATGAAAAACCGCAGGGGCTCTTTTTCTGCCCAGGAAAGAGTTAAGCAATCGAGAGAACGGGTTGGACAGGCAAGCTCGGCCGACACACCAAAAAAAAAAGTAGCAGTCAACGCACAAATATTTAGTGGCAGTCGACGCACCAAAACGTAGTAATTCTCTGAAGGAGAGGTGACGATGTTGGTGGTTCGGCCATCAGGCTGCTGCTTGGCAGCAGGAGACATACAGGAGACATACAGTATATCACCTCTGCCTCGTCACCCTGACGGGAGACGAGGCAGAGGTCATTGCCCTTTAGGTTTGGGCTCACTGAATCATAGAGCAGAACATCGAACCGAATAACACGAACGGTAAAAGAGGCGCGAGTACGGGCTTGAGCTGGCCCTTTTAGCAGCATACGTAGCATCCGTGACGATGCAACAATCTAGTGAAAGCCAATTACTACACTGCCACTAAACTGGAACCCGCTATTGAATTAAAATTTCACGCGCTGCGCGCAAGCGGGAGATCACAAACACGGCGGGTGCAGGTCGGAGATTCAACCAAAATCTGCGATTCAGGAAAACAGTACGGGCGACACAGTCATACCTCTGAACATGCTGACCCTGTCGATGGTTGGTCTCAGTGTTCAATGAATTAATGCAATCAGTTATATGACTAGTATCTTTTTTTACATTAATCTTTACAATAAAATATGGGAAAAAGAATTTCCTTACCTCATTTTGGCAAACATTAACGTCAAACCAAGCGCACGGTATTTTGTTGTTTTGATGCTGAGCGTAGCTCAACTGTCTCCAAGTCTCCAATGGCCGTCAAGAATCAGACTTGCTGCTCACGCTGACATTTTTATACCCACCAATTTATACAAATTGCTAAACACATAGAACCTTCGCGGATCTTGAAGGGTAACGAAAGCTAACGAAGAATATATTTTATATTTATTTGGGAGTTATCTAAGTAACTTATATAATTTATAACTCCCTGCACGGGATTCTTTTTTTTTATTGTTAATTGGCTTAAACCTGTTATACCTCGTGTGCCGCAGGTTGGAGAGAACTTTTTTTTTTCAATTTTATTTTGACTCTACTAAGGATTCTGCCTGCACGGGAACACTAGATTTGAAAGTGAACCTCCCTCGTCACCTGCAGAAAAGTGGTCCTTCCACAGCGGTTTGGGGCCGTCACTTTGCCCAATGGCTAGTCACTCGTCCTGTGGGTTAGTCAAAGCTTCCAAAACGCTATTTTGACTACCACAACGCAGTCGTTTTATCCTAGAGTGTAGAAGCTATATAAGATGCTCTGTTATTTATCACGGGATTTAGAGCGTGGCCATCCCACGACTTAGAGAGGCCTTGCGGTTGCACTAAGGACGCTTTATTCGGTGTTAAAATGGTCGTATTCTTAGTTTGTTTTTGTCTGCTCGGTTGTGAGCAAGATTGCGAGAACGGCGGAAGTTTATATTCAAAGCGCAAAATGCCGTTTGTGAGCGGTCAGTTACTTACATAATCTCGCCTTTTAAATTTTTTTTTTTTTAATTTTTCTTTTTGTTATAGAATAATAATTGCCTGTCGCACCTTAGATGCCAGCAGTAAAGGTGTCTTGAGGAGGTTTTTGAAATCGCCTAAATATGGCAATAGCTCGCTCTGCTGGCTCTAAGCATCATAAAAACCTCTAAATGATGACGATATGGAACCGATTTTCCTATTGCAAAAGCAATCAAAGCTCGCAACGCACCGTGGTCATCTCCGGCGATGGGAGGAGCATATTCCGAAACCAGAACCACTGTCAGTCAGTAGACGTTTTTCGCTTACACTCGTCCCCAGCCGCCTGGCAGGCATATCCGGTAAGGCCGAGAAAAAATTATGAAACATTTCAACCTGAAAAAAGTAAAGTAATAGAGGGCAGACGAAACGAGGATGAGTAACTGTGGTGCTTATATCCAAAATCCATTATAGTGGTGTGGCGACGGCAAAACAGAGTTTTCGCCCATACTGGAAGGGACAATATTTGAAGATAACGACACCTTTGTGCGAAATAGGTCTATAGCAGCAAAGGATCCTCGCGCCCCAGAACGGTGGAACCGCGGAGCGATATCTCGAATGCGCGCGGTTCGTTGCCGATACAACCCGGACTACGATTCAACCCAGCGAGAGCACGCTCGAAAGCTGACGAACGGACACATCACCCCCGCGGCAGAGAAATAAAAAAAACAAAAAAAAACATTGGTTTTAAGACGATTATCGCCCATTATGTTTGGTCTCCGCGAAAAATGACATTTTGCGACTGCCCTTGTTTGCTTTTATCACTTACAAAAGCGTACACATTTTGTAATAACAGCGTTTGCAATCTCAACGGAATGTCGGGTTTTTGTTGGTCACATGTAGTCCTGGCTTCTGGAACAATGCTCCTCCCATCACCGGATGTGGCCTCGGTGTATTAGAATTTTTATTACTAATTTAATAGAAAAATCGGCTGCGCATTGTTATGATTTATAGATTTCTACGACGCTTACAGCCCTCAGAGTGAGCTTTTAGCTTTCTGAGACCGCATTTAGGCGATCTCAGAAACCTCTTCCTGGTACCTTTAAAAGAGAGGTTTGAGCACGATATGATATACCATGCTTTTCTCTCCACTTTAGTGTCAAAGCTATTTTAAATATTGTTTTCGGCCACTGTACCGGAATAAAGTGCTTATTTACGCCGCTTTCTGCCGAAATATCATTTATGCTGGAAGCCCGTTACGCCTGAAAGAACTGCTGGACGTCTCTGAAGATAAACATAAGCATTGAAAGAGGTTAGTATTTAATTTTTGAGAACATCGGTGCATTAATTTTTGATCAGGTAACTGCCAGCACTGAAACATTGATGGCCTATCTGGTCGGAACCTGAGAATTGGACACTAAATACTCAAAGTGCGCAGTGCCCTAACACGGATATTTGTTTTTTCTTTTCTGCCGTCATCCCATATCACGCTCTTTTTCCTCTTGCTTTTGATTTCTCTGCACTCAAATTCGCATACGTACGAGAGAGGCAATGCCAACCCCTCCGGGTGTTTACAGAGTTTTCGCTGGAGGTCGCAATCCTTTCAACATGTGTTTATTCGTAAAGAAACTGTAAACACTACGGCTTTTACAAAATCTGTCTTCCCTTATGAAACCTCTGGGTGCAGTCATTTCTGGCACGAAATGAACCTCTCAAGCGTCTGCAAACAAACACGTGGCACCCAACTGGAATTCGAGGGTGGGGAAGCGGAACGGTAGGCTCGGCGTAGATTAACAGCACGATCGTGCAACAATGGTACATCCGTATACACGCATCATGAGTTCTTGTTGCGAATTTTGTGAAAAATGTAATACGTAGAAAAACAACAATATTCTGTGGGATGGTCGCGGCTTAATATTATCTTAGGCGCCCACGTGTGCTGCCTCGCAAGAAAAGGGCAAAAAATGTTTTCTTTATATTTTAGCGTTATCTAACAATGTTAGTTTTTTGTGTTTGAGATATATATTCCAGAAACTACAGTACTCTGGAACATTACTGTGTATTTAAGGTGAATTCAACAATTAAAAAAAAAAACGAAGAATAAAATATTAAAAATTATATGTTAATGTCGCGCTCTTTTTTTCTTTTCAGTCCGCCTGATATTGAAAACAAACAAGCGGTAGCGCACCCGCGTCGAGCACCCGCACGCTGAAAAATGGCGTCATCTACACATATTACGTGCGAGGCGAAGCAAACAGTCGCATATTTTGCGGCGATATGCGTGCACTTTACTGAACCTACAGTGCGTAATAAACGCTCAGAAAGTCACTGTGACTCTGCGAAGTAGGCGTTACTTGAATTGCCCATGTTCGCTGGGGGTCGAGGAATCCTTTAACCAGACTTGTACGTTCTCCGTTACAAGCAACGATATTACATGTCATACCTACATTTATCAGAATATGAGTAACGGGATGATTACATATTCGCCAGAGTAATTATATAATAGTTTTCTCGCATATTTGCATTACTCAGACGTTGTTAACCCTTGCATCTTAATTTTCTATTCCCGAACCCTCCCCCCCCCCCCCCCCCCCTCCAATTCACGACGGAAAGTGTGTTCATTTTGGCAAAGTCGACGCAGTGGCGCGGTAAGGAGCCTTGACCACCGCAAAAGGAGGTTTCTCACCCTGGTTCAACAAACCATTTCTTTAGATCACCGAACCCCCGAACCTTTTCTTTTTTTTCTGCTTACCATAGCGAAGTCACAAAATCTAATGAGTGTTTGTAAAAAAAAAAGAAAGAAAAGAAAGAGTGCGGGCAAGTTATATTTTTTTTTGTACCCTTGTTTATTGTTTGCGATCGAAAATGGGGAGAGGAGGGAACCAAGTGGTTGTGAGCCTTGTTGTTAAATGACAACCGCAAGGTTTAACCCAATACGAACTGTTTATTATTCTAAATCTACAACTTAAGCTTCGTTAAAACACAGAAGAGTTCTTTTTGCGTGGCTTCTTTCGGGGCGCTCGTTTTCGATCTCTCTTGTTCCCACACCGGGCTGTTGCTGTTGCCTGCGTCCTCCCTCTCTCTCCTCCGACCGACGTTTCAGATTCCGCTTCTTTTCCCCAGATGGTTGATGGCGGCGGCAGGCATCTCGTCTTGCTCAAGTTCGCCCGAGCTGGTGTAAACAAGACGTGAGGCCGCGGGCAAAGCTCAGTCCGTCAGGTGCCAGTCGAGGTTACCCGAGCATCCACGTGCTTTCCTCGTGCTCGGTGTTTTCTCTTTGTGCGTGCTTATTTTTCGTCTTGTCTGTTTACGTTCTTACGCTGCGCCATACCACATGAGATTTATCGCCATCTCGTTGTCGGTTTTTCTGTTTCTTGCCCTCCCGAGCTCCGAGTCAGAGTTCAAACTTACAACAATCTCCCCCGGAATGAGCGGGCACGGTCATTCTTTTAACTTCAACGGGTACAAATGTTGAATGGGCCGGCGAAACCTTCCTCCCCCGGGTAGAATCAGTTTACATGCTCTTGCTCTGCCGTCCCTCCCTTGAATTGTCTCCTCTATTCTGCAGGTTTTGCACATGTGTCTTGGTAGACGGTCTTCCTTTAGAAGAACTAGGTCACCAACTTGGAGTCCCGATGAGGCAGTCGGTTTGACCAGGTGCGCTGACCTTAGTTCGGGCAGATACTCACGCCGCCACCGTCTCCAGAAATTGTCCACCACCGCAGTGCGGTATTTCCATTTTCGAGCAAGCTGATCTCCAGCTGGTAGCGCTTGCGTTGGTAGGCGATGTGGCGGAAGGCTCGTTAGTTTCCTCCCCACCAGGAAGTGAGCTGGGGAGAGCACCTCTGGTTCCTCAGCGTTTGCGTACACGTACGTCAGAGGGCGAGAATTTATGACGGCCTCGACCTCGGCCAGAACAGTCGTTAGTTCCTCAAAATCCAAGCTGCTGCTTCCCAACACCTTGCGCAGAGAAACCTTGACGGATCGCACCGTTCTTTCCCAAAATCCGCCCCACCATGCAGCCCTCTCGACAAAACATTTCCAACGGATTCTGTGATTCGAGAAGTATGCCTGCACTTCTTCAAACCGGATGGCACGGAAGATTAGTTCAAGGTCTTTCGACGTTCGTTTGAATGTTAAAGCGTTGTCAGAATATACTGTCGTGCTGAACCCGCGTCGTGCGACAAGGTGCTTGAAAGTCAACAAAAATGTGGCGGAAGAGAGGTCACTCACCAACTCCAGGTGGACCGCCCGTGTAACAACGCACGTGAATAAAGCGATGTAGCACTTGCTGCTTCCTTTCCGTTGACGGCAGATCAAAGGTCCTGCGAAGTCTACCCCTGTGATGCTGAAAGGGTCGCTTTTTGTGACTCGGTCCGCCGGTAAGGGAGCCATTGGCTCGGATGCAGGCAGGCAACTTTGTTTTCGGCAGGCGAAACACTTGTGAATTACTTTCTTTACGGCTTGTCGTCCTCTGATGATCCAGTAGGATTCCCGTAGCCGTCCTAATGCGTCTCGAACCCTAGCATGGAGCAGCCGACGGTGTTCTCCAGCGATGAGAAGGGTGGTGAAAGGGTGATCGACGGTAAGGACGATTGGGTGCTTCACATTCTCGCTGTTGTCACTGTGCTGCAATCGTCCACCCACTCGAACCAATCCGTCGCTGTCCAGGAATGGGTTCAAATACCTGAGAGTCGATTTCCTGTCAACTCGTTTGTCTTCACGCAAGCTCGTGATTTCTGGCACAAAAGTCTCGTTTTGTGCAATGGTAAGCCAATACGTTTCGGCTTCTATCAGTTCTTCGCTTGAGAAAGGTCAGCTTCGTTTGTCTGCTGTCTTGGCACAATTTTTCACGAAACGTTTGATCCAAGCAGTTACGCGGATCACCTTGGTTGCCGAGTTGTACCTTTCCAAGTCGAAAACTGGAAACAGAGCTGGTGCAGTTACTTGTAACACCATTGCCTTCTTTTCTTCTGCTTTGTTGTCCGCAACCTGGCAAGCATTTTCCACTTGACTTGGCCAGCTTTCTTCATTGCATGGCAGTGAAACTTGGCACTGTTCGTTCTCAAACTTTACGGATTTCTTGAATTCGCTGAGCGATTCCGTCTCTGAAGTCTTCGTCACGTCGACAGCTATTCCAATGTGCTCAAGTTCCCAGAATGATCTGAGCTGAGCCGAAATTTCCGCGTCGTTTGTGTCGGACACAGTCACCCTCATCACTCCAGTTGTTGGCGAGTAAATTCTCGCAGAAGTAGAGGTAACGGGACCCTGAAGTGTCCACCCGAGGATGGTGTCGACTGCCATCAGCTTCCCATCCAAGCGCTTGACTCCGCCGTTCACAATGTCCCAGAAGTGATCGGCTCCGATGGGAAGGCTGATTCCCTCCTCGCATGGATTGTCCCAGAGCTCCACGTCCACGAGGTTCAAATCGTCAGGCAGCCCCCGCAGTTCCTCGGAGGGGTTGTTCATGACATCTGAGCAGATGTGAGGAACCTCGAGGGCTTCTATTCTTACGGATCTTCTGTCGTATTGGCTGCGGAGCCATAGTTCCACTCGCTTGCATTTCATTTTCGTTGCTGCATCTCCAAACGTGAAAATGGTCAAGTCCTCCTCACCCAGTTCCTTTAGGTGAAGCCTCTTGGAGACGGTTTGGCGAATAAAAGTCCGCTGGCTTCCGCCGTCGATGAGAAGTCTAATCCGGCAACGCTCTCTTTCACCTTCTGCCCAGGCTTGAGCTGTCTGCAGAAGTACTCGCGTTCCACTGTTCCTTTCTCTGTTTGTAATCTTGAGCGTTGACTGGAGTGTCGTTCCTTCCGAAGTTGATGTTTCACCGGTGTTCGCCATTTCTTTTACCGTAGTCTTATGCTGAGGCTTGAAGTTCGGGTCGCACATGGCACTTGCGTGTCTCCCTGCACACTGTGCACACTTCAGCCACTTTGCACTTCTGCAATTCTTTGCTCGATGGTTTTTCTTGGTGCAACGATAACATCGGTTTTCAGCCTTCAGAACACGCTTGCGTTCGTCGTTGGTCATTGAGGATGTGCAGTCCGCAGTCAGATGAGCACCTGATTTGCAGAACACACAGTTCTTTTCATCCACGCCTGCTGCCGTTGTTAGTACAGACGCAGAAGGAGGATAACGACTCTGCTGATCTCTCCTTGCACGAAAACTTCTTTGATCCTCGGTTCGTGGCACGGAATGTCCTGACCCATATAAGCTTCTTTCTCGGCTTTCTATCTCGATTTTCAGGAAGTCCAGAAAGTCTCTCAGTTCGTTGTGCTTTGTCGCTGTTCGTGAGGCGGACCTCCGGTTGTACTCCAGGCTCAGATCGGCCGGCACGACTTTTCGAAGAACGGTAAGGAGCATCGTTCCATAGGTATCCGATTGAACCCCCAGGGCGTCAAGACTTCGAACTCCCGTCTCCACTTCATCGTATAACGCTCTGAGTGCATTGACGTTCCTGGAGTCATGGACTGGTTTGATCTCTAGAAGCCGTGACAGATGGCTTTCGATGATCAGCTCCTGTTGACCAAATCTTTCCTTCAGGAGGATGATTGCAACTTTATAGTTCTCGGCAGTAACGGCGAGTCCCTCAATTGCCGCAGCAGCTTTTCCGGTCAGGTAGCTTTTGAGGTACTTGAACTTGTCGATTTCCGAGAGAGTTTCGTTCTGGTGAATGGTGCAGTCAAATTGGCTCCAAAATCCTTGCCATGCTCGTGTGTCCCCTTCGAATTTCGTTATCTCAAGTTTTGGGAGCTTCACTGTCGTAGTCATCCGTCCTTGATTTGCGATAGTTTTGACGGCCGTGTTCTGCATCAAAGATAACCTGGCAGCGGCTTGTTCACGTTCTGTCAGCTTGTTTCGCAATCGCGTCTTCGTTACGCTGATTCTTTCATGGTAAACTTCCGCGCCTGTCATCTCCTCTTCTATCAATTCGCAGTCCACGACTGCTTCCATCTCGCGGTCCAGTTCCTTTAACGTTGATTCTCTGGACACCAGAAGTTCAAACTTTTCTTGAAGCTCACCCGTATGCGTGTCTTCCGTGGCCAGCAGCACATCGATTTCGTTCAGGAGTTTCGTTGTTGACGTTCGGACCACTGCTCTTCTGCGTCTCAGTCGGTCGATTGTAGCTTGAGTTGCCATTTCTTCGTTCGGGGGTTTCGTTGGCGGTTAATCCCGGGTTTCGACACCAGAAAGTTTTGTTGTTAAATGACAACCGCAAGGTTTAACCCAATACGAACTGTTTATTATTCTAAATGTACAACTTAAGCTTCGTTAAAACACAGAAGAGTTCTTTTTGCGTGGCTTCTTTCGGGGCGCTCGTTTTCGATCTCTCTTGTTCCCACACCGGGCTGTTGCTGTTGCCTACGTCCTCCCTCTCTCTCCTCCGACCGACGTTTCAGATTCCGCTTCTTTTCCCCAGATGGTTGATGGTGGCGGCAGGCATCTCGTCTTGCTCAAGTTCGCCCGAGCTGGTGTAAACAAGACGTGAGGCCGCGGGCAAAGCTCAGTCCGTCAGGTGCCAGTCGAGGTTACCCGAGCATCCACGTGCTTTCCTCGTGCTCGGTGTTTTCTCTTTGTGCGTGCTTATTTTTCGTCTTGTCTGTTTACGTTCTTACGCTGCGCCATACCACGTGAGATTTATCGCCATCTCGTTGTCGGTTTTTCTGTTTCTTGCCCTCCCGACCTCCGAGTCAGAGTTCAAACTTACAACAAGCCTCATTCAGAAACTCGAGGCAGTAATTGCACAGATAGAATTTACAATGTCGCCTCTCAGTCATAGTGCCCCATGACCATTTTCATAATGTCATAATAGGGGAGGACGCTTTGTCCACCCTAAAAAACACTAAAACCGATATGATATTAAGTGAAGGTGTTAAATCTAATACAACCAACCTCGTTCGTTGCTGCACACAATTTTTAGAACACTTCCCATCTACTCTTAAGCAGGTGTCACACTGCTCACACACCATACGAAAGACAGTCTGCAAACCCGTGTCACCGCAATCTCTTTGGTTCGAACGCCGCGGGCCAAGGTTTCTCCTTGAGCTCGTTGCCATGCGGCATTCGAAGCACGGATCTCGCGGTGACTCACGTTCGACTCTGTATGCAAACTGTCTTATGTATGACGTATAACCAGTGTGACCCCGGCTTTAGAGGAAAGGGTGTATTATTCTTTGCTCCTTCTTACCTTATTTTACAAAGTTTCAAAAATTACTTTCTTTTCTGTATTCGAACTTCTAGAGTTCTTCCAGTTTATTTATGAATTCCAGCTAGGTTGTCTGCATCTCAGTTACTCTTTTTATGATGCATCACCTTTTCTCGAGCACTTCGAAAATGAAAATGGTCTTTTTGTCCTCTTGTTTTCCCCAGCATGACAAATATTTTCTCAAACACAAGGTTTTACTAATAAACCAATATGGTAGCTGACGTAGGGTGGAGATTCCGGGCTTGAGGAGAAAGTGAAACTCGTGAGTGGGGCTCAGTGTCCTGCACAATTGTACAAAAGGAAATTTATTACAACATTTTAACGCTTCCATTAATTTTTATGTGGTAACGTTCCCTCTAACTCAATTACTGTTTCTCTGTAATCAAAAACAATAACCAATTACATGTTTCCGAAAGAGCTAAAATTATTGACTTCAGTTTTCTTTACGTACGAAATCGCTCTGTTTGCCCGTGAGCCACTCGTCTCTTTTGCAACAAGTTGGACACATTTTTTTACCCCTAAAGAACCCCGAAAAGTTACTTAGATACCACAAGGATTAAAATGTCAACGCGCTCAGCGACCTTCTGACTGTCGATGTTTCGAGAGTGCCTCATTTTCTGTGTGCGGGCTGTTACGATCCGGGTTTGCCGTCGCATAGACGACTGTGTTCTGCACTTTTGCACAAATGTGGGAAGATGGCCGACGAGAACATCCAGTGACAACTGCTTAAAGAAGCTTAACGAGGTATGAACGTCAAAAAGAAGCAAAACGTCACCACTTTGAATATATGTATGCAATTTTAGTTTTATAATAAAAAGTTAAAAAAATAAAGTGAAAGTAATAAATTACTTTCTGCTAATTTTTAAATTACTTTTGTGATGCAGCAACCGACTGCTGTAATCAGATACATTTTTTTATAAAATAATTGTAATTATAGTCAGTTACTTTTGTTCAGCAACGCGTAAAAAATATTTGTTCCTGGGAAAATTGTTTCCGAACTAGTTGCAGAACACTGGAGGGAAATTTTTCGTAGGGGTTTGAATAGGTTAATAACAGGTACAATAAACGCTTATATTGCTTAGGCAACCTCGTAAAAACATGAATAACTCTAATGGTACATGTAGGCGAGCATACACGACGGAGGGAAATTTCTAGTTTTGTGTTTTATTCACTGGTGCAATTTACTGTATGATACGTTTCTACAAAGTGAAAGCAAAATTGCTCTTATGGTTGGTCCCTTAAGGTGCAGGGAGGATGGCAACAAGGTGTATTGAAATGTGTAGGCGTTTCCTATGGTGCTTGTAGAATTTCTATTTCATGAAGAGTATTGCAGCGATTGTCAATCAAGGGCTTGCGTCGCTCAATACCTACACGATCACAACTGTATTTCCCGGAAGCTGGATACAGCCCCGGGAGTAAGCGTTGGCTGTTCCTGTAGCTGGCATCTTAAAAGACAATGCTAATTGAGCCCTGGTGGCTAACTGGAGGAAGCGTCGTGTAATGGCTTTGGGAAGCGAACGACTTCAGTTTCATTACAAAAAGTGTGCATTATTTTTCGTGTAAAACGACAGATTGATTACAAAGAATGTTACGCAGCGCGCCTGGCAGGGGTGTTCTAAGGTTTCTCCCAGCAACTGTATCTTTCCACATCCCGAGGATTCTCGCTACTCAGCTGTCACTAAAATTTCAGGAGAGTGTTTCCACGCCAGATCGTGCACTGATGACCCGGGTCACATTTGACATTATTTTATAAAAGTATATACTAAAGCCATGTTCTTGGGAGGAACATTCAGCTATTGCGAATGCCGTGGGTAATTTTGTTCCTGAAATGTATAATTTCGAAGCTCGAGACGCGGAGATTGCCGGTGTTTCGCTATGGCATTTTGCACATCCGTCAATTTCACACCGAAACATGCACGTAGTAATACTTTTTTCTGCTTATTTTATGAAAGGTTTGCGATATGTACGCAAAATATAAAAAAAAATATAAAGTGAAAGATTTTTATGCAAAACAAGAATTACGAAACACGTAAAATAAACTCATTGTAGAGACGCATATATAACTTATTTAGCAACGAACTGCTTGATATAATTAACGAAGCGAAATATATCAAAATAATTATATCGAAACTACTTTTGCGAACATCATATCGCCGCGCGCAGATCTGGCCAAATAGGCAGCGCGGCCGTTGTCGCGCGGTCGTGGCCTACAATAAAGAAGAAAAAAAAAGAAAAAAAAAAGCGCGGCCGTGGCCTAAGGGTTATCGTGCTTGCCTTCCACGCGAAGAGTCAGGATTCGACTCCTGGCAGGGAGTGTCTTCTATTTATTGTTGGAATTTCGTGTTTTGGTAAATTCGAGAATCATGTTTCTTCAGTAGAGTCGATTGTTGGGCTAGTTGGTTCTGGAATTTGGAATACATTTTAGCGCTCAAAAAACAGGGACAAAGAGGCGAGAAACAGACAGCACAGTGCGCTCCTAACAACTGATTTTATTACGTGAAACAAAACTTTTATACCATCCGAGTTTCTGATTTTGCTCCACCACTAGCCAACCCGGTGCCTGGCCGCGTCATTGAGGAACGCACGCTCCTTGTCCAGTAAATCAATTGAGGCCACGCTGACACATGCTGCACCACCCTTCATAATCTCATCTGCCTCGATTATCTCCCTCACAGTTTTTTCCTTGTGCCGTGCCAGAATCTTGCTCTCGGAAAACAACGGCATACACTTGCACTTTTCACAATGATCAGACAGATGACCGTCCCGATAATTTCCTACTTTAAGTTTGTGCTCCCTCAGCCTATCATTAACACACCTACCTGTCTGACCTATATACTTGTTTCCGCATGTTAAGGGGATCTGATATACTACTCCCTCCGCACATTCAACGAAGGGATCCCTGTGTTTTACCGCGCAGCCAGAAGGGGCCTTACGAAAAGGATCTGTCATCCTACATAATCTACTAAGTTTGTTTGGTGCGGAAAACACTACGTTCACGTTTGATCTATTGGCCACCTTTTTCAAGCCATGCGCCGTTTTGTGAATGTACGGTATCACCGCGACCTTCTGTTTATCTCTGAGAGCCATTGGGCAAGGGCGATCTTCACTACGCAATCTTTTTAATACGATCTCTGCAACTGAGACCACTACATTCTTCGGGAAGCCAGCTGCCAACAACCGCCTATACTGCGTGCCCAGGCCTTCTGACATCACATGGTGGCATGATGTTTTGAGGGCGTTCAATACGCACATATTGGCAATACTCCTTTTTATCAGTTTTGAATGAGCTGAATTGTACGGCAACAGGGGTTTCTGGGCTCTAGGGTGGTACATCCAACACACATGTCTTTCAGAAAAGGTTAGTCTGATATCAAGGAACTGCAGCACACCCTCTACTGGTAGAGGGTGTGCCGAGATGATGTGTCTCTAAAAAAGCTGAGATTAGAGGCAGTGAGACGATGCAAAATGTTGAACCTTCATCAGCTAGCTCAGAGCATCAATAAGAACAAAGATGGAAGCTTGCAAATCATGTTTAGCGCCAAGACCCACAAAGACCAATGTCCCCTGAGGGTCATAGTATCAGAGAGGGGCTCATGGCAGAAGCCGGTCGCGCTTTTCCTCCAAGACAAATTGGAAGTTTTAGGCTTTAACGATCCATTTTTGGTAAGAAATTCTGACGATATTTTAGATTTTTTTAAAAGATAACTCTGACAAAGGATTTTCAGCCTGCTCATTTGACATTAAAGATTTATACTACTCTTTGCCGCACGACAGGTTACTAACATCCGTGGAACATTGTATCGATCGCTTTGGTACAGTGGCTTTCCAGAATCAAATCGGCATGAGGGAAGAGAGTTTTATTGAAATGCTCTCGTTTTATCTTAAATCGACGTTTGTGGAATGGAATGACAGGGTCTATATACAAAAACAAGGGGTATGCATTGGCTCATGTTTGGCACCCATCCTCAGTAACATATTTTTAGCCCATCAGGACAAAGTTCTTTTTGAGCGCTTTAATGAAGGCAACGATTTTAATGAAATCAAAGTTTTTAGATTTGTGGATGATTTTTTAGTTCTGTTCAAGCATGGGCCTGCAGAATTCCAGTCGAGAGTGGATGACCTCTTTACTGTTTTTAAAAATGTCTTACACCCCCTCATACTAACCCAGGAACTACCAGTAGAGGGTGTGCTGCAGTTCCTTGATATCAGACTAACCTTTTCTGAAAGACATGTGTGTTGGATGTACCACCCTAGAGCCCAGAAACCCCTGTTGCCGTACAATTCAGCTCATTCAAAACTGGTAAAAAGGAGTATTGCCAATATGTGCGTATTGAACGCCCTCAAAAAATCATGCCACCATGTGATGTCAGAAGGCCTGGGCACGCAGTATAGGCGGTTGTTGGCAGCTGGCTTCCCGAAGAATGTAGTGGTCTCAGTTGCAGAGATCGTATTAAAAAGATTGCGTAGTGAAGATCGCCCTTGCCCAATGGCTCTCAGAGATAAACAGAAGGTCGCGGTGATACCGTACATTCACAAAACGGCGCATGGCTTGAAAAAGGTGGCCAATAGATCAAACGTGAACGTAGTGTTTTCCGCACCAAACAAACTTAGTAGATTATGTAGGATGACAGATCCTTTTCGTAAGGCCCCTTCTGGCTGCGCGGTAAAACACAGGGATCCCTTCGTTGAATGTGCGGAGGGAGTAGTATATCAGATCCCCTTAACATGCGGAAACAAGTATATAGGTCAGACAGGTAGGTGTGTTAATGATAGGCTGAGGGAGCACAAACTTAAAGTAGGAAATTATCGGGACGGTCATCTGTCTGATCATTGTGAAAAGTGCAAGTGTATGCCGTTGTTTTCCGAGAGCAAGATTCTGGCACGGCACAAGGAAAAAACTGTGAGGGAGATAATCGAGGCAGATGAGATTAGGAAGGGTGGTGCAGCATGTGTCAGCGTGGCCTCAATTGATTTACTGGACAAGGAGCGTGCGTTCCTCAATGACGCGGCCTGGCACCGGGTTGGCTAGTGGTGGAGCAAAATCAGAAACTCGGATGGTATAAAAGTGTTGTTTCACGTAATAAAATCAGTTGTTAGTAGCGCACTGTGCTGTCTGTTTCTCGCCTCTTTGTCCCTGTTTTTTGAGCGCTAAAATGTATTCCAAATTCATGTTTCTTGTTCGAAGTCCGAAAGTTCTTCGCGCCGAACCTTCTACGCCGATTGCTCCATAATCTTACGCGTCTACATAATTGGCTCCGCATGCCGAGGCGCAGCCTGTCTCGCCCCAGCGTTCGACTCTGCTGTTACGCCGCCATCGACGCTTTGTTGTTTTCTTCTGTTCCATTTTTGTTTTGGGCACAAGTCCTCCCCATTAAAGGTTTTGTTTCTTCAGTTATCATCGCCTATGAATTGTCATTCGTGACAATATGCTTAGTCTTTACTGTAGTTTTATTAATAATCCAGAAACGCAGGTAAGTTTCCTAAACGTTGCAAAATTGCACGTCAATATTTAAAAAAATAAACATGTATTATTTTTTATTCATTTACATTGACTTGAACTAACTTTTCACGGCAATACAATGAGTAACATTTGATCTACTTAAGATAAAAACGACAACGAGCCTCCACTCGGATTGAACTAGCTTGTGCTCTTTATATGTGCATTGCCGCACGACGTAGACTCCAAAGGGACATTGTCTAGAACGGCCAAAGGATGTACAACGGTGCTTCTCTATGTAGAGTGTAAAAGGTTATAATGTGCCTAGTTTAGCTTTACATGTACGTTTCCCTGCATTGCCCCCTAAGACCCCCTTTTTTTTTGTCCAAAAAGGTCAAAATTTAGTGTATTTTAACCGTAAAAGTCTGCGCAAGCGTTTTGTAGCTCTAAAATGTGGGGGGATTTAATAGTTCCAATTATGCCCACCATGTTTCTGATTAAAATGATACCTTTAGATTTATTCATCATAAAGTTATATGCTAAAAGTAATTATTAAGCTAATTATATCAAACACTTTTTCCTCTACGCTTTCCTTTTTGCAGAAACCAGAATTAGATCGAGACTATTTCTGCGCGATGCGTGCTTTTCACAATAACGATTTTTCCAGCGTTTCTTGAAGCACCCTGTATGTACAGCTCAGTGCTTTTACCAAGGACATGACTTTCACATAGTATATACGTCACATAAATATAAAATATTTATGTGACGATAAAATACCTGGACCATCACTGTATTCACTGTATCAACTGACATGGTAACACCCAACAACAGAACCCTTGTGGTTATCTAGTTATATCTTTAGTTCATTGGGTACGCATGTATACGTAAAAAGAATGATCTGGTTTCCTTGTCGTCACACAATCTTGAATACCAAGGTACCGACTCTACAAATACTTCCCTCGCCTTGATTTCGCAGCGAGAGACCTTCCTCGTGTGAGGGCTTCGGGCTTCATGTTAATTTGCAGTGCATACAGTTCTCAAGTGGGCGTCCGCCTTTTTTGACCTGTGGCTGCTCATTACAAAACTATTGTGATTTCGACACTTGTTTCAACTAGAAAACGACAGAAGTGCCAAAGCCACGTGATAGATAAGAGCGTAGTACTCCACGCGTGGGTTTCCGGTGAAAATTGCAGTTGCATGAGTTGCCGCGGCAACGGCAGCGTACGAAGTCTTTCGTATACATAAAAATACGTTCTGATACAGTGCATTTACTTTTCATTCGTCCATCATTTCGTATACTACCTCTTGCTGTTTACAAACATGAACTGCCGCTTGCACCCCAAATGACATTCGGGCACACCATCTTTGCAAGCCTATCATGCTTGCTTATGTCACCAGTGCAAGAAAGCCTAAATGCTACACGGACAACAATGTTAGAAATTTGACGAGAGCCTTCGGCTGTACAATATTACTTCTTGGAGGAGGCAAGTTGGCTTACAAGAATACTCAAAACATTTTAACAGATCTCGTACCCCTTCGTTCTTTCGGCGTTCACCTGGAAAATTGGTAGTTAAACGATTCATCTTCTACACTTCAAGCAGAGGCGGCTTTTGATAATTATTTTCATAAACCAAAAGTTCTCTGGGACGTCAAAAGAGCTGAGCACCACCTCGTGGCGTTGGTTCATAGGTAGTGCTGATGGTGCTGATTTTTTTATTGCCCATAGGTAGTGCTGAGTTCCAGGTTGCGTTTCGATTTCATTATTACTGCTTTATGGTCGGTGAAATGCAGAGCCAGTGGTTCTTCTAGCGGATCAGCTTGGATCCGCTAAAAGCCGTGGGAACGCATCTCCACCGTGGCCCATGTCAAAAAGAGAATGTGTAGTATGTTTCGTGGTTATAGACGCATTTGAGCATTTGACCGCAGCGCCCTCTCGTCTATAAACGTTGAGCCAATGCATGCAAAGTTTAACGCAATGATATACGCATTTGACCGCAGCGCCCTCTCCCGTATAGCCGCTGAGCGGCTACATACAACGTTTCATCCATGACATCCCCAGCTCTTGAGTTACTACCACATCTCAGAGCCCCCTACTCGTCCCGCAGTCGTGGCCGAGTGGTAAAGGCGATGGACTAGAAATCCATTGGGGTCTCCCCGCACAGGTTCGAATCCCGTCGACTGCGCAAACATTTTTTTTTTAAAGAAGACAGTTGGGATGGCAGTCGATGTGAGCGCGGACGCCGGACGGACAAGGCTAGACTCTAAGGAGCTTCGCCCCTAAAACTGTTCGCTGTTATAGAATTCCCCAAACTCCAGCGAACACGTACAATTCAAGTGACGCCTAATGCAGAAAGTCACAGTGCAATTCTCAACGTTTATTACGAACTACGGGTTAAATCAAGTGACCAGATGTCGCCACGAAAATACTCAGAAACACACGTCTGTTTGCGATAGCTTGCAGGTGGTATGCGTAGCTGACGTTATTTTTCAGCATGCTCTATTTCGTTTCAGCTTAACTCGAGACGCAGACGACGCTACAAGCGAATGGACCAATTAGACAGCGTCAAAAGCGGAAGTCACTGGGCCCTTTAATTGTTTGGCGGGCTCTGCGATGATGGAATTCTTCCGGAAACATGACGAACACTTTGATGGTGCGCTTTGACGCAGTCTGTTTGGTCCCCTTAGCTGCTAGCGTCGGCTGCGTATGAACTATGGTGCCTGGATCGCATCTCCGACTGGTGTGTTTAGCGTCCTATCCCGCCCATACATCAAAAGAGGTCCCAATGCGGCAACAAATGACGCTAGTGTCATGCTGTTGCCTGTCGCGATCCTGGCGGTTGGCCGTAGAAATGCTGGCGAAAAGCACGAGCGAACGCGAGTGTCGCTGTCGTCACGGCGTCCCTTTAGGCGTCCCAACTTCCGGCTGCTCTAGCTTCCGTGAACTCTCACAGTGGAAAGCGACCTGCAGCAGAACAGGCGTCTGCCACTTATACCACAACTGTTGGAACGCCGCCAGGGTCGCAACAGGCGACAGCGTGACACGTTTATGACGTCATCAGGCGGAAATCGAAGGACCACTTTTGTGGCCGCGGTAAAAACACCAGTCAGAGACGCGTTCCAGGCACCATAGTATGAACGTAAGCTTAAATGTAGTATAGACCACGACACAAGCGTACACTACCGCTCATATATTTTTAAAATCAGGCGGCATGAAAGTAAGAACAAAAATTCCCAAATTAACATTTAAGTTTTAATATTTTTTTTCGTTTTTTTTTTTAATTTTTAATTCACTTTGAACGTTCATCAGTTTTACAATACTGTAGTTTCTCTAATATAGTAAGTATAGGAGCTCTGTGCTCTAAAAAAACCGCTGCTAAATAACGTGCGGTAAAAGAAAAAAAATATCGACATTTGTTTCAAAAATTAGCAGGCGGGCAAAAAATATTTAGCAGCGCGAATCCCACAGGCTATTGTTATTTTTCTAGTTATTAAATTTTCCGCTGTACTCGTAAGCGTACCCCATGAGGCCCGCATTGACATGTACCATTACTCCACCAACGTGAGGTTAATGTACCGCTTGTCTATTGATTTCCCTTCCGCACCCGCGAATTCAGCGAGAGTGCAAGATGCGTCAGTTCGTTTTCAGACAATTGAGAGTAAGTTCCGGTCCATGAAGGAGTATACACCCTAAAGTTTCTTAACAGAAGACGCATTTCCTTAAGGTCATAGTGTTTACACATTCTTTATGAACAAACAAATGTTGAAAAGATGGCGACCTCCAGCGAAACATGTGTGTGCACCCGGAGAGGTTCGGATGCCTCTACAGGTACGGAATTTAAAGCGAAAAGAATCAAAAGCACGAAAAAAAAAAGAAACGTTATACAGCAGAAAAAAAAAAGAAAGAAAATATTCGTTTTTGTGCAATGCACACTTTCATTATTTATCGCCCAAGTCTCAGGTTCCAACGAGATAGGTCGATGTTTCAGAGCTGGTTCACACGATGAAACATAAATGTTCTGATGCTGAGGACAATTCTGTACTAATGTCTTTCAGGGATTCTGATCATTATGAAAAACGTCCAACAGTATTTTCAGGCGTAAAACGCTTCCTGCATAAATGCCATTTCTGGCAGATAACGCGTGAATACGATCTTTATTTCCGTGCGCCGGAAGAAATCATCAACTGTTGCCGAACCTTCATGTAAACAAAACTTTGTGGCTGATAATGTTTCGTCATTCTAGGTGACGACACCAGTTCTTCGCTCTTTTGATCCACCTTTTCCGATATGCGCATTGCGTGTGGGCGCAATGCTCGACGCTTCTGAGTTAGAGAGTGCGTGCTATGAAAACATATCCTCAATCTTGCACAAGCCTCCTTTACATAGTCCTTTTCGCAGAAAACAACTTTTTTACGCCTAGCGTTGAAGAACTTTTTTTGAACCAAGGTGTTCAACGGTCCTTAAATGTTGACCCGAGGTGACTTGCGTGAGAAGCAAAATATACACAAACTCGCCACATCCAATTTGGCGAAAATCAAACTCAGTGTGCAGCTACAAATTGATGATGTGAACTCAAGTAAAAGTGAACACTCTGCCTCTATCTTATTGGGTATTCACACGGGGGATGCTTCACGTGGAGGGATGTGCTTGACCAGCCGGACTCCCTCCCCAACTCAAGCGTTCACACGAACAGCGGGGATCCGAGAGGGGTGACGTCACCAGTTTAAGCACTCTTAGCGGACCTGACAACAAAGCCCGGTGCACGCTGACGAGAGTAGAAAAATGGAGGTGTACATAAAACGACGATACGTGACTATAGCAAGAAAACTGTTAGATGGAGAACATGACGAATTGCTTCTTAATAAAAGATAGATGCTTCGTGAATTGGTGGATGCAACACAAATGATGTGAAATAAAAAAAAAATCAGTTGTATGAGGAGGGGGGGGGGGGGGTAGGACGGAATCGATGAGCATCGAAGAAAACCTTCTGGTACCTCGAACGACATGAGACGTTCTTTTTGGTGGATCTTTCTCAGTCGTCAGTGGAGGTTTTTATTTGGTTGGTCCTCAGCAAGTTAGGATGGAGGCTTGCTTTTTTGGAGACTGATGTCTGCGTATTCAGTTGGTCTGAGACGGTGTTGAGATTGTCCTTCATGTTTCCATGTCCGCGGTTTAATTATGTTGTTTAATATTCACCAGCTCGCCTGTACCCTAACTTTCCTTGCAACCATCGAGATGTTTTAAAGGTGATAAAGCTACTTGTTTAAAATGTGGCTTAATAAAATTGCAATTTTGAGGTAGTAAATTGTAAGGGATAAGTAAAATAGTATGGGAAGTACGGGAACCCTAAATATAGAGGGGGTTGTTAATGCTGTGGAATTGTTCGAAAAGCGTGAAACGCCGTGCGAAACGGACGCAAAGAAAATGGGCTCCCGCGGAACGTCTTCATCGGCTTTTACCGGCCGTGGTTTATTTGCTGAAATGTCCCAAAATAGCTACCATGTGGGTCTGCCAACTCTGCCTACCGGTATTGCAGTTTTGAACTCTGTATTCGCTCACTGCGGCATCACCGGACGCCCATACAAGTTTGATGATTTTCGGGGAAAGATTGAACTCCACGGCGGTTTAAACGACCTCAAGGGAACCGGCGCGTACGAGATGAACCATGGCTCTTTACTTTCAACTCTCTGATAGCGAAGCGGAAACTTCTCGAAGCTGAGGAGCTTGCGGTGAACGAAAAAATGTCTGCTCATTAATCCCGAGGACTTGAGGTGCGAATACATATCATCTGGATAACGATTCACATCAATGGTGACACAGTACTGAGGGCCCTCAAGCCCTCAGTACTGTGTCGAGCCCTCGGCCTGAGACATATGAAGAGCGGAAGGCTTTCAAAAATTTCCAGACGTGGACAAGGCTGGAGAAAATAATCCTGAACGAAGGCGCCGCCAAGGATAGCCTCCCGCACCAGCTGCGACTGTTCGCCAGCAAAGTTCTAGTACTTGTTCCCAGAAGAGCGCCGCTCTGCCTCCGGTGTAAGGGGACATGTCGCATCCGCAGACACCGCTGCGTCCTTCGATGCGACAGGTGCCATTGTTTAGGTCACGAGCAAGAAGATTGTATCCAAACGTACGCCACCGTAATTCAGCCTGCCCCAGAGGAAGATAACTCGGTGTTCTTTACCAACGAAGAAGCCTAAATGAATAAAGACGGCCGGCACTAGGTATGCAACCATAACCCATGCACACGTGTCTTCCGCCGGTCAGAAGAGGGGCACATTACAAGACAGATTGCAAGGCACAGACACTGGCAGTGCCGCCCCAGGCCAATAGAAAAGGCTGAAAATGAAGACAGTCGATGAGGACGGGCGAAGTTCAGAAGACACCTCTGATGTCGACTTGAAAATGGGCGGCGGTTCTGAGCCCATGGATCGCGTTCAGGAGCAAGACTCTCGCCTTGAGGGGCCTGACCGGAGCACGACGCAAAGAAAAAAGAAACGCGAGCACGGAGCGTGCCGGATGGTTGACGAGAGCACTTCGGAGTAGGTGGTTGCGTTTACATTAAGAACAGTTAAGAGTAATGGCCCGTTCACACTCTTGCAACCGAGTACGACCGAGAGAGACCAGACCGTTTCTTAAGCCTCTTGCGATCTCTTAGGACCAGCTCCGCGCTGCAGCGCATCCGGTCCTAAGAAGTCGCAAAAGGCTTAAAAAACGGTGTGGTCTCTCTCGGTCGTACTCGGTCGCAAGAGTGCGAACGGCGCTTTATGTTTCCTTAGATTCCGTGGCGTCACAAGGGGGAGGGGGGGGGGGGCGCCCCGGGTGCAGCGCTCAGGGGGGTGTCGCGACCGGCCTCGAGAGAGGGGCGGGGGGGGGGGGGGGGGGGGGTGTCGCGGCGGGCCCCACCAAAGTGTGTGTGGGGTTAGGGCACGTACGTTTGTTTCTGGTTTCGAGTTACGGCGGGCAGCCATCAAAATTGTCCGATTCCTGAAAGAGGTCGTTGATGAATAAATTGTTTTGGCAGAATGCTGCTGCAGGGAATATTTGTCAAGCGTAACAAGAAAATCTTTGTCCACAGAACTCTATAACGCTCTTTTTCAAGAGCATTTGTATCGTACATTGAACACTCGGGGATCATGCCAAGACGTTCTCTGTCGCATCAAGAAAATGTAAATCCAGCCGCGTGCCAAAAGTTTGTTTTTCAAACTTCCTATCTCGACGCTCCCCGTGAAAGCCTGGCTTCACGAGAAAGATATTTTTTTCCTAGGACCAGCAACTGGCTGCTGTATGAAATACCCCAAGCTATAGAACAGGTGTTTATTTTATGTTGGAATGCCTTGTTGTTTTGGGATGTTGTACAAAGTACCTTGAAAAAAAAAAGAATTAGAAATTACAGCCCCTTCGACACGTTTCCTTCCGGTAACTACACAGGAACTTGTACCTTACGACCTCATAACATTAATTGGTAAATAAAGTATGTGGTGTTTGCGGGTGTTTGCATACTTTGTTGAATTTGTGACTCAAATAAGTGGTACCTGGGAACTACAGTACACTGTTCCTGAGTGGGTTCGGCGAGCGTGAAAGGCTTCTAAAAATACTTAAAAGTATTCAGTGAGATGTGCCAATCAAAAGACTGTACGCTTTGTCTGAACTTGTTTGTGCTGCGTGATCCGGCGATAAAAAAATGAAAAAAGCTGTGGCATAGTTTAGTGGTAACGCATCCGCTTTCCACGCAGCGGACCCAGGTTTGACTCCTGCAGGCGGCGGACGATCCTTTCTAAGAATATGACAGCATCGGCCACAGACGCACTACATCGCCAACTGTTACAACATTAAAAACTGCTACATCAACAACGGACGTCATTTCTCGTGGTGGGAAAAGCCCACAACAGCTATCGCTGTGAAAACATCGATCCTGGGGTGTTTACTTTTCTCTTAAAAACAATAAATATGCGTCTTAATGTAGTAATAATGTACTGAGTGAGACTTTTCAAGATTTGGTAAATTGCAGAAAATTAAAGCTCTTCAGCGACCAGTGTAGAAGCTAGTGCTTTCTTCCCCGCGAAAGGGACTATTGTAACAAGGCTTGTGCAAGATTGAGGATCTGTTTTGGAAGCACGCAAGGTCCATCTCAGGAGTGTCTAGCATTGCGGGTATGAGCACTACGCATTTCGGAAAAAGTGGATCAAACGAACGAACAAATGGTGTCGTTACTAAAGTGACGACACAATTAATGTGTCCAATTTTTGGTTAACTGTTGGTTCTGCGACAGTTAATGGTTTCTTCCAGCACACGAAACTTAAGAGTGTATCTACGCGCTGTCCTGCAGAAATTAAATTTATGCAGGAAGCACATTTTTTTGCAGAAATTAAATTTATGCAGGAAGCACATTACGCCTGAAAATACTACTTTACGTTAAGATAATCAGGAGCCTTGAGAGATATTAGTACTGAATTATCTGCAACATCAGAACATGAATGTTTGATCAGGCAACAGACAGCTCCGAAACATCGATATCCTGTCTAGTCGGAACCTGTGGTTTGGGCAATCAATAATCGAAATGTGCAGTGCACAAACACGGCTACTTTTCTCTTTCGCTGCTGAAATCTCGTATCCTGTTTTTTTTTTATTCTTGTTTTCTGTCTTTAATTTTTGCGTGCAAAATTTCGTACTAAATCCAGTAGCGACTTGTCAAACCCTCCGGATGTACACGGGTGTTCGCTGGAGATGGCCATCTTTTAAACATCAGTTTATTCACTAAAAATGTGTAAACTCTATGACCTTAACGAAATCCGTATTGCGTTAAGAAACCCCGGGGTAAAGTTCTTTTTCATTGTGTGTTAACGAAATGATGTATAAACATACCTCGCACCCGTGTGGGATTCGAAGGCGGAAAGAAAAAAAGGTTGACATGGGGAGAATGAACCGGACGTTCGAGAAATAATGATACATGTCCTTACAGGCATCATGGGGTGTGGTTACGAGTACCGCAGAAAATGTAACAAGTAGAAAAATAGCAATTGTCTTCGGGATTCGCGCTGCTAAATATTTTCTTATGCGGGCACGCCTGCTGCCCTTTAAAAATTGCAATATTTTTTGTCGTTTTACTGCATGTTTTTAAACATATACTCCTTTATTGAATTTGATCGCACAGCGCTCTTTTGCAAACTATATTCCAGAAACTACAGTACTGTAAATATGTTATGTATAAAAAGTGAGTTCACAAATTGTAAACAAATTAATCAAAATATTCCTTAAAGAACATGAAAAGATACGTCGTCCTGGCCTCCTATTTCTTGCTGCTTTCTGTAACCGAGTCTTGTAATTTTGAATCATATATTACTACACACGATTCAATGACTTAGAAGGTGCTGGTGCACTTTAAGGTGAACAAGGGCGATATTATTATGCAGTTTCCTTGTTTCTTTGATAATATCTAATTGGAAACAAGACACGTTTTCATGACGTGCAGGAAACGTCAACAAAATAGTAGAGTGAGTGCAGACTCCGTAATCCCCTTGTGACCCATCCACACAACAAACTAATACGCTGATGGATTATTCACGTGACAAGTCGTCCACGGAGCGGCGGTCGCCCAAGTGCATCTATACGGAGGAGATGAACACGGAGGAGATGAACAAAACACAGTGGTGAGGGATCTTTGTTTGGCTCATTCGACTACAAAAATATTGCTGTGCTGTGGCTACACTACCGTAATCACGTTTCAAGTTACCCGCCAAAAGTCTGCGCTTGAAAATGCACCGTGCCCTTTCACTCGGCGTCCCCGGATCATGCGCCAATTGCAGGAATCACCCAACTGATGGTAACATGACAAAAGGTTCAGGGATGAAAATTGTCATTCGATCCGCTTTGTGAATCTGCCTTTATTTGAGAATTATCCTAATATGATCAATTGATTATAATTAAGAAAGAGCGATTGTTCTCTGAAGCAATGTTATAAAAAGGAAGTTTTTATAAATAATTCCTGCTCCTTTAACAATGAAACGGCTCGAGGCATGGCGGAAAAAAAACTTTCCTTAGGTCAGACACTGCAAACTGCAGACGTATGCTTAATTCATGCTCAAAGTGAAGACATGAGCTTGTGCTGGCAATGCCAACCTCCTGTGTATGATGTGCGAAAAGTTCTTAATGATTGTGGTCAAGAGAGAGAAGTTTCTATTTTCAAGAACAAGATGGGGTGAAAAACAATGTATCTTCAAGAAAACTAAAAGCTCCCTGTTACCCACTCAGACAAAGTTTCTACAGCGTGAACCGAGCCCTAACAGATAGACGCAGGATAGGCGCTTTAAAATCTTTAGGATTTGCCAAAGGAGGAAATAAATGCACAGAAAAGTAGGGGAAGGACAATGGCAAAGAGAATTTGGGGCTTGGGTTCTCACACCTAAATTGTTTGTGCAGGTAGCATTTATGAAGCATTACTGAAACAGAACTTTAGTCCTGGGGGCAGTAAGTCATTAATAGTCAAAACCTCTTTGTACAGATGCATATCATGTGAGCACCTCTTTTCTAAATCATGATATGCGTTTAAAGCGCTACCTCCTATTCCGAAATTGTGTTCATTCGTCGCGTGACGTCTACTCCAGTTCAGTTTCGCGTATGAATTAGCAGGAAAATTTATGTCACGTGACCTAACGTCAGAGGTCCCAGAGAGAAATTTAAGCTATCCAATAAATTTAGCGGGAAAGTAAACGCCACGAGACTTATGCACCAATTCAGTTTCCCCGCTAAATTTAGAGGACAAATTGATGTCACCTAACCTATGCACCAATTCAGTTCGCCTGCTAAATTTGGTGGGTAAATTGATGTCGCGTTACCTGATGTCAGGGTTCTATTAAAATAAGGTTTCCCGTTAAATTTAGCGGGAAAATTGACGTCACGCGACCTACGCCCCAATTCAGTTACCCCGCTATATTTGGCGGGAAAAGTGATGTCAGGTGATTCGACGTCATGTGAGCTATACACACATCCAGTTTAAAATTAAATGAACAATATAAAAAAGGACCCCTTCTTAAATACAGCATTTTATGCATTATAGCCCTTCGAAGGTAAATGTCATTAACTATTTTAAAGAACAATTTTAGTTTGAAGGGACACCTTTTTCTCACAATGTTTTAATTAAGCACTTGTGTGGTAAACTGCTCCTGTAGCGCCTTGAACAGTAAAATTTACATATAAGAAGGATTGCTAATTTTTAACAACGTCTTTTGTCTCTTCCAGCTGTACGAAATGTGTGCATAAAGGTGAACATTATTTTTTTTTTTTTTGTTTACTGAACCATCTCTTCAGTTGCGTATCAAGCGAGCATTTCTTAGCGAAACAAATTTGCTTTTATTGTTAATACCAGTGTGGGGAGTCACTCTTAAGAACCTCGAACTGCAAATTTGACCGTGTGAAGGATTGGTCATTTTTAACAATATATTTTGTCTCTTCAAGCCGTACCAAACAATGCATATAGGTCGACGTTACTTAACCATCGTTTCAATCATGGGGACAATAAGTCATTGCTAACCAAGGCCAGTCCCTTCTAGTCAAAACACGACACTATAGCTTCAAGTTAGTACTTTTTGTGGGGAATTTATTTTTCACTTTAACGAGTCAACCTCGGTTTACTTTTCTAACTAATTGTAAATGCAAGGAAATCAACCCACCCCCCCAAAAAAAAAAAAACCTTTAAATGAACAACACATTTTGCACAAAAACATAATTTCGTATTTCCAGTGAATTGAGCTTATTTCTCTAAAATCCCAAGTCAAAACCCAGATTTCTGTGGACATTATAACCTATTTTTGCCTAAGGTTATATATATTTGTTTGTTTGCTTTTTATAATGAATGATTCAACTACGCTAGTGCAAGGGAATAGATAGATTTATTTAACCATTCCACACAGAAGGAGCCCCTTGTTTGGTGAATGGCTTGTTAACGTCAAATTCTATGTCCTATACCTTATTGGAGGTATTGGGCCTGTTGAGTTCGCTCTCCTTTACCCTTACTCCTAGTGCAGCAACTAAACGGAGTATAGCACACAGTAGTGCTACAGAGCGAAGCAGTCCACGAGGCGCATGAGCCCCTCCCTATTGCACATTTATGACTAACTCGGCACCTTGTGAATAGAGAGGGCAGAAGCCGATATAATTAAAAAAATAATAAAGACCTGTGTGGAATCGCAGGGTGTTAAGTAAAGAAGATGGTGACATGAATTTCTTCAAATATTTTAATACTCCTTAATGTTTTTTAGAGACTCGCTTTGAGCACATATATGAAAAGTTACTTTGACCGATATATTTATTGTCCAAGTATCGTGATCAAACTTAAATTAAAGACAAGATTTTTAAACCTGCTTGTCCTAGGGAAGCTGACATACTTGTCAGACCGGCACGCCGAATCGAGTCTGCTTTCCATTCCTTTTCAGGCGAGATGCACGAACAAACCTTTTCCAGAATACAACGTAATTGCTCCCCGGCGTCATCTGAAAAGAGGCTGCAGTTCGACTGGATCATTCGTCTCGACAACATTTTTCTCCACGCAGCCATCATATTTGGAACCGTGAGGTTACAATGCGCGAAGGAGTCGTTTTTGCTCCGAGAAAATATTAGTGCACAAAGAGCGCGCTGGAGTGCCTGTCATAGAAGACAAACAGTGCTATTTTATTTAGAAGTAATCTGCAGAAAAGCACGCAGAAACACAATTCTGTCTTCAAATAGGAGAAGAGGCCCGGACAAGCCGACCGGCTGATGCGGCCCTGAACCAGCCCCTGGTGAGAGTCTCTCGACTATGTGAGTCCCTGTTTCGCGAGGACGTCTAACCTTATGAATAAATTGAAGGTCGCGACGCTGAACGTCCGCGGGTTTGCCTCGCGTCGCAAATAATACCAGGTTAGAAGGCTTCTCAATGACAACGAGATCGACGTCCTCGCAATTCAGGAGACAAAAGTTCAAAGTGACCAAGGGACTGCGCGCCTGCTGGCTCTTTCCTTACATTGTTTTGAAGTTTGCGTAACGCGCGCAAATGGAATGTCTGGGGGGTGTATATTGTTTTTTAAAGAAATCCTTGAGTGCATAAGTTGAATATGTCATTGCCGACAGTGAAGGGCGGTTTGTTATATGTGATTGCATTATTACCAATGATGGGTACCGGATAATTAATCCATACGCACCGAATGACTTGAATGGAAGAAAAGTGTTTTTCGAGGGCATCTATACTCATTTAGATTGTCACAGAAAGATATTTTGTTGGGTGCTTTCAATTGTGTATGCGACGCACGGACCGATCCACTCAACATCTTCAACGCGATTGTAGCACAGAAGTTTCAGAAGAGATAACGGAGTTTATGTTACAGGATGCTGCTAATTTCCAAAGGCGTACCGAAAGTGTATGGTATACGCATTTTGAGTCCTCAAGCCATGCTCGCCTTGACAGGCTGCATGTACCTATTGAAGTTTTAACTAACTTTGACGACTAGAATGTGCTATCAGTTTTTTTTTTCGATCATGCCTTCCCTTGTCTGTCGAGAAACATAAAAAAACACAGCTTCCGACGGGAACTGTGGAAGCTTAATAACAACCTACTCCCGGATGGGGTATTTAATGAGAACATTGACTTCTTGTTTAACATTGACTTCTTGTTTAGCGAAATGACTTACGAGAATAGCACCACGAGTGTAAGATGGGAACGGTTTGAATGGGAATTTAAATTATGTGCCTTGGACCGCTGCAGCACCCTTGCATACTGGAAAAAGGCCGAGGAAAAGCTGCTTCTCAACGACCTTCAAAGGTTATGTAAACTTGAATGCGAAAGTCCAACAAGGTTTGCGGATCAGCTTAATACAGTAAAAAATAAAATCGCCGAACTAGAGGCACAAAAGTATAAAGGAGTTCTTGTTCGGGCCCGCGGCGAAAAATACATTTTGGGCGAGCAGCCAACGAAACGGGCATTAAGCACAGAAGCACAATACGTAAAGAAGAAAAACATTCTTGAAATAGAACTCGATGGCGTGCTGAGTAGGCGTCCCGAAGCCATAAAAAAAGTATTTACTGATCACTACAGTATTCTCTTCCGGCGGCAGGGTGACGGCAGTGACTCACGACTTGAAGAGTATCTCGCGGTAATGCCACGCCTCAGTGACGAGATAAAGGAATGGCTTGAAGAGACTATAATTGTGGTTGAGGTCAAGCGAGCGATTGATGAATTGGCGACAATAAAATCACCGTGACTCAATGGGCTGACTGTCGGCTTTTACAAGAAATATAAACACCTCGTAGCTGGTCATCTCCACGCTGTATTAAGTGAGGAGTACGAAACTAAAACGTTACCGCCTTCTTTTCTAAACACACACATTGTACTGATTCCCAAGGAAGGTGACGAGCAAAAGTTAAGAAAGATCCGGGTGCCGTTATCTAGCCTTTCGCGTGGGTTCATAGCTGGGAGCGGGCTTCACTTGGAGAAAGGATTTAAGGTGCCGTTTGGCGCGGCTCGCTTCATGAGACAGTAGGCTTTCGCATTAAAAAAGATCCATAATATCAATTTAGAAAACATCCCAATTTTCACGTAGACACATACAACTGCATAGCAGAACTGATTTATTTGGGAATACTAACTTTATACAGCAAACAAGAAACAATGGTTCTCACCTGGTGAAAACAGTTTATTCTTTCTTTTACTTGTTATACAATTCCGCACTCTCAAATGTAAGTGTTGTTTATGGCTTTTAAGAATAGATTGAATTTTTCCCACACTTGACCCACCAACGGACAATTATGTGGTGCATTCCAACTATGTGAACTGCACCATTTTTCGAATATCAATTCCAAGTCAAGGAGGTAAGCTCTCAAATGTTTATTGAGTTATATTTGTTTCTCAAGCGTGAATCTCTTCCACTTCCATTTCTCTCTTCTTTTATTGACTAACGACTCGACGTTGGTTGCAGAGTGAATAAAAGATCACCAATTTGAATCATTAATAATTTAGGTCATTACTCCTATTGAAAACAACACAACAATTGGGCATAAACTGTATTTATTAATAAAGTTATTTATTTATTTGTTTATTTATTTTCAAAATGTTGCCGTTGACAAGCAGGTATCTATACCGGGGTCACCAGGACATCAGCAAAAAAACAGCTATTTTGGGAATGAACTAAAAAAAAGTGGAAAGTAAACACACAACGAAATAGAAAAACAAATGACCGCATCTCCACGTGATGAATTATGTTGATTGGGGCGATGCTTTGGTGGCGCTTATGATACTGATTTTATTGTTGTTAGGTATAATGCTGCTGGTGCTGATATTTTTTTTTATTGCTCATAGGTAGTGCTGAGTTCCGGGTTGCGTTTCGACTTCATCATTACTGCTTTATGGTCGGTGAAATGCAGAGCCAGTGGCTCTTCTAGCGGATCAGCTTGGATCCGCTAGAAGCCGCGGGAACGCATCTCCACCGCTCAAGTCAACGGTCCATGTCAGAAAGAGATTGTGTGGTATGGAACGTGGTTATATACGCATTTGAGCATTTGACCGCTGCGCCCTCTCGTCTATAAACGCTGAGCCAATGCATGCAAGGTTTAACGCGATTATATACGCATTTGACCGCAGCGCCCTCTCCTGTATAAACGTTGAGCGGCTACAAGCAGCGTTTCATCCATGACATCCCCAACTCTTGAGTTACTACCACATCTCAGAGCCAACTACTCGTCCCGCAGTCGTGGCAAGCGGTTAAGGCGATGGACTAGAAATCCATTGGGGTCTCCACGCACAGGTTCGAATCCTTAGGATTGCGCAAACACGTTTTCCTTTTTATGTGAGCACGAACGCCGGCCGGCCGACCGGCCGGACGGACGGACGGACGGACGGACGGACAAGGGCCTAAGGACTTTCGCCCCTAATATTCACACTGCAAGAAGTATATTAGAATTGTGCGATGAGGAACTAGACCAGGTAGCCATGCTCTAGATATATCTGAAAAAGACTTTTGATCGTGTGCAACATCATGGTACTTTATAAAATACTAGAGCACGTTGAAGTCAGTAAAATTATTCTTAGTTTTGTTCAAATGGTATACACTGGATGCACTACACAGCTCGTCGCTAACGGCAAACCGACACCGCGCATTAGTGTCGAGTCATGAGTCAAAGAAGGATGTCCGTTGTCGCCGTTGCTGCTTAGCATCTATTTAAAGCCATTTTGCAGAAGTGTAATGAATTCTCAGAGAGTCTTGTTAAAGGTTTTTCACTCTAAAATATAGAAATGAAACTGCTCGCTTATGCGGATGATGTTGCTCTTTCAGGCTGAGGGAAGTATTGTCGAGGCAGCACGCGAGGTGAAGGACTATTGCGTAGTGACTGATGCTGCTGTCAATTGGAAGAAGTGTTGTGGCCTTTGGCATGGACCATAGACTACCAAATCAGGTGTTTTTCAAGGTATAAATTTTATGTCGACGACGACCAAAGTGTTCCACTGCAGCATTACAAAAACTCCAATGCGTATACTTGTTTTCGGTAGTTGAGGAAACACGCGAGAAGGCTAGTAAATGGAGAGGTTGGGATATGTCCATTTTCACGCGAACGACTGTGTGTAATATTTTTTTAATTGCGAAATTTCGGTATGTTCTTCAGGTTTTAGCGTGCTCTAAATTAAGCGCACAGAAGTTGCACCGCGTCTTCGCTGTGTTTTTCTGGCAGTCTGGATGTGAAAGTGTGCGTCGCGATAATTTGTTCTTTCGCGTTTGTAAGGGGGACTGTCATTGTCTCATGTGTTTGTAAAGAAAGTTGTTTCGCGTTTTATGTTTCTTAGAGAGCAAACCAAACCCTCTCTTCGTGCTGTATTTTAGAACAGACTGCGAGAGCATCTACCTATGCATGTTGTTTCTTCGAATTGTCGCGAGTAACGCAGGCTTAGTAGTTTCCTTCGTGTGGTCATTGATGCGTACCGTTTTTAACCGCACGTTTCTCCTAGGAGTATTTGGCGACTGTCACGCGGAAGCGTTTAACGCGTGATAATATTGAGAGTGTATTTTCTATGCCTGTGTACCGCGCTCTGTTTCATGCAGGTCCAGGGCAAGACGTCTTGTCCAGAGTCAAAAAGATGTCAATCGCACCGTGTATAAAAACATTTTTCTTACACACGAACTGTTACACACAAACTGTTACACAAGTTACACACAAACTGCCTTCCTTTGCAAAGAGTGGCTTGACCAAAGAAATATTTTTGTTCCATAAGGTATTGACTGTTTCTTGTGTAAAAGGCCGGAAACTATTTAACACGCATTCCTAGACTGCGGACGATTTACCGTTCTGGGATGTCCTTCAGCGGACTATCAAAAAAGATTTACCGTTAACACAACATGGTATTAGGTTCCTTACCGTGGGGAAAAATAGCGAAATTCCTGCGGATCTTGTCATGCTCCTGGGTCTGCATGCAATATGGCGAAGCAGAATGGTGGTTAGGCATGCCGATGTGGACGTGCGCCCAGTAAGATTGTATTTTATAAATTCTGTCTGCGAACTAAATCTGACTATTCGTCTTTAGAGTGCCCGCCTGACTGGATGCCAACTCTGGATGCGCTGGTGAACTTAAATTACTTTTAGTCCGTGCACACGTACTATCCACCGTGTATGTGATTTTAACATTGTGTGTGCATTTTTTTTTCTCAAAGCAGACAATAAAAAATAATAGTCTGCGTGGCCGAGTCAGTAGCGTGTCGGGCTCGCAACCGAAGGGTTGAGGGTTCGAATCCCGCCGAAAATTCTTCACTTCTTTTCTTTAAGGCAAATTGAATTACTTTAGAAAGTGAAATCATTTCAGACATGCGGCGACCTTTAATTTCCATTACCCCATTTCACGTTGTAATCACTTTCATTCCACGCGTGACGTCACGTTTCACGTGAGCGTTGTGGGTTGTTTGAAATTTTCGCGCCAGGTCATCTGGCTGAGACGCCATGACCCTATCGAATCAGGATTTTCTCCTCCCACCGACGCCGATACAGCCACTGACGCCGACGCCGGCTTTTGTGCGACACCAGCTCCTCATTGTTTTCGCGTTAAGATATAGAGGACGGGGACGAAAACAGAACTTTCATTTAGCAACAGCATAGAATGACACGAAACATAAGAACTGCACCCCCCCGCGCTTCCCGACAAGGTTTCAACATTCTCGAAGGAGAAACAAGGAAATTGATGAAGGAAAAAGAAATTTGCTATAAACTCAGATGTTTAAAAAGCGCTAGCATCAAGGCGAGGAATCGCTAGTGATTTCTGGTTTCAAGGATTCAACTTTTGTTTTTGTGAGCGATAATGAAGGTGCATAAATATTGATGTTGACAGTCCGCTCGGCAAATCATTCAGTAATTTTTCTCTCAAACCTGTTGTTGCGCCCCCCCCCCCCCCCTCCCCCCCCCCCTTCCCCAGTATTCTAGTATCAGAAGAATGAGGAGTACAGTCATCGCACGTACGGCTGGGAACGACGGTCGCGCCTTTAGAAATAAAACACAAACAAAAGCACAGCAACGCAGATGCATCGTCACGGAATCCGTGGAGCCGGCGGGGGCGCCGCGGCTGCGCAGTGGGGGAGCGTGGTGTCACCGCCGGCGCGCCGTGTGAAAAAGGGAGACGTGGATGGCTGCTTGAAGGAACGTGCTGCATGTAGGAAGTCTTTCGCATTCTTATACGTAAGGAGTTTTAAGTGCCTCTGGCGAAGTCTTTATCTAAAGTACTACAGTTTGAAAGTTTTTGAAGCGTTTTAATATGCTGTGATGTACCCGTGCTCAGCTATCGGTAGTCAAAAACTTGTAACGTTCGCTCTACATTTTGCATTCTTTTTTAAACAAATTTGATATGGTATCTCTATTCCAAAGAATTATTTCAAATACCTTTATAAAGATTTGCGTTTTGCGCTAACCAAATGTAAAGAAAATTTTTTTTTTTTAATGCTAAAATAATCTAGAGTTTTAATTACGACCATGATTCATTGCATACTGGCTGGCCACCTCATAGCTAATACACGAATCCCGAAGAAAAGCTCACCGGAGAAAAGCTCACTCACTTCCGTGCAGGTCTAGAGAAAACAATCACCTGGCTTCAGACAAACCCGGAGCAAAGTTCACGTAGAATTAAATTATTGTTTAAAGTGGTCGTTATTATAATCATTTAATAACAGTAGTGCTACCAATTTTTTGGGCGCCTCTCACGTAGGCAGTACGTAGTGCAACAGAGTTAGCGCGAAGCCATATTCGTCGCCTTTTACGTGTAGAAGACGTTGACCAGCGTCAAACTTTTCTCGCACACGTTTCTGTCCCGCGCGAACAATTTTTGCCGCACTAGTAGGTCTTAAAGGGGCACTGACACTCCAAAGGTCGTATTCTTTTTTATTGTCTAAAACGATGGAAGTTGTAGTCATAAACACGCAAAAAAAACCGCATCGCGAAAAAAATTTTCTTCGCGCGCGCGCGCGCCTTTTCATTTTTGGCGTTTATATTTCCCGCGCTCACCTCCTTGCTTCTTTTGATCGGTGACGTCAAAAATCAGGAAATTTAGAAGCTTTGTAGGCGACCTTTCTATAACATTTAATAACGGCAATCGTAAAACATGTTTTTTAACGCAATTGCGAACGCACTACGGCCTTTCTTTTTGAAATACCGAATATAAGATTTCGGTGTGATGTCGCTTCCTGGATTTGTATGCTCCCTCGGAAAACTTGGCGGCGCTCGTGTAGAGGATTATCGGCGAGTCGGGGACGAAACCGGTTTTTTTCCCGCGCCGGCACCCTTCTATCCCGCCTGCTCGCCTCCTCCTCGCTTCGGGCCGCGGTAGCAACGGCGCTTAGCTTCACAGCGTGGAGCGGAGGTCCGAAAGAAAGTCGAGTCGCAGGAGACCGCAAAATTTGACTCACTGCACTGGCGCGGATCGCGCGGGAACTTCAAATTCGGCATTTGGAAATTGTTTTTTTAATTCAGAAATACTGAATTCCCAAGTTTCAAATTTTGAGGGTAATGTCCAGGCATCGTTTTCAATCGTTTCGGATAGTAAAATAAAATATGATTTTGATGTGTCAGTGCCCCTTTAAGGCAACCACTATAAATTTAAAAAAAAAAAAAAAAAAAAACATCGTTCGTGTATTTTGAGTGTCACGCAGTGTAGACAATTCACATCAGGTCAAGCAAAATACATTTCTTAGGACGATTTCTTTACATTTTGGTCAGCTTCTTTTTGCTTAGATCAGAATAACATCACTGTAGCTAGAAAGTGTTGCTTATTTATCGCTATATGAATTTACAACACGGCAGGTTGTTCGATCAATTCTTCCGTTTGGTGAGATAAATGCGTCTAAACAAACGACTGCAGAATTAACAATTTTCTGTTCATTAAAAGTCCGCCATACTAGAACAAAAACAGCATAAATTTTTGTTAGCCCAACGGCTGTATTGGCCTTTCTTTTTCGCTATGTAATATTCCTGTAGTACGACGTCGTGCTTTACCAGTTTTCGTTGCTATCTTTTGTGTAGGAGGCAGAAATAAAGTTTAACGCATCGATTTGCTCGGAAGACGGCTGCCATTTGTTCGTGTTCAATCCGATATAAAACTTCCTTGTGTCATAATTCTTGATTTAAATACAGAAGATATGTGTGCATTGAAATCATCAAATAAAAACCAAACGATAACGATTTTTTTTTTTTTTTTTGCGGGAAAGGTTTGAATTACATTATCCTTGAAAAATCGGTCTGGTTTAAATCACGGTTTAGTCATCTTAAACCTTATTCTCCACTCTGACTGTAGCCCTTGATCCGCTTTTATGTCAGCGAATTTTTGTGAGTGTTACCATATTTCATCCTGAACCTGGATAGAGGAAATACGACCTTTTATTTTCCGTTGGAACGAGGTGAGGATTGAAACCAATGTTTCTTAAACAAGTGAACGATTTGGAGATTTTGCAATGCGGTGTCGGTCGGTTACATAAAATGTCATTTGATAAATAAATATCCAGAAACTAATCCTTCTCCAGCCCTTTACGCTGGTTATACCACCTCCCCCTCCCCCCCTCCCCCTTTATTTTTTCTTTTCAAACTGGATTTTTATTAAAATTATTTCTTTAAATTTCGCAGGGCAATGCCTTAGGCGATACGGGACACTTTTTATATTTTCTAAATAAATTCTGCTAGTGAAGTGCAGATTGACTGAATGCGCATATGGCCTTCCAGCAATACTTCAATAGAGCAACAAAATGGTGAGTTGGGCCAGTTGGTTCATAATGGAAAAAGACAAGCGCCAAAAGACCAGGACAAGGTAAGAAGACGACGACACAAGGCGCACTCGCAACTCAAGATTTATTTATGGAAAAACATAGTCTTATATACACTTTTAAAAAACACCCACGTCACTTTCAACTTGCCCACTCTTTATCCAAGACTAGACACTCTTTTTCTGACAGAGTCACTGAAGGCTCGCTTATGCACTTATCTGCACCCTTCCTTATTGCATACGCCTCATGAATTTCCCTTGTAATCTTTTTGCTGTATCGCCCCAGGATTGCCACGTCATTGAAAACTGGTGTGCACTCACATCGGTTGCAATGCACAGCCAGGTGCCCTGAAGGTGACTGTTTTAAGGAAGCAGCATGCTCTCTTGCGCGATCATTAACACAACGCCCAGTTTGGCCTACGTAAGACCTACCGCAAGAAAGCGGAATGTCATACACAACACCAGTGTGACATTCTACAAACTTATTCTGGTGTTTTTTCTTACACTCGTCACTCTTCCCTTCGGTGTCATTGATTTTCCTGCATAACGCAGAAAGCTTTTTAGGGGCTGAAAAAGCTACAGGAATGTCGTAACGTTCCGCCACATTTTTTAAGATTACAAGGCATTTTAAGGGATTTTAAAGGGATTTACAAGGGATTTTAAAGATTAGAAGGGAAATTCATGAGGCGTATGCAATAAGGAAGGGTGCAGATAAGTGCATAAGCAAGCCTTCACTGACTCTGTCAGAAAAAGAGTGTCTATTCTTGGATAAAGAGCGGGCAAGTGGAAAGTGACGTGGGTGTTTTTTAAAAGTGTATATAAGACTATGTTTTTCCATAAATAAATCTTCAGTTGCGAGCATACCTCGGCAAACCTCACTCATGAGGGCCCTCACTCACCCTCATCTTCACAGGTGAGGTGAGGGTGAGTGAGTTTCTGAACTAGGAAAATTCATGAGTGTGAGGGTGAGTGAGGGCCGGGAGGGCCGGGAGGGCCGTGAGGGCTGTGAGGGCGGTGAGGGCCGTGAGGGCTGTGAGGGCCGTGAGGGCCGTGAGGGCGGTGAGGGCGGTGAGGGCCGTGAGAGTGGTGAGGGCGGTGAGGGCCGTGAGGGCGGTGAGGGCCGTGAGGGCGGTGAGGGCCGTGAGGGCCGTGAGGCTGGTGAGGGCCGTGAGGGCCGTGAGGGCCATGCAACTCGGAGCAATTCGAATGCGTTTGAAGCGGCTGCATCCAATCAGGGACGCAAAATTTTCACGTGATACCTCGTGCCGGTGATGATGACACCGAACGACTTGGTTCTGGTTTGAAATCGATCGCTTTTTGGAAATAAACTGTTTCAGAAAGGTGCATTAGTATTCTTAACGAGATTTAAATGCATAAAAACACGTTTATAACGCGTAATTGTGTCTAAATAGTGCAAGAAAAATAAAATTTTATGATGACGATGGCAAATTGCAGCAATTCGTTGCTGCGTGTGATCGCGGGCGGCCCGTGTTGCTGGTGTTGCGACATAAAGTTTCTGGGCGAAATTGCCCCATCTGAAGCTGGCCTGAGTGGCGTGAGGGCCATCAGTGCGTGAGGGGCGTGAGGGGTGTGAGGGCCGCAAGGGCGGTGAGGCGCGTGAGGGCGGTGAGTGGCGTGAGGGCGGCGAGTGGCGTGAGGGCGGTGAGTGGCGTGAGGGCCGTGAGGGCGGTGAGGGCCGTGAGGGCGGTGAGGGCCGTGAGGGCGGTGAGGGCGGTGAGTGGCGTGAGGGCTATGAGTGCGTGAGGGCCGTGAGGGCGGTGAGGGCCGTGAGGGCCGTGAGGGCCGTGAGGGCGGTGAGGGCGGTGAGGGCCGTGAGGGCCGTGAGGGCGGTGAGGGCCGTGAGGGCCGTGAGGGCGGTAAGTGGCGTGAGGGCCATGAGTGAGTGAGGGCCGTGAGGGCGGTGAGGGCCGTGAGGGCCGTGAGGGGCGTGAGGGCCGTGAGGGCGGTGAGTGCGTGAGGGCCGTGAGGTTCAGTGAGGGTGAGTGAAGGGCTGAAGGTGAGTGTGACTGTGAGGGTGAGGGTGAGTGAGGGGCTGAAGGTGAGTGTAGCTGTGAGGGTGAGGGTGAGTGAGGGGCTTAGGCGAGTGTGGCTGTGAGGGTGAGGGAGGGCGACCTAAAATGCCGACCTCTGGTTGCGAGTGCGCCTTGTGTCGTCGTCTTCTTACCTTGTCCTGGTCTTTCGGCGCTTGTCTTTTTCCATTATGAATCAACTGGCCCAACTCACCATTTTGTTGCAATTCATTTCTTCTGCAACGGGCTCTTTTTTATGTTCCCCTAACTCTTTCCATTCTACTGTCACGCTCGTTAACTTAATCGCTACTTCCTGCTGCCGTGCAAGGGTGTACGCGTATGCCATTCGCACTGGATACTCGCCACCAGAAGTGCTGGGGCTCTTCAATGGCTGTCCGCCTTCCCCTGGCCATGCTAAGCGAATGTGCAAGATCATCAGGTCAGAGACTTGGAAACAAGTTGAAAGGTTCCGGGACTGCCTCAGGGTGCTGTGCTACAGAGGGTGTCAGGACCGTGCAGCAGCTGAGAGAAGCTATGCCACCCACGTTCGGAATGCCAAGGATGTGACTGAGTTCCTGTGGAAACGAGAACTGTCCTGGCTTCCCAGAAAGCGACCGACCAGTTGGGAGAAGCAAGGTGGGGTTACCTTCCTCGGGGGAGCTTCTCTCCCGAGCAACTTCAAGGCTACGCTTGACAAAGGGCCCAAGTTCTCCGTGGAGCCTAGACTGCCACCACCGGAAAAGCTTTCCCTGGTCCGAAGTTAGGCTGACAAGGTGCTGCCCCAAGACAGGGAGCGGTGCATCGCTGACGGAGTGGATGTGCTTTGCCAAACGGCTGGTCTACGCGCAAGAATCCCGAAGCTGACATCGATCGTTGACCACTTCAGAATTAACAATCTGAAGCTGCTCACGTCTGACAAGGAGGGCGGCTTTGTTGTCCTTCCGCAGGAGCTATACTGGGAAAAGGCCGAGCATGCTGTCCTTAAGAACTTCAAGCACGCACAGCCAGGATCCCTGAACAAGGTGAAGGTGAGGGCGAAAGAACTGTGCAGCGAACTGTCCCTCTCCGCCTTGGAGAGGAAGGTGAATTCCAGCAAGAAACTTGCCTTGGACCTGTTTTTTACGGCAAAAACCCACAAGGCAGATGTACCTCTCAGAGCAATCGTTACTGAAAGAGATACGTGGCAGATCCAGGTATCTTCGTTTCTCCGCACCCACCTATCAAGCCTAAAACTGCAGGATGAATTTTTGGTCCGGATTTCAGAAGAAATGATTGAATTTTTGAAAGAAGGGTGTAGAGGGAAGTGCGACGCTTTTACAGTTGATGTTGAGGATCTCTTTTATTCAATTCCGCATGCCGTCCTCTTTAACACTGTTAGAAGTTGCATCGAGAGCAGTGGTGAAACAGCCTTTCGTAGCACTTGCGGGATAAGTGTAGCAGGTTTTGTTGAACTCTTATCTTTTTACCTTGACCACACCTATGTCTCCTTCGGTGGAGAGGTGTTTTTGCAAAAACGGGGTATCTGCATCGGTTCGCGGGTTGCGCCTATTCTGTGCGACATTTTTTTGGCACACTGCGACCGCGCTATTCTTGAGAAGCTCGGAGGTGATAGCCTTTTTAAAATTTACAGGTATGTTGATGATTATCTGGTCATCGCCCTCCCAGGGAACAAACTCACTGATAACAAGGTGGCTGACGTAATCGGCACGTTCACGTCCTGCTCTCATGGGTTAAAATTCACTCATGAGAGGACCACGGATGGCTCGTTACAATTTTTGGATTTAAAACTAAAATTCTTAGATGACCATGTGTGCTGGGCTTATGAACCTCGCTCCAAGAAAGCTGTACTCCCTTTCAATTCTTCCCACTCTAAGTTAGTGAAAAGAGGTATTGCTTCTTCGTGCCTCGGAGCCGCTCTGAACAAATCCTGTCCTGAGGAAATGGGAAGGAGTTTCCTTTTACAGGTAGATCGGCTCGCAAGTGCGGGTTTTCCGCTGAGATCCATTGTTGAAGCTGCAGATGGCCTCAAAAAGAAATGTAGGGGTGCGGAAAGAAACGTTCTTGAACGCCAAAAAGTAAGAACCGCTGTAATGCCTTACATTCAGGCAGTGTCTAATAACTTAAAAAAGGTGGCGGAAAGTTACGACGTTCCTGTCGTTTTTTTCAGCCCTAAAAAGCTTCCTGCGTTATGCAGGAAAATCAATGATCCCGAAGGGAAGGGTGACGAGTGTAAGAAAAAAACACCAGAATAAGTTTGTACAATGTCACACTGGTGTTGTGTATGACATTCCGCTTTCTTGCGGTAGGTCTTACGTAGGCCAAACTGGGCGTTGTGTTAATGATCGCGCAAGAGAGCATGCTGCTTCCTTAAAACAGTCACCTTCGGGGCACCTGGCTGTGCATTGCAACCGATGTGAGTGCACACCAGTCTTCAATGACGTGGCAATCCTGGGGCGATACAGCAAAAAGATTACAAGGGAAATTCATGAGGCGTATGCAATAAGGAAGGGTGCAAATAAGTGCATAAGCGAGCCTTCACTGACTCTGTCAGAAAAAGAGTGTCTATTCTTGGATAAAGAGTGGGCAAGTGAAAAGTGACGTGGGTGTTCTTTAAAACTGTATATAAGACTATGTTTTTCCATAAATAAATCTTCAGTTGCGAGTGCGCCTTGTGTCGTCGTCTTCTAACCTTGTCCTGGTCTTTCGGCGCTTGTCTTTTTCCTTCAATAGAGCTTTCCGAAAAATCCCAGGGGACCCTGCAACGAGGGGAATTGTGGGGCTATTCAAATGTACGCTCGAGGTGCCGGCTGGAACGTACATTATTATACTTTGACATTTCTAAGATAATATAGGATATGTAGCGCATAGGGTTTAGGCTTCAGGCCTCTCCAATCATGGCACTGGCGGAAATTGTCTGAAAAACCGCTTTCGGCAGTGCCGATTTTATAGAGTGTTTAGACGTTTGGAATTACAAACTTGTTATTATACGCCTACCGACATCAATGTAGTTTATATTATTACCTATTAAACGTCCCTTAGATTCTCATAATGAAGAATAAAATATACAGCTATAACCCACAAACTCACCGTCGGCATTTGCTCATTTTTAGCATATTTAGAGGCTTAAAACTCACAACTAGTGCATATACCTCTAGCGGAATGTATCTTGGATAAAAAAAGTGTGTGAAGAGAACGCGACGCGGAAAAAAGAAAAACATTTTTTTATACAGAGTGCGGAAATTGAAGAAACAGTGACCTTCTATATTTTAGAACTTATTTCTCAGTACTCATACATGATTAAGACACACATTTTGCATAATGTGGAGGGCAGTGAAAAGTTCTACACGTGGTATTATTTTAAAAACAATACTAAACATAGTCTTAGAAATAATGGAAACAGCGCGCAAACGACAAGGACGGGAGGAAAAGGAGTACACAGGACGAGCGCTGAACTGACAACTGAATATTTATTGAGAAGGACCCAACGAAGAAAACACCCACAAAAAAACACACTCGCATCAACACGTGTTCATGAAAGTAATCTCCTTCTTATGTAAATACACAGAAGTTTGACTCACGCAGTTCTGTTCCCCCTCCTTCTTTATTCCATACGCTTCTAAAATTTCCCTGACTGTTTTATCTGCTCCCCTTCCATTATTTCTAAGCATGAACCAACTCGCCCACATCGCTACTCTGATTCTAAACATAGTCGGCAAAAACAAAAATCCACAGTTTACGTCACAGCTGCTCGCGGAGGCATGTTTGAGGATTTTTAAAAAGATTGGAGCGACGAATAATGAATAATAGTTATAATGCCGTTTTACCTACTGGCATATGTATCACAATAAAAAAATAAAAGTTGTCTTGCGATTACTTTGAGATTGAGAGTGATTCCAACTACAGAAATGATGTCTTTAAATACTCTTTCTTTTGTCGGATTATTATTGGGTGGCACACCCTGCCAGAGCAAGTTGTCAATTGTTGCAGTCCTGAATTATTTGAAGCACAACTGAATGAATTGTTTAGTTAAGTTTTTCATGTGGAAATATATATTTTGTGCATGCATGGGTAGCTGCAACTTACCTGCGCTCGCTTGACACGGTGAGTGCATGATTGAGTTACTTATCTTCGGTGTGTTGTTTTTTCCCCTCCTGTGTAGACCGACAGGTCCACAGTATTTCAAACAAATAACTAAATAAATAAAACGCCACACACGGACCACTGTCAAAACCTCGTAGTTCTTTTCAGCTGCTTTGAGATTTTTTCTCTCAGAAACTAAACATGACAGGACATTAAAATAAAAAGGATTGTTTTTCTTGGAACATGCGCCACTTAATATAAAAATTGGAAGCAAAATAAAAAATACTACTCCACCTCGTTGCCTGAATCCAAATAAAACCAACCATATATATCTTTCTCAGATTGTTTAGCGCGGCATATCGCAAAATCGAAATACCTCAAAGGCGGAGCAGGAGGAGGAGAAAAGGAAAGGGGGGGGGGGGGGGGGGGGGGAGAGGAGGAGCAGAAGACGAGGGGAGGAGCACGGGAGCAAAAGAGGAGGAGGAGGGGAGGAGGAGCGGGTACGGATGTGGAAGAGGGGTATACCCTCCCCTCCTTCTCAAGGGCTGCGCTCTACTTCGGTGTTACAGGAAGTTGTAAAAGCCAAGCCGACCACCTTCACAAACACCTCAATTCCATTGAACTACAGATTTAGCTCACACTCGAACATGAGTCTAATGGTTGTCTTTTATTTCTAAATGTGTATGTAAAAAAAAGGAGCCATTTAGTCTTTCATGTACACATGAATGCAACGCACACAGGTCGTTACCTAAACGTCTTGTCAGAACACCCTACAACTTACAGATAATATGTGGTGTCAGCACTCTTTCGGAGCGCCGTCACGGTCGGCTCGACAAAGAAATCACTTAAAATGAAAGTCAGTTTTATACAACGAGACCTTAGGAAAAACAACTGCACATACGGTAAGCCCGTCTGAACCATATGCCATCAATCTTCTTCTTCCAAAGGATCGTCCCCCAAAGGTAAAAGCTCAAGGGTTGGTTTACCGAATTCTCTGTGCTGAAGGCGACTCCTCGTATGTGAAGGAAACACAAATTTTTCTCCTACGTCTGCGCGGACATAAGTATAATGTCAAGGACATCCAAGGCGACGTGCGGGCGGAACATGCCGAGCAGACCAGCCTTATAAAAATAGCTTTCG
This sequence comes from Ixodes scapularis, assembly GCF_016920785.2. NCBI lineage: Eukaryota > Metazoa > Arthropoda > Arachnida > Ixodida > Ixodidae > Ixodes > Ixodes scapularis. The sequence goes on from NW_024609880.1 coordinate 89,351,741, forward strand.
GCAGCAGTTCCATCCTTGTCAAAGAAAGAGACCGGAGGAGACGGCTTTTGTTAGAATCTTGGGATATACAGGACATGAACAACAACCTGAACCGATCCTCCCGAACGCTGCTAAGCAGTTGTATACAGGGGCTCCGATGCGTCACACACAGAAAGAAGACACCACTGACAGGCTGCGAGCTTTGGGGACATGCACAGTCAGAAACCCATGAAAAAGGAGCCGAGCCAGCTTGGAAACGTTGGAGCGAAGAAGAAATTGATTGGAGTTCTCTAAGAACCTCTTTCAAAAGTAAATGTTCCATCACTTGGCAGTGGTGGGAAAACTCCAATTCCTTCTAGCTGCTCCAACTCAAACTTCACCTTGCTACAAATATTTTTTTTTCGTGAAATTTCTTTATTGTTGTTTTATACTAACCCCAATGCTTCAGCCGATCTAGTTGGTTCATTGCATACGATAAGATAGCTGAACAAACGATGCCGCGCGCAAAAAATAATACTATTCACACTGCTGTCTTTTATTGTGTGTGATGTGATTTTTTCTCAGCTGGCCCATTTTATCATTACTAATGATTCTGGAATCAAAAATGTGGACGGCCATTGCAGTTCTTGACAAATGCTACTTTACACTAGCTAAAGCTCAATATATATATATAGCATGTATGTACATCTGTCCGTCCGTGGTTCAGCTTTTTCCACTTTTTGATGATTTCTACTCCACCGTTTTTTTTTTTCACTTCTTTGTTGCGACCGCTTAGCTTGCTTTGGTGCTGGTGTTAAAAGAAGCAAGTCTATTTCAGCTGCTTTTTAGGGCAAGCTGTCCTGCCTGCCTATAAATTCATATTCTATAAAACGAACTTTAATTTCAGGTATTCTTAGCTTAGTCATCCGCAATCTTCGCTCTGGTCCACAAATCTTGAAAGAGACAGCGTATCGCTCACTAGTTAGACCACATCTAGAATATGCGAGTGCCGTATGGGACCCGCACCAAAAATATCTCATAGATAAGATAGAAGGCATTCAAAATCGCGCTGTGAGGTTTATTCTGAGTAAGTATTCTCTAGCAGAGAGTGTGACACAAATGAAAGTTTGTATGGGTATCGAGCCTTTAGAGAAAAGACGTAAGAAAAATAGACTTAACATTATTTACGTTATCAACAATGATTTAACTGGAATAGACAAGTCTAATTATCTAGAAATGCCCCACTATATATCGAGTAGGAGGGACCACGTAAAAAAAATACGCGAAATAAAATGTCGAACTAACTATATGATGTTTTCTTTTTTTCCGAGAACTATATCGAAATGGAATGAACTGCCGTCTGATATTGTATCAGCTAACAGTGACTCTTTTATTAGCCTTATTAATGCAATGTAAGTTTCTGTGTTAAGTACATCATTGGTTTTTTTGTAATATTGCTATTGTGTGCTGGTGTGAATCATGTTTATTGATGTTGGAAATTTCTGATGTGTGCTGTTATGTGACTTTCCAATTTATAATGATATATGTGAATCATGTAACCCACTCCTCTGCTGTAATGCTCCGGCGCTGCAGAGAATAAATAAATAAATAAATAAATAAATAAATAATAATAAAAAGAAATAACCGGAGTGCTAAAACGCTGAAGTTTCAAAATGCTAGTTGAATACAATCTGGTTCTCATTCTGCACCTTCAAAGTAATCCAACATTACCTTTCTTATTTCTCATGTGATTTATGATTCGCTGACTTTAAATTGGGTGTACAGTCAGAAAACGTAATCACGTCCGAATCAATTGCAGTTTCGAGACGCGGTCACAGAGCTCGCATTTTATGGGTCACTGAAGTGCTTTCTGATGGTGAATTCCACTCGCAGATCTCGAGCGCTCCAAAAGCGCTCCATTTGGAGCGCGCATATTCCGCTCGCAGATCTGGCTCAAGTTGGTCATCTTCCGCTCGTAGATTTCTGGCAGCGCCCGCTCCACGGAGCGCCCCAAACTCCGCCGAACTTGCTCTGCGGGATTTCACAGATCTCTCCGGAAATTGACAGAGCGGCCCACGTGATTTCCGTCTAAATCGGCGGTGCGCATGCGCGGCGAGGTTGGAGAGGTCGGCGGGCCGGTCGGGCCACAGTCGGGTCGTGGAGTTGGATCTGTTCGGGTGCGTCGGTTGTTTACTCTGGACTGTGACGGCTCGAACGCTTCTACCTCGCGTAGATCAGGGATACAAAGCCGGGAATGTGGAGCGTGGCAAAGCGTAAGCGCTGACATCTGTGATCACCGAGGAAGAACGAAAAAAAAGAACGACAGAAAAGCCGGAGGCAGACGCAAGGTTAGGCCTATTCATTCTGCAGTCAGTGATTGTTTACCTTTTTACACTGCATTCCATCGGCGTTTTCCCGTGAAATAAAGCAAGAAGTGGTTAGGCAACGACCGCGCAAGTGATGGTTTGTTACCTCTGTGTTTATTAAAGTCGTACTAGCAATCTGAACTCCACCGCTGGCAATCGCTGTCCGTGCCCTGCCGCTTCGAGGCGGCCGAAAGGTATGTGACGGTGCCGAACGCGGACGTCTTCGCTATTTGTGACATGGGCGCCGTGGTACGTATAATTCCGCCCGTCCTGTGTCGCGTGTTACTTATGCAGCTAAGCAGTGACAGTCGTCACTGGTCGTCGGAAAGATCAGCCTGCTGAGGCGTTGGTGGGCTGGTCGCGGCCATTTTGAACGGCGGAAGGAGAAGGGGTGGGGAGGGGTGTTGGGGAGGTCGCTCCAAAAATGCAAGTTTATCTTCCCCTCGTCGATACGGAGCGGGTCCCACGGAGCGGAATTTTGCCTCCCTCGCGAATTTTGGAAAGCGCTCCAGATCTACGAGTGGAATTCACCATGAGATTCTCGTTTTGTTGTCATAACTCAATCTATGTGTGGACTAGCGGGCGCTCGTCCAAGAGGGAACCCATGGCTTTCGAGTGGCTTGCAGGCGTCGTCCGTCGTTGACCACATTCAGCAATGTTTGGCCGCGCCATCTGCCGTTTTGCGCCGACGGTAAGTCTCGGGAAGTTTTATAACTTTTTTATACTCAAATCGGCCACGTATGAATGTCATTTCGTTTTTTTACGATGTTTAGAGATCGTAGATTGAGTTATTACAATTAAAACAATGATCCCAAAAAGCACTTTAGTGCCCCTTTAAAATATGATTTTAAAAGTGGCATATTTACTGGTTCCCGATTATGCTCAATATATTTCTGACCCAAACTAAGCCTTTATTGCAGTGTCTAGAGCAGACTTGTACGTAATATGTTACAAGTAACGAAATTACTTGTAATCCCTTACATGTATGAGTAATTTAGTAACGGAATAATTACACCTTTTTCTAGAGTAATTTCAAAGTAATTCTCTTACATCATTTACGTAACGGATTCCTTGTAATCAGCTACATTTTTTTACAGGACCAGCCCCCCCCCCCCTCCCCTTGTGAAGAAGTTTTTTTTTTTTTTGGTAAAGTCGAGGTGCAGTGACACTGTCACGCGAATTGACGTGCGCAAGGGGAGGCTTGGCACTCTCCAGTTCCGCAAAGCCTTTTTTGCAACACAAAGCCCCTGAATCCATTTTTAGACCCTAAACACTATGTCAAGAAATCCAAATAAGCATTTCTACAAAAAAAAAGGGGGGGGGGGGCAAGTTATATCCACTTTTTTTAGTCCCTTTGTTTTTGCTTTGCGATCGAAGACGGGGAGAGAAGGACACCAAGTAATTGTGCGCCTCTTTGAGAAGCTCCAGGAGGTAGGTGCATAGACAATAACTAACACTGTCCTACCACGACCATTTTCATAATGTCACAACAGGAGACAACGCTCCGTCTACCCTAAAATCCGCTAAAAAAGATGTGATAATATGTCAAGGTGTTATTGTCACAAGCATCCTCGATCGTTGCTGCACACTTATAATCCTCTCTTAGGTTTTTTGTAGCCGAACATCTAGAATTTGCCCACTCTACTTTTGAATTCCAGCCAGGTTATCTGCTTTTCAGTTACTTTTTTCGTGACTCACCGTTCTTTTTCTTCCTGTTTTTACCCCAGCAGGACGCATCTTATCTCAAGCAGATATTTTCACAAATTAAACGTATTGGTGTCTAACGTAGACTTGATATTCTGGGCTTGAGGAGAGAGGGAAACTCCTGAGCGCGGGTTACTTAGTACTTTGCCCTTCGCGGACGTCTATCTGGAGAACACCGGAGTAAACTGCAGTCTGTTCGTGCCCCGTGCGTTTTTGAACGGCATCAAAAAAGGTACGCACGGCAAACGTACGTTTACATTTCCGTGTTTTAATCGACGTTTTAATTAATTGTTGTTATGAGTGTACTTTTTTTCGATTGCTTATGTTTATATACTAGAAACTTTTTTTAGTCACCAACGTCTCAGCCGAGGCTCCACATGTTCAGAAACAAAGGAAAAAGAATATCGAGCCAAACCTTATTTCTTATTCAATTATCACCTTACTGTTACAACCATGTTTTGCTATTGTCTGGTAATATATACCGGTATAGTAAGATGCGCATAAATGAATTCTTATTCTAGTTTTGACTAGATGTATGATGACTTATACAGCTTCGCAATTTCGGCAATGGAGAATTTTAGTAGATCGGTCCGATGACTCCGATAACGATACCCGATACTCCGCCGCCGCCTTTTCGCATCTATCATATTGTTAACGGTGTTATCGGAGATATCGGATCGATCTACTTACACTCTCGAATATCAGGCGCAGGCTACAACGACGAAGCTTCGCTCTTTCTTAAAGGTAAATAGTAATTCCATTGCTTCGCTGCAGAAGCCCAATGCAGAGCATAAAGCATTCGTGAGGAACAATAGGGCACTCCCATCCAGTGCCTCAGTTCAAAGGGTGTTCAGGGTAGCAGTTTACATACTGAGTAAGAAATAACGCAAAATATCTGACGAGACTTTCGAGAGTCAGCTGTTGCTCAAAATACTCAGGGTCATTAAATAGAACAAGTTGCAACATGAAGAACTTGAATAACCGGCTCCCCTTTGTTTCTTAACTGAATACAATATTTTTGAAAGTAACGCCACAAAAGTAACGGATTACTTTTTCGGGTAACGGTCGCTTACTTTTATTCGAGAGTAATTGTAATTGTAATAAATTACAATTTACCCTATTGGAAAACCCCAATATGAACAGCGTATTATGGATATTGGTAAACAATATATTTTTATTGTATTGCAATACAATATAGACAGTGTATTGGAAAACATTACATTTATTGTATTGTATTACAATGAGGATTTGTTATGGGATTCCAATATCCATAATACGCTGAAAATACTGGAATCCAATATCGTATAAACCCCTCTTGGATCCCCATGTGTCGCATGGGGATCCAATAAGGGTTTGCGATTCCAATATACTCAGCGTATCATGGATATTGGAATCCAATATATTATATCGGCTACCAATAAAACTATATACGAGTTGGAATATCACGTTCAGCGCAACATTTCTCTGCAACGCAGTCTCTTCTTGTGTGTATTTCTGAGTGATAAATTAAAAAAAATGTTGCTGTTGTCAAATTGTAAATAAAGAAGCAAAACACTGGACTTATCCATACCAAATATATTTAACATATTTCTGAACTGGAGGATCTGGCATTTACTGCAAAAGAAAGTTAATTGTTTAGGACTCTCATTCAAAAACTTGATGTTTGAAAACAGAATGTGAAATCCTCACCTTAATGAAAACAGCACCTGCTAGCTGTAGCCATATAGAAACTAAAATAAAAATGTGTGATTAGTTTGCGACAAGTAGCAATCCTTCACCAAGCCGGATAGATTCAAAATTATGTCTGCGTTTGATTGTGGAAAAATAAGCTTCAATGCCAATGCCACAGGTCATTCTGAGCTCGGTCAATTAAATATATGTATCCGCTCGTCTGGCTTCACTATTCCTGCTTCGCACCTAACTAGAGTATCTGGAATGCTCACCTTTGAGGAAAAACAAACTGGTGCTTGCTTGCTTGTAGGCCGTGGAAACTGGAAGAGAGAATTGCGGTTAGTTGCGTCCAAGTAGCAGTTACTTTGAGTAGCCACGTAAAGTACACTAAGTCTGAAAGATTCAAAATTACATGCGCAGAACATAGATATCCTCTTGCGACGTATCTGGGCACGTGTCGATGTCGCCCGCTTGTATTACAGAGAAATAAGCTTCAATGCAGGAGCTCCCAGTCGTTCTGAGCTCCGTCAATTAAAAATGCTGTACCGGTCCTATGGCTTCAGTATTCCTGCTTCGGGAATCTGGAATGCTCACCTTTGAAGAAAATCAAACTGGGACCTGCTGGCTCTTAGGCTGTGGAAACTGCCAGAAAGATTTGCGATTAGCTGCGTCCAAGTATCAATTTCTTTGACCAGTTACCTACAGCACACTAAGCCGGATAAATTCAAAATTACATGTGCGTGACATAATATGCCTCTTGTGACAAAACTGGGCACACGTTTTGTCGCCTACAGCAACACTGAAGTCAGACAGACAAGCGGTACGGCACCTTTAATTGACGGAGCTCAGAACGAGTAGGGACGCTTTCACTGAAGCTTGTTTTGCTGCAATACACACGTGTATTGCAGCAAAACAAGCTTCAGTGAAAGCGTCCCCAGTCGTTCTGTCAATTAAATATGCCGTACCGCTTGTCTGGCTTCAGTATTGCTGCTTCAGAGCAATCTAGAAAATCTAGAATCCTCACCTTTGAACGAGAATGAACTGGCGCCGGCTGGCTTGTGGGCCATGGAAACTGCAAGAGAGATTTGCGATTAGTTACGTCCAAGTAACAATTTTTTCAGGTAGCCACTTACAGCACACTCAAAATTACATGCACAGGACACAGATGTCTCATGCGACGGAACTCCCTTCGTCCTTGTTTTTTGTTAACTCTGCTGACCTTCACCACTCGCCTCCAATTTCTGCGCTACTTCTCTAATCTCGATTCCCTGGTTCCCAAAGGCCATGCCATGGCTTGCGCCAGTCACGGATCTGTCAGCTCTGCGACTGGCGCTATTTTGGCAAAGACGCCACAACACCTGGCGCTTGATGTGCTCTTTCAATATTTTGAGCACGGCTCAAAACAGGTGGATGGGTGTCTGGTATGCCCTTTGCTTATTTGCGGATCGTTCCGAATCAGAGGGTAGGCGCTTCTGCGACCTGGGCGCATGCTCGGTATTTTACAATAGTTGAAACCAAACTCTGCAGGAATCTTGAAACATAACAAACATAATATGCACGCCAAAAGGCATAGCAAATGAAACACCCACCATCTATCTATTTTAGTTTCTTGTCCGCAAGAAGCTGTCGTATATGTAGCATCCCTTGCTTAAGCCGTTCCTCCCTAGTGTTCCCGTTGGGTCTCGTCCTGATGAATCGTCGGTGGAGACCTGAGGAGCGGTCAACATCAGATTAGACCTTCTTGAGACAGAGCCATATACTTGCTGAGAGGAAGTACACCCAAACGAATCTCAGGCATGTCATTTATAGTGCGTTTTAAATTGAGACGCATGATGTAAAATGAGACGTCAATACTGACGCACCCTTTTTGCGAACCCATAATTTTAAAGGCCTTGTCCCCCTCGCTAGGGGGACAAGGCACATGAATCCCTGCATGTGGATGAAATTTTTACCTTAACATCCCGACTCAATGCCCATCCCTGAATATTCGACCACCACACTTTTAGAAAAAAAATATTTTTTTTAGAAAACACCGAGTCATCTACCACCCCTACAAACGCCTGAACCAAGCATACTCGTACCGTGGCTTGTTTGCTCCGTGCCGCCCCCGAGTTAATTCGGGCTGACAATGTTTTTTTGTTTTTTTCAAATGGAACCCACATTCTTAGTTTTGGTTTGTCTTGTAGAAGCAGGTGGATACTTTTATAAAGCTTCCTCCCTATGCGCTTCCGAATCAACATTTTTGCAATGGCCAACCCCCGGGCTTCGATTTTGCGCTCCTTGATGAATGCTGAAACTCATATAGGCGGGCAATAGCTCGCCTTGAAAAGACTTGCTTTTGGTGGCCGAGAACAAACTCGTGTTTCTGATTGGCAGCCACTTGCTGCCAAGAATTGCTGCACATATCCTAAAGATTAGCCTAACACAGATGCTTTGGGCGGACAGAGACACGAAAGCCTGAAACAAGACCACTATACAGACAGGAAATAGAGTGTCTGTGAGGAATGAAACAAACAACTCAGATAGGCATCAATCACTCACCTTGAAAACACTTGCCATGCACGGCAAAGAGCAAATTCTGGCCTTGATTGGCTGGTGTTTGCCACCAAGACCTGCATGTATAAGAAAGAACCCGGTCTTAATTAAACTTGGGTGCTTTTGCAGAAGAGGGACAACAAAGTACTAGTGCTAGACCACTACACATAGAAAATGACATCCAAAAGAAATGAAACACAAAACTGATATAGGTGGGCAATAGCTCACCTTGAAAATACTTGCTCTTAGTGGCCGAGAACAAACACGTGTTCCTGATTGGCAGCCATTTGCTGCAAAGAATACCTGCAGATAACCTAAAGAACCGAGTGTTAGTCTAACACAGATGCTTTGACCGGACAGAGACACAAAAGCCTGACACAAGGCCACTATGAAGACAGGACATAGAGTGTCTGTGAGGAATGAAACGCACAACTCAGATAGGCGTCAATCACTCACCTTGAAAACACTTGCCATGCGCGGCAAATAGCAAACTTCTGGCCTTGATTGGCTGGTGCTTGCCACCAAGACCTGCATGTATAAGAAAGAACCCGGTCTTAGTCAAACTTGGGTGTTTTTGCAGAAGAGAGACAACAAAATACTAATGCAAGACCACTACACATAGGTTATGGCATTCAAGAGGAATGAAATACAAAACTCATATAGGCGGGCAATAGCTCACCTTGAAAATAATTGCTCTCGGTGGCCGAGAACAAACTCGTGTTCCTGATTGGGAGCCATTTGCTGCGAAGAATACCTGTAGATATCCTAAAGAACCCAGTCTTAGTGTAACACAGATGCTTTGGCCGGACAGAATACAAAAGTCTGATACAAACCACAAAAAGCAGGAAATAGTGTCAGCAAGAGATGAAAAAAGACCCAAGTGGAGAGGCTCGTTCTGTTTCACGTCAGTCAAATAGTGTAGCTCATTTTGCTAAAACGATGCATATTTGCTAAAAAAAGTATATATATTTTGCCCCATTTAGCAAAGTTTACTGCCAAGGGTACCTGCACACCAGAATAAGTCAGAATTAGTCAGTTTTTTTCTTCTTTTGATGAGCGACAACAGAATCCTAAACAGGTGATGAAACAAAATATGAACCCAGCAAGACAGGCTAGTTTGCCTTGATGCAAGCACAGTGCCTCGGCCAACCAATTGAGGTTCTATTCTTTATCACTTGTCATATTTGGTGGGAATATTAAAGTAAATGAAAATAAGGCAATCTCTCTTGCAGCCGACAGCTGCAAACAAAATTCGTATACCTCGATGAACGACCTGGAAATAAAATTGGGTGGTGGCCAAGTGGTTTAAGGTGTCAAATTTCAAACTTACAGACTGTAGTTTTGGTTTAAGTCCTCCTGGTGTATATTTTTATCCTTATAACTATATTTACATTGTTTTTTTTTTTGTATTTTTGAGGCACAAGTACTTAATTGATACGCTAATTCACCTTTAGAAGCGTTTTAATTACACTCCACGCCTTTCTAGTGCTCGTAATTGATTGTTGGTGAAAGCGGTTTTATTTTTTTTCTTTTCTTGCTGTCGCTGCTGCTTGCTTTCCCACCTTTAGAATGCTGACAACTCGACACAAAAATAATAAAAAATGCGTTTAAAATGTCATGAAGATCAGCATTTTCAAGCTGTACCCCTGCTTCATGCCCCGACCATGCCACCATACCATAGCTGAGTGCAGTGACAAATGGTCCCAGGTTTGTCACCCGACCGTATATGGGCTTACGGTGTGGCGCGACTCATGCAGCACCTATGCTTCGCGATGGAGCCAGTGAGCGAGGTGTGACACGCTAGAGCTGTGCAAGCCACAGCTTTACAGCCTGCAAAGCGTGGGAAGATCCCTCTCTCTTTGCAGAGCTGGCATTAGCTCACTGAGAAGCTACTGCAAGCACTAGAAAGCCACAGAGTGTGAATAAAAGTGCTTCTGAAAATGAATTAGTGTGTAAATTATGCATCTATATGTTCAAACTTAAAAAAAAGTATATATATATATATATATATATATATATATATATATATATATATATATATATATATATGTATATGTATTCCCTATTGGAAAACCCCAATATAAACAGCGTATTATGGATATTGGTAAACAATATCTTCTTATTGTATTGCAATACAATATAGACAGTGTATTGGAAAACATTACATTTATTGTATTGTATTACAATAAGGATTTGTTATGGGATTCCAATATCCATAATACGCTGAAAATATTGGAATCCAATACCGTATAAACCCTTATTGGATCCCCATGTGTTGTATGGGGATCCAATAAGGGTTTACGATTCCAATATACTCAGCGTATTATGGATATTGGAATCCAATATATTATATCGGCTACCGATAAAACTATATGCGAGTTGGAATATCACGTTCAGCACGACATTTCTTTGCAACGCAGTCTCTTCTTGTGTGTATTTCTGAGTGATAAAATAAAAAGTGTTGTTGTTGTCAAATTATGAATAAAGAAGCAAAACACTGGGTTTATCCATACCAAATATATTTAACATATTCCTGAACTGGAGGATCTGGCATTTACTGCAAAAGAAAGTTAATTGTTTAGGACCCTCATTCAAAAACTTGCTGTTTGGAAACAGAATGTGAAATCCTCACCTTTTAATGAAAGCAGCACCTGCTAGCTGTAGCCATGTAGAAACTGCAAAATAAAAATTTGTGATTAGTTCGCAACAAGTAGCAATCCTTCACTAAGCCGGATAGATTCAAAATTATGTCTGCGTTTGATTGTGGAAAAATAAGCTTCCATTCCACTGCCACGGATCATTCTGAGCTCCGTCAATTAAATAAACCTATCGGCTCGTCTGGCTTTACAGTTCCTGCTTTGCACCTAACCACGGTGAAAGACACACTCTTTAGGTGAGGACACGCCGGGGCTGAACGCGCGGCGCGAGGAATCAAATAGTGTTCGTTCGACGGGCATCCGAAAGACTGCATCATTCGGCTGCCACCGTGCCCGCGACCGACAGTGTCACCGGCGGCCAAACGGCGGAACTGTGTGACAGCAAAAAAACATTATCTCGTTGTCATGACACCCGGGTATACCATGGTCTTTCTGCTTGTGTGAGAACCTCGCTGGAGCTCTGCGCGTGTGGTACATTAGGCGGCACGAGCCGTCTTGAACGTGCCCACAGGTCGACGAGTCACCTGCTGGCGTTGCTTGAAACCAAAGTGAGAGAGTGTGAAGAGCGAACTTCATCGGGTTGTGGCCAAGAGCGCGCTGTCCTCACCTGAAGAGTATTATCTTACACCGTGCATCTAATTAAAGTATCTGGAATGCTCACTTTTGAGGAAAAACGAACTGGTGCTTGCTTGCTTGTAGGCCGTGGAAACTGGGACAAACTGGGAGAGAGATTTGCGATTAGTTGCGTTCAAGTAGCAATTACATTGAGTAGCCCCGTAAAGTACACTAAGTCGATAGGATGGAAGCTTGGGCGAGTTGGTGAACCATACTTGGCGGTGACAGCGCAGCAAAATTAATCTCACACCAGACACTCAGGAAGACAAGCACACGCGCTGAGCTTACAACTCTTGTGTATTCGACTGCTTCATTTTTCTCTTCAACGTCTGGGTTGACTTTTCAGAACGTGATAAGTAGAAGAAGTAGCACGAAATACAAAGGAAAATTCTAAAGAGAAGGCAAAAGAACAGTAAAAGAGAAGACAAATGAAGAAACGGAAAAAATATCTAAACGAAACACTTTCCAAATTGTCCCTCTCCCTCATCGTTATCATTCAGATAGAAATTGGAGCTCTTTGGTCGACAGCGCTATAGAAGGACTACTTACAAACTTGTCCTTCAGCTGTGCTATCCTTTCCGCTTCCATTATTTCTCTAGCCAATGCGTCTCTACTCCTACCTATTACAGAACAATTTTCAAAATCTGCTATACAGCCACAATCGCGACAATGGATTCCCAAGTGTCCAGCTACGACTCGGTGGGTGTTATAAAAATGCTCTCTTAAACGATCATTCAAACACCTTCCAGTCTAGCGTACATACTCTCTACCACATGAAAGTGGGACAGAATATACGACTCCTTCAGTACAATTTACAAAGCTCTTTTGGTGCTTTTTCAAACAACCAACTTCCCGGTGTGCTGTCATTTACCTTCCTGCACAGGCTTAGAAGCTTATTTGGTGCTGAAAAAGCAACATTAATGTTATTGCAGTTACCTATCTTTTTTAGACCGTGCGAAACTTTATGTATATATGGAACAATGGCCATCCTTTTCTTTTCTGTATTGCGCTTAGGTCGTTCACCCCATCTTATTCTCTTTAATAAATCCTCTGCAACGGCTGTAAGTAATGCACTAGGATATCCTGTTGACTTTAACCTGGCGATTTGAGCATCAAAGCTAATCTTAAGTGAATGAATACAAGACTTATTAAGCACACTGGTGAGACATAATTTAACAATGCCTCGCTTAACAAGCTTGGAGTGTGCTGACTGAAAATTAAGAGGTTTCTTCCCTCTCGGTTTGTATGACCAACATACATGATGCTCCGAAAAAATTAATCTGAGGTCCAAGAACCGTAAGGAACCTTCTGTGGAGAGCTCATGAGTGATTTCTGGTGGATCTATACAGGATTTACAACAGGAAAGAACATTAGAGACTAATATTTGAAAGTCCTTAGCTGCACAATCTAGCACAATCAAAAAATCATCTACAAAGCGAAACACCTTCACAACAGAAGAAGCATCTAAGGTACGTGAAAGGATCCGGCCCCGATGCGCGAGGTAAAGGTTACTCAAAACTGGTACTATGCATGAACCAATGGGCGCGTTCAGTAGCGGCCCCGGAGTCAAGGAGTCACTGACTCCTTCCACTGGACGGCCAAAAGTCACTTCCGGTGCACGTAACTCCGGGGCTTCGGAGTCAAGCTCCGAAGCACCGAGTCCGGAGACGGTGCACGTAGAGTCAAAGGAGCTAAAATGACGTCATTTCCTAACTGGTGACGATTTCCGGCGCTAAAAGAGGAAAAAACAAACAAAATGGCGGGATAAGCTGCTTCGGTTCTGTCGCAGGTGTGCGGTTTGCTCGCTTTTGCTAATGAAAAGTGCTAAAGGTAAGACGAATAACGCGTTCGAATTTCTCTTTGAGGTAAGGCGCCTTCGGGAAATGCATTGGACTGTATTTTGTGTCGTTTGAATATGCTAATAAACAACGTAAACGTTCATTTGACGCCGTGTCTTGATCGCCGTTGCACGGAAACTCTGTGAATATCGACGATAGTCCTCTCCGCGCTGAACAGAGCAAGGCAGGGTATGAACGCGAATTCGGTAGCTGGTTGGACACTCACGCAGAGCATGATCCCGATTGATGTTTTGTTTGCGTAGCTAAATCGGGGTGCGCGTTGGCCGACGCTCGCTTCGACCGACAAAACCTTGATCGCCGAGCACGGCCGAACTTCCCGTGTGTATACGAATACATTTTATAGGAAGTTCGTTACAAGGGGCATAACAAACGTACGACCGTATAAACGTGTCGCAACCGGCGGCGTAGATTCGCCGAGCTCTATATTTTGCGTCTGCTGACGACGTTTTTGTTGGTTTTTATAGCAGTAGCTGCCTTTGCACTGCCAAGATAAGGGCTCGCTCGCGTTGCATCGCTTCGAACAGCAGCGCTGATGTGTACAGTCACTCGCTTTTAGAGCGCAGCTCTTAGGGGCCCGTTTCCAGCCTGAGCGGCGTCGCCGTTGGCGTCGGCGTCGCCGTCGGCGTCGGCGTAACCGCGCCCCTCCCTCTCCTCCTCCTCCCTCTCCCTCTCCCCCTCCTCCTCCTCCCCCTTCCCCTCCTCCTCCCCCCTCTTCCTCCCCCTCCTCCTCCTCCTCCCCCTCCTTCTCCTCCTCCTCCCCTCATTGTCCGGCTTGAGCGGCAAGAAGGAAAGCAGTACGAAGGTGGAGGAGGGGGGGAGGAGAGACGAGGAGGCGGAGGCGAGGGGAGGGGAGGAGCTTGAAGGACGAGGAGGTGGTAAAGGAAAGGGAGGGGAGCAGGAGGGGAGGAGGACTAGCAGGCATGATCACGAGGGAGGAGGAGGAATATACCCTCCACTCCTCCTCCTCAAGAGCTGCGCTCCAATTCGGCGTTACAGGAAGTTGTAAACGGCTTTCACTTTTTTCTTCAACGACCTTGTCAAGACGTCTTCAATACCGGCATCAAATAAAAGCGATCGTGCTCGCCATCGTCTGCTTCCAGTTTATTCGGAGACCGGCTGGCACAGGGGAGGAAGCGGAAATTGCGTAGAAGCAGGTTTGGAGCCGCGGCGTTTTTTTGCCGTTCAGTAGGCGCTCCGATGACTCCGACTCGAACCACTCCGTTCGGGGGCAAGGGAGGCGCTACTGAACGCGCCCAATGCATACCCCTGCTTTTTGGAGAAAGGTGTTACCCTCCCAACATGCAAACATAGATTTAAAATATACGGTGAGCAGTTCAAGGAAACCACCTTGCAAAAATCCTGACGCGGTCTGAAAAGCAATAAGTCATGTATTCATTCAATTAAGGTTAGCTTTGATGCTCAAATCGCCAGGTTAAAGTCAACAGGATATCCTAGTGCATTACTTACAGCCGTGGCAGAGGATTTATTAAAGAGAATAAGATGGGGTGAACGACCTAAACGCAATACAGAAAAGAAAAGGACGGCCGTTGCTCCATATATACATAAAGTTTCGCACGGTCCAACAAAGATAGGTAACTGCATTAACATTAATGTTGCTTTTTCAGCACCAAATAAGCTTCTAAGCCTGTGCCGGAAGGTAAACGGATCGGCACACCGGGAGGTTGGTAGTTCGAAAAAGCACCAAAAGAGCTTTGTAAATTGTACTGAAGGAGTTGTATATTTTGTCCCACTCTCATGTGTTAGAGAGTATGTACGCCAGACAGGAACGTGTTTGACTGATCGTTTAAGAGAGCATTTTTATAACACCCACCGAGTCGTAGCTGGACACTTGGGAATTCATTGTCGCGATTGTGGCTGTATAGCACATTTTGAAAATTGTTCTGTAATAGGTAGGAGTAGAGACGCATTGACTAGAGAAATAATGGAAGCGGAAAGGATAGCACAGCTGAAGGACAAGTGTGTAAGTAGTCCTTCTATAGCGCTGTCGACCAAAGAGCTGCAATTTCTATCTAAATGATAGCGATGAGGGAGAGGGACAATTCGTAAATGTGTTTCGTATAGATATTTTTTCCGTTTCTTTATTTGTCTTCTCTTTTACAGTTCTTTTGCCTTCTCTTTAGAACTTTCCTTTGTATTTCGTGCTACTTCTTCTACTTATCACGTTCTGAAAAGTCAACCCAGACGCTGAAGAGAAAAATGAAGCAGTCGAATACACAAGAGTTGTAAGTTCAGCGCGTGTGCTTGTCTTCCTGAGTGTCTGGTGTGAGTTCGATTTTTCCTGCGCTGTCACCTTCAAGTACACTAAGTCGGAAAGATTAAAAAAATTACATGCGCGGGACATAGATAACCTCTTGCGACGTAACTAGGCATACGTCAATTGCGCTCGCGTGTATTACAGAAAAATAAGCTTCAATGAAGGAGCCCCCAGTCGTTCTGAGCTTCGTCAATTAAAAATGCTTTACCGGTCGTCTGGCTTCAGTATTCCTGCTTCGAGAATCTGGGATTCTCACCTCTGAGGAAAAGCAAACTGGGACCTGCTGGCTCTTAGGCCTTGGAAACTGCCAGAAAGATTTGCGATTAGTTGCGTCCAAGTACCAATTTCTTTGACCAGCCACCTACAGCACACTAAGCCGGATAAAATCAAAATTACATGTGCGTGACATAATATGCCTCTTGTGACAAAACTTGGCACATGTTTTGTCGCCTACAGCAACACTGAAGCCAGACAGACAAGCGATACGGCATATTTAATTGACGGAGCTCAGAACGACTGGGGACGCTTTCACTGAAGCTTGTTTTGCTACAATACAAGCGTGTACTGCAGCAAAACAAGCTTCAGTGAAAGCGTCCCCAGTCGTTCTGGGCTCCGTCAATTAAATATGCCGTACCGCTTGTCTGGCTTCAGTATTGCTGCTTCAGAGCAATCTAGAAAATCTAGAATCCTCACCTTTGAACAAGAATGAACTGGCGCCTGCTGGCTTGTGGGCCGTGGAAACTGCAAGAGATTTGCGATTAGTTACGTTTAAGTAACAATTTTTTTGAGTAGCCAACTACAGCACACTCAAAATTATATGCACGGGACATAGATGCCTCATGCGACGAACTTCCTTCATCCTTGTTTTCTGTTAACTCTGCCCACCTTCACCACCCGCCTCCAATTTCTGTGCTACTTTTTAAATCTCGATTTCCTGGTTCCCAAAGGCCATGCCATGGCTTGTGCCAGTCACAGGCCTGTCAGCTCTGCAACCGGCGCCATTGTGGCAAAGACGCCAAAGCACCTGACGCTTATGTGCTCTTTTAATATTTTGAGCATGGCTCAAGACAGGTATATGGGTGTCTGGTATGCCCTTTGCTTATTTGCGGATCGTTTCGAATCAGAGGGTAGGCGCTTCTGCGATCTGAGCGCATGCTCGGTTTTTTACAATAGTTGAAATTGAACTCTGCAGGAATTTTCAATCATAACAAACAGAATGTGCATGCCAAAAGGCATAGCAAATGAAACATCCACCGTCTATCTATTTTCGGTTCTTGTCCGCAAGAAGCTGTCGTATATGTAGCCTTCCTTGCTTAAGCCACTCATCCCTAATGTCCCGGTTGGGTCTCGTCCTGATGAATTGTCGGTGGAGACCTGAGGTGCAGTCAACATCAGATTAGACCTTTTGAGACAGAACCATATACTTGCTGGAAGGAAGTACACCCAAACGAATTTTAGACATGTCATTTATAGTGAGTTTTAAAATGAGAGGCCTGATGTAAAATGAGACGTCAATACTGACGCACCAATTTTGCGAACCTAAAATTTTGAAGGCCTTGTCCCCCTCGCTAGGGGGACAAGGCACATGAATCCCGGCATGTGGATGAAATTTTTACCTTAAGATCCTGACTCAATGCCCATCCCCGAATATTTGACCACCACACTTTTAGAAAAAGATAACTTTTTAGAAAACTCCGAGTCATTGACCACCCCTACAAAAGCCTGAACCAAGCCTACTCGTACCGTGGCTTGTTTGCTCTGTGCCGCCTTGAGTTAATTCGGGCTGACAATTTTTTTTTCAAATGGAACCCACATTCTTAGTTTCGGTTTCACTTGTAGAGGCAGGTGGATACTTTTGTAAAGCTTCCTCCCTATGCGCTTCCGAGTCAACATTTTTGCCATGGCCAACCCCCGGGCTTTGATTTTTGCGCTCCTTGACAAATGCTGAAACTCATATAGCAGTGATGTGATTGGCCTAAGCCGTTTTGGAGCACCTTTCGGAGCAGCCAAAACAGTGTTTTGGAGCAGCAAAAGTAGCTTTTAAAGCAGATATTCTAATAAAAATAAAAATATTTGTTTTAAATGCTGGACACGCGAAGGGAATCTTGCTCGCCGAAATAAACCAATTATGGTCAAGTTTGGCCACCTGGGAGTCTTTCAAGATGTAACTGAAATGCCAATGACATGACGCATTTCTTTTTGGTTTTCGAAACATTCTGCGAAGCTGGAGCAAGCTTTGCTTTAGCTTAGGGTAGTATTGATTGTCCAATTTTAATGTCTCCAAAGAGACATTGCGACATCCCACAAGTGTACAGTGCTGTAGGCATTGCCAAACAATTCCGAAAAACCGCTTGCCACCGTTTTACTGATTGCCGACGTGCCAGATTTTCGTCAAAAGTAATTAAATGTAAAACACTAAATTGCAAGCGTCCCGACTGGTGCCTTTGTCGTGCAATTATGTTCGCATCGTTGGTTCGCATGCACGTGAGGGCAACTCCGGCAGGCTTGCAGGTGCATGTGCTTTGTCGCGCTAGCGAAACGGCTGTTTAATCGAAACCGAAAGCATGCCTCTCCGCTCCGTCCCAACTGGTTGCCAAAAATCTATGCGAAATGTAACTGCCCAGCATGCGACAAAAAAGAGTCCAGCGCCGCGTGCTTGCAAGGCTGGCAGGCGAGGTACGAGCTAAACACAGAAAAAAAGAACCTGAGCGCATTGATGCAAGTCATCGCGAGCCAGGGACGCTTTGTGCAACGACTGAACTCGAGACAAACAAGCGCGCTGTGTGGGTTCAGCGTGCAGACATTCCCTTCTTTGCTTTAGCTCACTTCAACTTTTCTTCAGAACACATTTTGCACGTTTCGGGGTCCCTCTCGAAAGAAAGCCCACCAAGAGAAACCTACGTAATCAATACTTCGACACAGCAGTCTTTGAGTTAGAGAGGGATTTTTGTAGCAGCGTATGTTTTAAACAAGAACATGAGTGTTGATGAACATGCGGCGGTCCTTATGTTTCAGTTTAGGCAGCTCCATATCTGCAATGTTGTGTGGCCGTTGATTTCAGGAGCGAGAGCTTCAGCTCAAAAAGCAACTCCCGCCGCGCCAAAACATAGTTTCGTTTCACAGCGCCACGTCATGGCTGGTACCCAGCACGCTAGCGTTGCAGCACACACACACGCCAACATCTATCGTTTAAAAAAAAAAATCGCGAGACGAGATTATTGCTTACGAGACGACGAGAGCGTGAAAGAAGAGACGGCATGGCGGGAAAAGACCATTAAAAAAAACCATGGACGATTGATGCAGGATATTTTGTGTCGGGCGGCCGTTTGTGCCGCCTAGCTCATGCATGCTCAGTTACGGTACTTAGTTTAGTTTCGGTTTTGAAAGGCGACCAAAATTGGCCCTTCGGCGCAGGCTCGGCGCAGATTACCCATATTTTGACAAAATGTAGCAGGGTTAGCCCCTTGGTGCAGTTTGGCGCAATTGGCGCAGCCATCACATCACTGATATAGGCGGGCAATAGCTCGCCTTGAAAATACTTGCTCTTGGTGGCCGAGAACAAACTCGTGTTTCTGGTTGGCAGCCATTTGCTGCGAAGGATACCTGCACATATCCTAAAGAACCCAGTCTTAGTCTAATACAGATGCTTTGGCCAGACAGAGACACAAAAGCCTGACACAAGACCACTATAAAGACCGGAAATAGAGGGTCTGTGAGGAATAAAACACACAACTCAGATAGGCATCAATCACTCACCTTGAAAACACTTGCGATGAGCGGCAAAGAGCAAACTTCTGGCCTTGATTGGCTGGTGCTTGCCACCAAGACCTGCATCTATAAGAAAGAACCCGGTCTTAATTAAACTTGGGTGTTTTTGCAGAAGGGAGACAAAAAATACTAATGCAAGACCACTACACATAGGAAATGGCATCCAAGGGGAATGAAACACTAAACGCAGTGCGTTAGTGTTGACTGTTTTTCCCCCCCGAGTCACCCGTTTTCTCGGGCGAGCCCCTGGGCTCGGTCCTTGGGCCACTTTTGTTTTTAATTTTTATTAACGATTTAAAGATACACCACCCCAATGTACAAAGCCGATTTTTTGCTGACGATTGTGTTTTATTTGCTAAGGTAAACAACCCGTCTGATCAAGAAGAATTAAATTAATGTCTACCTTTGGTTCATGCATTGTGCATAAAATGGAATATGGTTCTAAACTGTAAAAAGTGTGTTCAAATGGCCTTGACGCGGAAGAACAACCCTTCGTTTTTTTACATATTCTATCAAATGAGTACCACTCGATAGTGTTAACCAATATCAATACCTCGAAGCTTTAATTACCTCTGATTTGTCATGGAGTGCACACATTGAGTTTATAGCTCGTAAAGCAATGCGGAAGCTCTGGTTTTTAAGACGAAATATTAACCTGTGTTCACCTGAAACTAAACTGACTGCTTATAAAACCATCATAAGACCAATGCTAGAATATGGATGTATTGTATGGGACCCTCATACAAAGCTGTCAATCAATATGTTACAGACCGTGCAAAAAAAAAAAAAAACATTGCAGTTTGTGTACAACCATTATGGTTTCATGTATTACAGTTTCAGATTTGTACCCAATATCGGGATTGAGTGATTTGCCAACCCAGAGAAAAACAGGACGGCTGAAGTTTCTTTATAATATGATACAGGGCAATTTGCGACTGCGTCTCTGTGATTACACTTCATTTAACGAAACAAGGCCCATGAGAGGCAAACACCAATTAACACTTGTCGAACCATTGTGTGGAACCACTTTGTTCAAAGCATCCTTTTTTCCTAGAACCACGTGTGAGTGGAATAAGCTTCTTGAAAGTGTTTTGATTTGAGATCATTAGATGCTTTTATTGAAGCACTACTCTCGCACTTTGTTGAGTAGTGGCGCTGTCTGCTTGTTTGTACTACTTCCGCATGTCTTTGAATATTGTTTTTGTACACCTCCTGCCTGGGCGTTCCACAGAATGCTGGCAGTATCACCAAATAAATAAATAAATAAAATATAGGCAGCCAATAGCTCACCTTGAAAACACTTGCTCTTGATGGCCGAGAACAAACTCGTGTTCATGATTGGCAGCCATTTGCTGCGAAGAATACCTGCACATATCCTAAAGAAACCAGTCTGGGTCTAACACAGATGCTTTGGCCGGTCAGAGACACAAAAGTCTGATACAAACCACAAAAACCAGGAAATAGTGTCTGCGAAAGATGGAAACAGACCCAGGTGGAAAGGCTCGTTCTGTTTCACCTTAGTCAAATAGTGTAGCTCATTTTGCTAAAACAATGCATATTTGCTAAAAAATGTATAATATATATTTTGCCCCATTTAGCAGAGTTTACTGCCAAGGGTACCTGCACACCAGAATAAGTCAGACTTAGTTTTTTTTTCTTTTGATGAGCGACAACAGAATCCTAAACGGGTGATGAAACAAAATATAAGCCTACCAAGCCAGGCTAGTTTGCCTTGATGCAAGCACAGTGCCTCGTCCGACAAATGACGTTCTATTCTTGGTCACTTGCCATATTTGGTGGGAATAGTAAAGTAAATGAAAATAAGGCTATCTCTCTTGCAGCCCACAGCTGCAAACGAAATTCATATACCTCGATAAACGACCTAAAAATAAAATTGGGTGGTGGCCAAGCGGTTTATGGTGTCAAATTTCAAATTTACAGACTGTGTTGTTCTGGTTGAAGTCCTCCTGGTGTATATGTTTATCCTTATTAATTATACTTAAATTGTTTTTTTTTTTTATTTTTGAGGCACTAGCACATAATTTATACGCTAGTTCAGCTTTAGAAGCGTTTTAAGAATACTCCACGGCTTCCTAGTGCTTGTAATAAATTCTCGATAAGAGCGGCTTTCAATTTTTTTTCTTGCTCTCGCTGCTGCTTGCTTCCTCACCCTTAAAATGCTGACAACTCGACACAAAAGTAATAAAAAAATGGGCTTCAAATGTGATGAAGATGAGCATTTCCAAGTTGTACCCCTGCTTCATGGCCTGGCCATGCCACCATACCACAGCTGAATGCAGCGACGAATGGTCCCAGGTGCTGTGACCCGACCGTATATAGCCTTACGGTGTGGCGCGACTCATGCAGCCCCTATGCTTGATAATGGAGCCAGTGTGCGAGGTGCGACCTGCTAGAGCTGTGCAAGCCACAGCTTTACAGCCTGCAAAGGGTGGGAAGATGCCCCTCCCTTTGCAGAGCTTGCAATAGCTTAGCAAGAAGCTATTGCAAGCACTAGGGAGCCACAGTGTGTGAATAAAAGCACTTCTGAATGTGAATTAGTGTGTAAATTATGCGTCTATACGTTAAAACTTAAAAAAAAGTATTATTTATAAATATAAATATATATATACTGTATACTAAAAAAAAGGCAAAAAGAAAAGAAACGTCTCCAGGTGGGTTTGAACCCAGAGCTCCACTGCCCTTGATTTCAGTTCCCTAAAACCCGCTTCAGATGGGGCAACTTTTCTAGCAATTTTGAGGTTGCTGGCGGGTAATTCCCTAGGTTTTCCCAGATCAGCACGAATTTCTGAGATCAGGTTCGGCTTAAAACAGACACGCAACTCGAACAAACTGGAAAAGTTTGAAGCGGCAGCAGCCAATCAGGGACGCAATATTTTCACGTGACACCCCTGTGGTGGTGAGGATGACAGCTGAAGACTTGGTCCTGGTTTCAAATGGATCGTTTTTGGAAATAAACTTTTTCAGAAACATGAGTGAGTATTAATGCCAGTCAAAGATATAAAAACATGTTTTTAGCACGTAGTTGTGCGTCTATATAGTGCAAGAAAAATCAAATTTCATGATGATGATGGCAAGTCGTAGCAATTTGGTCGCAGCGTCTGAACGCAGGCGGCCTGTGTTGCTGGTGTTGCGACGTTAAGTTGCTGAGGAAATTGCCGCGTCTGAAGTGGGCCTTAGGCTTGCTTCCACCGTTCACGCTCAGCGAGCAAGCCCGCTTCAACCGTTCACACCTCAAGGCAAGCTGGACAGCTACAAGCCACCTAAAGGTCTACCGCCGCATCCCCGGCCAGGCCGTGACGCGACATAACTTATTAAAAGTCTTGCTGTCAGTGCCACGACCGGCCAGAGTGAAGCCGAGAAAGAATCATCTAAATCAACTCATAGCTTTCTTGGAACGACCCCCCTCAAGGGAGAGTCGTCCCTCCGCCTTTTGTCGACTGTTGGACTGACGCGAAGAAACCAGCCGTCTTGGCCCAGCAGTTACAAATCATAGTGCTCATTAACTCGCCTGTCAGCGTTCCAGGTGCCAACCGCAATTTCCGCCAGTTTACCCGACACCCGATGACAATCTCGTCTGCCAGTGTTCCCGGTGTCAACTGCCATTTCCGCAATCTTTCCAACACCCACTGTCAAAAACCCATCTGCACTCCAGGCCTCGACAAGCGCTTACTTGCCTACCGCATCACCCCAAGCCTAAATCCTAAATCTGCAATGAGTCCTGGCTGTTTCCCCTCCTGCCACCCGTTATCCTGCCTTCCAGCGAACATGCCGTGACTTTCCTCTGCCTCTCGAGACGACTTTCTTGCATCTTAACCGCGCTCCCCGTCTCCTGCCAACCACTATTCTAGGGTACCCGAAAAAGCGTGTATTCAACCTCGTTCTTCGAGCCCTTTAGGTACTTGATTCGAGGAGACACCTGCTGAGGTCTGCCGTGAGACACGTCGCCAAAATTCCAACATATTTGTCTCAACGGGCATTGTTAGCGTTAGTGAACAACCCGCTCAACGAATCCGTATGACTCCCTGGGGAAAACTAGAAGCAGAGGCATACCGAATGAGCCTCACGTTGGATGTGCCATTTTAATACTGGTTTCTTTATGGAGTTCGCTTAGCTACTAATAATCACCGCCCAATCGGTATGCGCTCCGCCCGTCACCCAGGGAGTGACATACAGCACCGAGAAGACAGCGAATAAGTTTACTACCTCACGGTTGCCCGTCGTTCAAAGCCAGCAGTCCAGGCACGCCGACCCTTGTTGTCGTCCGTCGATCAGAGCTCACAGTCAGAGTCAGTGTCCAGGCCTGCGGATCGTCTTTCCCATGCCAGCGCTGCGTAGGCTGGCTGTCCCGGGCTATCACTGCCCGAGTCTCGCTGCGGAACCCCCCCGGGATCGTCGTGGCCTAGGCTAGATGGCCAGGACTCGCCGCTTCTACCGGTTCGGTTTGAACCTCGCTGGTGGACCGCTCCAAGCCAGGCAGCCCGGCTCCGATGTTCCTGCCCAGCTCCAGCCTCGCTCAGCACGCACTGTCTCGCGCCAGCTCGTGACTTCTTTCTCCGCCGACCGCCTGTCACGTGCCCTCTGCGTCGTCTTTCACACTTGGCTCCCACAAAGTTAAGGAAAGGGAATGTACCATTATGCTCAGTGAAGTTCGGTGAGAAGACCCGGGACTCGAGCAGGAATGCCATTATCCTTGGTGTGACCCTACGAGACACTCTTGCTGCTTTTGCTGGCGTTTATCTAACTGAAGTACCTGTCTGAAAAGTAGAAGAAACATATGTGCATAACACTCATTATTCACAAAAAAATTTGTCAACATCCAAAATGACCCATGGAGAAAACTATGTGAGGAATTTGTTGGCCACTTTGGCCGAGTCACCTCTCGTGGCCAATGTTTCATTGCAACTTTAATTGTAGTAAACAGTCAAAGGGTATAATATTACAAGGTGCAATTTGGTTTTGTGCGAACCTACAACGCACAAAACAGCACTCTAACACAGTATGTAGAGGTACCTCTAAACAAATTCCAGGGTTTCATGGAGCCTCCTTCAGATAACTGATGTTGAACATAAAATGTGTGCACCAAGGAGTGAGCAAACAGTGACTTCCAATTAGTCTCAAGCACCAGCGACATGTCGACAAGGAGTGCAATGTGTAGAATGTCGTCTAGAGGTGTGCAGCCAAGATGAAAAGGCGAGATATAACGATATCAGAATAAGATCACACCAAAAAGGTTCCGTTACAATCTAGGCACAATAATGAGTCAACCGACGTACAGCCGCGATTCACTTTGTGTTGAGGTGAAACATGGCCAACAAAATATAAAAAACGCGTTTTTTTTTTGTTTTTTTTTTCTGTACATCATTTGTTCTGCGCCGTTGATAGAAGGACAGTTGGGCGGCGTCACAAAGTCACCCGCTAGCGCTTTTTCAAATTCGTTCATCGGCACTCATGGTATACCCGGGAGGAGAAAAGTACGAGCTCAGAGCCGAGCCGCCGAGCGTCGATTGCGCCTTTCCTAAAGAGAAGCTCCGGTACACTTCGGCGACTCGTCAGCTTCAGACGCCTCTTCGAACGAGCCTGACGCGCCCGCGAATCCAATGCGCCGAACGGGCGCGGCAGAAAGCACGCCGGAAGGAAGGGGGCTGGAGGCTGAGTATCCGAAAGAGACGCGGCGCTGGTTTCTATGTCTATTTCGCACATGAGATAACAAACTGTCAAAGCTAGCCGAGTGTGAACAGTGACTGACGTTACATTGGAGCGCACGCAGTCGAAATGACGCCTGCAACAGAGCACAGCTAGGTGCTTTCAACAGGGGACACAGGCGTTCAAAAAGGCCTCGATTTAAAAACTTCACGTCTCCTTTCTGTCCTTCGGTGTTTACTCTGATCCGCGTACGCCAAAGCACTCAATGCTGCAAGTAATAGAGTCGTGTATGCGTACCTTTCGAAGCAATTGAAAGTGTGTAGGTTTCGCTCGATGCCCACGAGTACAGAGTGCGACGAACGCCAATCACGCCGGCTGGCCAGGCTGGCCGGGTCGCGCAACACACAGTCGTTGACACAGACACAGTGGTGACAGCGGCGCAACCGACGCCCGCCCGCTGCGCGCTGCGCACTGCGCATGCTCGTCTTGGCGGCTCGCCAGCACGCCGGCATCGCGCCGGGCCAGCCGGGCTCGCTCCCTTCGAAGTTCGAACAGTTCGAAGTCCCAACTGTGGTCCAAATTGCTTGCGCGCACGCGCGCGCGCGCGTGTTGGCGATGGAAATTGTCTTCTCGAGAAACGAGGCTGTAACGTATCGTTTGATGGCGCAAGTGCACGTATTTTTCACGTCGTTTTTTGGACAGTGTGTGAATCTCGCGAAACAGGCGACGAAAAGTGGTGGGTGAAATGTGCTCGCATGTCGTCGTGGATTTTGTGTACCACGTAGGATTACCCAGAAAGGTGGGTCAATATCGATAAATGTGCGCGTAAGAAGCAACTACATGCACGTGACCTGTCAAACCTATTCACCCTCATTATTTTATCGTGCGAACCGACATTGTCACGTATCGCGTTCGATTTCGGTCCCAACACTGGTAACTAGTATATCGTGTCATGATGTATTTCTCACCGTCGGTAACTTCGTATTGATATCGTATTCGATGTGGTGATCGTGTCCCAACACCGATAGTTTCTTGTTGTATTGCGATGGTGTGTTGCAACATCGAATTGTATCCCGGTACGTTGGGTTTATCGTTTGGCGATCAACTTCTGTTGCATTACAACTGCAATAAACATTTGTTGGAAAACGATCACTCCAATGAGCACGTCGTTATTGGGCTTTCTCATTAAAAGGTAGGTCGCGGCGGGTGTTCCGGCTAGTTATTCTGAATGGTTTGGTGGTTGTCTAGTTTCAAGCGCGCGAGGCTGTGTGTACTGTGTGCCGTACTAACAGCTGTACATACTTGCACTGTCGATCAATGTTAATGTGTTCGCAACGCAGAACGTTTATGTTATGTGTGTATCCACACCCAATATATTTTTCGCGTATTGCCGTGTGGATATGCCAACGTAATGCATGTTGGTAACTTGGTACCCGCGTTCTGAGATATATGCACGCGATATCATATTGTATTCTCCTTTGGTCCCATGATCGACGACCAATATTTGTATATCGTGTGGCCGTACAGTATGTCCATGTCGGTCACCAATATGCACGCGATGTCGTATTCTATTCCAATAACCGTGTAGTATATAGGGGTATTGTGCTCCGATATCCTGTTGTATACCAATAACCGCAAGTTATATCGGGATATTGTGCTCCAATATCCTGTTGTATACCAATAACCGCATACTATATCGCGATATTGTGCTCCGATATGAATTCCCATCGTGCGTATTGGGTTAATCGGATAACAATAAGTTTTTATTGGTTTCCATCATCTTCATTGGAATACAATATTTCCAATAAGCCGAGTTCATATTGGCCTTTTTCAATAGGGTTTAAATACTAAAAAAGGCAAAAAAGAAAAAAAAAATGTTTCCAAGTGGGCTTGTACCCAGAGCTCCACGGCCCTTGAATTCAGTTCCCTAAAGCCCGCTTCAGACGGAACAATTTCGCCCAGCAACTTCATGTCGCAACACCAGCAACACGGGCCGCCCGCGTTCACATGCAGCAACCGAATTGCTACTACTTGCCATCATCATCATGAAATTTTACTTTCCTTACAGTATTTAGACGCACAATTATATCCTAAAAACATGTTTTTATATCTTTAAATTGCACTGAGAATACTAGCTCATCTTTTTGAAACAGATTATTTTCAAAAATGATCCATTTCAAACCAGGACTAAGTCCTCAGTTTTCATCATCGCGACCACAGGGGTGTCACGTGAAAATATTGCATTCCTTATTGGCTGCTGCCGCTTCAAACATCGAGTAGTCAGAGTTGCTCGTCCGCTTCGAGCCGGACCCGGTCTCAGCAATTCGTGTCGATCTAGGGAAAACTAGGGAACAACCCGCCAGCAGCCCCAAAATTGCTGGAAAGGTTGCCCCGTCTGAAGCGATCCTATACTCTGTTTCATACATAGAGTGCAACGCAGTCAAAGCTAGCGCAACGGTTTGCATTGCTGACCGTGCCTACGTTCGCCCCTTAAGATAGTGCGTCCCCAGCAAAAAAATTTTAAAAAGGCAGAAAATGGGCCTCCTCGGGGCTAGTAACTGATAGTGGCGTTACGATTTCAGCGGAGCACAAATGTTTTTCAAGACAAGGAAAAGATAATGTAAACCACCTTAAATTGTTTTCGTGTTCATCCGTGTGGCAGCCGCTGTGGGTTTTCGGGTTGTGTGGCACTGGCTGGTTTGAGAAGATGGCGTCTTACGCAGCAAGCTCGAGTACCTCTCCTGCTCGGATGTTTGCGAAGATTCGTTGTGCGAAAACCTTGAAAGAGTGCAAGCAGATGATCGCCAATGTGTACGGGAGTATAAGAACACATTCCCCGGAGGATTCGGTCGTGAAGTCCTGGAGACGGCCAGTAACAACACTGGAGTGTGCCCTGTACTCTCGCGAGGTGCAAGGCGCAGTGCCTACCTGGCAAGGTGGCGTCCCCGAAGCAAAGACCTCGCAACGTGAAAGTTTCGAGCACGGGGACCGTCAAGCATGACGAGTTCACACAGGACGCCATTCGCCTGAAGGTGCATCGCAAGTGCTCCGAGAGGGAGATTCCTACCCTTGACAGCTATTTCAAAATAAACTGTACAGGCCACAACTATTGTCGATTAACGTCTTATTATAAATTTTGGGACAAGGCCGCTATCAGGGCGATTCCTCATTCCACGCTGCACGAAAGAAAAATATAACTCGGTGCTGGAGGCAAATAACACTTGCAAAGCGGCAGACCAGATGGTAGAAATCTGGCCTCTCGGCGACTTATAAATAAAAATCAAGAAGGAGGAAGTGAAATATGCACTTCGTCAATGCGCACAATCTTGCACAAAAAATATGTTTAAAAAAGAAAAAAAAAATCTTTGAGCGTAAAATGGGTTCGAACCACGGCCACCCAGACGTCAATATCGCCAGACCAGCGCCTTCTACCACTCGTCCACGAAACGCGTAAAATAACACTTTTTCTATTTTTTCATTCGCACCACTTTAGTACCTTTGACAGCGTTGCACGCTAAGTATGAAACAGAGTGTAAGACGCCTATTGTCTGGTACAGTGACCATTTATGAACGCTGGGGTGTTTAAACGATGTACTACACATGTTACAAGAAGAAAAAAAAACAACATTGGGTGTTTAAACGTTGTACTACCCTTTTTTCAATAGAAAAAAAGCAACAATAAAAAAAAAAACACATTTCAGAAGGAAAAGTTAAGGAAACGGAATGTACCATTATGTTCAGTGAAGTTTGGTGACAAGACTCTGGACTCAAGCAGGAATGCAGTTATCCTTGGTGTGGCCCCATGAGACTGTCTTGCTGCCTTTACTGGGGTTTATTCAACTGAAGTACCTGTACGAAAAGTAGAACACATGTTCATAACACTCATTATTCACAAGAAACTTTGTCAATGTCCAAAATGACCCATGAAGAAAATTATGCGAGGAATTTTCAGGCTGCGTTGGCCGAGTCACCTCTCGTGGCCAATGTTTCATAGCAACTTTAATTGAAGTGAACAGTTATAGGGGTATATTACAAACAAAGTGCAATTTGGTTTTGTAGGAAACTATAACACACAAAACGGCACTTGAATACAGTGTGTTGAGGTACCTCTAAACAAACTCCAGGGTTTCATGGCGCCTCCTTCAGATACCTGATGTTGAACATGAAATATGTGCACCAAAGAGTGAGCAAACAGCGACTTCAGATTTGTCTCTAACACCAGCGACATGTCGACAAGGAGTGCAACGTGTAGAAGGTCGTCTAGAAGTGTGCCAAGATGAAAAAGCAAGATGTAACGATATCAGAATAAGATCACACCAACGAGGCACCATTGTGGTGAGACAATCTACGATGTAGAGACAGTAATCGGGAGTCAACCGACGTACGGCCGCGATTTACTTTGCGGCGACTAAAATAAAACATAAAAAAAAAAAATTAGAAAACGCGTTTTTTTTTGTTTTTTTTTTACATTATTCGTTGAGCGCAGCCGATAGCAGAGCAGTTGAGCGGCGTCACGAAAATCTGACAGACTCGCTAGCTTCCCTCAACTTCGTACCGCGCCAGTCGGCACCACAGATGAATGGTCGGCACTCTTAGTCTACCAGGGAAGAAAAAAGTACGAGCTCAGAGCCCAGCGTCGATCGCGACTTTCGTAAAGAGAAGCTCCGGTAACACTTTGGCGACTCGTGAGCGTTAAACAACGCCTCTTCGAACGAGCCCACGAATCCAACACGTCGAACGGTTTGCGCCGGTAAGCACGCTGGGAGCCAGGGGCTGGAGGTTGAATATCCGAAAGAGACGAGGCGCTGGTTTCTACGTCTATTTCGCACTTGGGATAACAAGATAGCGAAGCTAGCCGAGTGTAAACACTGACTGACGTTACATCAGAGTACACGCAGTCGACATGACGTCTGCAACAGAGCACAGCCAGACGCTTTCAGCAGGAGACGCATGCGTACAAATAAGCTGCGATTTCAAAGCATCATGTCTCCCTTCTGTCCTTCAGTGTTCACTTTGATCTGTGTATACCAAAGCACTCAAGCTGCAAGTAATAAAGTCGTCTTTACGTACCTTTCGAAGCGATTGAAAGTGCGTTGGTTTCACTTGGCACCCACAAGCAAAGTGCGCGACGAACTTGACGAGCTGTCATCCGTCGGTCCCGCCATCGCCGCCATCTCGCCGGGTTGGCATAGAGTAATATAGTAAACGTAAAGAGAGGACACAGGAGCCGATTCGCGGCCCAGATAGTGCGTTTCATACCCTCCGCTACGTGCCGCTTTTCTGCAATTTGGTTAAAATTAATTAAAACTCTTTCTGTGAAAAGTATTTATTTTTTAAATGGTAATGCTTTAAAATTGTTTAAAGTACTTAAAACCACCAAATAGTTTAAATCAAATACGTCACAAAAACCACGTGATAAATGGCGCGTGCCATGGCCTGCCTGCCTGCACGCCGTCGCCTCTGCATCATTCTTCATGGCCTCTGCTCGTCCCTGCGTCGTTCGCCTGTGTCGTTCGTGCCGTCCATCTGTGCTTTCTGCTGCATCATGTTCGGTCGACTTTGCATCAATCAAGGTGACGCATGACCGCCCGCGTGCTCGCATGCTCGGCGTGAATTCGTGGAGCCGATTGGTTCGAGCTTCTCGCGTTGTTGTTTCTGCCGGGTTGTCTGGCTGCACTTGAACGTGTGTGCAAGTTGATTTTCGATGAGATTGTTTTAAAAAAAGAATTTAACTTATGACCCTGCACACGACATTGTCCATGGGTTTACAGATGACGGTGTTGAACGAACCTCTAACATTGCAGATAGAGCCTTGGTTGTTATGCTGTCTGAAATTTCCAGGCGGTGCATTTAGCCCCTTGCAGACACTGCTGTGCACACTCCAACGTCTTCTGTTTAACGCAGTCTTCTTATTTCTCGCATTCGGGAGCTTAAAGGGGTGGTGCAACGATATTCAATTGGAATGTTTTTTTCACTTTACACGAGCCTAATGGCACTAGTGGGACTCAAGGATACTCGCACGCAACGCCACTGACCAAGGAATTCCTTTGTTGCGCTGTAATTTCGAGGACAAAACCCAGTGTTTTCATTCAATCTCTCCTTCAAAAAACCCGATGACGTAGCTAAGCGGTAGCAATACCGCCCAGTGACGATATTTGAATACGGCTCATAGATTGGACCCGAGCATGGCGTGGACACTCGATTTGGGCTCGTGATAATCGATAGCTCGAGAAACATTTGGGTAGTGTCCTGTGTCCAATCGCTGCAATGACGACAACAGCCGAACCATAACAATGTCTGGAACTAAGCGCGTGTCCTGTGCCTTGCCAACCCCAGCGCATGGCTATGATCAACATTGGCGGCATATAATCGGCTCCAGATCACGGGGCCGCTTGTTCTGGCTGCGAGTTGAGGGGGTGAACTCTGCTTGTTTTTCTTTATTTTTTTCTGCGAGTTCGATTGCGTGTGGCGAAAACGAACGGGTATTTTACAGATCATTAACGTCAGGGATTCGTTCTAAGCGGTATTTGCGCAAAATACCAATATCAGTGCATCGCTCCTTTAAGACTGCTGGCTTCACAGTAAAGGCTGTGCTCTGTGGTTAGGGGGCTTCAAACGTAAGCTTGGTGTGTGTGGTGATATGCCATTTTTTGAAGTTGACAACGAACACGTTTACTTTGTCTTTGATGTTCCGCACCTTCCCAAAACAACCAAGAGCAATCTCCAGGCCCACAAACTTTGCATTGGAAATGAGGTCATTGAGTGGTCGTCTATTGTTGAACTTTATTGTTCTATCCATGAGATGACCTTGCAATTGGCTCCGAAAGTTACTGAGAGACACATTTTTTCAAGAACCTTTCGGTAACATGGAAGAAAATTGTGCCCCACAGGTACTGAGTGCCTCACTCTTTCTTGGCTGGCTGCCTTTCATTTCATTCAGCAACTAGAAAATCACTTTCTTCCCATAGTAGAGAGTGTGCCGCATGTTCGAGGAGTGTGTGCCGCCTTGTAAAGCACACTTTGAGGTCTGGATGGTTTTAGCCTTTGGCCAGAGGAGTACCACAAAGGGTTTTTAAAATTGTTTTGCAGAATACGCTTGTGTTGACATGTTTGATTTCATAACCGGAATTCGGACAAAGTTCGGTTGCACTCTTCAGTGGCTAGTAAGAACGAGACAGGTTTAACTGTCAATAGTGTATTAACAGAGGTGGTTGCCAAACAAAAAAAAAAAGTGTGCAGCTTGCTCTGCAAATATTTGTTTCCCCCTTTTTCCATCGAATGTGTATCACGGCTCCCTAACAAAAATATCTGTCCACTTTCTACAAAATTTCGATAGAAAATAGTGTATAGAGGCTAAAAATATTTGAAAGAAAATGTATCCACTTTTGTATCCACTGTCCATAGTTTTTTAGCCGCTTTTTTCTGAAGCCATATTTCTTTTCTGGACAATTTCGGGGAATGTTTAGGGACGTTGAATCTTGTCAGATTTCGAATAGAGTTTTCATTGTTTGGTAATGGCTCGCCCGCAGTGAATTCGAGGCTATGCAAATTGGTGTTTTTTTATATTTGCCGGAAATCGGGAATTTGTACTATCCGGCGTGTGCTTCGCACTGTTATTATGCTATTATGACTGGTAATTATAGCGATGATTTATTTATTTTTGCAATTACTTCCCGTACCCGAGTCGGCGTCAAAGTGAATGTATCATACAGCATGTTCTGCGTGGAAAGGTTTTGTTAACTGGGTTCCGCTAAGAATCTATTACGAAGTGTATGATATGCCGAAGTCCTTCATACTCATTTATTTTTGTGAGTATTGATCTCTTTCGTATAAAACATACAGAGCTTCTGAAGTAAATCATGTATACATGAATGTGGTCCAATAAAATGTGTTCGAACCACTTACTGCTGTTGACCCCAAAATGCTCCACCAGCCAGGAGTCAATGTGGCGATTGTGTAACTTCAAGCTTTACAATAGAAAAATAACAAGAAATATATATACTTCTGCTTTGTGAAGTAAGTTGAAATATTGTTTGACACATTTTGCACGGACTCTATCGTAAAAAAATAAAGCAAAAGTGCGTCAGTATTAAAACAAAAAAGAACTAAAAGAAACAGCGGCTTCAGAAGTCAAGGAGCTTCCGAGAGCCGAGCGAGGCGGGGAGGAAAGAGAGAGAGAAGGGTACCGGAGCACCGGAGAACCGGAGCAGAAACGCCCGAACCAAAACCGAAACTAACTTGACCGGAAACGGAATCTGATTATACTTAATACCGCCCGCTAGGAGCGCTACTTGTCACTGGTCTATCTGGGCCGCTGGGGCCTATGGCAGTGTCCGCTCTTTACCTTGTGTATATTACTCTATGGGGTTGGCGCGGTCGCGGTCGCTGCGCAATGGCGCAATCGCGCAATCTCGGCGGCTCAGCTAGGCTTGGCTGGATCGGCGGATTCGGCCACTCGGCGGCTCGCTCAGCCGCTCGTCTCGCTCGATGGCCTACTCGCGGCTCGCTCGGCTCGCCTCCCTTCGGAATTCGAACTGCCTCCGAAGCTCGAGCGCTCGAGCTTTCGCGCGCGCAGGTTGACGGTAGAAACTTTTCTCATAAAACGAGTCTGTAACGTATCGTTTGATGGCGCAAATGCACGTATTTTTCCCGTCGTTTTTTACAGTGTGTGAATCTTGCGAAACAGGCGACGAAGAGTGGTGGGTGAAATGTGCTCGTGTGTGGTTGTGGATTTTGTGTACGACGTAGGGTTACCCAGAAAGGTGGGTCAATATCGATAAATGTGCGGGTAAGAAGCACGTGACCTGTCAAGCCCATTAATCCTCATTATTTTTATCGTGCGAACTGACATTGTCACGTATCGCGTTCGATTTGGGTTCCAACATCGGTAACCTAACTTTTGTTGCATTAAAACTGCAATAAACATTTGTTTGAAAACGATCACTACAATGAGCACGTCGTTATTGGGCTTTCTCATTGAAAGGTAGGTCGCGGGTGTCCCAGCCAGTTATTCTGAATGGTTTGGTGGTTGTCTAGCATTTCAAGCGCTCGAGGCTCTGTGTACTGTGTGCCGTACGTACACTTGCGCTTTCGATCAATGTGAATGTGTTTGCAACGCGGAACGTTTGTGTTCTGTGTGTATCCACCTCCAATATCCTTCTCTCTCGTATTGCCGTATGGTAACTCCTGCTGTTCTACGATATCATTCACGCGATGTCGTATATGTGGGCGTACCGATATCCACATGTTGCTTCACGGGCGATCAATACTGTGTTACGTATCCTCTTGGTCCGCGGTATATGCCGACGTAATTCATGTTGGTAACTTGGAATTCGTTCTGAGATTTATACACGCGATATTATATCCTCCTTTGGGCCCGTGATCGACGACCGATATTTATATATCGTGTGGCCGCACAGTATGTCCATGTCGGTCACCAATATGCACGCGGTGTCGTATTCTATTCCAATAACCGTAAGTTCTGTCGGGATATTGTGCTTCGATATCGTGTTGTATACCAAGAACCGCAAGTTATATCGGGATATTGTGCTCCAATATCCTGTTGTATACCAATAACCGCATACTATATCGGGATATTGTGCTCCTTTATGAATTCCCATCGTGCGTATTGGGTTAATCGGATAGCAATAAGTTTTTATTGGTTTCCATCAACTTCATTGGAATACAATATTTCCAATAAGCCGAGTTCATATTGGCCTTTTTCAATAGGGTAGCCTTGAGTAATTGTAAATGCAATTCCTTACTATTTTTCAGTAACGTGTAGAAGTCTGGTCTAGATTGCCGTCCGACGACCCTTTGCGCCCGTATTTGGGTGCCGTCCTGCGATGTCCCAACATAGCAAATGCCGTATTTCAGTAAAGAATGTCTTGTTTTTGGCACTATGCGGCAGAAATCAGAATGCCTACTTTAGCTCTACTCTTTTTTTAAATTAAATTTCGCAATTATGACTATACTTATATTACATAAACCTTTCCTCGTTACATAGAGCAACTGGGCACGCAAAAATACATGGTTCAATACGCGTGCCTTGTACAAAAATTGCAATAAATGTACCACTTTTTCAATTTTTTTTTTTTTTTTTTGCGGGGTGAGGGGGGTATTGCTGTTATTCAAGAATGTTGTTGCCGCCACTTGAGGAGAACTCAAATTTATTTTAAATCACAATCGCAACCTTCGAGAGAGTCCAACTTCGCTGAAGAGATAGCGACATGCACATAGCAGGCACAAACATACATAAGAAAACATGCTCATCGCTCTTGCAGCGTTTGTTCCACTCGGGCTTTATGCTAAAACAAATTGCCGGCAAGCTGCTGATGAAACCTGTGTCAGAATAACCGTGACTTGTGCTTAACATTCTCGAACGCCACTTGAAGGCGCGAGTAAAGTGCCGTCGGACGGCACTTGAACTCTCCACAAGAGTGCCGTCAGACGGTACTCTAGATACAACCAATTATTATTCATATTGATTAGAAAATTCCTTTTTTAAAAATCATTTAGTGCTTAAAATCCCCACATGCTGTCTACCCCCTAAACAGTTGACGTGGCAGTCACCAATACAGCTTCAATATTTTTTTTCTGTGCGATGCATTATTTTTGTGCTAAAAGTTTGACTGGTATCCCTTGAACCATCCGTATATGTTATCAGTTAGATGGCGTCGGGCGGCATTTTAAATGTGTATATGTTACGTTCAGGGGTATCGCAGGAATCAGCCCACTAAAGGGAACGAAAATTTCCCACAAAAGAAAGAACCAGCACCGTCGCCCGCGGTGGCCAAGCTGGGGGCGTCCCTGGAGGAGAATACTTTTTAATCGCTGGCATGGAATCCACTATTTGTTGAAAACCTTTTCTGGCAAGAAAATTGAGTTTCTGTAATAGCATTTAATCTGAGACCAAGTGTCCCATTGCAAAAAAAGAAAACAGTTGTTCATATAATATATTGATATCACATGCATCCCTCTATCGATCTCTAAGGACTTCTTTCTAAGAAAACATCCAGACATTATCCAGTCGTGAAGGCAGTAGTGTAGCCAAGAATGTTTTTTCGGAGGGGCTTAGGAAGCTGGGGTCCATGACTTGGGGTGACGAGCGGGGTAGCGGTATTCCAAGTCAAAATGAATGCGTATATTATTGCGTCCGCTGAATTTCAGGGGGGGGGGGGGGGGGGGGGAAGAGGGGGGGGGGGGGGCGGCTGAAGCCCACTCAGTCAAGTTGAAAACTAAATATGACCTGCTCCCGAAATTATTCGCAGCTTATGTGATTCGATGGTTTTATATATTTGGTCTTACTGACAGTTGTGTTGAATGGGAAAGAGGCAATTAAGTCAATCTGCGGAATACCGCACTTCAATTGAATTTTTTTTTACGTTCATTATGACATTGTTGATTTGCAGGCTTTTTGCAGTGTGGAATTGTTTGTTGATTAACCACACCGCAAAATATATGCGTTCACAGAGTGGGAGAATAGGGCAGAAATATTTTGTTAAAGAGCGTCCACTGTTCACAGAAACTGTTTTTTTTTTCTCACAAATTTGTACCATAGAAACTAATTTCTCTATTTAACAGAAGTGCTGTTTTCTTTTTAAACAGAAGTTGTCTTTTCACTAACGTCCTGAACAGGAACCCACTTTATTTACAGAAACTTTGTTACCTATTTCTAGGGTGTGCATTTTCCGGTTTTAACCGAAAAACACCGATAAACATCCGTCGGTGACTAAAATATAAAATCGGTTAAAACCGAAAAACACCAGTGGTTTGATATTTTCGCCCTGGTTAAAACCGAAAAACACCGGTCGTTGCTAGTTTCCGACCTAGCGAAACCCTTTCCCCGTAGAGGTTCGTCAAACATGTTATCTCGTGGATCCTGCATTCTTCCAGTGTTTATACATGGCTTGCAGGTGGCGTCAGTCCGCCCTCCTTTCTGGGGTCAAAAGCGTCTAGTGAACGCAGTGGAAGCTAAGCTCTCAATGCCTTTCCCCTATTGTGTCTCCCATGGCCCCCTTTTGTGGAAAAATTGACGCAGTGGAGGGTAGGCTCTCACGTGCCTTTTCCTCATTGTGTCTGGCCAAGTGATGTTGGTGCAAGCCATGTATTCAGAGGTTGCTGTGGTTCCTGGAAGACACTGCCAACGTCCGTGTCGTACAGGACCGTGCGTTTTCATAATTGCGGGTTGCGAACCGCAAGGAACGTGCTGCCATGAGGGCAGCACGTTCGT
The DNA here is from genome assembly GCF_016920785.2 of Ixodes scapularis. NCBI lineage: Eukaryota > Metazoa > Arthropoda > Arachnida > Ixodida > Ixodidae > Ixodes > Ixodes scapularis. Next base: position 89,389,045 of record NW_024609880.1, read on the forward strand.
TGCGTGTAGTAGATGCAAGCATGAAAGTATGCTTGCATCGACCATAATAACCAAGTGTGAGAAATAGTTTCTTCCAAGAGAAGAAGTGTATGAACTATGTGAATAAAATTGGAACTCCCTGTCTCTGATCAATCGCCTTTTTTTCACCGATAATCACCGATTTTAGCCTCGTCGTGAGACGTTCCACCGAAATACGCCGGTGTTTTGAAAATAAATAAACACCGAAAAACATCCGCCGATTTTTCTCACAAATAAACACCGGAAAGTACACACCCTACCTATTTCTAAGGAAAGAGACTGCTTTTCACTAACTTCCAGAATAGAAACCTCCTTTATTTACAGAAACTCTGCTCCATATTTCTAACAGAGACTCCATCTTCACAAGCTTCTAGAACGGAAACTGATTTTATTTACAAAAACTCTGTGACGTATTTCTAGAAACAGAGACTGTTTTTCGCAAACGTCCAGAACATAAACCCTGTTTACTTACAGAAATTCCGTTCCATAGTTCTAACAGAGGCTGTTTTTTTTTTCGCAAACTTCCAAACATCCCTAGCATTCCTGGACACGGTCTCCTTGTGCCCTCTCTTGGCTATTCTCAGCAAAACGCACTAAAACGACAATTTCAGCCAAACTACTGTAGAAATCCTTAATTTCCCCGGCATATCTATACAGCACAGAAATACACTCTTATTTTATACCTACTTGTGCCTCAGGATTGTATACTTTTTATTCCTGGGCACTATATAATATTGTTGCATTGGGCCCTATGGGCCGTTTTGAGCAAATTTTAAATTTCTTCTCACTGAAATGAAGAATCGTAAAGTTTTCGAGGAATCTAATAGCTGCCGACTCATAGCACACGCCGCAATTGAAATTTCGGTATTTTAATTAATACTTTTTATTCCTCGAGACTTTGAAGTTCGGACTGCTTTTTGCCCCTGTAAAGTTAGCACTCCGCCGTGCACCAAGAAGCTTGCGGCCGCTACTTTTACATAAACTTATTGAAAAAAAAAAAAAAAGATTTTTACGATGGGTTTGTGACAGCATATTGACTAAGGATGTGGCGGTTATAATATGTTTATATAATAATTTGATGTTTACAATCAAAATTTGTGCACAGGATTTCCAATATGAGCAATTGTTATGTAGGATCAGAAACACTTCCGTTGTATATTTTTTGCTTTGAATTTGCCTGTTTACGTGAAGTTTTAGCTCGGTTACAGACATAAACTGAACAAAATTCTTTCAGGCATGTATAAGTAGAAATGACCAGAAATATAACTAGAACGGCGCGCTGCTAGCCGTTCGATTGTGTGTCTTTTTATCTATCTTATTTTATTTATATATATATACGCGTATATATAAAGGACACAACGACGACGACGTTGAGAGGATGACACACCGGGCGACGGCGGTGCCTCAATCTGAGCCCTGGTTCCTCGGAAGCGGCAGCTTCTACTTTGACTGGGCTACCTCCTTGGAGCCGGATGCTTCGACCCCAGTGAACCCCAGTGAGCGACAGCGCCATCATGTTCCTGGGGCTCCCTCATGCACCGATCGAACGGCGTGCCAGATCCCCATGGCTCGCTGCTGACCCGCCCAACCCACCTCTACGAAATCTGGACCTAGCTGCGAATCGGACTCCCATCGTCTCCAATACCAGCAGCCTATGCCGTCGTCATCATGCATGTATATACTCATCATATTATCATGTTCATTAGACGCGGCACCGCGGGCCTCCATGGTACGGGCTGCTTGCTGCCTTTCCGCGGCGCCGCGGCTCTCTAGAGTCAAATAAATAAAGGCTAAAAACTAAGGACTAAAGACAAAATGCTTTGCTGGCCAACAGCCGGTAGCGCCTTAAAGAAAGAAAAAAAAACAATAGTGTTTCCTCGTTTATAGAGGATACAAATTCCAAAACTACACCATACTATGGCGCACATCACTGAAATAACATACGCAATACAGAAAATAACAGATTGTCTCTTGAACGCAAAACGGCGAAATACTCATAATTGGGAAGATTTTTTGTTTCTAAAAGTCAAATTCAGAAACCTAACTAAACTAATGTTTGCTGAAAATCGGAATGTATCGTAAGCATCGTTTCGAAAAAGTGTCAAACGAAAATACCACGCAACATATTTGACGTTGTTTCACACCTCGAGACACTGGCTTGCACTGGCCAACGTTATTAGATTAGCTCAGTTACGGAACTGCTCATAGACGCTGCATGCACGAACAGTACCCCCCCCCCCCCCCCCCCCCTCACTCACCACGACTCGCCAAGCGTCGCTCGACGCGCCGCCGGACAGCTGCTTTGGTAACTGCAGCGTGTTCTATGGGTATCGGGCACGGTGAAATCGAGTCGGGGTCGCTGGGATCGCTACGTACGTTTCGAAGCACGGCGTCTAGATGGCGCTTCATCTCTGCTCTTTGGAACGCACAGTTATGAAACGAAAATCTAGATGGCGCTTCGAACGACACTTGACGGATTGAGGTGAGAGAGGGGGGTACCCCCTTCCGCTTGAGTTCCACAACTGAGGTAATCTAGTAACGTTGGCACTGGCGCACCGACCGCCAGCGTAGCCTAACGCGTAGTCGTGAAACGTCTGCGATTGATGATGATAATAGCTTATTTGTCAAAAGACCTCCCCTACGTCAGGGTTGGATTCGGCGCTGTAGGCGTTCTGTCTAAAGCCCGGTTCAAACAGACCCGGATTGCGAACCCGGGCGCCTGAACCACGTCAGCGCTTTCTTCGTACGGGCGGTGACGTAAATACGGCTTCCGGCACCCGGATTGAGGAGTTGAAATTTTTTCAACTTTCTCCTTCCCGGGTCGTGACGTAGGTCTCCGTATTTTCTCCGTGGCCAATCAGCGGGGCGCGCTTCCCTCCTCCGCCCTCCTTGCCACCGGCGTTCACGTTGTACCGCGTCCGAATGTCTCAGTCGCTCCGTGCTTGCTTGCAAGAAAGGCTCCGACGATGAACTTCCCGCCCGTCTCCGACGCAACCCGAAGAATATACTAATATCGCTTTAGTGGGATGGTTCATAATATAGTACATAGCTCGCATATCCGTCAAAATGACTTCTTGATTGCTACTGACACCTAAACTGAAATACGAGTATCAGCTGCTTAGTGAGGCGCCAGCGGGTTAACAAGCTCATTAACCCAGGAATCGGTTGCTTAATTTTCATAATTTTCCTGCAGCCTGTGTAGTTGACCGAGCAGACGACTGAACCAGGCACCATACCGTAAGAGCTGCCGGTGTAAAACTTTGAAGGAAAGAACAACGGGCGTTGAATTCGGCGTTTCGATCTTGGACGGATCTTAGTCAGTAAAATAATAATAATAAAAAAAAAAAACAAAAAACAATGGGCTAGCAAAAATGAGTAGGAAAAAGGTTTGAAAAGTAAAAAGAAATACCGGAGCTGATTACAACGTATGAACATTTCAACGAACTTCAAGGGAGCTCACACAAGTGTTCGCTCAAGAGTTCGTTCACGCGTGTGTATCGGAGCTTGCTAAAAGAAAATTAAAGAAAGCTTCGGGTGCAAAGAAAGGAAGCGCTGGGACACAGACCCCGCCGACAGAATCAGCGACTCTAGGCGACAGTCAAGCGCGCACAGTTCAACAGTTCTGCGAAAACATATATATTTTATTCATCTCCAGTCGAGGAAATAGGCACACAATTTAAACAACACAACATAGCAGGGTGATTTCAGATAAGATCGACCAAAGGATGGCTAGTCGACATTTTCAAATCAACTGATGTTTTTATATGTTATTGTCTAGTGTCTGGTATGAACGAATCCAAACTTAGTTTTGACTAGAAAAAATACTTGAGGACAGGAAAAATCGTAAGGCATGAGGTGGTGGACAGTTGCATTAACGCGCACTGATGGAGGGGGCCCGTTTGAGAGTGAATAACTAAAGCGATAACATTAGGAGAACTCTAATACGTTTTAGGCGCAAACTATGGGTATAGCTTGCTTGTAATATAAAGTAATCATATTTATTTAAAATTTATTTATTTTTCTAAAAATTGACAAACATGCCTGCTCGAACGACAAATGGCAAATTTTGGAGGTCTGTATCTCATGAAATAATTTAATCATTATGATATAATTTGCAGATATTATTCTACTAATATATAGCTAATATTTAAAAAATAACCAAGGTATCTGTGTGATACAATAGTTAGGATATATTTAGTCAAACACGGAAAAAAAATCAAACAAATAAAAATTCCGATGCAAATAAAAAAAAACACCACCCTCGATTTTTTTTAAATTTAGGTAACCTGTTATACTCTATTTCGGCATTCATTTCCATTAAAAACATGTTGCATCATTTTTTTGAGAAAGAAGATACAACTCCCCAAAGTAGGGTCCTTTTTCAAAGCCTACACTTAGCAGTGTTTTATACAAGAACTGACTCTGAGTTCCAGTTTCATGAAACCAACACACATCTTTTATATATTTTTATTCAGATGAGGCCAATGATAACTAAAGAAATCGTTCACACACTTAAATTAAGAAGAAACTACTGTGTACAAAGAGGTATCATATTACGGACTAGTGATCCGAGAAAAGATCATGCAGCCATCGGCCACTAGAAACTTTGTTTACTTTATTCTCCTGCGACACTATACGCTATTCCCTCTTCCGCTCTACCTTCATCTCTCTCTCTCTCTCTCTCTCATATATATCCCTGACATATATCCAGAACAAAAACATGTTCAAGCATTCCCTTTCTGCGTGGTAGTGTTCTGTGGCTAGCAAAAATCATTTCCTCGCTAAGCTCACGATTATGGCAAAATAGTTGCCGGAAACCGCAGACGACACTCGTCGCTAGTTCTGGCAAAACGGCCGATACAATCTTTTTTTCGCATTTCCCCGCTCGCTGTCAAGGACAAGGGGGTTCGCTTCAACCAGCAAAACATGGCCGCCGACGCCTGTTTACTGAGCAGTCATGCCTGTCGCCATCTCACTCGCTGGCGTCACGGGCGATAATATCAGGCACAAAGGGGCACACCAACCGGCAGCATTATCCCCAAATACTCGAGCCTCGCGTAAATACATAAAGTGTAAACGCTGTCGCCATGTTATCGTAGTAAGACCGCCCCCCCCCCCCCCCCTCCCCCAACGGGGGACTGCAGTACGCGACGGCGTACTAACACAACGGCGACGATATCGACATCGCGGGCTCCGAATTTTCCCATAGTTCTACTCCACGGGCATTTCTCGAAACGCTTGATATTGTGTACGCCCGCCTGGAAGGATTTCAGGCGCGTAGTTAAGATAAGGCGGTTCTCCGCGGCAAAAGAAAGCAATTTCACAAAAGCTTAAAAGCGGCGGCGACGCGTGTGCGGTGAACGCTTGTAGTTTTGGTGTAGACAAGGTGTGTGTGTTCTCGTTGTTGACACCAGCCGGCGATAAGGCACTGCAGGCGGTAGCCCAGTACAGCAAGGGTTAATCCGAGTGACCATCAACGTAACCCCACCGCCAAACCCTCGCGAACCGGTCGCCGACATGGCTCAGGCTGTGTCATGAACCACGTGGTAGAAGCTCGGGTGCTTTCATATCAGCGCGTGGAGGGACGACAGTGCGATTCCGGAAAGTCTTTTTCGAAGGCCGCTGACCACAATTTTTTGTCTGGAGACTTTCCCTCTTTCTTCCTTTGACGTGGATCAAGCTTTGCCGACAGCCTCAGTTGTGACCTCTCTTTTCAAATGTACGCTTGCAGTGAGTGAGCTCCTCAGCCTCGGACTTGTCACTTGTGCACCCAGTAGTTCTTTCACTTGGCAATTATATGCCATCAGTTGGGGTTTAATTTCTATTATTTATGTATACATTATGAAGACGTCCTGGAGCTCCGAACGAGTGTTTTGTGCAGATTACTTTTGCAAACACAAAAAGACTATACCAAAGCAGCGGAATTTTCGAAGTGGTGGCGAGAGCGACCTAAACTCGTTGAAGCAAATTCTTCCGCCTGACTGTTCCACCAAAGTGAGTGCGACGGACTACCTGTGCTACCATTGCTTCATGCACATCACTAAGGAGATCTCGATGCGAAGCTCAGAGCAGTGCCCTGACATATTTGTGCCAGCTGAAGAAGCAATTGAAGATCTAAATCGCAGCATACTACCTACAGATGTGTCGCCGGTGAGACAACCAAGCGTCGTAAGAAGTCGGGACAGGCCTGCCTATGTCAAGAGAAAGCAGACAGAACTGGAGCAGGTTGCTGTCAAGAATATACGCTCAAGGCTACGTATTGCGTACGACAGGGACGCACCATCGGGGTCGTCCGAACCAACATGCTCCACATGCGCTGAGTGGGTGGACAACTTTCGGCAGGCCTTTGAAACCGCCACCTCTCTCCGGGAACGTTGTCAACTGCTTACACTCCTGCCGTCAACACTGACGAAGAATGAGGTTCAAAAGATGATTCCACAGGCCTCAATGTACCTCATCAGTAAATCCCGAAAACTCAAGAAAAAGCATGGCGTGTGGTATGAGCCGGATCCTTACACGAGGTGCAAGGTGAGCCCTGAGAACCTGTCTGCTGCCCTAGAGTACTTCACGAAAGACGAGCTACAATGTTCGCGCCAAGGTCCCAACCAGAAGGACGTCATCTCTGTCATGCTCAACGGAGAAAAAACGTTCGTGCCAAAGCGCTTCATGACACGCTCAATACGAGAGGCCTTCCGTATATACAAAGACAAGCATCCCGATTCCGGCGTTGGGCTAACGAAATTTTATTCGTTGCGCCCTAGATGGGTCCAATGTATTCCACACCAGGAAGTGTGCGTTTGTGTGCGCTGCGCCAATTATTATCTTTGTATTGCCGCTCTAGAAAACGTTACAGGCTCAACATTCAAGAGTGGTGAAATGAACTCGGCATTTCTGTGCGACCCAGCAACAGAACTGTGCCTTCAAGGAGACTGTGATCACTGCCCAAAAGGCCAGTTTCGTACACTCCAGGAACTTGATATCCCGGAGGATGAAGAGATTGTGCTTGCAACATGGGAGTCCGGCGACCTTGTGAAAAAAACTTTGGAACCTGAGACTTTCCTAAAAGTCATCCAAGTGACGGTTGGAAGTTGGGTACTTCACAACCATATCCGGCAAACGCAAGGTAAAGCGATCTACGATGAAAAACAGTGCATGCAACGCGGGAGCATTGTCTTTCATTTTGACTTTGCTGAAAACTTTACCATCGTGCTTCCTGACGAAGTGCAAGCATATCACTGGAAAAAAAAAAAGTTTCGATATTTACATGTGTAGTGACGACAAGAAAATCTACAAACAGCTTTGCCATCATCAGTGAGGACCTGTGTCACGACGCCGCTCACGCTTGCTTGGCTCTAGAAAACGTGAAGGAGTGGGTTGAAGACAACGTTGCGGTATACTCGTACGTGACGTACGTAAGTCACGGCGCCGCCAGTCATTTCAAGAATCGCTACCAGCTTCACCAATTTGCAAAGGACGATTGCCCACAAGCCCAGTGGTTATTTTCTGCATCTGGACATGGGAAAAATGCATGTGACGGAGTTGGCGGCCTCGTGAAGCACCAGGCCACGCTGAACAACCTGAGAGAACGTTCAGTAAGCGCAATTCAGACGGCCAGGACAATGGTGAGCCTTCTATCAAAGAAACTGAAAGGCGTGCATCTTGTATATCTGGACGAAAATGAGGTTGTTCGGTATCGTGAACAAAAAAAAAAGAAGAGTGGCTGACGGTGCGCGCCTTCCCTGGCATTCAGTCTTGGCACGCGTGGCGGCTCAGCAAGTCATCAACAGAAGGGACCTGTGACGGATATGTAGCACGGACAGTCGGATCTGCTTGGAAGCAACTTTATTAAATGGGTACAGCGAGGAAAACCTTAGCGTAAAGTGCCGAATTTGATTTCCCAAGGACTGCTCATTTTGAATGCAGCTACATCTTATTTATCCCATTTTTCTTCACGGAGTATTTAACCTACTGTTTTTGTTGGTGGTTACTAATAATTTTTATCTGATCACTATAAAAAAAATCCCAAAATGTTATCCTCGAGCAGGATAAAATATATCGGCTTGCCACGATTCATTCATACACCGAGAGCATCGAAGCTGCTCCAGTTAGGCACTATGGCATCCGTCACCTGAAATTGTTTGTAACCGTAAATACACAGCCAACCTAAATATCTTACTATTATATCTTTGTTTTTGTGTGTACAAGTAAAGTTATTTATTTTACTCTAGATGTAAAATATACCGGAAGGTACAACTTCACACTGCATCATCTTTTCTCAAATCATTAGTCTCTAATATGATACCACTTTGTACGCTTATGTAAAATGCTGTATATAGTTTCTCCTCCCTTTTACTGTGTGACCGATCGCTCTTTTTATCAATAGCCTCATCTGAATAAATGTATATAAAAGATTTGTGCAAGTTTCATGAAACTGGAACTCAGAGTCACTTCTTGTATAGGACACTGCTAAGTGTAGGCTTTGAAAAAGGACCCTACTTTTGGGAGTTGTTTCTTCTTTCACAGTGCAATGATGCAACATGTTTTTAATAGAAATGAATGCCGAAATAGAGTATAACAGGGTACCCAAATTTCAAAAAAATCGAAGGTGGTGTTTTTTTTTTATTCGCATTGGAATTTTTCTTTGTTTGATTTTTTCCCCATGTTTGCCTAAATATATTGTAACTATTGTGTCACTCAGATACCTTATTTATTTTTCAATAATAGCCATATATTAGTAAGATAATGTCTGCAAGTTATGTAATAATGATTAAATTATTTCATGAGATACAGATTTCCAAAGTTTGCCATTTGTCGTTCGAGCAGGCATGTTTGGCAATTTTTAGAAAACTAAATAAATTTTTAATAAATATTATTACTTTATATTACAAGCAAGTTGTAACCATAGTTTGTTTGTAAAAAGTTTTAGTTTGTAGTCGGTCGTAAAAATTCTACCACCTCCCTGAAAAGCCGTATGTGACTCGAACGGCGCCAAGCCTGAACCACGGCAGTGCTCTAACAAAAGTAAGTTTCTCGTTCCCTGGAAGATCAGTTTTGCCCAATACGCCTGAAAAACGAAATGGAATGGGTATCAGAACAATAACAGCATGACTACCGAACGCGGGAAAGTCAGTTGGCAGTGCCTGCGTGACGGAATATTTGATTGTCGTGCGCGTCTGTCCCTTCCTTTGACGTGTTTGACGACCCCTCGATCGTGATGGATCCCTTTGGCACTAATATTTCAACTATAATCAGCGACAGGATGATGACGGCGGGGAGGAGCTTCAGTTACTCCAGCACTAGCTTCCAACCTTCGATAGGGCTTCTATCTCGCGAGCCTCGAGCGGGCACGTACAGCCAAATCGCAGCGAAGGCCAACGAAGACGTGCTGGAGGTCGGCCGTTCAGAAGAGACGCCCTGCCATTCTTACTTTGTGAGCAGGCTTCTGGCTAGGGGAGGGGCTTTTCGGGGTTGCGACTGCAGCTTTCTCCTTCTGTGTGTTTCTTATGCACATAAACCGCCTCAACCAGCCCCCCACCCCCCTTTATAAAAAAAGAAAGAAAAAACAAGAGCCCTATTACGTTTCTAGTTGGTAAGGACAGTAGTAGTTTTTATTATTTCGTGTCAATTTTCTGCTGATCACACCAGAGATCATATATTATTAATTTATTTTTCAGTGGGGGCGGTTTAATTTTGATTCCGCCAACGTCAGCGAGGATCTGTAGCGTGCACTTCGTGAACACCTGCAAGGACGACGCCGAGACTCATCCTGCAACAAGTTGCTACAGGAGATGCGAGCTAAGGTGTTGAATAAAGACTAATTGCAGGGAACCTACCAATCCTGTAATTGCTCATGAAAGATTCTTAGTCAATTTGAATTAATTTTCACTCCCTCGCTCGAAGATACAGGTGACCTTTCGTCGTCTATTTTGCATTCTCTATATGCGCGCGGTTCTTAGCCTGCTAAAAGTATCGTTAGTTGATTGGCAACTTCTGTCTTGGAGTTGCATGTTTTAGTTTAGTCTGTACCCCAAGATTCAGTATAGCTTGGCTAAAGGTAAATAAGCTTAGGTGACGACTGCTTTCTCACGAACTTGGGAACATCTTTCGTGAGAATTGGAATATCATGAACAGCGTGATCTGCCATGCAGGATCCCTGAAATAGTTGGGGTTCTCGGCCCTACAATTTCTTTGACAGTTTTTGCTTATCGAGATGTGTACATCATCTGTAAGTGTTCTGCCGGCCATACTTCGAGTCTGTGTTAAGAGCATGGGAAGAATTTTTATAGTATCACAAGGTTTTGTGTTTACCTACCTGTAGTTGTGATAAAACGCAATAAAAATATTTTTCACTGTCAAAAAAACATTTCTGAAAGTGTTGCACTATGCTGCTAAACCATATTTTCCAGACTATAGTCTGCAAAAGCGAATATGGGATGAAAAAGAAAAAAATTGCTTAGATTGTCCACCCACGGTGGCATAGTCCGCACCTGGTGCTTAGTCGTCACGAATATCTTCCTGTAGACGGCACACCTTGAAAAATGTCTGCTTTCTTAGCTCACAAAAAAGTATATAATATACATAAATTATCATTAACATACTCTTTCATTCACAAAATCCGTCTCGTCATAAGCAACGATATTGAAAGACAAAAACCCCGCACAGCCTAAAATTTCAATTTTTAAAGAGGAAAATACGGTACACTCCTGGAAACGCTTGAAAACATGCAATGAAAGAAACTTCATTCAGTGAAGCAGCAAATAAACACTGACAGGCATGAATTATTTTTCCAGAAAATAAAAATTGTTCTAATAATGGCAACCTATCATGTGTCACTGGTGTTTTCTTTGCTACAGAACATTTTCCTCCTAAAAAGCCCCACACAGGAAAATATGAATCAAGCCCCACCCAATATTTGAAAATCTTGCATGTGGATTGGGCATCTTGAACCTGAAAGAGAAATTAAGTTTTTGTAAATCCATCCAATTGAATATCGTCATAAAAATTCGACTAAAATTATGTGCAGTCATTTACATGGGAGTCATTTGTGCAGGAGATTTAGTCTAGGCTAGCCTCTTTTCGTTTTCAACTGTTTTGCCCCTCTTTCTGACAAAATCTCGCGGCACATTATTGTTCAAACTCGCAGAAAAGTACAATTAATCAGAAGGAGCAGGTCCCAGTAACTGCAGCCTACTGCCTCAGTGAAGTGGGACAAAAATACCTGGTAATGAATCTACAAGGCCTTTGTTTAGGTCGTGTTCTGGCGTTTTAGTTCCCTACTGCTGAGGCAGGCTGATGCAGGAAGCGTGTTCAGCAATACTAATAAAATTAAGATCGTCGGCACAATGCTCGCATCGGTCCGTGACTCCAGCCCAGCGAGGACCTGTAGTCGCAACCGTACGCGGGGGTCTTATCTCTTCCCGGAATCATCAGCCTATGCCTGCACGATCCCCGACACGTTAATATTTCTTCGACGTGGACGAGCCCGAAAAGCTATCCCTCTCGTAGCCTATAGCGCGAGAACGTAGTCTGCCGGTGGTTCAGCGACCGAAAAATAGTATCCTGACGTCGTCTAACAGGCCTCACGAAAACAGTGGTTCATTTTGATAAGTAATCTTCCTTTTAAGAGAAGGCACAATTTTATTACAGCGCAAAATTTAAACAAGTGACGCTCACCTGTAAAGTTTTCTCGTAGACGCCGCACGGCCGTACTTGCGTTTCGGACCCGACTGGTTGGCGGGAAACTCAACCGCTTTCTCGGCGGAAGATGCGTGTTATTGAAGCTTCTCTATCGTTTCTTGAGTCACGATGAGAAATAATCATAGCACGCTTCCTATCCTTCTCTAAATCTTCACCGTACGCTCGAAACACCTGCGACGCCAACGCAACGCTACGAACGCGACCAACGCGACACGACCATGTGTTGTAGTGCGGTGGCGCTACCATCGCAATTTCGAAGCGCCCCCTGGTTGGGCGAATCAATTCTATGCGGACAGCAGGCACGTAGCCAGGGGGCTTCGTGCCCGCTGTCCGAAATCTTCCATTTTACTGGGGCCTCCTGTCCCCCCTCCTCCTGATACAGCATTTTGTCATGGGCAATATGCTGTGTGGCCCCCGAAACAAAATCCTGGCTACATGCATGGCGGACAGTGATGGCAAAACTTGAAGTAGAAAAAGAAAAGAAAACGCGGTTGCATAATGACGGCCCCGACAGAGCTTCGCTGCCGACGGATTTCTTCTGCGTGTCATTGGCTTTCTTTCGTTCGGGAACGGCGTCGGCGCAGCTGTTACTTCATGCTTTGCTATCATTCTCCGCATTTATTTTTAAGCCAAAGGTACATTACAAAACGTTTATGTTCATATGCATGGACCACAATCGACGCAGGCACCTTCGATATATATATATATATATATTTTTAAAGCAAGTTAAAATAAGGAGGTAGCGCCATCTATCAATACAAGCGCTAAACGTGGGGCGCGTTTAGCGCTTGTATTGATGGATGGCGCTACCCCCTTGCCACTCAATTTCGTCATCTGCGTCACCGCCCGCTGTTGACCTTGGCCACCAGTGTTGCCAGGTTTACTGATTTATCAGTAGATCTTCCGATTTCGTTCCGGGTCTACTGATTCACTGAAAAAGAAAAAAAGTCTAGTGACTTTCTTTTAGTTGTTGTTGTAGTTGTTGTGGTTGATATTTTATTTGCATCAAATACAGAGTACATGATACTGGAGGCTTGTGGAAAAAGCGGTCACAAGACCAGCTTGACAAAGCCACAGGCCCCCACATTGGCATTTGCAGCACTATAAAAAGAAAATTATCAACCTGCCATACAGATTACAGCATTAACAGAAAAAGCAAGATAAACAGAATAAAGAGAAGCAACAATGGACACACTCAAATTACGTAACAACCACGCAATTGTAGGATATCTTGAAAGGCACTATCAAGAAAAAAAATAAAAAAATAAAAAGATTACTTACATGCACAACTAGTTTCACGTTTAATAATATTACACAGCATTTTTTACATAAGGAAAGTCGACTGGGGGCTGAAATAACGACGCAATGCTTTAAACGTAATATCTAAAAGCTCAACATTTCCGTCAGCTAATCTATTTAGTAACCTTGGCAGTCTGTTTTTCAACGTATCTTGCCCGTAGATTGTTCTGTAAGTGCTAACATTCCAAGGCTCACCATGGCGCGTAGTGTAGGCGGTAGTATTGCTTTGTAAGTTAGCTAGTCCTTTTAAAAACAATGATTTAGTTTTTACCTTTTGTTTAAAAGTTTTAGAAAGCCGATAATCGTACAATTTATGAATTGTAAATACATTATATTTTACGAACAACTCATGCGTGTGAAAGTAAGACGGAATATTTTCAACAACTCTTAGGAACCGTTTTTGTAAGACATGTATTTTATGTTGATTTGCTTGAGTTGTGGATGCCCAGACTAAGTGGCAGTAGTTAAGCCTAGATGAAAACAAACTATTATAAATTAAAATCATAATATTTCGTGGCAGAATGTGCCGATTACGGTAAACAAGTCCGACTATTTGAGACAGCTTAGCGACTACGGAATCAATATGTGTATCCCACGACAAAGTTTCTTGAAAAACAAACCCTAGTACTTTAAAACTAGAAACAACTTCAATGGGTGTCGAATTTAGCATTATTGGTTGATTTAACATGACACTTTTATTTTTACTACGAAATAAGACGGCTTTAGTTTTGTTTATATTTATCTTTAAGCTATTTTGGCACGTCCGTTCGTCTAGTTTTTGTAACGTCGAATTTGCTTTATCGACTATCTCATTATATACATTTCCGGTTATAAATATGCTGGTATCATCAGCGTAAATAATCATATTAACATCTTATCCAACAGAGACGATGTCATTTACATACATATTAAAAAGAAAAGGACCCAGAATACTCCCCTGTGGTACACCGCAAGAAACAGGAAGTGGATCGGAGAAATGATCGTCTATACGGACCGTTTGTAAACGATGAAGTAGATAAGAGGTGATTAAGGATGCAGCCTTCCCTCTAAAACCATAACGTTGAAGTTTTTGAACAAGCAATGCATGATTTACATGATCAAATGCTTTAGTTAAATCTACAAAGATACCAAGAACCAATTTTCCTTCCTCGAGTGCGGTCAAGATTAGTTCTTTCTGCGCGAGCAGTGCGGACTCTGTACCGAGTCCTTTACGGAAACCAAATTGAGATTCATTTAGAAGGTTATGCTTCTGCTCAAAGTCAATAAAACGGTTTAAAATTATTCTTTCTAACGCTTTTGAAAAAATTGGAAGTATCGACACGGGGCGGTAGTTTCCCATGTTATTTTTATCGCCTTTCTTATACAACACATTTATATGGGCAACTTGCATTCTTCGAGGAAAAACAGCTTGACTAAGGCAAAGGTTAAATATATGCGTTATGTAAGGGGCAAGAAGTTCAACAGCGTGCTTAATTGGTTTTATCTGAAATCCATCAGCGTCTTTAGCCTTGCTGTTGCTTAAATTTATAATTGTAGTGATAACTTCTTTTTCATTTACAGGGTTAAGAAAAATAGAATTCGGGTTGGACGGAATGTTCACGAGGTTACAGTTCGCTGTAATAAGTAAACATATTAAGAATTTATTATTTGTCCCCTTCAGTTCCCAGGGTCGCCTATCAAAGGAAACTCATATTCTCCCAGAATTAAAAATGAAGCACTGGCTAGACGGCCCAGAAATCCAACCTATTCGAGCGACTTAACCGTATATTCCTATATATTCACCCAAAGCAGGTTCGACCAACGTTGAGTTCGACGGTGACATCCGGGCCAGAACCATATATGGGGAGAGTTTGGCCAGTCTATAATCTCGCCGCCGTAACGTCTCCCTCCCGAGTGAGCCAATCAGCCTGCGGGACAGAGCGAGAGACGTGAGCGCATGCGCGTGAAATATCGGCTGCACCCAGCTGAGTAAGGAGGGCCGCCATTTTCATTCATTTGCCCGGCGAAATGCATGGCATCGACATCCAAATTTTTGTTCTTAAATTTTATTTGGCAGGTTTGGCAAGAAAAAAAAAAACATAAGGTTATTCCTCGGTGGCTTAAAAAAGCTATCAAATTAAGTTTCTTCACGTTCAAACGCAAGCTTTGAGTCAGGCGAAAAATAAATAAGCCCGTAGTAGACGATGCGTAGCCTCGACAGTGCTCCACGCCGCCAGCGTTGCGTCAAAAAACTTCCACAACCCAGTAAGGAAACATGGCAGCTTGCAGAGGACATGAAATGGACATGCACGCGCGCACTTGCTGGAACGTCTTGTTTTAGTTTCGTTTCAATAATAGCGACAGGTGGATGTCCCACTGTCGCCCTCATGTGTTGATCCCAAAATTGGCTCAGTCTCGATTCCAACTAATAATCCTCGAGGTCGCAACACTAGTCAATGGTTGTAAATATATATATATATATATATATTAATATATATATATATATATATATATATATATATTCACGGTGCCATTTTAGTTTGTTTTTCATAAAGAATTACGCGAAAACTGGTCTTGTTTTTCCGTATTTTATTTGCGTTTATTACTATGTTATTTGTTGCTCTATAGTATTTTTTCAAAAAATGGTTTAATGGAAATGGCACAACATGACAAAACACAGATTTCGTAGGCTCTACTCAATTTTGTGCAAATCTAGTGACTTTTTGGAGATCAATCTGCTGACTTTTTTTTTCTCCGTCCGGCAACATTGTTGGTCATTTTTGTTTGCCCCATTTTTTACACAAAGAGAGCTACGCTTTCTCGTTTAATTTAATTAAATACACCTTTGACGAAAAGTTTAGATTGCTAGGTGCTGGCGTCGATTTTTACGTTCCATTTTATATCGAGCGTTACTTGGGACACCGTTTATATAAACCGTGGAGCTGTTTGGGGTGCATATAATTCATCACCATTGGGATGCGTAACTTAGTTTCTGGGGTGAGACATTTTAAACTTTGACCCCACGTGCATTAGTTTTTGTGAATACGAGTGAATGTTGGAAGTAAACTTTGATGTTGACTTTCACTTCATGTAGCGACCCCGGTGTAGTCCAGTCGATCCCCGGTACATGGGGCATCAAATGAAAAGGACGCATTATTTGTACAATAGTTCTTGCTCCTCCAAATTAACAGGCTTCCATAGTATGCTTAATTAATTCACACCAATATCTTATTATAACGCCGGGATTGTGTTTTGTTCGTTCGTGTGTTTATTTAGGTACTGAATTAAGGTTTCTTCTCTCAAGACTTGGCTGTTTTGACAGTGTATAAATAATATGTAGTGAGATCTGTCTAAGCTATCAAATTATGCAAAATAATGATTTGTTGTAGAACTGAATGCATAAAGATTTATATCAACTGAACAGCATCACATTTGCTCATATACAGCCGAACGTGTGACGCGACGCAATGGTGTGTATTGGTACTCTCTTTGCATGGGGTCGAAATGATTGCTACGCAACGGGTGAAATGATGCACGTACAATTTGACAGAAATTTTTGAAAGTGACCATTTGCAGTGTGAAAATTTCAAGGTTATGAAAAAGAGAACGCCGATAAATTACTCGTTACACTACACATACAGAAGTGGAAATAAGTTGCTACGTACGCGGACCGTACGAGCCAGCGGTACGAGCCATGTTCCCCGACCGGAGGAGAGCAACCCGACACCCCCGATTTCTCAAGCGGGGCCCGGCGGAGTTTCCCTCTCCCGTCTCTCTCCTGGCTGAAACATAAGCAGCAGCGGATCACCGCCGCTCCCCGGCACGCAGAAGATGCTCTGTGCTGGTTTTGACTTGACGCCTTTCTTTCGCTATAATAAACACAGTTAACCGCACCTTGACTCAGCCGCCGTCACTCATAAAGTAGTCACATCAAATGGCGACGAGGATGGGATATCGAAGCCCTCATCCAGATGCCCAACATCTGACAAGGCAAGTCCCGACGGTTTGTGATTTCCTCTCGGAAAGAACTCTAAAGTGGAAGAAAGATGGCGACTATCGGCACCGCCTCAGCGTAGCGTACGACGCGGAAGTGGAGCCATGGGCGAACTACGCAGAACGCTTGGAGCAGTTCTTCGTCGTTAATCGGATTATCGACGACATGCAGAAGACCGGGATCTTTCTGTCTTGCGTAGGACCGAAGACCTACGGGTTACTTCGAAGTTTATTGACTCCCATAAAGCCAAGCACAAAGACGTTCGAGGAGCTCCTGGGGACCCTCAACCAACATAAGTAATTGTAATTATTTTTATACTCGTAAAAACGTGTACTTCCTTCCAACAGCTATCAATTGTATATTTAATGTTCAGGCAGAAGTCACGCAATGAAACTCCATATTTTGAAACTTTAGGAGAATGCACACATTTTATGCATTTTATGAGGACTCCTTGTAAGTAATGACATTGTCGTCCACTCAAAACAATCAACATTCCAGTCATAAACTGTTGAAACTGAGTTATTTAATGCAATCATTAAAAGAACAGTAATTAGGCGAGTAATACACAAATAAGCGTTGTGGCGCAGGCTAGCTGGTGAACGTTCGTACTTCAAAAACCCCGAGACAAGGGAAAAGGAAGCAACAAACACTACGAAAAGGAAGGGAGAAACACAATTTGCGACCAGTCTTGGGAAGTAATCCGTTACAAGAAACGGATTACTTGTAATCTGTTATTTGTTTTAGTAATTTTGTAATTGCCACGTTGCTTTTTTTTTTCTGAAGTAATTCGTAATATAATTTCGTTACAAAATACTTGTAACGGATTACTTTAATTACTCGTTATTTAAAAAAAAGTATATGCGCATAACACAATAACTGGAACAATACGAGCAGAACATTCAGCAGCATAAAGAGAGCAAGTTCAACTAATGTGGCGATGCAGGCGAGTTGGTTATGCATGTTGAAAGTAGTGAAAGCGCACAATAAAGACGACTACGAAGACGGAGAGGCAAACAGGACGAGCGCTGACTATCAACTGAATGTTTTATTCGAAAAAATAGAAACAGCAAAATAAAACCAGGAAAAGCCACAAATACTACAAATGTGACTAGTCATCAATGACTCGGCCACCACACGTGTGAATAAAGTCCACTTCCTTTTTGTGAAAGAAAAGTGAGGGTTGACTGATACACTTATCACGACATTTCTTCTTTATCATATTGTCGCGAAGTTTTGCTCGCGCGAGTATTTCGTCTAGCTTCACTTTATGTTTTTGCCTTTTTCGAGAGTTCTTTCCGTCTACACGGGACGGCTGTTGGATTCCGCCGGGGTCGGGGGACCCCGAATGGGGGCGAACGTGAACGCTGTAACGCTACACTTAGTTTATAGAACCCCGTGTTGGAAACGTTTTGTCTTGTGTATGTTTGCTTTTGGGATCTCTACTTCAGAGGTGGTTTTGCCCTGTGTATGAATAACTTCCCTGTCTACGTACGTATGTGCTTTCTATTGTTTATGGCTGCTCTTGTGAGCTTCGTTTGGAATGTGCTCTGTCTTGTGTATGCGCATGTTTTTGGAATGTTCGTATTTGCTTTGGGCTCCGAGCCTTTCGATTGGTGCTAAGAAAACCCCTCTTGATTGGTCCTTCCAAAATTATCTGATTGGTGGACTGGAGGACCCCAGAATGCTGCTGAACCCAATATAAGCGGCCACCGAGGGGCCGTAAGGCACTTGGCTCCCGGATACCAAGCCCTGGACATCTCCCTGCCTCTGGAGGCCAACCTGTACGTCCGACCCACTTCGGCTGTGGAGTCTTCCGCCCGCTAACTCGCAAACTTGGGACCCCTTACGGCTGTGGAGGAGTTCGGCTCGCCCGCCTTTGTGTGGATCCTTGTTTGTCGAGTTTGGCTGTGGTCGGGGCACCCGCTGAAAGTGCGGTCTAGGAGGACGGCAGGGGAAGTCGCCAGAGATAGAATTATTTTCCCCCCAAAAGTTTAATCTCAAATTATATAATGTTCAAAGTGATGTAAAAGAGTCCTTGTCTAGATCTCTTAAATAAACAGTTGTGTTGGTTAAAATCAGTAATCGTTTCATCAACAAAAAAGAGAAGTCCTTATTTTCTTCGTGACAAAAGTGGTGGAGTGTGCGGGGTACGACCGATTACTACAATCGCCAGTTGGCCCGTCCTCAAGCAGCAAGATGCGGAGTCGTCGAATTCACCCTGCGGAGGCAGCCTGGATCCCTCATCATGGACGGCGCCACCGTGACAACTGAGTGGACTGCGCCATCTCAGCGCAGCACCGCCATGGCGAACCTCCTCGTCCTCCTTGCTGTGACGATCCTCATCAGCGGAACTCTCTCCAAGACAGCACCTCATCCCCGACAATCAGCGTCTCCGAACCAAGTGAGAACTATCCGGCCGCTTCTAAATTGCCGTCCATTCCTCGTGAAGCACCGTGCTCGATTCAAAAACTATGCGAAAAGTGCCGATTGCCTCTTCAATTATTCCAACCTGGAACTTTCGAACTCTGTCATCGCTTGAAAATTTCGCCTTCATTTTAACTTCCTCGACTCAAAAGAACTTCTATTTTGTCTCTGGTGCGTTGCCCTTGTTGTGTATATAGAAGAAAGTGTCAAACTTAAGAACGTATTTGCTGTATAGGTAGAAAAGAGAGTTGAGCTCGACAATGTATTCTTGCCATTGCCTTTTTGTTTTATAGCGCCTCGGGCCCCCAGAGATCGTAGTCATGTTCAATACGGCGCGAGTTCTTTGGATAGGTTCGGTAATTGCGCAAGCTCTCCTCCTACTCTGGCGGCTCTCCTTGTCGGTGGTAACAAGTCCAGTCATGTTCAATTCGGCGGACTGCCCCGATGTTGAGTATACTTGAGAAAGGATGGAGGGACGGGTGAACCGTCAAAGTGACGAGTTCGATTTTAGCCAATATATGTGGCTGTGTTTTGGGCAATGACACCAGTGAGAGCTCTCGAACGCTGCTCCTTTTGTGCGAGTTATTTTGTTGGTGGATTCGGTCCAGTCAGGTACTTACGGCGGACCACCCCGATGTTTTGCTGCACGCGAGAGAGGGCAGATTTCTGAATAAGAGCTAGAGTTTATCAAGGGCGCGACAGGTGACATAGTTATTCAGACTTCCGACAACTACGGCATCTCATGCAATCTACTAAGAAATTATCACCGGAAAACGTGTTTTCTGAACGTCGATGGAAGTGACTACTGCTTATGAAAAAATCTCATTTACCATTTGGAATTTTGAAGAACTCTCTAAAGCGACGACATGATGGACTGCGGCTTGACAAGTTTTCGAATGACCATGTGCATGACCTTGTGAAGATGTTTGTTGTTACCTTTACCTATATAGTTTTTTTTTGTGAATTCTGTTTAAAAGACACGGAAGTTTTTTGTGTATTTCTGATGTCATGTATGTGGTAAACGAAGTAGCGTTCCGTTGAAGTAGCAGATTGACGTTAAGTTTTACGTTTAAGACAATGTGTGCCCGCTTATCTCACGATGGAGAAGTTAAGAATTTTGTATGTGCATTTCAAGAGTGGGGTCACTCTTTTTCCGTAATGGGAAGGTGTCGCGAAGTTTTGCTCGCGCGAGTATTTCGTCTAGCTTCACTTTATGTTTTTGCCTTTTTCGAGAGTTCTTTCCGTCTACACGGGACGGCTGTTGGATTCCGCCGGGGTCGGGGGACCCCGAATGGGGGCGAACGTGAACGCTGTAACGCTACACTTAGTTTATAGAACCCCGTGTTGGAAACGTTTTGTCTTGTGTATGTTTGCTTTTGGGATCTCTACTTCAGAGGTGGTTTTGCCCTGTGTATGAATAACTTCCCTGTCTACGTACGTATGTGCTTTCTATTGTTTATGGCTGCTCTTGTGAGCTTCGTTTGGAATGTGCTCTGTCTTGTGTATGCGCATGTTTTTGGAATGTTCGTATTTGCTTTGGGCTCCGAGCCTTTCGATTGGTGCTAAGAAAACCCCTCTTGATTGGTCCTTCCAAAATTATCTGATTGGTGGACTGGAGGACCCCAGAATGCTGCTGAACCCAATATAAGCGGCCACCGAGGGGCCATAAGGCACTTGGCTCCCGGATACCAAGCCCTGGACATCTCCCTGCCTCTGGAGGCCAACCTGTACGTCCGACCCACTTCGGCTGTGGAGTCTTCCGCCCGCTAACTCGCAAACTTGGGACCCCTTACGGCTGTGGAGGAGTTCGGCTCGCCCGCCTTTGTGTGGATCCTTGTTTGCCGAGTTTGGCTGTGGTCGGGGCACCCGCTGAAAGTGCGGTCTAGGAGGACGGCAGGGGAAGTCGCCAGAGATAGAATTATTTTCCCCCCAAAAGTTTAATCTCAAGTTATATAATGTTCAAAGTGATGTAAAAGAGTCCTTGTCTAGATCTCTTAAATAAACAGTTGTGTTTGTTAAAATCAGTAATCGTTTCATCAACAAAAAAGAGAAGTCCTTATTTTCTTCGTGACAATATAAGCCTCCAGTACCTCCCTCGCCACCTTTTCTTTACCTCTCCCAACGATTGTAGTGCCTTGGAAGTTGGGAATGCAGCGGCAATCTCTGCAATGTATGTGTAAATGGGCTTCTGTTGTTGAACGCAGTGATAAAGCATGTTCGCGCAACCGTTCATTCAAGCATCTTCCGGTCTGGCCTATATAAACCTTGCCGCAGCCCAATGGAATTTTATAGACCACGCCCACCGCACATTCCACGTATTTGTTTACGTGCTTCACTGTGCATTGCCGCTTATCTTTGCGTTTTTATTTTATCCTCGGACATGAGCCAGTTTACGTGGTGCTGAGAATACCAGAGGTACCTCGAACCTTTCCGCCACTTTTTTTATATTGTGTGACACTCTGTGTAAGTATGGCATCACGTGGGGTCTTGCTCTCTTTTTTTGCTTGTCCTTTTGGCTTTTGCCCCTGAACTTCTTCAGAAGTTTTTCAGCCACTGCGAGCATAAGGAAAGTAGGATACCCTGCACTTCCAAGTCTCTTGACCTGACTACAGAGGCTGTCGTGCATGGCATGGTGACATGACTTTCCAATTGCCGTCTCTAGACATGACGACGCAATGCTCCGTTTCACCAACTTCGAATGCGCCGAATCATAGGGGAGGATTCCCTTCTGGGTACGTGGTTTGTAACCCCAGCACACGTGTTCCCGTGTGACTCGCATTCGCAAATCCAGAAACTGTAAAAACTGTCCATCCTGGCGCTCAAGGGTGAACTTCAGGCCTCTAGAACTTTCTTTAAACACGCTCATCACATCTTCAACAACTTCACATACAGTAAGGTTTTCACAGTTTTGCAAAATCACTAAATAATCGTCTACGTACCTAAACAACTTGGTCACAGGTTTGCCTTTCAAGGCATTCTCAATGGCTCGGTCATATTTGGCCAAAAACATATCACAGAGCACTGGGGCAGCACAGGAACCAATGCAGATACCAGCCCTCTGCACGTAATGGCGGCCCTCAAAAAGAATAAAAGTCGATTCCATGTAAAATTTTAAAAGTTCCAAAAAACCATCAACACTCACACCACAGACGTTTTGGAAACCAACCACGCCGTTTCTCTCAATACATTCACGTACTGCCTCAAACAATTCTTGGTGGGGGATAGAGTAATAAAGATCTTCTACGTCAATAGAAAACGCCACGGCATCCCCTGGAACATCCTTCCTAAGAAACTCCACCACTGATTGAGAATTTTTTACCAAAA
Organism: Ixodes scapularis; assembly: GCF_016920785.2. Lineage (NCBI taxonomy): Eukaryota > Metazoa > Arthropoda > Arachnida > Ixodida > Ixodidae > Ixodes > Ixodes scapularis. Next base: position 89,411,780 of record NW_024609880.1, read on the forward strand.
AGGGGTCACTGATATCTAGAGCACTCAAGTGCTTCTGCAAATAGAGGCTAACCTGTTTTTGCCACGATCCCCTCTCCGTGACGATTGCTCGAAACGGTGTATCAGGCTTATGGGTCTTTGCCGAGAAAAAAACATCAAGATGCGCGATCTTGCATTTCTGTATGTTCTTTTCCAACGTTGCAAGCTCAAGACCATTGCACAATTTGAGCGCAGCACTTTGGACCTTTTTGGGTTCAAATGTGACAGCTTAAAGTTCTTCTGGATTGCGTTCCTAGACCTGACTTCCATCATGCCTATTGGAAGCGCCACAAACCCTCCCTTTTTGTCTGCCTGTAATAGGCTTAGGTTATTGCTCTGGAAAAACGAAACGACTTTGTTTAGCCTGCGCCCATTATGTGTCTGGGCCTTTAGCGAGGCACACCGTAACAGGCAATCCACACCCTCCAAAACGCATCTCTCCCGCTCTTCAGCTGGCGCCTTGTCGGAAACAGCCCGCACCTCGGCTAAAAGCTCATGCGGTTTCATGCGGGGTTCTACATTATACTTGGGTCCTTTTTCCAATGTACTTGCGACATCTTTAGGAACGTGAACATCTCCCAGAATTGTCAGACCGCTTTGACTTGTGGTTTCTGACCGAGTCTTTTTGGGAATCCCAAGTCTCACGCTTTGCCACATGAAATCAGTCACTGTCACCAGTTGAAGGTGGTCCCGATGTTTTCGTTGCCCGGTTGTAGGAACGTTATTGCACAAGCACAGCACCCTAAGGTACTCATGAAGACACCGCACTTCTCTCCAGCATTCTGATCTCAAAATCCTGCAGACATGCTGGGTGTGTCGGCTGCAATCCTGCAGATATCCGAAGAGGCTGCACACTTCAGGTGGTGCTTGGCCGCTCCTTATGCAGGATGAAAGGTACCGGGCACGGCACGTTGATGTGGCCATTAAGTTGACACAGACGATGGCTTGATTGCTGTTACCGTTGAAACATGTAAAAGAGCCTGCTGTATGAGAAATTAACTGAACTAATGTGGCGATGCAGGCGAGTTGGTTATGCATGTTGAAAGTAGTGAAAGCGCACAATAAAGACGAATACGAAGACGGAGAGGCAAACAGGACGAGCGCTGACTATCAACTGAATTTTTTATTGGAAAAAATAGAAACAGCAAAATAAAACCAGGAAAAGCCACAAACACTACAAATGTGACTAGTCATCAATGACTCGGCCACCACACGTGTCAATAAAGTCCACTTCCTTTTTGTGAAGGAAAAGTGAGGGTTGACTGATACACTTATCAGGACATTCCTTCTTTATCATATAAGCCTCCAGTACCTCCCTCGCCACCTTTTCTTTACCTCTCCCAACGATTGCAGTGCCTTGGAAGTTGGGAATGCAGCGGCAATCTCTGCAATGTATGTGTAAATGGGCTCCTGTTGTTCAACGCAGTGATAAAGCATGTTCGCGCAACCGTTCATTCAAGCACCTTCCGGTCTGGCCTATATAAACCTTGCCGCAGCCCAATGGAATTTTATAGACCACACCCACCGCACATTCCACGTATTTGTTTACGTGCTTCACTGTTCATTGCCGCTTATCTTTGCCTTTTTCTTTTATTCTCGGACATAGTTGAGCCAGTTTACGTGGTGCTGAGAATACCAGAGGTACCTCGAACCTTTCCGCCACTTTTTTATATTGTGTGACACCCTGTGTAAGTATGGCATCACGTGGGGTCTTGCTCTCTTTTTTTGCTTGTCCTTTTGGCTGTTGCCCCTGAACTTCTTCAGAAGTTTTTCAGCCACTGCGAGCATAAGGGAAGTACGATACCCTGCACTTCCAAGTAGGGATGTCGCGAACCACCCCAAGTTCGATTTCAAAAGGTTTCGATATTTGCGAAGCGAACTAAGGTTCGATTTCGAAAAATTTCGATATTTTCGTACCGACCGAGGTTCGAATTCGAAAAATTCGCAACTTTCGATCACAGTGCAGTTTCGAAATCGAAAAGTTCGAAGCTTTCACGGTTTCTAGAATTTCGGATTCGAATATTTCGAATATTTTTGTACTTCAGGTTCGATAAATTCGAAGATTTCGAAATTCTTTGGAAATAAAATTCGAAAACTTCGAACGCTTCGAATTTTTATAGACATGAAGTTCTAACAAATCGAAGATTTCGAAATTCTTTCTGCATAAAGTTCGAAAAGTTCGAAGGTTTCGATTCTCTTTTAACGCTAAATTCAAAAAAAAAAACCTTCGAAGATTTGGATTTTTTTTTTAGTCCAATTTCTCAAAGTTCGAAGTCCTGTTTTCAAGTTCCTCCACAGTATGTTTCAAATAACGTTTTCACGACTCACTGGTTTTCACAAAATCAAGTTTAGAAAAGTTAGGCTGTGATATCTAGATTCTTCGAAGTTGGTCAGGCAATTAAATGAGACGACGAGTGTCCCGGATGTGCTGGAATATTTGTCAGTGCAGAGTGACGTGTGACCATGGATCAGTAATTTTGACCGCCAGCTCGGGGGGGGGGGGGGGGGGGTCTTTAACCTGCATCACGCAGTAGTGATCACACGAACACACTGTTTTACGAGACTCATCCAGTTCAAAATGACCAGGGACGAGCAGAAGGTTGAGGCTCAGAAAAACCTTGAAGCGACCTGGCAAACTACCTCGCCACCCCTTGCACGCTGGTAGTAATCTGATCGAACGCCGCCCGAGTGACGCTGGCATATAGTAAGTTAAGTTTGTAATTGTCCTGGAGGTTTATTTTCTGGGACGGAGGAATCGCCTCGCAAAAAGCCGACACAACTCGAGGTCGAGGAGCGTTCTACCATACAAGTGGCGTCGGAAGAGGAAAAACGGGGTGTAAGCGTCACATGCTTAGTGGTTCGGAAGTTCAAAGGTATGTCTTTTCGACCTAAATACCTGTGCATAATAAAAATAAAAAAAATAAAAAAATGCGGGGATGAAAAGTTGGAGAAAAAAAAACTATCAAGAATTCGCCGGAAGTGTTGTATTCTTGCATATTCAGAGGTTCAGAACTTCGAAACAAGTTTCTTTTACCAAAATGTGTACAGGCTAAAAGAAACACGTCCCAGGAACGTGAAGCGAAAAAAAAAGAAGTTTTCTTTTAATGACGTGCTGAACTTGAACACTATTAGAAATCTTCTCAAATAAGTTAATTAATTCCTTAACGTGAAAAACCAATAAATACATTATTTTGTATTCTGCAGATGGTAATGATATGTACTGTATGTGGTGTTAATTTAAATGCGATACCTCAAACAACTTAGACAAAAATAGATATCAAGTTTAGGGCATAATTGCATGTAGATACATGTTTGGACATTTCTTCGAAACTCACGTTGTATAACAATAATCGCATCTTAAGACGGCACTTACCTAGGCTATACATAGATCATTTTTAAAAAGGTATAACATCTCTACCACAAATAGCTTCGGCTACAGCGCGCTTCAAATCTGGCACAAACAATAATCAAAAACCCGTCGTCTTTCCTCGCCCCTTCGGAAATTAATTTCTTTAAAACTAAGCATGCCAGAACATTGAAACAAACGCCATTGTCTTTCGTAAGGAACGCAGCACCGCGTGTAAAAGTTCGAGAAAAAAAAACTGCGAATGTACCTCACTACTTGAATTCAAATGAAGCCGTCCGCTGGTCTTTCGAAGTTCGACGAACGTCGAACTTTTACCCTAAGAGTTCGAAGTTCGTCGAAATTCTGACTTTTCAGGATTCGAAAGTTCGAAACTTTTCGAATTCTCTTGATAAATAAGTTCGAGAGTTCGAAATTTATCGAATTTTTTGGTCAGTCAAGTTCGGAAGTTCGACAAGCATCGAACTTTGGAGCGCAATAAGTTCGAAAGTTTGATAAAGATCGATTTTTTAGCGTAATAAGTTCGAAGATTCGAAAAGCGTCGAACTTCTTAGCTCAACAAGTTCGAAAATTCAACTTCCGTCGAATTTTACGATGTAGACAATTCGAAAAATCGAAATCTTTCGAACCTTTCGAACCGCTTGATTCGATCATCGAAACTTCGATTTGAAAAAAGTTCGCGGCATCACTACTTCCAAGTCTCTTGACCTGACTACAGAGGCTGTCGTGCATGGCATGGTGACATGACTTTCCAATTGCCGTTCAACAAGCAAGTTCAACTAAGCAGGAAACATCAGGAAGGGGAGAATAGCCGGAAAGGAAACACTCTTTATGGTATAACCGGTCACTCGAACCACTAGAAAAACGGGCAAGGCATCTACAAATATAAGAAAGACAAATATTAAGTATAACAACGTTGAGTAGTCTATCCGTCGCCTTCTATCGTCTTTTTCTTCTTCTCCCGGGCAGGAGAAAGCTCTTCGTGTTTATTTGTTTTTGCCTTTTACACCGTTTCAGATCCAAACTTTTCGACGTCACCTGCACAGACATCAACGCGGGTCCGTACCCCTTCGATTCGCGGGTTCACAACTCGCGTAACAGACGATGTAGCCTCGGGCGAGGGGGTCGACTTCTCTTTGTCTTTGATGTGCGCAATTTTATTCTAGCACTTTCTTGAGGCACGACTGAAAAGCTCCCGGCGCGAGGCTAAAGCGCGAAACACATGTACGACGAAACCGTCCGATCCGACGTCCGACCGCGCAATACGACGGTCGGAGGCGAGGGTTTTCAACGCTCTCTGATGCTACGAAAACTCTCTCCCCCCAAGGTCATTCCGGCAGTCCGCACGTCGGATCGGAAGGTTTCGTCGTATACATGTGTTTCGCGCTTAAGAGCGTCATCTTCGAGGGTACGAACGATACTTTCTTTGGTTTATTTGTCTGGGCACGGTGGTCGAGTGCACTCCTCACTTCAGTTCACAGTCAACTGTCAACATAGAGGGGGAAGGGGGGGGGGGGAGGGGTAGGCCATCTAAAAGCTGTTTCAGATGTTGCGATTCTCGTCCAAAATCGGTGCGATTTCCAGTAAATGCGCGATCAAAATTGCAGTCGCACTGTCCCAGCGCCTCTGCGACTGGTTCCTTTCAAGTTGGTATTTTGTCGCACAGTCGGTGCGATCACTTCATCGTCAACCAGCCGTTTCATTTGCCAGCTTTCATTTGCCAACCAAGGAAGAAGAAGCCACCTGGGCGTAAGACGTGTATTTTCGATCGTCAGAGAGCCAGCCGAACCAGTGGCACAGACCATGTCTTCGATCGACAGTGAGCCCTCACGCTGCCCAGTTACAAGCCGGACCGCAAGCTGGGAGACTCCAAGGCTCGCTTTCGTAAAGACCGCCACCTGGCCAACACCGGCGCCAACCCCTGGAGACCCCCCGCGGAGGTGCTGGACTCCCTGCGTCGCCGGTAATTCGGCCGGCTCGTATGCAAGACTGACACGCGAACAGCCCCCCCACTCTCAAGAAAAAAGGGTGTCAAAAGGTGTATTCTTACACCCTTTGTCCCATATAATACACCCCAGTATTTCAATTCGACGTGCAGTGCCCTACAGTCAAACAGAGACCCGAAATTTTACAAAGGGCTTGATAGCCGTGTGGTACAACATTTTAAATAGCTAAAGTACGTATCAAAAACCACATAGAGAAAACACTGAGTTTTTACAGTAGGGCCAAGAAAACCAGGATCATTTTTTTTGTGTTCAGTAACAGGTACATTAGCTATTTTAATAAGTTGTACCACACGGCTATCAAGCCCCTCCTAAAATTTTTGGCCGTCTGTTCGACTGTAGGGCGCTGTATGTCGAATTGAAGTTTGGGGGTGTATTATATGGGACACCTTTTGACACCCTTTTTTGTTTAGAGTGCTCCAGGCGCTCGAGACCGGCCTGCTAGAAGTAAGCAGCCCATGGCAGCACCGCGAAGAATGCTGCTAGGCCTAACATACATATCATAATCACCATCACTTTTATTTTGTGCATTACATCATCCCATAATCATCATAACTAGACACGGCACCGCGGGCCTCCTTGGTACGGGTTGTTGCCATTCTGCGGTGCCGCGGCTCTACTGGGCAAATAAAATTATTATTATTATTATTATTCTCGATAGTTGCGTATTCGAAAATAAATTCAGACTTCTAAAAACGTTTGGTTTAATGCTTAATTTTGAAAAAAATTCTAGTTACATTATGTAATCGTAAAACATTTGCGTTTATTAAGACGTTTTTGTTGTATCTTAGGCAAAGTGAAACGCGTCGCGTCCGTGTCCGAACAGCCGGCCGCGCCGACAGAAATCGCGCGGTCGTTGGAGCATGTGAAATCAAACAATGGGATCGCACTCGCTGCGTCGGCTGTCGCACCGAATTTTTTCGCAACAGTCGCTTCATGGGAAACAGGCTTGAGGAGTGCAGACTGAGAGAAAGAGAGAACGCGTAAAGAGGTGTGATCCTCTATTGTTTTCTGAGACCGGTAGCCACCGCTTCTCTCGCTCTCTATGCCCTCCCCTCCTCTGGCCTCCACGAATATTGGTATGAAAGTGAGAACCGATGAACGGTCGATAACCCGTAACCACCACTTTTTTTCTGACTGGTTAAGTTTTCAGTCATGGAGTGTCCGTCGTCTCCATAATCATCTCTTAATGAGATGTTCAAAATTCAGGACATTAAAGGGGCCATGAAACGAATTTTGGGTTGGGATGAATGATTTTAAATTGGGACTTTACTAATCGCATATCGTTTAGTTGGCCAAAAGAAAGAGGCTAGAAAGTCAAAAGCCAGCTTTTCGGTACGAATATTTGAAAATAAAGCGGACTATTTTGTACCTTCCTGCCTTCGGAAGCTCTCCGCCTTTTCACGATGATACACCCACGGTTCCCAAAGCGCGTCACCGGCGCCAAACTGACGTCCGCAGAGCCCAGCTCACGCATTGGACACGAGAACTGCGTCACTCGGACGTATGCGCTCGTCAACAATCAATCCGTCGACGAATATTTGGATTCGCGTTCGTGGCCAATGAGTGCCCTGACGGAACTTATTGTCACTGGCGAATGACAAGTTCTATGGTTTGCATAAAAAGCACGGTGGAACCTAGGAGTCATCGCACCGGTGCCGAAGCAATGTCACGACCACGTGATTTCACAATTCGCATTTGAGTTGAGTATTAAAGCTAAGGAGGAAGAAGTAGGAAAATCGTTTCATGACCCCTTTAAGGAGAACAGAAACCTAGAGCTGAAGTGCATACTTTGCTTGCCAAAAAAAAAAACACAGAAAAACACAAATTGTAATTAGCAAGAACAACGAACTCTAATCTACAGAAACACATCAAGGTAAGCTGGGACATTCATACTTGGGCTTGGGCTAGTTGGTAAATTGCTGAATAAAAGTTAAAAAGCGCGAATAAACGGGGATAACGAAGAAACAACGCGGGGGGCCATCCTGCTGACCATTGCAGGCGATATGGGTGTAAACCTGACCTGACTGGCCCAAAGTTCTTAAGAAAAGCAAAAGAAAAAAGGAAAGAGATTATAGAGGCATTTTACATAAAAAAGAAAGAAAACAATTGCCTCAGGGCACCGCCTGTGGATTTGCTTCAGAGTATACGATGATGTTTCTGGATGGTTGCCTCTGATATTGTTGCGATTGAGTTCGATGTTGTTTGGGCATGTGTATATACATGTATATAGTTGACGATGGTGTTAATAAAAACGAATTGAGAGAAGCGCCTGTCCTGCCGACCGTGTTTTGTTCGTTTCCCCCGTTTGTCTGCGTTTTTTAACCTTTTATTCAGTAAGCTGGGACACCTGCATTCAGCATTAGCGATATATTGTAACGTTGGAACCAAGTTTTTCTTTGCTTCTGAAAAACAGGCGAAACACCTGAGTCAAAATATGTCACATTTGACATAATAATTTAAAAAGGTTTGTTCAAGCCACGTTCTTGGGTTTGCGAACGCCGTAGCTAATTTTCTTTCGGAGATGTAAAATTTCGATGCTCGAGGTGTAGAGATTGCCAGTGTTTCGCTATGGTACTTTGCACATCCATCGATTTCACACCGAAGCATGCACCTAGTGATACTTTTTTCTACTTATTTTACAAAAGGTTTGCGACATGTACACACAACACTAAAAAAAATACAATGAAATATTTTTATATAAAAAAATTACGAGACACGTAAAATAAACACGCTTTGGAGACACATTCATTAATAATTTACCAACAAACTTTTTTATATAATTAACGACGCAGAATAGATCAAAATGATTATCTTTAGCTTAATTTTACAAATATATAAGAAATATATGCTTATTTTTACTGCACTTTTAATAATAATGTAGAAACGCAGTTACGTTTTCTAAATGTGGCAAAATCGCACGTCAATATTTAAAAAAAATGTTTTATTTTCTTAATCTTTTTTAGCCGCTTACAGTGATTTGCAGCTGTAATGGTAATACATTGAGGAACATTTCACCTTCAGCGAAAAAGGACAACAAACCGTCCCCCAAACTGAGCTCGCTTGAGTTCGTTGTAAGAGCTTTGTCGGACGACGTCGGCAAAGCCCCTATAACGAACCGCCGAAGGATATACAGCGGTGCTGCTCTATCGTTTGGTGTAAAACGTTATGCTGTCCCTAGGCTAGCTTAAACGTTCGATAGACAACGAACGTTTAACTGAGGCTAGGAATTACTCATTGAGGCAATGGAGCCGTGCATGGACCATCGTCCCCGTCGTGAATCCTGCAAACACATTTTACAAGCTGAATCCTAGAGACAAATGTGTTTTTACGGCAATCTGCAACCAGAAACGCAATTTATCATTACCTACAGGCTTTTATAATTATTCTGACGGTTTGCTGCGCTGCGTAGATGCAACCTGTGTATGAGGCTTTCAATTTTTTTTTTCTGCGACATAACATCCGGTTGGTCGGTTTACTTATGAAGTTTAAGAAATTTTATACCGTGCTCGGTTTCATTTCGACAGTTATTTAAGTGATTTATTAATTATCTTTAGATAAACAGTTCAATCCATTTAATTTATTTTATCGCAAAGGTTGGGACTTCCCAAACTTTGTGATAAAGGTTGGGACGTGCACAAAGAAATAACGTCGTTTCTATTAGCAAATCAAAAACGCTGTTTGGATTCGGCGCATATGCAAGAATAACAACTTTTGTTTTGCGTACGTTGTTTTAACTTTTACTAGTGTCTGGAGTCCGCAATATTTTACTCTGAAAAAACGCCGTCTGCATGACGATCACCCGAGTATAGGACTGTCGATGGCGAATAGAGGTTTACTTCTGGTGGCTGGCGACGCCGAAATTTACAAAGCGAATCTGTCTAAACAAATAAATATTTGTTCACAGGTCCGTGAAGTGGTGCCTAGCGCTAGAATTCAGGCAAACTTTCCGAGGTATTTCTCCTCCTACGCCCTTTAATTTTACTTGGCCAATTTTGCGGAGGACAAATGGCAGATATAATTTGACGGGCCTGTCACTTTTATCACATATTGAGTAAGAAATGTTCGTATCAAAATAATTTATTTACTAGGGCCAATATCGCTAAAGGCTGCTTATTAGTGCTTTAGCAGGGTTGATAATTTAAGAAATTTCCTGATCGGCCTGTCAAAATAGGCTCGAATACTGCATTAAAAAAATAATATAAAAAAGACCGAGACTATACTATTTGTTTATATAAATTATCTGCGTCATTACACGATACGTTTTCAGTCTGCGAAGTTCACTAAGGGTTGGGTGCCCACGAAAACCAAACAGTGAGCAGTCAACTCGCGAGTTCATCTGTCCTGCCTGATTAAGCACATTGCTAATCAATCAAGTTATCGATATGCTTCTTCGCATTCACGTGTTAGTCTCTTAAATATTTTATTTTTCTGGAAACTACTGGTCATCGGGTACGGCCATAGACGATGTTAATCTTCCATGTACATCAGTCAGGCGTTTCGTAGCCGACATTATTCAGATACCATAAGATACATCAAAGGAGTTTGTAAAAAAAGCCCGCAATTTAAGGCCAAAAACACTTCGTAGTCCTCAAAGTGGTTCAACACCACTGTTCCACTGATTGTGCGTTACAAGGAAAATAATTGTATTACAAAATTAAACAAAAACCACGTAAAGCAGAAACATAGCCGCGTGCACGTTGGAACCGAAACAACTAAACTGAAACAAGCTAATGGCGACGAGTGCGTCAGCGCCCTCCATCCGCCGGTGCGGCAACTACGAAATAAAAAGGTCTATTTATGTTTCTTCCTGTTGCCTCCTAAGACCCTTTTGTTTTCTCTCCAACGCACGTCAAAATTGAGTTTATTTCAACCACAAAAGGCTGCACAAGGGTTTTATAGCTCTAAAATATGGGTGGATTTAATAGATCCAATTATTCCCACCATGTTAGTGACTAAGATGGTACCGTTAGATGTATTAAACATAAAGTTGATAAAAAAATAAATTTTGCTTAATTATATCAAGCCCTTTTTCCCCTACGTTTTCCCTTTGTCAGAAACCAGAATTTCATACATTATATTTCTGTGCGATGCGTGCTTTTCACAGGAACGATTTGGCCCGCGTTTCGTGAAGCACCGCTTATGTATAACTCGGTGCTTTTTCCAGGTAAATGACTTTCACATAATACATATGTTACAGAAATATATATAAAAATATTACCTGGACCACCACTGTGTTCACTGTATGAACTGACAAGGAATCACCCAACAGCACAACCCTTGTGGTACCTTCATTCTATTTGGTACGCATTTATACGTAAAAAAAATGAGCTGGGTTCTCTGTCGACACACAATGTTGAATACCAAAATGGAGACTCTTAAAACACATCCCTCGACTTGTTTTCGCGGCGAGAGACCTTCGTCGTGTGAGAGCTTTGGACTTCATGTGAATTTGCAGTGCATACAGTTCTCAAGTTGGAGTCCGCTATCAGGCCCGTTGAAGATAATGGAGGTCTTAGAGAGCGACGCAAGTAAACACAAATATAAAACTGCTTAAATTAAGCCAGGGACAGCAGGACTTCAAATACCCAACGATAGAGCAGTTCCGCAGTACACCCTTTGTCGATTGTAAATAATGTTTCCTTGCAGCCAACGTCGTCCGGTTAAGGGCCTATAACGATGACAAGATGACACGATGACAATAATTGCACCCAACTACCTCACAAATATGCTCAATCCACTTACTTAGGTGCTTTATTTAAAAAAAAAAGCCACCATGGCCGCAGCTAGTTCTTCTTGTTTCTCTGTGGCACGTTCTTGTGCCTGTAAAGCATGCTCTTGAACCTTTAAAACAAGCTCTCTCTGTACGAGCCCCCGCTCCCGGTGCTCATATTTACTATCCCGAGCAGCTTCGAAGCTCAGGTGAAGTAGCTTTTGCTTCTCGATCGCCGCCCTAATGAGGGCAGTGTTTGGGTGCTGTGCCTTTTTTGTCGGAGGCCCCCTCGCCGTCATGGACGTGCTGCGGCTCGCAGAGGTACTGTAGAGAAACTGCATATGTTCCCCCCTACAAAAATATGTATGGACGTCCTATGCCGATACTTTTGCCGTTCTATTACCTCTTTGTCCATCCTATGGATTCCTGTAGACAGTTCTTAGACCGTCTACGTACCATTGGTTTGACACAGAATAGACACAAAAACGCTACAGAGATCTTCGCGAAAGAAAAAGTTTTTCATTCCTTCCTATTTCCGTTCTATGGTCCCGGTGAGTCTATGGTCCTCCTATTTCCTCTCTATGATGTGAGCTATATATTGGTGCATTAATAAAGTGATGCCGGGTAGACGTTTTCTTTGGGTGTAGTGAGGTGTCCGAGTTAGAGTTGTTAATTAAGTTCCGGGTATCAATACGTTACATTGATGTCTAGAGGCATATCCAACTTCAGGGTATACTCATTGTGGAGATGGAAGTGTTTAGTATGTGCCGGAAAAATGTTTTTACTTTCTCAGTGGGAGGTAGGTATATGTGGGTCGCTGCGGCCCCCGTAGATATTAGCAACTTTCACAACCCATAGGGGGCCCACTGGGGCCTATCAAAATTGCGGTCATCTGGATGATCGTCGTTAAAAAGCGGTATACTAGGCTGGGTCTGCGCGCGACACGCGCGCAGACCCAGCCTAGTAGTTTTGCTATATACGCGCAGTATCAGAGACTTACTTTATGTTTTCTTTTTCACGTCAGGAATGTGTAGGCAAGCCACTTTTATTATGAGGCCAATCATTTAGGAGCTAGGAGTGCGATTCTCACACCGCGGTACCACCATCGCTTAAAGTGGCTTCTCTATGGACCCCGTAGGGACTCCGTGCAGACCCTGTATGGCTTCTCTGCAGACTCCATAAGGAGCCCGTGTAGACCTTGTATGGCTTCCCTGTGGACCCTGTATGGCTTCCCTGTGACGTACTCCCTATAGACCTTGTATGGCTTCTTTGCAGACCCCTAAGGACCCTACACTCTTTAAAATGACTTTTACAGAGCACGTTTTTGCGTAAAAACAAATGGGGAAAAGCTCTTTTTGTAGAATCCTTTATTGGAGATCAGTACAAAATGACAAGAGCGTGATGTTTGCATACACTTTTTGCTTACAGGGTTTTGCGGCACAATTAATATTTTTTTTACAGCCATGCCTCACCGGCGACCACTTCAGGTAGCGCGTCCCGACTTGGGTGCGTTCTAACTTCGGTGGCAATTCGCGGCGTGTCCACCTGGGAGACGGGGGACACGCCGCGACCGTGTATGTTTCGGCGCCAAAGTGGCCGATTAAAGCCAAAGCAGAACCGTCACATGCTGTCGAATATCGATAGTCTCAAACCAACACACGCAGTCGTGCAGTTATCCAAGTGGCCGCTGCGGGTGGAATGGTGGCGTTGCGATCGCAATTAGTTTGGTTTTCGAGTACAGATCGGTGCCGCTTTTCAGAGCAAGCTCTTTAGCAGTTTCCCAACTGACTTAATCTAGAAACGTTGGTCGGTGCGGACCCCATAGCAGACCCCCTGCAGACTGAGTGGCTTCTCTGCGGACCCTGTAGGGACTCCCTGTAGACCTTGTATGGCTTTTTTGCAGACCCCATGATGACCCTGTGTAAACCTTGTATGGCTTCCCTGTGGACTTCCTAGGGACTCTTTGTAGACTTCGTATGGGTTTTCTGCAGGCACCCTATAGACACCGTAAAGACCCTGTGTAGACACCCTATAGAGTCCCTATGGACTCTATATGGCGCCTTGCCATAGAGAGGGTATAAGATGACCACACATCATCCATAGAATAAGACGTCCATAGAACGTCCGTTGCCCAATATTCTATAGGGCAGCCATAGGACGCCTTCACGGAGGCAACAGAGGTCGTGCCTGCCTATAGATGCCTTTTGTTCTCCCTATGGACGCTGGTCTATAGAACGTCCTAGAAGTGTCCATACATATTTTTGTAAGGGCGCTTCCGCGCATCCCTGGGGAACGGGAAATTCACCCCAAGCGGAGGAAGGCAAATAGAAAACGTAGTTCCTTGTTTGTGAAACGATAATTGCGCTATCGCGTATTCTAAACTAGAAATATTTTACGTCTTGTGAAATTATCATGCACAACATATTTAAATGAACTGAAAATTGTTTTTTTAGCGAAACTTTAAAAAGACCGCCAAAATTTTCAAACATTTGATAATTTCATTGGTACTCGCAAGTACAGAAAAGAGTCTGCACGTATTTTATTCCTGCGTGATTAATCGGCGTTTCTGCCTTCTAAAACTGAAGATACTCATTCACTGATACTTCCTAAACACCATCGCACCAAAAAGTAGCTTCTCCAAAAACCGCTTGAGTGTCCCTTTAAAGCAGCAACGTGCCTGTGTGAGCCTTGATCGTTTTTCCTGGGCATAGAGTGCAACCTGGCAGCTCTGAACGTCGTGTTCGGCGGAGCCATGCAGCGGACACGAAAGAACTCGGTGGTGAACTGATTCGTTGGTCAGTGCCAGTGCAGATGGATTGTTCGATATGAATTGAGTTTGTAAGTTCAGTGCCTTCGGATGCCCGAGTAGGTTGTTCCATGCACCCTTCCTCTCGTATCTGGTTCTGGATTTGAAGAAACGTCATGATAAGCTTGACTTGATCGTCTGGGCGCCATTCGAGGCTGTCTGTTGTCGCGCTTTCTTTTATTTTCTGTCGTTACATGAGTGCTAGATCTTCGGGAAGAGCTCTCACCAGTACAGGATGAAGAACCACCGCGTAGTTGTTGTGCGGAACATTCAAGCCTTCTAGAGATGTTGTGCGGAAGCGATTGGCGTTGAACAGCTGACGCGCACGTATCTCCGCGCGTTGCAGGCCGGTCGTGCCAGTCGCGGGCCGGGCGGCTCCTTCTATCCGCAAACGTGGCGTCGGTGGTGATCGTCGGAATGGACGGCCAGTGAAAGCTCATCGTTCCGCGTAAAAGCGCTATCCTTGACTGTGAATTTTCGTCGTGTTTCGCTATGATAACCCAGCACGTACTAGAAGGGAACATCCACCTACTCGTGCGGCGATGTCATGGCGGCACTCTCAAGATAGCAGAAACGCCCGTGCCGTCGTGTTTGTTTACTTCGACTACAGTGGTGCTTTCTAAGCATTTGTGTCCTCGAACATCACCCGGATTTCGGATTTGGCGCATTTCATGCGTGTGCTCAAGTTCAAGGTATTACTGGCGCGTACCGTATAAAGGATACGAATTTTCACGCGTTTTGATCACCGGAGAAAAGTGATTAGTGTTAGCAATCCTGAACGCTCGCAACGTCTATCTGATCACGAAATCATATTTCTACGTTGCTATATCGCTGCTAAGATTACATTGTCTTTTATAATCGTAGAAAAGGCGTGTGGCGATATTTGTACTATTGCAATGTCGTGTATTAGAGTCGTGATCGTCCAAGACGGCGCTGCATCTTTTTATTTTATTTTTTTCATTCGCTGTACCCTGCAAGCCTATCAAGAAAAAATAATAAAGCATTAGACTAGAAAACTGTCTGTCTATATTCTGTTACGGCATTGAGTAGCAGTGCGTCCCCTTTTTTAGAGGGGCCGCTGACACAGCTGACGGCGGCGTACAGAAGCGGTCACCGTGCTGACGACCCGCTGCGCTTGTTGTAGTGGTTGCAGGTGTGTGTACGCGCGGCGCAGTGCGGTCGTTCCGGTCGCTCCGGTTGCAACGGACGCAGTCGTAGGTACGCGCTCGTTGCACGTGTCTGAACCAGCCTTCCCCCCGTTCTCCGGAGGCGAAAGTCAACGTGGCGACATCGTTTGACATCACGTACCAGAGGTAACGCTGCGATGTCAAACGTTGGTTTGGTTACGACTTGCCCCAACCGCAAATCGAAGAACGCCCGAAAAGGTCTGCGTTTCGTCGTCCTCGGAACCCGAACATGACTCCGAAGCGCTGCTATCGTCCACATCGCACGTCGGAGTGGCGTCATAGGAAATCATCCCCAGGTCGGCTGTTCGCCGAAGAACTTCAACCTCTAACGGCGTCAGGTCCTCGAGCGTAGAGAACTCCGCCATGATCGAAGCTCGAATGACAAAGAGGTTCGACCGATGCGGCTACCTCGGGATCACTGCGCGACGGAACTTCGTCCAACGCCATTGGCCCGAGATCCTTTTGATAAGCGTGCGACGATCAATGAGAGTGGTTTCGTTTTTGGATGGATCCGAGGTTTGGCGGCCTTCAATTACATTTTTATTAAAGAAATAATCACCGTATGACTCTACTTTTTGGTTTTTAGGGATACTTAAGGGGTCTAAAGTCAGCTGTCATTATCAAAACACGAACTCAAAAACCACTTGACTGCCCCTTTAAGTGTGCCAAACGGAACCACATCGCCCGTGCCTGCCGCACGGCAAGAAGCCTAACCTGTACCGCTTGCGGAGGGCACCACCTGACCATTCTATGCGACATTTCCCGAACCCCTGAATCTGCGCAAGGCATCGGACAATCTGGAGAAGACACTACTCCCAACTCTGCGGCAGTTATTAGTGCTCCAACGAACGCGGCAAAGCAAGGAACGTCAGTTCTGCTTCAAACGGGCCAAGTGTGGGATTCTTCGCTCCATAATAGAATCCTTGTTCGAATATTGCTGGACAGCGGCAGTCAAAGAACTTTCGTGCGTCGCGACGTCTCAAAACAATTGAACTGCTCAGCTCTTGGAAACGAAGAGCTCACCGTATTTACGTTTGGTAACGCTCGACGACCTTCACGCTATCACTGTCGACGTGTTGCCATCGAACTATGTGGTCGAACCACCGGCACACGAATCCACTTGGAAGCATTGGAGGTACCAGAAATCTGCACTGTCATCAGTCATTCGGTCAACAAAGAGCTGCAAGCTCGACTCCACTCTGAAAACATGCTGAGCGCCGATATAGCACCGAAAGGTGTGCCATGCCCAAATGAAATAGGTGTCCTCATCGGATCTGACGCCTATTGGAAGATTTCCACAGGCAAAATTAAACGCCTCAGCGAGACACTAACCGCAGTTGAAACCGTCTTCGGCTGGATGATACAAGGAACGTATACCTGTCATTCTAGCAACCCACGAAGCACAGTCACCACCCTTTCTCTGTCATGTGAATCCTCCAACGACGGGAACGAGAATTTTGGTCCTTCACAAATGTGGCGCCGAGATGCCATAGCTGCCACCGATTTACTCGACACTCAACCAATTGATCACCCAGCACTCCTACCATTTGAAAGAAGCATAAAAAAGCGTGATCGGCGGTACAAAGTGCCTTTCATGATAACTACCGCAGGCCTAGAACCAAATTGCAATCACCTCAAGAAACACGATAGAGAGATTAGGACGGTGCTATTTTCGGAACCAATGTCCCTGTGCAGCAGTGTTGGCCAGAAAAAGATCTAGATGCGAGGCTGCACACCCACGAAACTTTCGGCTGCCACACAGGACGACGTCTTCGAAGAACCGGTAAACCAATAAAAAAGTCTCGTCGCTGCACGCGAGAAGGGGAGAACTAGGATGCTACTCTCGGAACCAATGTCTTTGTGCGACAGCATCGTCCTCGGAGAGAGCGGTACACACATCTTTATAGCCACGGAGGATGATTGCGACAGACGGGTAAATCGCTCGGCCTCACAAAGACGGAAACCGCTTCACCGCATGTTCTTGCTTCCCGGGAGGAGCGAACCCTTGCCTGACACCTTTCACCGACACCGACACCTTTCGGGCACGGTGCAGCAGTCAAGACTCGTCCATAACAAGCTGAAAATGCGGCCAGCTGCCGCGGAACGCGCGGACAAGGAACACCAGACCTTCCCGCCGAACGGAATGTCGGGGCCGGCGGATATTGTGTGCTCAGCACGACCCGGAAAATTCGAGCACTGCAAAGTCTCGCAAGGAAGGGAGCGAGCCGTCTGAAATGGCCGACACCACGGATGCCTCCACAAACCGAGAACAACATGATATGTCAAGAGTTGTGGGACTACTATCAACAGGCAAGCAGACCCACCGACAAAGCGTGCACAGCTCTAGAAGGACAGAAGGTCGAGAAACGAAAGTAATACTGCCAGGTCTAAAGTGCAGAACGGCGACTGAGGGATGGTCGGAGAAGCCGGATTCGGCGTGCGTCAAGGAATCGTCAACTTCGAACTTTTGTCACTCTGAATTGGAAGGCGACGGCAGTTGTCGGTCAGAAGGGACTTTGAAAGGCGCACAAGTGGAGGTCTACAAAGATTAGAGCTGGGGTAACGGACGGTCCTTCACTTCCGAAAGGCAGAGAGGGCGCAGCATCTCCGGAGTCCGCGCACAACCCAAACGTAAAGTCAATTGCCACGGTCGAAGCTGAGCAGAAAAAGACGAAAATGCTAAAGAGAAAAGAGCTACCGTCCGAGGACTCCGAATCCGATCCTCTTCCAAGCACCGAGTACCCAGCTCCTCCAAAGTGGTGGGAGGTGAAATGGAAAGACACCACCAAGCGAAAGACAAAATGTGCACCCGGAGCTGGGGTAGCAGACGTCGACGACGACCGGGAAAGTCCGTGGGACGAGTCTGGGCAGGAGGACTTCTTGAGTGACGAGGGTCCGAACGAAAACATCCTGGGCGAGAGATCGACAGGCATGTCCAGCGTCTCTTCCTTCGTGATGCAGCATCGACACCAGCGCAGGCCCGGCAGGATGTTGAGAAATAGAGGACGAGGAATAGCGCGCGGACAATTGGGACGCACGCGGGGCTTAGGCACCCGGAATGAATAGTGTTCCATAAAAGGCCAACCGAACAGGGCACGTCTCGTGTCGCTTCCTCCACAGTAGGCGCTACTTGAATTGTGCTTGTTCACTGGAGTTCGACAAATTCTGTAACCGCGAACTGTTTTGTTTGTTTTTGTCCTTCTCGAAAGCTTTATTTAAACGATAAAGGTTTAATAAAGCTTACGTAAGCTTTATTAAGCGATAATAGAGAGTTTTAGTGGACCGTACGCTATAGCTTTGCGGACGCAAGGAAATTGCGGTTCGTGAATGCGCATGCGCAGAACGCAATAAAAGGGCTAACGAATTGCGTACGCACACAACGCTGGGGATTTGGCGTTGCTGGCTAGCGGGCCTTGCGAGAAGCTCTCGAGAGATCTCGGACCCAACGAGAGCGCCAGTTTCAAGATGGTGGTTGCCTCGACTGGCGCAGCAAGGGCGATGTGGTGTTTTCGAAGTTCTGTGTTACTTGAAATTGCGTGGTGTTCAGCTCGGCGATTCTTTCTGGGACCTACCGCGGTTGAATCAGATCGTCCTGCAGCTGAAGTATTGCAGAGTAGAAATGTTCGCCGCTCGCAGTGTGCGTCGACGCTGCGATCTGCTTAACGCTAAGCCTATTCCCTCAGTTCATCGCCGACGGACGAATGACTCTAAAAAAAATCGCCGAAGTTCTCGCTATGCACTGGACATCAGGGTCATGAATTTCATTCCCCGATAGCATTGATAAAAGGTGCCGTTTCCACGGGACGACTGACGGAGGCTCCGTGATCGAATTTGGCTACGCACTCGTACTCGTAGCCTCTGTACCCCGCAGAAAAACGCGCTTGGCGAGGCAGCCGTGGCTTGGTTTTATGCAAAATAAAATGTTTGGACACTTTTTTCTTTTTCAATATTTGTTTCCAAGAGCATGGTTTCGCTATAAGCACGCGGAATTCTACGGCTCTAGCAAATTTAACCAAGATCATGCGCGGTGTTCACTCGAAAACGTAACGTTCAACTAAATTCGGTCCGAGCAGGTCATTTTTAGCGTACGCTATACTATTGCGTATTGCGTACGTACGATCCAGCAACGCTATACTAAAACTGTCTAATGTCTCGCAGAGATCAAAAATTGTCCCTCAAATACACAGAATCTTTGCGAAAATGTTGGGGCTCAAATCTACGCTGAGAAGGTGGTTAGAGAGTGAGGCTGTAGTGACTAGTATCCCCTCCAACGATTGCCCTTTCCAGTTAAGGATTTTGATTATGGCAACCACCTCCAGGTGGTGCTCCAGTTTTTGACGTCCCAGAGAAGTTCCGGTTTATAATAAGAATGAGCAAAGGCCTCCTCTGCTTGAAATGTAGGTGAAACGTTTAACCACCATTTCTCGAGGTGAACGCCAAAATAACGAAGGAGTGCCAAATCTGTTGAAATGTTTCAAGTATTCTTGTAAACCAATTTACCTCCTCCAAGACGTAATATTGTACAGCCGAAGGCCCTCGTTAAATCTCCAACTTTGCTGTCTGCGTAGCATGTATGCTTTCTAATAATGGTGACAAAGGCAAGCTCAACAGGCTTACAAAGACGGTGCGACCGGAAATTGCTTGGCACGCAAGTGGCAGTTCATATTGGTAAACAGCAGAAGGGGGTATACGAAATGATTGACGAAAAAGAAGAAAATACACTAGACCAAAACGTTTTTTATATATATATGAAAGACTTCGGTACGCTGCCGTTGCCGCGGCAGCTTATACCATAGAGTTATTATAATGTACGCTAGAGGTTCAAGTGGCGCTAGTGTGCTGCTGCAAATTGAAGCAGACAGCAACTAGTCAGAAATCGACTTCCGGTAATGCATTTCTATGGGAAAAAGCGACTGCATTTTCTCTCTGCGCTCGATTATAAGAGCAAATATCACGAACAATTTGTATGTACAAGGCACATTGGAACATTTCTCAGTCACGCAGACGAAATAACTGGTCAGTTACAGAATTTTTATTTGAAATTCGTGGCATGAAAAACGGTGTTAAAACAGCTTCGTGCGCGTATTTATGTGCACTGACGGACACTGTTAGCGCGAACACGGCGTCGGCGCTTTCCAGCATGGGGGATATACGTGCCAAAACGAACGAATTACATGTGAAAAACCAAGAGAGACGGCAAGAACTACGCAGTAACACTGGATAAGTAACTCCTTATGCATGCAGACGATCAAAATAAATTGAAAGCCACGTAATATACTAGTAGTCAGGTATGCAATAAATAAGCACTGCTTTATTCTTTCTGCTCGTGAATATGTGCGAAGATGCTTGTTCTGGGTTCAAATCATCAGCCCAACGCTCCAAATCTTTGCAAATAGGGAGAAGCAAAGAACAGCTGCCTGATTAGAACTGCCCGGCATAGGAAATAATGAAAAGACACACCTTTCGTAGCCCACATACTTTATTTTTTTAACAGATCCTCAAGATGCACGACGGAGACATTTTCAAATGGTGAGTGACAGAACGGGCATATTAGCAATATATAAGTGCCACCAGAATGCTAGCGGACCTTGAACGCACTCTACAATCCTTTCGATTGTTATTTTGCTTAGAATCGTCGCTCATTTTTACATACCTGCCATGGAACAGAGGTTTGGGCCTGAAATATAGCGAAGTTTAACATCGTTCAATAGTAAAAAAAAAATGCTGTAACAAAAGGAATTACACATTCACCATTTCAATAAAGGTACATACTATCCGGTACAACTGAAATGAGAAAAGTTATTCGTGTTATTTTCCGGCGAAGATACAAAATGCACGCGCGTTTTCCCATAGGAATACACAGGAAGACTGGAAAAGTAGACTGGTTGCTGTCTGCTTCAATTCGCGTCACGGAAGTCGCATAGACACTAGCGCCAGTTGAACCTCTAGCGTACATTATAATAACTCTATGGCTTATACAACCGCAATCTCCACCGAGAAACGCATGAGGGGAGCGCCACGTGCTTCACATTGCTGGCCCGGCTACTGACGCCACTCTCCACTTCGAACTCCGCCGTTGCCGCGGCAGCTTATGCAACCGCAATTTTTACTGGGAAACGTATTAACTGCTTATCATCACTCACGTGGTTTTAACACTGATTTTCTGTTTCTTGTTGTTTTTTTTTTGTTTATTGAAGCAAGGGTCAAAATTACAATAGTTTTGTAATGAGCAGCCGCAGACTGTCGCCGCGAAGCGGCGTGAACGCGGGCGGGGAGGTGGGTTAACACGCTCCGGAGTGATACACGCGCCGACCGAAAAAGCCATTCGGCGTTCGTTGCCATGGTGACGGCGATGAAAGCAGACGTCCTTTTTGCTACAGAGGAACATTGCGGGGCACAGCGATACGAGGTGCGCACTGAGGCGCCTATCGCATTCTTTTCAATGGGCGGAACGCAAACAAAAAGAGTTCAAAATAAGGACTTAACACAGAAGGCTGGTTTTCTCTAGCGCCTCATAATTTGGCAAGCCTTACGTAAAAAAACAAAATAATAATAATAACATTTTTTTTTTATTTTGCGCTTTTTTTTTTTTTTTTCATCCGTAGCATGGTTATCAAGTATCAAACTCCTAGCTTCTGACTGAAGGTGGGGGCCAGGTCGTTCATTTAGCGAGCATTCGGTAGATGGGTGTGAGCGCATTGAGCAGCTAAAAGGAAGGATTTGGAGAGGCCAAAGATGACAGCAGGTTCGACATGCCCATGCATCCGGCAGTAATGGTACATCTCCTGTTCAAATGTGCCCCTGTGGAATGCACATGTGGAATTACGCGGGATGTAGCTTCCACAGTTTGAACGTTGTCGTGGAGTGGATTATAATGCTTGAACGTTTGCTGCTATTTATTGCGGTTTTATGTTAAAGTCTGACTTATGAGAATCTTCACCGTTGCTTCCAGGCAGGCAGGATGGGGACGTGGAAGATGGTCAGATGCTTGAGGAGCCACCGATGGACATGGGAGACAAACCACATGATGTCACAGCCGCCGAAATCTGCTTCGAGGCTCCGGATTTGAGGGGGAGCAAAGGAGGAAGCTCTGCTGCGATCTCAAGGAGGGCCAGCACCACAAGCAGCAGCGGCGCTGCTAGCACCGGCCGGCACCTTGGAGTAACTGTAAAGGCTCCGTTTGCAGAGCCAGAGTATTGCGTTTGTTTGTTTGTTTTTTGTTTTTGCGCCGCCAACTCCGCACTGCCAGAAAAGTGGCCACGAGTAACGAACCAGATCCGATATTCATCAGGGAAAATGACCTTGCAGGCGCCGAGCTTCGGCAATACCACCTATAAAGAAGGCCCCCGCACGCATCATCGCAGTCAGATCGATTGAGGCTTGTGATTGGGCACGAGTGCTGTGTCAGTGTTCGTCTGGGGCTCGTATCCAATTAGCGCGTCGAATGTCGGGCTCGGTCCCAATAGCGGAGTTAGCGCGATCCGACCCTGGTGAGGTTTCATAGAGGGAGAGGAGACGATGCGCAGTCCTTCTGTCTAGGAGGTGTTGGCTTCGGGTGGAGTATGTTTCTCGCTTTGCGTTTGCAAAAAATTACATCCTACACTAAAATCGAACGAACTTGAAGGTTCCTTGATCACTGATCATTATGTGTAGCCTCTGGGTACAGTATAAATGCGTTGATTTGTAACGCGAGAGATGTTTTAAAGCGTGTTTCCAAAGTCTGGGAAGCAGACGACACGGAGGACGATCACGTTGCTTGCGTCTGCGTCGCTTGCGGAGTGATACGCGACCGGCACATCCGGGCACTTTCGACGAGACAACAACGCGTAGCTACGGCTTTAGTGCGACGCACGCGCGGCGTGTCGCCGCACTATATCTTCTATGCTCCGCACGCCGCAGCACGCCACCTCACAGC
This sequence comes from Ixodes scapularis, assembly GCF_016920785.2. Classification (NCBI taxonomy): domain Eukaryota; kingdom Metazoa; phylum Arthropoda; class Arachnida; order Ixodida; family Ixodidae; genus Ixodes; species Ixodes scapularis. The sequence continues at coordinate 89,434,786 of NW_024609880.1, forward strand.
CACGCCACCAGCGCCTCCGAATCTTCTGAAGAGGTGACGGTTGCTTTCCACAGTGCGGCCTTCGTTGCAACGTGGCCGTCCCGGGAGCACCATCGCGATTCTCTGCTCCGCAAGCGGAACATATGCAGTTTCTCTACAGTACCTCTGCGAGCCGCAGCACGTCCATGACGGCGAGGGGGCCTCCGACAAGGAAGGCACAGCCCCCAAACACTGCCCTCATTAGGGCGGCGATCGAGGAGCAAAAGCTACTCCGTCTGAGCTTCGAAGCTGCTCGGGAGAGAGAATTTGAGCACCGGGAGCGGGGGCTCGTACAGAGAGAGCTTGTTTTAGAGGTTCAAGAACATGCTTTATAGGCACAAGAACGTGCCGCAGAGAAACAAGAACAGCTAGCTGCGGCCATGGTGGCTTTTTTTTTTCAATAAGGCAGCTAAGTAAGTGGATTGAGCATGTTTGTGCGGTAGTTGGGTGCTGTTATTCATCTAGCTATGGCAACCCCCGGTCACAGTCCCAGTTTCGCGGCGCTGACATTAGCGTCGCCACCATCAGCGGCGCTGTGCATAGCGTCGCCACCGGCAGCAGCGCTTAGGTGGTGGGGGGCTCTCATTAATACAAAAGTACAAATATAAAACTTTGTCCGCTAACAGTAATTTCAACAAAACGTCTTCACCGCACCATGAAAATAAAATGCAATTTATTATATATATTTCGTTCTGTTCGTTCTGTTTTCGGTCTAAAACTAAAACTCTAAACCGACCCGCTGGCCTCGCCGGTGCCCTGGAAGGCGCCGCTGCCCCCCCCCCCCCCCCCCCCCCCCCCCCGCCCCCTCCCTTCGCTCTACCCTCGCCCAAATTTGAAACTTCGTAACGGCGGACGGCGGCGTCGCGTGGTTTTGTTTACCCAAGGGTCGTGCGAGCGTAGTTTCGCGCTCCGGCGTTCCGCGCGCCTGTCGAACTCGATGGATATTTTGGTGCGAACTTTCAGAGACTGTTGAGAGGTGCATTTTACGCGGCCATATCCCGATGGTGCACGAACAGCGCAAATGCCAAGACCACAAGTTTTTGTTTGTTCATTTTTTTTTCAAGATAAGGCAGGTGAGTATGTATCTCCCGTACTCAGTTTTATTTGCTCAGCGAACTTACCATTAAACTTCTGCTGCCCATAGCTGTTAGTTTGCAGGCTCGTTCTCGCAGTAAAAACATATGGTTTCCCCCGAACAAGTACGGTTTTAATGAAGTTAATGGTATACACCTAGCTCCACTTCGATTTGTGCACAACTGCTTATTTAAAGTGTAACAATTGGGTTTAATCTTGAAAATGGTCTTTGGCGGTCCTCGAACAGACGGAGGATAATAAAACAAAAGAATGAGGCTTCCTATATATTAATTTGAAGTTTCATTTATTTCTGCATGGTTCCGGGTGCGACAATGGCATTATGTCATTAGTTTGTTCGCTGTAGATGGACATTTGTTTTGTTTTAAATCAGTTTAAAATTTTAAACATCATGACCACATTGTCATTACAGATGCTGGGACATATAGAACGAGCATTTGAACGTCATCTCAAGGAGGAAGAAAGCTTCGGACACTTCGTGGTTCCCAACAAGTTATCCAGCCTGTTGAGTGCCAACATTTTTCGAAGCTTTATTTCACATTTTCATCTTGCTTGCGTGAGAAGCTTTGAATATGTAAAAATGAAGGTAATGATTGCTGGGGGCCACCTAAGTAGCTTATATTTCTTAAATCAGTGAACAACTTTACTTTCAGTGAACAGCTGATCCAACTTGGCATGTTGAATGCGTAATTATGTGGGTCAATGTGTACACTTGCAAAGATATATGTTAGTGATCATTCCCAAGAAGTGATAGTGATAAAGTTAGTGATAAAGCCCATTCCCAAGAAGGTGTGCGGCCAAGCATGTAATAATGAAGTGATGAGATCGTGCACAGATAACAGAGAGGTGCTGGCGATGTGCAACTGCAGCTGTGGGCGAGGTTGACGAAATGATTTTGCCAATGTTTTATTTTTGCGCGTATGCAGGTGCAGTGCTGTACTTAATTCCGTTTTAGCATCTGTGCAATAAATGTGCCTCGAAATATTTCGGTCGCAGCTGTGGATTCCTTACTGGACGGCGGGACGCCTCGAAACAGAAGAACAACGAACACACATGACTACGCACCTTATACAGCTGAAAGCGAAATCGCACATCGTATATTACGTTAGGGACTTTTAGCGAACTGTTACCGTGTTCCGCGTACTGCACTATCGGAGCCTTTGAAACATGCTTTATAGGCGCGCACCCGGAGTGATACCGTGACAGCGGGGCGCGCACTTAAAAGCATGCTTCAAAGGCTCCGATAGTGCGATACGCGGAACACGGTTTGTTAAAAGTCCCTATTATTACACTACCGGGACCGGGCGTGATGCTCAGGAGCCGGGATCCAGGCTCCAGCACGACCCCGAAGCGATCCATACGAGAACCACCCACTGATCTGTGGAACCACCCTACAAAAATAAAAAGACGCCATGTTGGATTCTTTACGGCTTGGCTTAGAAACGGCTTCAAAGTAGGCTACTACGTCCCAAACGTGTATATAGAAGTCGTTTTGAAAAGTAAGCCAGATATTTTATTAATAGCATGGTTAGCTCTTAATATAATTTTACAATTTACCGAATATAAAATAATAAGTTAACTCGTTCAAGTAATGAGAGCCCCCCACCACGGACGAGGAATTCGGCGCTACTGTACAAAACTCGACTCCATTGGCCCTATGGAATCCGTCCGGGGTTAGCTATGGTACCTAATATACGTCTTTATTCTTAACATGTACATTCCGGGATATTTAGACACCCTCCCCCCCTCCCACACAAACACACAAACAAAAAAGACTGTTATGAAACGTGACACTCCTCTGTCTTGCTATTATAGTGACTGACAGGGCAAGAAGGGTGAGTGCTTCCGAAGGTCCAGTATCTCATCCATTTACTATTGGGGAGGAGATTAGACCCTCTAAAACAACAGCACAAGATATGACATCGTTCGTCCCTTACGAAACATGATCTCCTGGTATACTTTCTTTCGGCACCCCAAAAAAAGCAAAAAGCTATGCTTTATGCCCGTGTCCCACTAGAGCGACATACAGAAACAAAAGACAACGGCAAGCCTCAAACCAGAGTCTTTCGCGATTTGAGAGGCTGTGTAGAATAAAGGAGACTATGCTCAAACACGAGCATCATGCACGCGAGGGTGGCTTTGGCAGGCTTGCAATCGCTCGTGCTTACTTCACGAGCACCGAACGACTAAACGCCTGCCAAAGGTACCATCGCGAGCATGCTGCATGGGTTTGAGGCTTGTCGCTGTCTTTTGTCTCTGTCTGTCGCTCTAGTGGGACACGGGCATTACAGCACTTCAGCGCCACCAAACATTATTCCCGCCGAATCAAAATTTTAAGTTTCCGGCTGCGAGAAATATTTCCGTTCACTATCAGGCATGTGAAATTGATCCCGTTAATTTGAGTTTGCTAAGTTCTTTTGGTTTCACCATAATGAGCCTCCTCATCAGCTCGCCGCGACACTCGCACGATTGTATACTTGGGGCATGTGCGTCCGACACAAACGAGCCGTGGATTATTTAGGCTCTCCCGCTAACAATATGGAGCATTGTAGAAGCCGCCTGACCGGGGAAACGAAATGCTCCTGGCTGTTTCCATGTTATACCGTACATTGACGGTTTGCGTCATATTTATTTTTATTGATATAAGAACAGTGTAAAAACTAAGTCCTTTGTTGGAGCCTTCAACTATATGCGAACTCCGTTGCTAATTTCCTTCTGGAAATATAAAATTTCGAAGCACGAGGCGTAGAGATTGCCCATCCTTTAGCAATGGTATTTTTCACTGCTTTCGCTTTTACACCAAAGCATGCGCCTATTCTACTGATTTTATTAAAGGTTTATCACGTGCAAACAAAATATTAAAAATTAAATTAATATATTTTTATGCAAAATATTTACGAAACATATAAAATACCACGTTTAAAGTTTAATTTACTGATTATTTACCAATGAACTACTTCTTATAAAACGGCACAAAATGTATCAAAATGATCATCTTTCAATTCTTTTTACGTATATACTAAAATTATGCTTAGCCATTATTTAGTTATTTTATTAATGTAGAAACGCATTTAAATTGTCTAAATGGCAAAATTGCAGGACAGTATTAAAAAAAACACATTTCATTTTTTTTTTAAAACCTCCTTAAGCGTTTTCAGTTACTTGAACCAAATTGTGATGGCAAAACCATGAGTAACATATGATCTCCTCTAGAGAAAAATGACAACAAACCTTTATTAAAATTTAGCCATCTTGTCATCGTTATAAACACTAAAAAAAGCCTGTGCGTCTACTTTCACGCAGAACACCCGGAGACCCAATCAGCGCAACTTAAAGGAGCTGTGCCATAATTTCAGGGCTTTGCTTAGATTATTGTGGAAGTTGATGCCTGACACTTCTGAAGTGAACCAAAGAAAACAGATTTTGCCTGGATACCCTAGTTTTTATTTTAAAAAAAATTAAAAAATTATCCATGTTTTTGCCACCTCTCAACTCGTACGTCGCCTTCCGGGTCACGTGTGCAGTGACTTTGATGGGGTAGGGGCGGGGTTCTGGAAAAGTTCTCCTTTTAAGGCCGGTTCACACAGTTGCGTTCGGAGCGACCACTACGCTTACGAACGAATGCAACCGGTTGCAACGACGAGTTACCATAGCAACGAAGCGCCAAACGGTCGTTTGGTTCGTGTTCGTTCGCAACGCAAGGAGTTGAGCCGGGCCGAACTTTTTCATTACGTTCGGGAACGACGGGAGCGACAGACCAATCACAGGTCGAGGAGCTCGGTAGCGCGCGTTGCATGCCGGTCGTGCCAGGCTCCTTCTACTTGCAAACATGGCGTCGGTGGTGATCGTCGACATGGACGGCGTGATGGACGCTCTCATCGTTCCCCGCAAAAGCGCTATCCTTGACTGTGAATTTTCGTCGTGTATCGTTATGATAACCCAGCACGTACCAGAAGGGAAGATCCACCTACTTGAGCGGCGATCTCGTGGCGGCACTCTCAAGACAGTAGAAACGCCCGTGCCGTCGTGTTTGTTTACTTCGACTACAGTGGTGCTTTCTAAGCATTTGCGTCCTCGAACATCACCCGGATTTCTTTTTTGGCGCATTCTTTGCGTGTGCTCAAGTTCAAGGTATTACTGGTGCGTACCGTATAAAGGATGCGAATTTTTTACTCGTTTTCATCGCCCGAAAAAGGTGATTAGTGTTAGCAATCCTGAACGCTCGCATCGTCTGTCAAATTATATTTCTACGTTGCTATATCGTTGCTAAGATTACACCGTCTTTTATAATCGTAGCAAAGGAGTGTGGCGAGATTTGTACTGTTGGCAAAGTTGTATATTAAAGTCGTGATCGTGCAAGACGGCGTACTACATCTTTTTCTTTTTTTTCAATGCACTACCCTACAAGCGTATCCTGAAAAAAAGAGTAATAAACCTTGAGGTCATAGAAGACGGTCTTTCTATTTTCTGTTACGCAAGTGAGTGGCAGCGCGACCCCTTCTTTTTGGAGGCACCGCTGAAACAGCTGGCGGCAACGGAGAGGCGGTCGCCGTGCTGCCGACCCGCTGCTCTTGTTGCAGTGGTAGCAGGAGTGTACGCGCGGAGCAGAGCGATGGTTCCGGTCGCTCTGGTCACAACGGACGCAGTCGCGGATAACGGGTTCATTTTAGATGTCTGAACCAACCTTTACAAAGCTATTGTAGGCGCATAGCAGATCTTCGAGACTGTACGCCGTAGCCGAAACCTCGGGCTGCTCCGGTGAGGACCCCGCTACACCACGTCGGGCACGAAACCGTCCGCCATGTTTGTAAGCGTAGCTGGGTTGCTTCCTATTGGCTAGGAGCAAGAGCTGAAGCTCGTTTCTTATTGGCTGTTGATTCGTGTGGTTGCATGCGGTTGGATGTGTGTGTACTCGTCGCGCACACTTGTCGTTGAAGTCGCCGCGGTTGCATTCGTTCGTAAGCATAGTGGTCGCTCCGAACGCGACTGTGTGAACGGGCCTTTAGATCCATCAGTGATAAGCGAGAACTCATCCGCTCGCGACCGCGTGACTACGTGCTGGCGGGCGCCGTGCGAGCAATATGGTGAAAAGAGGAAAGTCTCATCCGGGTACGACCATAGCCGTACCCGTCCGGCCCTGTCCCCCTCCCCCTCCGGCTTCTGGCGGCTGTTCGCGGTAGCAAATAGAGCTTACGGTTTTGTGGACCCAGGACAGATGGCGCCACTAAAACTTCGTATAATGAAAGTTTTGCCGATGATACTTGGTTTTTGACGCATTTATATTTATGTTGGAACGACAAGATTTATAGAAAAGCTACCCTTTATCAAGCAGGTATTCGCACAACTTGCTATCTTTCTACAAGATTCCCCATTGACGTCACGCCGCATGTTTCTTATGGCCGCCGCTCGCGGCTGCAGGTCGGGGAATATTCCAAGTTTTCCCTCGCTATTACGCGGCGGAATCGCAGCATTTCGATGAAAGGAGGTGTGTTTTCTGTGATTTGTGACAAGGTGAATAATATCAAAAGCAGAACATGCCAATTCTTTCAACGTTAAAATTGTTGCACAGCTCCTTTAAGGAAACAGCTTAGCGAATGACGATGCCGAAATATCTGTTTAGACCAAAAAAAACGCAGTCTTAGTTGTGACATTAAGCAATGCAAAACGTCACGCTTGCATTGCTTACTGTCACAACTCAGTCTGCCTTTTTTGGTCTAAACATATGTTGCGTCATCGTCATTCACTGAGCTTCCTCCGTAAGTTGCGCTGATTGGTTCTCCGAGTATTGTGCGTGAAAGTAGACGCACAGACTTTTTTTAGAGAGTACGTTGGCTGCAAGAAAATATTATTTACAATCAACAAAAGGTATACTGCGGTGCTGCTCTATCGTTGGGTATTTGAAGTTCTGTAGCCCCTGGCTTAATTAGTTTTGTATTTGTGTTTCCTTGCGTCGCTCTCTAAGACCTCCATTCTCTTCAACGGGCCTGACAGTGGACGCGACGCTAACTTGAGAATTCTATGCACTGCAAATTCATATGAAGTTCAAAGCCCTCACACGAGGAAGGTCTCTCGCCGCGAAAACAAGCCGAAAGAAGTATCTGAAGAGTCTGCATTTCGGTATTCAACACTGTGTGTCGACTAGGGATGCCGCGAACTTTTTTCGAATCGAAGTTTCGATGATCGAATCAAGCGGTTTGAAAGGTTCGAAAGATTTCGATTTTTCGAATTGTCTACATCGTAAAATTCGACGGAAGTCGAATTTTCGACCTTGTTGAGCTAAGAAGTTCGACGCTTTTCGAACCGTCGAACTTATTATGCTAAGAAATTCGATCTTTTTCAAACTTTCGAACTTATTGCGCTTCAAAGTTCGATGCTTGTCGAACTTCCGAACTTGACTGACCGAAAAATTCGATGAATTTCGAACTTTCGAACTTATTTATCAAGAGAATTCGAAAAGGTTCGAACTTTCGAATCCTGAAAAGTAAGAATTTTGACGAACTTCGACCTTTTAGGGTAAAAGTTCGACGTTCGTCGAACTTCGAAAGACCAGCGGACGGTTTCATTTGAATTCAAGTAGTGAGGTACATTCGTAGTTTTTTTGTTTGTTTTTTTTCTTGAACTTTTACACGCGGTGCTGCGCTCCTTACGAAAGACAATGGCGTTTGTTTCAATGTTCTGGCATGCTTAGTTTTAAAGAAATAATTTTCTGAAGGGGCGAGGAAGGACGACGGGTTTTTGATGATTATCGTTTGTGCCAGATTTGAAGCGCGCTGTAGCCGAAGCTATTTGTGGTAGAGATGTTATACTTTTTTAAGAATGATCTATGTATAGCCTAGGTAAGTGCCGTCTTAAGATGTGATTATTGTTATTCAACGTTAGTTTTGAAGAAATGTCCAAACATGTATCTACATGCAATTATGCCCTAAACTTGATATTTATTTTTGTCTAAGTTGTTTGAGGTATCGCATTTAAATTAACACCACAGACAGTACATATCATTGCCATCTGCAGAATACAAAATAATGTATTTATTGTTTTTTCACGTTAAAGAATAAATTAACTCATGGGAGAAGATTTCTAATAGTTGTCAAGTTCAGCACGTCATTAAAAGAAAACTTTTTTTTTTTCGCTTCACGATTTTGGGACGTGTTTCTTTTAGCCTGTACACATTTTGGTAAAAGAAACTTGTTTCGAAGTTCTGAACCTCTGAATACGCAAGAATACAACACTTCCGGCGAATTCTTGATAGCTTTTTTTCTCCAACTTTTTATCCCCGCATTTCCTCTTTTTTTTTTTTTTTTTTTTTTTTTTTTTTACTATTGGCACAGGTATTTAGGTCGAAAAGACATAGCTTTGAACTTCCGAACCTCTAAGCATGTGACGAGTAGTGCCTTCTGACAACGAGTTTCTAACAATGACCATCTACGCAATCTTTTATGCAGTGAAGAGCGACAGTAGCTATACATATGCATAAATAATTTCAGATTAAAATAAGCTCGACCACGCCCTCTTTTCCCGTATTGCTTTCTTTAACAGTCCGAAATATCTGGAAGAGGGTAAGGGAACTGAAGCCCCCCCCCCCCCCCCCCCCCCCCCGGCTACCCTCTTACCCCCCGTTTTTCCTTTTCCGACGCCACCTGTATGCTAGAACGCTCCTCGACCTCGAGTTGTGTCGGCTTTTTGCGAGGCGATTCCTCCTTCCCAGAAAATAAACCTCCAGGACAATTACGAACTTAACTTACTATATGCCAGCGTCACCCCGGCGGCGTTCGATGAGATTACTACCAGCGTGCAAGGGGTGGCGAGGTAGTTTGCCAGGTCGCTTCAAGGTTTTTCTGAGCCTCAACCTCCTGCCCGCCGCTGGCCGTTTCGAACTGGATGAGTCTCGTAAAACGGTGTGTTCGTGTGATCACTATTGCGTGATGCAGGTTAAAGACCCCCCCCCCCCCCTTTCCCCACCCCGGGCTGGCGGTCACAATTACTGATCCATGGTCACACGTCACCCTGCACTGGCAAATATTCCAGCACATACGAAACACTCGTCGCCTCATTTAATTGCGTGACCAACTTTGCAGAATCTAGATACCACACCCTAACTTTGCTAAACTTGATTTTGTGATAACCAATAAGTCGTGAAAACGTTATTTGAAACAAACTGTGGAGGAACTTGAAAACCGGACTTCGAACTTTCAAAACTTGGACTAGAAAGAATTCAAAATCTTCGAAGATTTTTTTTTCGAATTTACCGTTAAAGGAGAATCGAAACCTTTGAACTTTTCGAACTTTATGCAGAAAGAAATTCGAAAAATTCGATTTGTTCGAACTTCATGTCTATAAAAATTCGAAACGTTCGAAGTTTTCGAATTTTATTTCCAAAGAATTTCGAAATCTTCGAATTTATTGAACCAGAAGTAAAAAAATATTTGAAATATTCGAATTCGAATATTTGAAATATTCGAACTTTTCGAATTCGAAACTCCACTGTGATCGAAAGTTGCGAATTTTTCGAATTCGAACCTCGGTCGGTACGAAAATATCGAAATTTTTCGAAATCAAACCTCAGTTCGCTTCGCAAATATCGAAACCTTTCGAAATCGAACTTGGGGTGGTTCGCGACATCCCTAGTGTCGACAGAGACACCAGCTCATTTTTTTACGTATAAATGCGTACTAAATAGAACAAAGATATAACTTGATAACCACAGGGGTTGTGCTGTTGGGTGATTACATGTCAGTTCATACAGTGAATACAGTGATGGTCCATGTAATATTCTTTTATATATTTTCGTAACATATGTATTATGTGAAAGTCATGTACTTGGAAAAAGCACCGAGTTATACATAAACGGTGCTTCACGAAACCCGGGCAAAATCGTTCCTGTGAAAACCACGCATCGCACAGAAATATAATGTGTAAAATTCTGGTTTCTGAAAAAGGGAAAACGTACGGGAAAAAGGGTTTGATATAGCTAAGCATTATTTATTTTTTGTATTTAAATTTATGATTAATAAATCTAAAGGTACCATTTTAGTCACTAACATGGTTGGAATAATTGCATCTATAAATCCACCCACATTTTAAAGCTATGAAACACCTGCGCAGCCTTTCACGGTTGAAGTAATCTCAATTTTGAAGTGTGTTAGAGAGAAAACACAAGGGTCTTAGGAGGCAACGGCAGGAAACATGAATATTAAGGTAACCTAGGAACACCATAATGTTTTACACCCAACGATAGAGCAGCACCGCTGTATATCCTTTGGCGGTTCGTTATTAGGCCCGAGAAGTTCGCGTGGCGCCCCCTTTCGGCAAACCGGGGTGACGTCACGGCGAGGAGAGCATTTTTCGGCGACTCGCGCCGCTCGCCCTGTGGAGGCTGTGACGACGCTAGCTGTATAGGCGCGCTCGTTTTTATTTATTAATTTTTTTGCGTGTTTTTCGAAGGAAGTGTAAATTTTTATATGTGCCTTTATTGAGGTATGGCCTCTAGCTAAAGGCGAAACTTCAACCACCATTTTAAGCATGGTTGAGAGGGCAGGCAACGCATGAATCGGAGTGGTATATTGCCGCGCCCGCAGCTGGCCAAGTAGGAAGCGCGCGCGTGGCCTGTCGGTTATCGCGCTTACCTTCCCCGCAGAAGGCCAGGGTTCGATTCCTGGCCGCGGCTACTAATTTTTGTTGACACTGTAATGTGATGTTCTTGTGAACTCGAGAACCGTCTTGCTGATTCGAGGTTAGAATGATCTACGCGCCGAACCTTCTACACCGAACGATCCAGAAACCCACGAGGGTACATGAGGAATTCCGCAAGGCGAGCGGAGTCAGTCTCGCCCCAGCGTTCGACTCTGCTGCCACGCCGACTTCGACGCCCGTGACGCTCTATTATTATCTTTTGTACTCTTTTATTTTTGGCACAAGCTCGCCACATTAAACATTTATTTCTTCCTGTTTACTTATTGTATTTTAGTCAAAACCCGTGACATTTTGGTGGAGGTGCAGGGTACCGCATGTCCGTGCAGCGCAGCCCTCCGAGTTCCCGCAGTGCAAATTCAAACCCAAGCTCCCGAGGACCCAACGAAGACCAGATCGAGACTCGATCAAGTCGCCGCACCCAAGGGCTACACCCGGAATACGGACTTTTACCACCCAGGACCAGGCAGCAGACGATGGCCAACCAGTCGCAGAACCCCGCCGCTCCTATCGTCGTCTACCTACCCGTCGCTCCTCGGACACCGGCTCCATTCCACGGCGAGCAGCACGAAGACGTCGAGGACTGGCTTCAACAGTACGTGCGGGTGGCGCAGCACAACCGATGGACGGACGACCAGCGCCTGCAGAACCTTTACTTCGCGCTCGAAGGAACGGCCAGACACTGGTTCGAGAATCGGTGGACTTCGTTGATCTCGTGGACCGCCTGCAAGAATGAGTTGAGGCGAACTTTCAGTAACCAGTATCGACGGGAGAGGGCCGAGGACCTTCTTCGAATGAGAACCCAGGGCGCAAACGAGACCATCACCAGTTTCGTCGAGGATGTCCTGCTCCTGGTCACTCGCGCCGACCCTCAAGCCACCGACGAAAAGAAGTTGCGGATCCTGATGCGAGGCGTATGAGATGACATCTTCGGAGGCCTCGTCCGCAACCCGCCGACCACCGTCGAAACGTTTGTAACAGAGGCGACCAACATTGAACGGGCCCTGCAAGCACGAGCCGCTCACTTCCATCGAGCTCCTGCCGTCGCTGCACCCACGCCGTCAAGCTGCACCCTCAGCCCCAATATTCCAGGGATCCGAGAAATAGTCCGGGACATCGTCCGTGAAGAACTGAAGAAGCTGATACCTGCCGCCGAACGTCCAGCTTCACTCTCGATCGTCGAGATTGTTCGAGAAGAGATCCAGCAAGCGCTCCAGCCAGACGTTCTTGCCGACGCCGCACCGGAACCACCAGCTGTGACCTATGCCGCCGTTGTTCGTCGTCCGCAGCCTCCTATTGCTCGGCAGTACCCATCTGGACCCCAACGAGAAGTCTCTTCGCCGCAGTGCGCCCCGCGCCAAGAGCAGCGTGGACTTCGAAAGACCGACGTGTGGCGTACGGATGACGGACGCCCGGTGTGCTTCCACTGCGGGGAGGCTGACCACGTTTACCGGAGGTGCCCCTACCGCCAGCTCGGCCTGCGAGGATTCGCTCCAAACGACCGTCGACCTCGTTTTGGAGAACGACCAAGGGACATCGATGAATACCTCCGTCGCCCTCTGTCACCAGCGCCCACCGCACCACGAGGTTCCCGTTCTCCATCCCCCCGACGTTCCGCGTCGCCTTTCCGTCGGTCGCGCCGTGACAGCCTGTCCCCCCTATCTCGTCGGGAAAACTAAGTGCGGCAACGCCTGGAGGTGCCGTTGCCGAAGACGACCCGAGTAAAGAGCCTCCAAGAACGCCGGAGCGCTCCCACTCTCCCGACGCCACGCATCGCTACGACGCGCCTGCAACGGTGTCCAACAACCTAAACGTCGTCATCGACGGCCACGACGCATCGGCACTCGTGGACACCGGAGCAGACTACTCAGTCTTGAGTGGGAGGCTCACCCGCCGCCTTCGAAAACTCATGACGCCGTGGGAAGGACCCCAAATACGAACCGCCGGAGGACATCTCATCACACCAGTCGGGAGATGCACTGCTCGCGTCGAGATCCACGGTGAAACGTGCCCTGTCAAGTTCGTCGTTCTGCAAGACTGTTCGAGGGACGTTATCCTCGGAATGGACTTTCTCTGCGAGTATGGCGCCGTCATCGACCTCGGAACAAACCGGCTGACGCTACGAAAACCTGCTCCACCAGCGGAGGAACCCCAAGCGACGTCACCCACGGTCCGAGTCATCGCAAACCACGTAAACCTACCACCGCGGTCGAGTGTTTTCGTACTTGTCGGGATCTTTGAAGCTTTCTGTGGCGAAGTTCTTCTCGAGGGAAGCCTCCAATTGCTCCTGGCAAGAGGCATAGGCGTCGCAAGGGCAGTAGCTGAACTTCAGGATGGGCGGACTGTGGCCCTCGTGACGAACTTCCGAAACGAAACGCAACACCTCACGAAAGGTGCAGCCTTGGGCCACGTCGAGAAACTCCGAAACCCCGCCGAAATCACCGCGATTACTGACGAATCCTCGCCGCCCCAGCAAGACACTACGTCGCCAGCGCAGCTCGACATTGACCCTAAGCTTCCGAACCCTAAACGGCGTCAGCTGGTTAACCTCCTCGCCGAATACCGCGACTGCTTTGCGACGTCGTCGAAGGTGCGCCAGACCGCGGTTGCCAAGCACCGCATCGTTACCGAGGACGACGCGCGCCCTGTGCATCGATCGCTGTACAGAGTCTTCGCTAAGGAAAGGGAGGTGATCCATCAGCAAGTTCAAGAGATGCTGAATGACGACATAATTCAACCTTCAAGCAGTCCATGGGCCTCTCCAGTCGTGCTGGTTAAGAAAAAGGACGGAACTCTTCGGTTCTGCGTGGACTACCGGCAGCTCAACACGGTTACGAAGAAAGACGTCTACCCACTCCCCCGCATCGACGACACTCTAGACCGGCTGCGCCACTCTCGATAATTTTATCGATGGACCTGAAGAGCGGCTACTGGTAAATCAGGTCGACGAAGGGACCGCGAGAAGACAGCCTTCGTCACGCCAGATGGACTGAACGAGTTCAAGGTGATGCCCTTCGGACTATGCACGGCGCCGGCAACATTCCAGCGTGTCATGGACACCGTACTGGTAGGGCTGAAGTGGCAGAGTTGTCTCGTCTACCTTGACGACGTCGTAGTATTTTCAGCTGACTTCGACGAGCACTTGAGACGACTCCGAGCTGTTCTTGAAGCCATTCAGACCGCCGGACTCACACTCAAGCCGTCAAAGTGCCGGTTCGCCTATGACGAACTTAAGTTCCTTGGCCACGTGGTTAGTAACGAAGGCGTCCGTCCAGACCCCGAGAAGACTTGCGCCGTCGCGGCATTTCCAGCGCCGACAGATACGAAGGCCGTGCGAAGATTCCTTGGACTTTGTGCCTATTATCGAGGCTTCGTTCGGGATTTCGCAAGGATTTTCGCACCACTTACGAATCTCACAAAAGACCCCAAGAAGTTCGAGTGGGCCGAGGAGCAACAGCAGGCATTCGACGAACTGAAACGACGACTCCAGACTCCTCCTGTGCTTGGACATTTCGACCAGGATGCGGAAACAGAAATTCACACGGACGCAAGTAACGTGGGACTGGGCGCAGTACTAGTCCAAGTGCAAGAAGGCATCGAGCGAGTCATCGCCTACGCAAGTCGGACATTGTCCAAGGCGGAGAAAAATTACTCCACGACTGAGAAAGAATGCCTTGCGGTCGTCTGGGCAATAACGAAGTTTCGTCCGTACTTGTACGGGAGCCCGTTCCGTGTAGTCACGGTCCACCACTCGCTCTGCTGGCTTGTGAACCTGAAGGACCCGTCAGGACGCCTCGCTCGATGGAGTCTTCGACTACAAGAGTTCAACATGACAGTGCTCTATAAGTCAGGGTGCAAGCACAGCGACGCCGACTGCCTGTCCGGAGCCCCCGTCGAAACCCCTTCCGGCTGCAGCGACGACAATGACGACGAGTGCGTCCTAGGAGCAGTGAACACCGACGATATGGCACGACGTCAACGAGACGATCCTGAGCTGCGCGCATTAATCGAGCACTTGGAAGAGGGCAGGAGTACCGTGCCACGTGCTTTCTCACGAGTACTGCCGACCTTCGCCATCCGACAACGTGTACTCTACAAAGAGAACTTCGGCGACAACACCACACCGTGGTTGCTGGTAATCCCGAGTGACCTTCGAGAGGAGATCTTCCAAGCCTGCCACGACGACCCGACATCCGGACACCTTGGTTACAGCCGGACACTGGCCCGTATTCGTGAAAAGTATTACTGGCCGAAGCTCCCCAAGACCGTCCACCTATACACACGATCATGCCACGAGTGCCAGCGACGCAAGAAACCGCCGACGAGGCCGGCCGGACTTCTGCAGCCCATTTCTGCTCCAACTACACCCTTCCAGCAGATCGGAATGTATCTACTTGTTCCTTTTCCGCCTTCGATGTCGGGGAACCGCTGGATCATCGTCGCCACAGATTATCTCACGCGGAACGCCGAAACGAAAGCTCTTCCTTCAGGGACTGCTGTAGAAGTCGCCAAGATTTTCATCGAGTCCATCGTCCTCCGGCACGGCGCTCCCGAAATTCTGATTACAGATCGCGGATCTTCCCTCATGGCCCAGCTGACGCAAGACATCCTTCGTCTCAGTGGCACCGGCCATCGTCGAACCACTGCATACCGCCCGCAGACCAACGGGCTGACCGAGCGACTCAAGACAATCGCCGATATTATCTCTATGTACGTCGACGTAGAGCACAAGACGTGGGACGAGGTGTTGCCCCACGTCACGTTTGCCTACAATACGGCGGTTCAGGAGACCACTGGATTCACCCCTTTCCAGCTGGTACATGGTCGGAAGGTAACGACCATGCTGGACGCAATGCTGCCCCATGAGCCATCTGACAATGAGTGCGACGACGCCCAGGCGGTTGCTCAACGCGCCGAAGAAGTCCGCCAGCTCGCCCGACTCATGATTCAAGACCAGCAACGCGTCGACGCGGGCCGCTACAACCTTCGTCGCAGGGACGTTCACTTCCAGCCCGGAGACAGGGTGTGGGTGTGGACACCGATTCGCCGCCGCGGTCTGAGCGTAAAAATTCTGAAACGTTACTTCGGACCCTACAAAGTGCTTCGCCGATTCGGGGATCTGAACTACGAGGTGATGCCCGACGGAACACGGACTTCGTCACGCCGCCCTCCACGACAGGAAGTCGTCCACGTCGTGCGACTGAAGCCGTACTACGCTCGATAGGACTGTGGACCTTAGGTGTTCCAAATGACTCTTTAGTTTACCGTTCTTTTTATTTGCTTTGTTTTGTTTTTGGGTTGCATCGGGACGATTAACTTTTTAAAGGGGGGAGTAATGCCGCGCGCGCAGCTGGCCAAGTAGGAAGCGCGCGCGTGGCCTATCAGTTATCGCGCTTACCTTCCACGCAGAAGGCTACTGTTCGATTCCTGGCCGCGGCTACTAATTTTTGTTGACACTGTAATGTGATGTTCTAGCGAACTCGAGAACCGTCTTGCTGATTCGAGGTTACAATGTCCTACTCGCCGAACCTTCTACACCGAACGATCCAGAAACCCACGAGGGTACATAAGGAATTCCGCAAGGCGAGCGGAGTCAGTCTCGCCCCAGTGTTCGACTCTGCTGCCACGCCGACTTCGACGCCCGTGACGCTCTATTATTATCTTTTGTACTCTTTTATTTTTGGCACAAGTTCGCCACATTAAACGTTTATTTCTTCCTGTTTATTTATTGTTTTTTAGTCACCACCCGTGACAATATGAAAATAAAGAAAAAGGGCCACAATTGCAGGAGCATCACTATAGATTTAGATCTCGCACAATAAATGTTGCTGATGGTCTGAATGAATTGGCCGGTTATGTATACTATTTTTTTGCATCTCTGTTTTTAAACAAGATCGCCGAAGCAGAAAAGCTGCATGCTGCTTGAGCAACATGCTAAATACAGTCTGGGCCATGGGGAGAGAATCACAAGTAAGACAGTCCCACTGCAGGGGCAAAGTAAAAAAAACAAGGAACATTTATTCCTTGTTTTTTGCTCGCATTTGACCTTTGCTGGATTCGGATAGTATTTCAATGGACTGCACGGGTGGTATCTGTGGACTTGTTTATATCAACCCCCAAGTAATGTATAACCAACGTAAGCGAAGGTGTGTAGCTCGGTATTAGTCCCTTACGCACTAAAATTGAGATTTTACTTAAATCGAATTGTCCTAAAGCTAATATACCAGAAGCTTTTCTCACGCAGACTGTC